>NC_086153.1:71615812-72240812 GCF_035149785.1 Candoia aspera | reverse complement strand
CTTGAAGAAAGAAATATAAAGACATCAGTCAAAGGGCATGGCCAACATTCAAAGCCACTCCTGACTATTGAGGAAGTTTCATTTGTTCATGAGATCTCCCTTCCACATTTGGTACCAAACTCCTGAAGAGGGCTTGAGGCATCTAATTGGCCTCTGGTGGAGCACAATGTCCCATCAGAAATGCTGGGTTCTTAATAATGGGCAAAGTGCCAAGACCTAGTGCCATTATTTCCATGCATATCCAATGTTGGCATTGAGGATGGATCAAAGATTAAACCTCATCATACTCTTTACTTAGCTGGCTAATTTTCAGCCAATTTCCTGTGGAGTGGAATACCTCATCTTGTTCCAGACAGATTCAAGGAAAATATTTGTCAGTTGTGAATAGGATTCACCTATCACTAAAAATCACAGTCATAACTCTTTAATGGTAAGACAAAAGCAGAATATTATGCTTAAAGGTACCAAGGGACTACATGGGAGAAATTATGAAAGAAAAATATCTGTTCTGCTGAAGGGAAAGTAAAAGGGGGAAACTAGCTAGTGGATTGGTGAATTGAAACTGTTATTTCAGTTTAAAAGTTCCTAGTCATGGATTTACAACAGATGTGGACCAATCACTTAATGTTTAAATTGTTATTTCAGTTTAAAAGTCCTTAATCATGGATTTACAATAGATGTTGGACCAATCACTTATTCCTATGCCCTAATCTTCAAACCAATGACGCTAAGTGGTATAAATGCAATGCTAGAAGGAATAGATTCCTTTTGTTAATTGACTGATACAATTTTGTTCTGCATTTCCTCAAGAGCTCACAGTAGTGAATAACACAATTCCTCCATCACAACATTTCTGCTCAATAGGTTGGGCTGAAAAAGTGTCACTGGCCCAAAGTCACCTAGTGAACTCCATGGTTCAGTGAGGCTTTAAACGCAGGTCTCCCCATCCCTAAATTATAGTGGTATAATATATTGTGGTATACTATAAGTCACTATACCCATTAGTACTCATCATTCCTGCTTATATTGTGACTGTTAACATTCTACTCGAAAACAGATACTGTAGGTTCATTCCATGTAGAGACCTGCAAGGAAAGATCTGCAGTGGGTGCCTGGATCATTACACAAATATAACAAACTCTGTGTTCTGTTTTTTGGTCAAACAAACAAGCAAACAAAATAGGCTTCACTAAGAATTGGGATGAAGTTATACTTAAATATGTCGATAAAAGATACATATCTTTGTGATAAGGTAGTACAGTACTATGATTTTAAGCTACTGACTGTAAAACAACAGAAAAGCACCTATTCTGAGAAGTAATAAACTTTTAAAAATCAACTGGTTTTTAGTTATCAGGAGAAAATTTAGAGCTCCAAGTAGCTAATTGTTTCAGAAAACAGATTTCAGCTTAGAAGAACTCTGAAAAATGTATGTGCGTAGTTTCCCTTGGACAGTGACCAGGCCAAAGTAACAGGAAATAGCAGATGATAACCTTCTATTCTGGCTCCAAGGGTTGCTGATCACAAACACAGATTGAGGATAGAAATTTTTTAAAGGTCCAATATTCATCCAACTGTGTTTTTTTTTTTCCTGCTCAGAAAGGGTTTTGTTCTGTTCAACACAGACTGCCCACAATTTAGGCCAAGACTGCAAGCACATTCCATTTTAGATGAACGTTATACAACTTTTCTTTTAAAAAGTATACTGCAGTCTATATATAAAAAATGTTAACTCTTTCCTCCATGTATAAACCTCACAACATTAAGACTGTTCCTCAGTCCCGCTCCATACTCCATTTCTTATTTCAAAGAAGAAAAAAAGAATACTGAACTTTTTCTTTTCTTTGCCAGGTTTTCAAACTCTACTTCTTGTGGTGAAACCTACTTACCCATACTAGGCAGAAAATCATTTCTAGTTGATTAAACAGGCCAGTAAAAGCCACTCTAAGTTATATGACTCTGCCCACATAGTTATTGAAGTGAATATAACCTTTTAAAAAACACATATTGTGTAACCCTTCAAATGCTGTTACAAAATTTGGTTGCTGCTCAATCATACAGTCACTTTTGATTTTTTTGACCTAACTTTTTAAAAAGGTGGCTGGGTTACAAATGTTAAGCCTTTGCATCTGGAGTATATTAGGGGAGAGAATCTCTTCCATAGCTGTCTTTAGTTTTGGGGTTACTAACCAGGGATTTAACATACCCTGGGATAAATTTTATTTCCAGACCAGCTGATAATCAGTCAGGCATAAGGTCAGCCCATATCTGAATGCAATGAAATTTACAAAATAGTAACTGTTCCCCATTTGATTGCAATGTTAGGATTACGCAAGAATGGAAAGGAATTGAAGGGTCAGAGCACGAGAAAGCATTTCTCCCCAAGGAGTAGCTTCTGCAGCTGTGGAACTTGAGCAGATGATCATAAAGGTCACAGGCTATTCAGCTGTCATGGAATATAGGATTTAATGGGCTTTTACATGTGCAAAGCCTCTTCCATTCATTAGGCCTTAGAAGGGGTTAATAGTCAAAACATGCAGACTTCCCTGTGCAAACTCTTTCACAGAGGCAGCTGTGCTATTGCTCAGTGGCCTTGTGAGAGATGAGCAGTCAGGAGAGCTTCATCCAAGTTGACACTTCACTTACACACATTTTATAGAATTCTTCTAAACAGTCAGTAGGTTGATTTTTGTGACTGAGATTGAAACCTACTTATCCATACTAGGCAGTAAATCTCACTGAACTCAGGGATACTTATTTCTGAGTTACACATAAAGGGATTGCACTGTACGCACAAATTACAGATAATAAAATAAGCCCCTGTAAGCAATAGATTTGAGTTACGCAATCAAAATGACACACACAATATTATAACAAAATTCGATTAGATACACATATGCTTTCTTCAACTGTCTGTTATAATAGTAAAATGAGCAATACTGAAAACTATCAAAAGGTTAAAAGTACAATACATACTGAACAGCATTTTACTCCAAAAGATTTTTAAAAATAGCAAATCAAATTCGTATTCAGACTGGCAATTTCCACATGAACAAAGTTATCCCAACATTCATCCATACAATCAGGATATTTGACCACAGGCTCACAGGATAAAAACAACTGCTTTACCGACATGTCCATTCAAATATGTACAAGTTTCCAAAATTCTTGGCTATACCTAATAAAATAACAGCCAATAAATTATCTGAACAGAGTGGCATTGGTACCATTCTACACTAAAGTATGTTTGCTAAGTGTCCTGGGTCTGGTTGCTTGTATGAGAACTTGGATAGTAGTTTTGTTTTTATATTTAGGATGTTTAGCTTATTTTCCTTCTTTTTCCTTTCTTTTCCCTCCTCCCTACACTTTCCACATGCCTGTCTGTCTTCCAATACTTCTTTTTAAGAGCAACAGAAGAGATGGCCATAAGACCCTAAGTGAATCTAGAGATTGGAAACAATTGATAATGTTGGGGCTTTTCTGCAGTTGGAAGGCTTTTTGATCCAGCAGAATGTGGAGCAAATTTTCAGCAAAAAGAAGTTCTGCCACTCTCTGTCCCCTGCACTAATTTCAAACTTACTCCACAGGGTTTTTCAAAACATTATGGGACGTTGTGCTAAGGACTTCAGGGTTACTTGTAGAAAAGCATCTTCCATCTTTTTTCAACTTGTGGAACCCATATTTGGACCCAAGAGTCCACCAGCAGAGCACTATGCATTGGATCCAATGTGACATGGTGAGGAAGGAAATCTATAACCCCTACCTGTCTTTATGATGGATACGGGCTCTCCTCCACCAAGGCTTGCTCTACTGATGGATGGGCTGCTGATATCTGTCCAATAAACCATCTTCTCCAAGCAGTCATAAGCAACTCCAATAACAACTTTATCCTGCATTTTAGACAAACTATTACAAACTATTATATCACACTTCTAATGCTAAAGAAATGGCTAAGTATTCAATGGCTTGAAAATTCTACAGTGAATAATAAAAAGACTGGTGAGAAAATGCAAAGGTGAAGTCTTACATCCAAGTTGTAATCAAGCCTGATTCTGTTTAGCATTTGGGGATCAGTCCAGGTGGGTTAGGTGCTGCCTCCTGGCTTAAGGTGATACCCAGGGTCAGAAACAAATTGCATTGCAACAATAGGAAAGGAGTAGATTACCACCTCAAGCTTGGGACCTCTACAGTCCAGCTAAAAATAACCTGAAATAATAGCACAGAAGGACTTTTCCATCTAATAATTATTTCAGTCTTTCCCGACTTGATATTTGCAAATTCACACTGTGCTATGTTAATTCTACTCCCATTTCTATAATCTAAGCCTATAGCTTGCATCCAAAGGAAACAACTTGTCACTGAACCCTTATAGAGACATAATATTCAGCATTTTTTTTAAATTTTACATCAAGGATTGTGATTCAGTTGCATGCAGAAGTTCCAAATTTCTGCTCTGTGCAATGAAAAAGGATCTTGTTAGAGCTATGAAAGATCTCAGGATGAGGCCTCAGGATGCTGCCATCTGCCAGAATAAGTAATGCATATTTAGGGAAGTCAATACTTTGACCCTGTATAGGGCAGGTTCAGATATTTAAACACCAAATACCAATTATAGCTAGATTAGGCTTCTGGAAGAATCCAAATATATTACACAGAATCATGAGACAATAAGTGTTCTAATTAACATTAAAATGAGCATAAAGATCCATTCCCCTCAATCTCTGTGCTTGAAGAAATTCTACATTCACTCTATTCTTTAGTTGCCCTCCCCACTGATGTTACTGTCTTTATATTGCTCTTTTCTTGTCTTCTCCATATCCAGATTTGTCATTCTAACACCTTTTGCCATTTAACCAACACTATGATCAACTACCTTTCCTTGCCCTGTTTAATTAGTCTCTCAACCATGGAAAAAAAGATGTGCACAACTGTGACATGAATGTGTAATTAGATACTGAGAATTAAAGAGAAAAATGCAGCTTCCATTGAACATACAATATCAATGATTTCTATAATCTTTTTAAAAAATGCAATGCTAAGACACAAAGCTACCCATTCAGAAGATCTGAACTCAAAGATTAAGGTCCTACTACACAGCAAGAAACTCAGAGCAATTGCAGAAGAAGATGGGTGAGTGGAAAAATACTTACTCAGGTCAGACACAGGGAAGAGACTAAAAAGGAACATATGCCAGAATATAGACACTGACCACAGTACAGGAAATTATCAAGATAAATTATACCATTTACAGCAGGAAAAGTAAGTGCTTCAAGAAAGAGAAGATAAAGAGCATACTCAGGGAGGAAGTTTATATGCCACATAAAGTTTTATAGCTATCTACTATGAGCACTTAAAATCCAAGAGTCCCAAACATGGAAAGTTTATAGAAGACCCTGACATGCTTAGGAAGCCAATAAAAATTAGTTCCACATAGAGTAAGTCTGTTTCTAGCAGTTTTGCATGATTATCTCAGAAGCAAGGAAACTTATAAAACACAATGCTACAGGGACATATTTTTCTTTGGAGATCCCCTGCCTTTAACCACAAATTACAAATAAAAATACAATGCTACAATTTATTTTAAAAAAAGGTCAGGGTTCAAAAAATGTACCAGGCATTAGGTTAAGTCCAACCATTCAATATGCAATTGTTCCTAACACTGGATTTAAGAGGCATTTTTCAAGCCATTAATTCAATATATTGAAACGCATCATGTTCACAGTATACTTACTGGCACATACAGCAAAGCTTTTGCATCTGATTTCTTCATAACATTTCCTTCCAGAGGGACATGGTCAATCTTCCCACTCTGAGCAATGAGTAAGTGGCTTCCTGGAGGCAGGGGAACTGCATCTGGTTTTACGGAAGGTCCAATTGTAACAGGAGGGGCAACTGTGCCCAGACCTTATTGACCAATAATATAAAACACATATTATTAGGTTATTCAGACACCAGACTTGCCATATCTACAAGGCCAGGTAGTCTTACTGATACAAGTCTGGCAATTTAGCACACTTAAGGTGTTGCTAAAACACATGCATAAAAGTTTGCAACTTGGTGCATTTTTATTTGAGAGTTAGGTCCAATGAGCTTAGCTGGCTTGGCCTCAGATTGCACTGCATGTCTCCTCCACAAAAAGTGATGAGATTGTAAATGCAAAACTTAATCATGTTTACACCACTGTATGCATGCATGCATGCATGCATACAAACATACACACACACACACATAGAAACCTATAGGACATAAATGTTCATTGCATACTACACTTCTTGCTTAAGGGATAGAGCCGTTAGAAAAACAAGGTGGCCAATCCACACACTTATGTACAATAGTAAAGGTAAAGGCTTCCCTTGACATTAAGTCCAGTCGTGTCTGACTCGAGGGGGCGGTGCTCATCTCCGTTTCAAAGCCAAAGAGCCGGCATTTGTCCTTAGACACTTCCATGGTCATGTGGCCGGCATGACTAAACGGAACGCCAATACCTGCCCGCCGAAGCGGTACCTATTAATCTACTCACATTTGCATGTTTTCGAACTGCTACTTATTTTTACAGTTGATGATCCTCTTTTATTTATTTATACAGCAATGAAGTTTAGGTCCAAAGTTACTTCCCTGCTATCCCAATCACGCATTGGTAATAATATCAAAATCACTGAATAATCCAGAAGAACCAAGAAGGATAATTCCAACCAAAGTCCATCCATAGAGATCCACGGGGGGAACACAGGGAATCAAGTGACAAAATGTGTACTAAGACATCTCAATATAGACTACGTGACTTACATACTTGTGTCTGACATCAGGATGCAAGTCCGAAGGTTCAGAGTTTGCTATATGATGTCAAATACATGTTTCATCATTGTGGTTTGTACCAGAGGCCTATGCTTTCACTTTCTGTTATCAACTAGGGTAAAATGCAGTATTGACTGGGAAAGGTTGTATGCAAAACATTTCCTGCTGGCAGTATTTATATTTTCTACTGAAGCTTCTGCTATAGGAAATACAAACCTAATTATAACATAAAACCAGGTAATTCAAATCACATTTGCTGTATAAATACACCTTTCACTTAATCACAATTTGATATACAAATAATTGCAAATACCTCGGGCTTGTAAATACCTATCTTAGTTACCTTGAGAGTAAGAATAGGCAAAATCTAAATGAAGAAAAACTATTACACTAACTTACTGGCTTAGAAGCAACTTACATGGAGGTTGGATTCCTGGGCCACTTCTGGTACCATCCACCTCATTACCATCTCTGTCCACACACCAGCAGTAGCCAGTACTAGGGTGGCACTGGGTTGGCAAATAATTCCCATAGAGATCACACTGAGGAATAAATTGGCCAACTGGCCTAGGTCCCCTTGGACCCAAAGCCAGAATTTGTTCTTGTTCTCTTTGGCATTTGGTCTTCTCTACTTCTGCAATAAAAAGAAAAAATATTCTTTAACTTCATTTCGATTAGATCAGTTACTTGATCCCATATTCTACCCAACATAAACCCTATGAGTTCTGCAAAGTCAGCTGGCGTCCATACAGATGGCATCAGAAATGGCTGACGATCTGTCATTCAGACTACTCACTGAAAGTTTAGAATTGCAGTGAGAAGATACAAACTTCCATATGATGGGAGATACTATGAGATAGTGGGATTTTTCCTATCAGGAAAAGTTGGAACTTTTGAGGCTTTTTAGTCTAGAAAGGAGGCAAATGAGAGAGGACATAATTGAGGTGTACAGAATTATGCATGGTATGGATAAAATGGACAAGGAGAAGCTATTTTCCCCATCCCAAAATACTAGAACCAGAGATCACCCAATGAAATTGAATTGAAATTGAAGGGCAGAGAAAAAATAATGTTTTTCTTTACACAACATGTAATTAAACTTCGGGATTCACCGCAAGATGTGGTGGCAGCTACCAGCTTGCCTGGCTTCAAAAAAGGGTTGGATCAGTTCATGGAAATCATGGGGATCAATGGCTATTAACTTTGATGGTAGTGTGACTACTTCTGAAGGCCATCAACTGAGAGACTAGTGGGCTTCCTTGTGCAGTTACTTGGCCACTGTTAGAACAGACAGCTGGACTAGATGGGCCAGCTGAGCACTGCTTAAGTTCTGATGTTCTTTGGCTTTCTCTTTTTCTGCAGGGATAGTGTTTTGAAATAGCTGTTGTTATTTTCTTTTGGGTTTTGGGGGAACAGAATCAAACCCAACGGCCAATTTTTCCAGAGCTATAAATAACACATTTAAATAGATTCAAAGCAGAAAACCAGTCTGGGAAACTTTTGAGTCATTAGACTACAAAGAAATGAAAGGGATACTCAAGGAAGATAGGGATCCAGTAGGAAGGACTGTTCTTAAGTTCTTAACCATGTGTCCCCTAAAGGTATTTAGATTAAATTCCCAGCAGCATATTGGCTGCATATTCTGCAGATGTAGCCCAACACTTCTGAAGGACATCAAGCTGGGGAAGATTGGTGTAAGATGGAGTCATCCTTCGTGTGATAGCTCTAGGAAGCAACCTGTCATTTTAAAGTGGTATTCTTAGGAGAATTTCAAAGCAGAGTTGATTAATACTTCAATATTAGTCTTGTAATCCATTCAGTTTTGCTTCTGTTACTAAGCATTACCAATATGATGTGAAATTTTACCAGCAATTCATTTACCATGTGAAGGATAACACACTTTAACAGTTTTGGTGAATGATGCTTAGTAATCATAGCCTCTAGCCAGAGTATCCAGGTTTGTTTCTATATGGTAACCTATGAAAAGAAAGGGGTGACAGAGTTCGGACATCTGTTTCTTTTTGAGCTGAAACAATGGAGTGTGAGGATATAATGATTTAGTTATTTATTTATCATATTTGTTCAGTGCCCATCTCATGTAGTGACAACTCTGCACAGCTTAATTATAGACACTCTTAGTAGCTATTCGAGTGCTCCTCTTACATCAGTACCTCTTTTACTAGCAAGCCAGATATGAAGTTATGCAAAATTCTGCAGCTTCTTTAAAAAAATGAGTTTAAATAAAAACAATTTCTGCATTTGCAGAATCAAATACTTTTGCTTAAATTTAAAGATGCAGAAAGCTGTTTTAGAATATTTCAGCTATAATACTGTTGAAAAACTCTTTAAAAAAGGTAACAGAAGTGTAGAGTATGACCTTGTAGTTCTCTCCTAGCAGCTATATGTAGGATACTGTTATAGTATTATAAGGAAAATGGAGTTGGATAGCTCATCTTTTTACTTCCCTAACTACAGAGAACAATGTGCTGGAACAGACAAGAACAGATCTGAAGAAAGAGCAAAAAGCAGTATCAAATAATTATACCTCAATCAAAGCTTGGTTAGTGATAGTTTGCAAAACATAATTGCTGCAGCTCTACTATTCAGTGGAACTACCCTTTAGTGTTTGCCACTCTAAGGATGTTTTACCTTCTGATGTACATTGGAAGCCATCTCCATGATAACCTGCTTTGCACTGGCAGCTGAAGGACCCTGGGGTGTTATAGCAGACAGCATCTGGATGGCAGCGGTTCAGTTGACATTCATCTACATCTATTTTTATAAGAGTAGGGAAGAATGTTGTGCTTTACAGTAAGATATATATGCATGGAAGAGACTTAACTCTTCTGTAAACAATTTGAATCTGCAACCCCACCCCCTTTTCTTTTTGGTGCAATGACTGTGTCTTCTGACTCAAATAATAACTATTTGATAGTTTATGAACAACAGTTATTTAAGCACGTATAGACTGTGAGCATGACAAATGTTTCCAAGAGTGTTCTAAAAACTAGCCAACCAAAGGATCAATTAAGGTACTTTAGAGAGAAAAACAACAATCCAAAATTGGAATATACCAGCATTCCATGCATTTCATGTACAAATAAATAAACAAATAGTCAGTGATAAGCCCAAATGGGCTTAATTTTTTTCCCATCAACATAAAAGGTGCATTTCTAGTAATAATTCCTTTATGATATCCACAATCAGATTTCTTTTATAAATGTTAATATTGAAATAAACTGTTGCTATATGCATGCAAATCCTGCAAATTCTAGATGGAATCTGTGAACATTTGATAAGTGCATGCTGTTAATAATTGTTTATCTCTGTGTTTTTAGAATTTCTGAAGATATTTGTAATTAATAACCTTTTCGTTGCACAACACTGGTCATATTTGCTTTCAAAATATTAATAGGAAAAATAATTTTAAAAAATATGAAATGTAGAACACTGGGCCCCAGCAATGAAAAAGCTTCTTTTTGGCAGTTCACCCCACTCAAAAGTTATTTTCTTCAACACCAAAAAATTATTATGACAAAAGGAACTGAATACAATTACCATATAACAGAATTACATAGACCAAAAAGGAGAACAAAGCTATCCCTCACCCACACAGGTACGTCCGTCTCCAGAAAACCCTGAAATGCATGCACAGATGTAGGAGGATCCACCAGAGTAGATACAGCGGGCACGCTGAGGGATATCACATGTGTGTGTACCCGTTAAACAATGATTCACTACACGGTCAACAGCTGTAAATTAGAAATGCATATATAAAGATTAAAATTCAAGCTTTTTCTTTTTCAGCAAAAGAATTTTTGAGGAGATGAAACTAAATTGAGAAAAAATTGAGATTTTTTAAAAGTAATATTTGCATGTTGGGATTTCAAAGTATTGTTGACTTTACACCTTAGAACATTACAAACTTTGGGAGAAATCATGAAAAACATTGGGTAGCCAAATCATTACTTAGAAGAATACATATGGCATCTAGCTAGCTCACCAGTACTCTGTATTTATTTATTTTCTTGTGTTTATCAGATGTATTTTGGTTTCAGCCCTATCAGTCTTGCAATTTATATTTTGATGCTAGAGTCATCTTCTGGTTTCATTGATTTAGCTGCTGCTTTTACCAAACCACTTGCCACTTTTCCTGGACTCTGCTTTTTTCTCAAGTATAGATTCTCACAATCATGGTAGCTTTCTCAATCTCTTTAGCTCATTATTTTATACAAATCTACTTGATGTCTCACTTCTCTACGATTCAATGCAGCTCAATACATTTTGCTGTCTGAGATAATAGTCAAGATGGCAATCTCCAGACTTAGAGAAAAAGAAGCTTGGCAAGTTTTGCTTCTATCCTGATTTGTTATTAACAAGGACTGGAGATATCAGAGAATCCAACATTTGAGCTTCATAACATGTTATGGAGAATTTTTCATCCTACTATCTAAGTTATCCCTCACACCCTTCTTTTCCTGTGGCATCTAGGCGTGAATTTTCATACAGAATTCTATTCCTGCCTGAAAATGAATGGGGAAATAGGAGAATGTCAGCTTTATTTTGCATAATAAAGCCTGTATCTTGAACAAAGAGAAAATACCAGCAAATATGATAGTCATTGGGATATATATTTTTCCAAAATTACATGTGTAGCACTATAAATATAGTACTACTGCTGTGCTAGCATGTACTCAGGCATTCCATATTTTATTCTAAGTGGCATCCACTACCAGTTAATGTTTTGCACCTGGGGAAGACAGACAGACAGACAGATATGCATGCAGTATATATCACAATTTTACAACCCATTTTTGCTCAGACATATTTGTGACAGCATCTCCAGAGTGGAATATTTCTTTGAAACTCTGTACTGTTGCGTGCAGTATTTAGATCTTGGAAATTATTCAGCTCTGTATGATTCAATAGATAATCATAACATCAAACACAGCACTTTTTAAAACATAATTGCTGGTTAGCAATGGCTCCATATGGAGAAAGAATAAAACCATGAAAGGCCCCATGCAAACTCAGTTGCTTACACAAAGAATGATTTACTACCTTACTAAAAGTTAAGCCACAGCTGACCCAGAATTACAATTTGGTAACTGACCGTAGCTGCAACTCAGTGAGATATAAAAATGTTGGCAGAGTAATGAGTTTAAAACAAATACAGAACATTACCAAACTGAACACTCATCACTAAGTGTTGTCATTTGGGAATTAAATTGTCTCTGAAACATGACAGAAACAATACTGTTCATAACATGATGTATTTATGAAACATTTCATTAACATTCTTTTTAAAATGCTAGAAACTGAAAATCTTCATCCATGTTGCAAAACATCCAAAGGAACACTGAACCTGACTTAACTCTTTCTACCATGAAAACTATTTTTCCATTTTAAATCACTAAGTAATCACATAAATATATGCTATATTTAATTAAAATTAAATCAATTATTATTTCTAAAGTATTCTGTATGACACCAGCAACATATAAGGCTATATCCAATGTTGGCTGTAGGCCAGGAGAACAGAAACTGCAGATGAACAGATTTCTCTCCTACAATTCTCCATGACTTCTGGTAAAACTGCATGATTGGACTCCAATAATATTGACTATAGCCCATATTCTCCAAAATACATAAGACAAAATTGTCTGAGTTTCCCATACAATACTGCAAAGCACATCTAATTGTTTTCCTTTCCTTCAGAGTTATGTATCAACTGGGCCTGACCCCCGGTGACTAGATGAACAAATGTCTACAATCTCCACTTGTACCCACAGTTGCACTTGCAGTTATAGCCCACAGCACTTCCAAGGACAGCCAGTGATCTCCTTGATTCCCCATCCATCTAATCCAATGTCTTCCCCCTTCTCTACTTCCCTCAGTCTTTCCAAGCATAGTAGTTTTTTTTGTGTCAGTCGGCTCAAATCATATTCCCAAAGTCTGTGAGTTTCTGCCTGAAACAGTCTTTATTTAGCCCAGGACCAATTGATTGGTACTTTTTGCAGCCCATGGTACTCTAGGTAACCAACATCGGAGACATAATTCAAAGGCATTCATCTTCCTTCTTTAACATTGGAAAACCACTGCTTTAACCCTTCAAGTTTTTGCTTTCTTAGAAATATCTTTAATGTTCATATGTTGTCTAAGAAGTATCTTTATTTAAATAAATAAATAAATAAATCTTTAACTTTCATGTCTTGTATAAGTTTGTCGCTGATTTCCTTCTCATAATTAATTTCCTCTTTACTTCTCTTTCATACTATCTTTATTCTCATCCTTTATTCTAGCTAAATAAAAAACTTAAATAATTATTTCACTTATATTCTCCATTATCCATTTTATTGTAGCTATCTGATCTGCTGTCAGAGATAAGTCCCCCCATGCATGGTTCTATTTTCCTTTGTAACATCTTAAGCAAAACTTTGCTTGTACTAAGAATTAGTAATTTGCACATTCTCTTGCAGGTACCGAATAGACACCAATCTCAAGGCCACCCAGTTTTGCTTGAAATCTTTTGACACAGAGCTGATAGCAATTTAACTGCCTCTTCTCCTACAGCTTCTTCTGCCTTTTCTCCTGCAGCTTTAAACAGTTCAATGGGTATTCCACCTGCACCCAGGGTTTTCCTATATTTTAGCAGGTACTGCATCTTGTAAGTCACCTTGTAGTGGAATAGGTTCTGAAAATACACACTCTCTCTGCAAATGTTTCTGTCGTTCTATAATACTATTCCTAAATGGTTCCAGTATTGTCCTTCTACTTTTTTTACATTCATTTTAATCTTTTTTTAATCTCTTCCATGCTTTCCCTTTAAAAATCCTATCTTAGCTGTAAATTTTCTTCTGATTTCTCTGATTTTCTTAAAAAACAATTCTCAATTTCTTTATCTCACTATTTTCTTCTATTCATTTGCACTTTTAGTTGAGACTTATTTCCTTGCGCTTTCTCATTTACACATTAAAATTCTACATTCAGTCATTGTACAAATTTCATCCTCTGTCTCTCCCCTGATTATAATAATTGCATGTTTTGATGGGCACTTGGATTCTTTCCTCTTCAAATATTTTTTCCCTCTTCAGTTTTCACATTGTTTATCACAGCTGCTTAGATTCTCTTTTGCATAAGCTAAGGTTACCAGATCTGTTCCTTATGCTGATCTTATCTTCTGACTATACATTCTTGAGGTCATACCTTTCTGATACAACTGCTGAAAAGACTGGAAACGGATTCTTTTCCTTAGAGAGGAGATGGCTATAACTCAGGAAAAGAAGCAAATACAGCTTTAAAAAAAAAGGGAAAAACTGTGTGAGAAGAGAGTGAGAAGGTTGAGAAAGAGGTGGGAGGAACTCTGGACATCAATAACCAACAGATCGTGGAGTTTGTTAGTGGTTTATCTGATTAACAACAGTTCAGTCCAGGGCACAGAAAGCACAGGAAGAAGAGATTTAAAACCTTCAGAAGAGACACTTCACCTTAACAAACTCACAAGTAAAAGAGGGCTGGAGGTTCCTATTGCATTTCCAAGGGTCTGTACTAAATCCCCAATTCTTGCACTAAAACTCATGATTGAAGTCTGTGTGATTCTTGTTTCCTTGATCATATCCTCAATAGTATAAAACGCTCAATAGTATAAAATGCTTCCACTTGCAAGAAGTACTCTTTAAATTATTGTAGTTACAGTATTTGTTGCTCCTCAAATAATGATAATGCCAAAAGTTGAGCCATTTTAAGACCCAAATTATTTGGTGTCCTTTGAGACGTAAATGGAGCAGAATGTAGAGGATGATATACCCCCTCCACCTCCTTAGTCATATATAGAGAATATACTGTAAGTTGTCTTATTTGCATCTAGCTCAGTATTGTCTGCATTGAATACCAACACTATCTCCAGATTTCAGAGGGTTATTTTTTTCCTTCCTCCTCCTTTACTAGACATACAATTAACTAAACAATTGCATCTGACAGGAAGAAAGAAAGAAAATAATTTAGGACATGCCTAACATACAGTCCTGAACTAAACTTTCTTCCAAACAGATGTTGAAGCTACTAAAATACAAGAAAGGAAATGTTTAATACAGCTGCTTGGCAAACAATAAAAAATGTATGAGTCTAAAACTTCTAGAAACCATATCACATTACATGCCGTCACCATAAACTATTCAGTCTCCCTTTATTAAAAGTTTAGTCTTAACTCAGCCACAGTTTGATGTCTCTCCTCTTCCCTCAATATGCTTCATCAGGACAATTTTAATACACAAATAATTTAGTCAGCAGAGGTTAAAAAGACACTTCACCACAGATTCTGCTGGGATTGCATCTGGGTACTTCTTTACTAGTGGATCCATTATAGAACAGATGTTACTAGCCATGAAATCTAAGACTAGTATTAGTCTTCCCCATTTAAAATAATCAACAAAGGGGCATAGGGGGACTGGTTTTGCTGTTTTACATGTGTTTGTTGGTTAAGCAACTTCCATCTTCTATTATTTAGCTGTAAAAATGTCCCAGGTGCTCTTTGCCATGTGTCCTCATCTTTTCTAGCATTACTGGAATGACCCCAGAACCACACAGCAGCATGGGGCATTTTTATACATAAATGAAAGAAGACCAGAGACCATAGCCATCCACAAGGGGAGCAGGTGTGTGTGTGTGTGTGTAACTGATAAAATGTGTGTTGCAATATGAATTCTGCCCCTTATCTACTTGTGTGTGACATCAAATGCAAGTATGGCAGGATGGAGCTTATGTCATGAAGTTTCAGCCCAACTAGGTAGACCAGCTTAAGAAACCAATGCCATATACTGTAGGTCAGGACTACTTTTATTGTGCAGGTAGTCCTCACTTAATGTCCCTAATTGGGACCAGAAGGGTCTTTAGGTGAAACATCATGTGACTGCACTGCTTAGCGACGGCAGTTCCAGTAATCCTGGTTGCAGTCATTAGGCCAGGACCGTGCTGTTGTTAGGCAAGGACTTTACGCTCCTCCTGCTCTGCTGTACTCGCCTCCACTTCAACTCCCCCCATCTGTCTATCTCCCCCCATCTCTGCCCTTCTGGCCGCCCTGCACTCCACCACCTACCCCTGCTGCCCCACCCCCAGCCAACCTTTGCTGTCTTCCTCCTCCCACTGCTGATGAGGTGCACCCTGCCCGAAGCCTCACAAGCACGCCTTCTGCAAGACTTCAAAGACTCTGAGAAGAGAGCACAACTTTCTGAAGACAGCGTTCCAAAGGGAGCCACATGGAGGAAATATTCTCTGGAGAAGCTGCGTCCAAAAAGCAAAGGCAGCAAGGCATTTCTGCTTTGCCCGCGGTGGCTGGGCGAAAAAAGTGAAAGGTCAGTGCAGGGAGCTGGGAGAGAAGGCAGCTGGGTGAACAAATGTGGGTTGGGGCGGCTGCAGCTTCCTGGGGTGGCTTTGCAGGGCTGGGCTGTGGCAGTTGCAATTTTGTGCTGTGCTGTGGCTCAGGGCTTCTTGCAGCCCCAGAGCCACATGGTTCTGGGTCTGCTTGCCACCAGGGTGCCAGGCAGCCAAAAGGGCAGAGATGTGGGAGATAGGTGAGTGGGGAGAGTTGAAGGCAGTCCCTTACCTAGCTGAGGATTGGGGCTGGGAGGGACCAAGGCCAGAATGGCTTGGATTGGGGTGGTGCTCAGCTAACGTCTGATAAAATTCACTTAATGACGGCAAGGGGAATTGCCAGGATTGCTATTGCTAAGCAAAGCAGTCACACGACATCTGGCTTTACAACCACATCACTTAGTGACCAAAATTCCGGTCCCAATTATCACTGTTAAGTGAGGACTACCTGAAATGGTAGAACAGGAGTCAGATATGCCATTCCAGAATGCTTTTTCTGATCTGCAGCAAGAGGGAGGCTTTGGGAAGAAAGATGAGCATTTTGTTGTGTTAGAGTCCTAGCTGAGCATTCTTTGAATGCTGTCTCAAATATACAGATCTCAAACCCACTGTGCTTTTCTAACAGTACTTAAGAGCAGATCTGACAGGCTGTTTCACATAGAAAAGATAATTGCTAAATAAAAAGCTTAAATAATTATTTCGCTTTAACAAGGCCTTCCAAAATAAGCAAGCAGAAAATTAGGAAGAATTAAAGCTGGCACATTAGTACTTTCTTGAGCTGTTCTGGATTTCCCAAAACAATAAAGGGAAGTTTTGAAATAAACTCACCCACACATGTTCGCCCATCAGCTGAAAACTGATAACCCTCTAGACATTCACATCGGAAAGTTCCTGGCTGATTATTACACACAGCATTACTGCCACACACTGTTGGCTGCTCCAGGCATTCATCTACATCTGTGTAGAAAAGCAACATTATTTTGCAACTGTCACTCATAATTCTTTAAAGGAAGAACATGACATGTCTGTAGTTCAGCTTCAGTTCAGCTGAAAGGGCATCTCTGTGCTTCAAGCAAATCTGTTACAGCAAAGATTAGAAGCGCTAGCCAAATGACTTGTCAGGACACAAGTGATGAAGAACCTAACGTCTGATTTTGCCACATTAGGATATTGGTTTGTTTTTACTCCTTCAGATTCCTAGTATCTCAGCACAGTAATTTAGTATCATGACTACATCAAGGTCTGCACTAGATGAGATGGGCATTTATTTTTAAGCCCAAAGCACCTCAGAAGATTGCAGCCTTACGTACATAAATAAATTGTGGAGGGACATGGCTAATCTATCCTTTTCTCTCCAGCCACCTTCCTGTTCAAAATTATCTCCAGGTTGCTCTGCAGCCATTGTGAATAATTCTAAACAGAAACATAACTCAAGCAGGCCAGCAGCATTTTTGTAGTGCTGCTCATCAGCTTTGATAGACAACCTCCCAAGATGGCATTTTGCTTTTGTTTTTGTTTTGTTTAAAAAAATGGAACAATAGCTATTATTGCAAATCACCTTCAGTTTGGCTCTGAGAAAGTAAGAGCAAAACTCCATGGAGTATTAATTGTGTGGGTTGGCTTGGGTCCCTCCACACCCACCCTCCTTTCTGTGGACTGTTCTGATCTAGATAGGTAGGAATGGGGCTTTATCTTCATCATTCGCATTGTGGTCCCCATTTGGATAACATCCCTTAGGGTTATGGGCAAAACACCATTTCCAATTGGAACAAAGGATTAAAAATGTCTTCCTTGACCTGGATCTGGTCCCCTCCCAGTTGCTATTTAGTTAAGAAAATCCCAGCAGGTACAATTCAGATTATACAAATCATGTACATGTGTATAGTTCACGGGCAGTTCTGCCCTAATTTACAGAGCTTCAGGGTAAGCAGAAATGCTGTAAAAAAGATAGAGCATACTGTACAGAGTACAATTTGATCACACTGCTATTACTGTTGAGGAATCAGGTGGCACACGAAACAAGGGAAAAATACAGCAGAATTTGCCACGTACAGTAAGTTTATAATAAACAGGATATCAAACAGTAAAGCATAGATTCTAAAAGCAAGTGCAGTGATGAAAAATCAAATCAATTCTACAGAAGTCCAATTCTTTTCTACCAAAAGTAAACTTCCTACCATAACATGTATGTCCATCTCCCTGGAAACCCACTGAGCATTCACAGGTAAATTGATTGCCTGTTCCTGGGCGACAAACTGCATTAATATCACAGCCATGGGTGCCTGTGTAACAAGGGTTGCGGTTTATCTCTCCCGAACCATCTGTCAAGAGACCACAGAAAATACTTAAAGAAGAATATCTAAAGCAATAACCTATCTATAACTGTGCTCCTGAAAATGTGGTTTAAATTAATCTTTGAATGGTTTCAAGTCAGTAGGATGCCTATGGGTCTGTAAGCTCTAGGTCACACCGCTTTAAAATGCTCAGCAAAAAGTTTACACTCCTCATGACTGCAATGGTTAAGACAAACTATGGAAATGTATCTTAAAGGCAATAAACAGAAGCTCTAAGTTCTTTTAAGCCCATGCATTATTTCTAAATATAGAAACTCTTAAGTGTTTCTCTCAATTCAAAGTCATCAAGTGAATTATAGCTGTATTCTATTCACAAATAACATGCAGTATGTCTAGTCAATTGGTTTTTCTGCAAACCAATTTTATTACAGTAAATTTTCTGCAGATGTTCCCATTAGCTAGTGCCGATTACCTCACCCGTATGGATGATTTATCAGATGGAAACAAATAAGAGCAACTAACAGCAATTTATGGATTTATACATAGGGGATGGATAGAGAGTTCTCTTTTTCTCCTCATATTACTAGAACTCAGGGTAATTCATTGATACTGAATGGCACAGGCAGTTCAAGGCCGGCAAAAGAAAGTAATTCTTCACCATGTATGGAATTCATTGGCACACTAAGCAGTGATGGCCACTAGCTTAGGTCACTTTCAGCAAGGATTTGTGAAATTCATAAATAATACACAGTATCTGTTAATGGAACTTCCAGGATCAAAGTCAATACGCCAGAAACTAGTTGCTAGAAATGAACCCCGAGGGAGGCTGACCGCTGCCTTCAGATATTGTATATGACTTTCTGGAGACATCTGATTTGACTCTGTGGGAAGCAAGATGGTGGCCTAGCAAAGAGCGGGGCTCTTTCATATGGACTGTTCCATCTGAAAATCCACAAATATAAAATCAAGGACAGGCTTCTATGCAAGTGCAGAAGTAAACCATGCTAATTATCTCCCAACATACCAATTGGGCCAATTGAATTGCTCATTGCATATCGCAAAATCTGTTCTTCTTTGTTATATAAGACAAAGACACTGTCCACTGATAGCTGCTGAGTGGCTAAAACAGAATGATACAAATCATCATGGATGCATTCATCAAATGAAATTGTCTGTCGCCACTGATAAGAAACGGTATATGTTGGTGATACTCCATTTCTTTCTGGTTCTGTCACAGTATACTCTCTGGTAGATGATGATGTGATAACTGAAATAATGAAATAAATTCATATTAATTAGAATTTAGCCACATTTTAGTATATTTCATTTAACTGTATACATAATAATATTAAAATACCACAGACAATCTATCTGCTATAATGATGGGGCTGACTCTTGATAATTCATTCACAGAAGACTCCGAAAGACATCTTCTTCCTACTGAAAGAGGAAGTGGGGGCGGGGAAAATAATTTATTTTCTCATGCCCCTGCAATCTTTTGAGTCACATTTCATGCTGCTTCAGAACTATTTCGCTTCTTCAGAATAGCTTTTCAGGAGTCATGGGGGAAGGAGGTTAATAACAGAAATTGCTTCACTCTTTCTTTCTCCACTATGAGTAGAATACTATTTTGGGGGGTCCAATCCATTCCTTTATAAAAGGCTAATGTTTATTTTAATTTTTTTTAAAATTATACAATAGTTCAAGCCAAGTCTCACACAACATCAGTCAGCTTGTGTCTAATTTATATTCAATTCTCTTTTATTCAACTAAAGATGCTATCTTCGCAATGTTGAAAAGTCTAACTTCTTATATTGAACAACTAAAGACTACAGTTGACTTGTTCAAAATGTTGAATTAGGCTGAAGGAAAGCAGCAAATCTCCTGAGAATTGCTTCAGTAGACTCTTCTTAAAGTGATATAATCTTCCATTTTTTTCCATCAGGAGTCATAATAAATCAGGCAGACATAGTTCCCGTTGCATCACACAGTTCAATTTTTTATCATTTCTTGTTCTGTAATCCTAAATTCCATCCAGCAAATAAATTGATTCGTTTGAGAGCAAGCTCTAAAAGTCTTTGATGAAATGGTAAACAAGACTGAACAGTTAAGCAATTGATCATGGGTCTATCAGATCCGGACTATAAAAACCTGGACAACTACTAGCTAACAGCCAAGAGACACAGAGAACTCAACACTCTGCTGTTATCTAGTGGTCATCTGGATTTTTGCAGCCCAGATCTGGTCACCCTAGCAGGTCGCATCCTCAGTTATCTGAGTGCAGACTTTAGCACTGAACGATTTCATTACAGAAGGATTTCTCTGGCAAAGACTTTTTAGTAAAGCATCTTCCACACAATGGATGTACTAGGAAGAATGTGAAGTGTCATCTTTATCTATAATTATAAATGACCCCATAGGGTTTCCTGTAATATAATCTGGGGAAGCATAGAATTTGTGGCTCTCCCAAAGCTTTGAGTGAAGTTCTCATAACCTCTCCAAATGTTGCCAACCAACCTGAAAGAGGTCATGAGATAGAAAGGGGAAATTATTAAATACAAACTGTGTTGAAATAAACTATATCTGGGGAGTGTAGTCCTTAGCATGTCACTCAAAAGCCTCAAGATAATCCCTCATTTTCAACATATAACTGAAAACTAATCATTTTATGATAATTTTTTTTACCAAATATAAAGATAACTTGTTGGCTAAAACACTGCAATAAGTGTGACGATTTCAGTTCCTTGCCATAAATCAAAGATGCATGGCTGGTGGTGAAATTATAACATGGTGCAGTTGTGCTAGTCTGCAGATACATCACACTTATATGGGGGGAAAAATAAAACACAATGTGATAGGTCTAGAACAAAATACATATTTAACAGAGTTGACAGAAGCTGACTTACCTACCCCTTTTCACTAAGCAACCCCCAAGCTCCCACAACCCACAACAACTCTGCCAAGAAGTCGTAAATTCCTGACTAGTTAGGCAAATCTCTGAATTAAAAATGGTTGCCATTAATCAGAGTTACTCCCTTTTTCAATAGTCCTTAACAGGTTTTTTTGGAGGAGCCTTTAGGACAAGCTGAAGGAGCTACTGGGTAAGGGGAAGGGGTGGGAAGTCAGCTTTGAACGGCTGTATTTTGCATATATTGATTTGGGTTCCAGCCATTTAATGTCAATCAGTTTCCTTTAATAGTGTGATATACCTCCTTTGGTTAAAAAAAAAAAGTTCTAGCCTGCAGAGACCAGAGACTGAATAGATGCTTCCATGCTGCATTATTAGATTTGACTGCAGGCTTTCCAAGCGATAAGCCTACAAACATACAGTATTTAACTTACCAGAACTAGAAGAGTGATAGAGCTCAGTGTACGGTTCTATATGGACGGAGGAGCCAAATGGGATCTCAGGCACTTTGCCTTCAAGTTCCGTGCTGATTGTAAGATGCCCATGTTCATCAATCCCACTGAACTTCTGCTTAATGATCAGCTTTTCATTGTTGTTGAGGAATGTAACTTCTGCTTGCCTTGTAAACTCACCACCTAGAAGATTAATTACATTATTTTTTATTTATCTGTTGAAAGAGCCATCCTCTATGCTGAAATATTAACAGGCATGGTTCACATAACCAGCTAAACCTTAAGTGGATTGCTTGCGTTTGACTTAGTGTTATGTATAAACATAGCCAGCTAAGGCTTTGTCAACAAGCTATGGTTTAAAAGAATTATGTCTGAATCCTAAGACAAAATTGTTTTAACAATTGTTTAAACAAACCATCTTTTAATAGGATATATGGACTCAAACTCCACCTACACAACCCATGGTCTACTTTTCTTGCCCATCCTTGAAGCCTACAATCTCACTTTCTGCTTCTGGTGTCTCCTTGCTTTTATTTTTTAAGGCAAGTCTCCTTCACTTTAATAGGATGGGGAAAATGATGCAAAAATAGTTCATGAAAGAAAAGACGGTATATTATACTGTGGTTTTGCTGCCTGTCTTCTGCTGAAATTTGTTATAATGACCTTACAAAGCCTCCTTCCTGGGAATGTAAAATTCGTAATAAATATACTCATAACAAATATTGAAACATATAAAAATAACCCATTAATTTAAGAACAAATGTTAAAAATTACCAGTAACACTGAATCCATTTTGGTAACCTTCCTTCTCCACGGCAAACATCCATCCAATGATACCCCCAATGGAAGCCAGAGGAAGCAAAGAGTAACCCAAAGTTTCTGGAATTGTGCTAATGGCCGTGTATGCACGTCCATGGTTCATCACAACATAAGAGTGGAGGTCTGTGTTCTCAAATACAACTGGTACCGGGTTATTTCCTACAAAAATCCGTCCTTTGACTTTTCCATTGACTCGCTGAGGAGAACCTTGTAAAATAAAACAGTAAAACGGTAAAATAAAACAGTAAAATTACTAACATAGCTTGACATACACATTCAAAGACTAGAGCCGTGTTTCTCAACCTTGACAACTTTCAGGTGTGTGGACTTGCTGGCTGGGGAATTCTGGGAGTTGAAGTCCACACATCTGAAAGTTGCCAAGGTTGAGAAACACTGCTCTAGAGCTTCCTGCTTGACATGATGTACAAACAGGCCCTGTACTTCAAACATCTTCTGCCTTACTCCTTTCTGTCTTGAAACAGTAGAAAATTCTTTCTGTAAGAATTCTCTAATAGATGGGTCTTTCAATTCTTTCTTTCCAATTCTTTTTTCTGGAGGGCTAACCAGGCTGAGTTTTGGTGTTTCCACAACATGGCTGATTAGAGCTAGCTGCAAGATTGGATCCACTTTGGGCTAAATCTAACCCTCTCAGAGTTAGTTGATTGGATCATCTATCTCTTTTTGGTTTTCTCACCCCAATTATTAAAATAAAATGCAGAATTAACAAAATAATCCATATGAATAAAAAAGTAGCTTTTCATAGGGTAACTACAGATTTATTACAAATATCAAAGGAAAAAAGAACCTCTGTTTCTCATATCACACTATGCATGTTATCAGAACTCAGACAATACTCAAGATTATGATTTAGATGGAGAACATTGATCACAATATGAAAGCATGACTTATTTAAGTATGACATCCCTTGGCATTCAAACTTGGCCCATTTGTTAATAGCTGCTGTTTATTTGTTTAGTCGCTTCCGACTCTTCGTGACTTCATGGATCAGCCCATGCCAGAGCTTCCTCTCGGTCGTCAACACCCCCAGCTCCCCCAGGGATGAGTCCGTCACCTCTAGAATGTCATCTATCCATCTTGTCCTTGATCGGCCCCTCTTCCTTTTGCCTTCCACTCTTCCTAGCATCAGTATCTTCTCCAGGGTATCCTGTCTTCTCATTATATGGCCAAAGTACTTCAGTTTTGCCTTGAATATCATTCCCTCAAGTGAGCAGTCTGGCTTTATTTCCTGGAGTATGGAAATAAACTGGTTTGATCTTCTTGTAGTCCAAGGCACTCTCAGAATTTTCCTCCAACACCACAGTTCAAAAACATCGATCTTCCTTCTCTCAGCCTTCCTTATGGTCCAGCTCTCATAGCCATATGTTACTACAGGGAATACCATTGCTTTAACTATGCGGACCTTTGTTGTCAGTGTGATGTCTCTGCTCTTAACTATTCTATCGAGATTTGTCATTGCTCTCCTCCCAAGAATTAAACGTCTTCTGATTTCCTGACTGCAGTCAGCATCTGCAGTAATCTTTGCACCTAGAAATACAAAGTCTGTCACTGCCTCTACATTTTCTCCCTCTATTTGCCAGTTATCAATCAATCTGGTTTCCATAATCTTGATTTTTTTGAGGTTTAACTGCAATCCAGCTTTTGCACTTTCTTCTTTCACCTTCATCATAAGGCTCCTCAGTTCCTCTTCGCTTTCAGCCATCAGAGTGGTATCATCTGAATATCTGAGATTGTTAATGTTTCTTCCAGTGATCTTAACCCCAGCCTTGGATTCATCCAGCCCAGCACATCGCATGATGTGTTCTGCGTACAAGTTGAATAGGTAGGGTGAGAGTATACAACCCTGCCACACTCCTTTCCCATTGTTAATAGCTAGATTCCTTTATATCTAAAGGAACAGCTACCAGAAGTTATAATCATTCATGCTAATTTTATTTTTAAAATTTGTGTCTTGTATTAGAGCTTCTACATTTATAAAACTGTATAAAACATTTTCTGTTTAATCACACTATTTAAGCCTACTGAAATGCATGTCACTTTATCCACTATTTTACTACTTAAGAATCCCCAGATTAGTTAAAACAACATTGGTTCTAACTAACAGCTCTTGCAGTTTGGAATATACCATTTCATTTACTTGTTTCTAAAATTCAGCAGTATTAATTTGTCAACTAGCTGTGTGATTAATTAAGTGATCTACTTGGTCATCAAGTTTCTTACAGTTACGGTATTGTAGATCTTGATTAACCAATTAGCAGTTGGTTTTCTTTTTATAAGACATTTAAGAACACCATGAAAAATGTGTGGTTCATCAAGGCTAATCAAAGACTGTAATAAAGATATTTGAATTTGTGTGGTTCATCCCTTTTTCAGATTAACAATTTTAAAATTAATTATGTATTAATTTGAAAGAGTGGTAGCTAATAACATTTTCTTTAACCATTGCAGAATGTTAAGTACTTCAGAGTTCTCTAATATATCCTGGACTGGATATTGTACAAGATCTTGCACAATGCCTAGTCTACTCCAAGAAAGTAACATTTACATTGACTTCAGAAAAGTGCTGTGCTATATTTTAGACATTTAGCTTTGAAACAACTTTCCAAACAACTACTTACCTTCAGCTACACATTGCCTGCCATTTCCTTTGTAGCCAGCAATACAACTGCAACAAAAGCCATTTGGGTAGTCTTTGCAAACAGCATGAACTGAACACTGGTGGCGGTTGTTTGCACAGCTTTGCTGGACATCTGTACTGTAACGGAACACTGTGGGTAGGAAAAAAGAAAATTCAGTGCTTTCTGTAGAGGGCTGGTCAGGCTCACAGAGATTTTTAAGCCAGGTGCGGTGCATTTTATCTTCCCATTTGTCAGGAAGCTGTAAAATGGACAGAATGCAGGACAACATAATACAAGAATATGATTCTTATTGTAGGAGCGATGTCTCCTACATTACTGTTGCCACATTAAGCTCTCTGGTACCCAGACCTCTTCTGGTTGTGAAACAGAAGAGGAATTCAGCCTAGTAGAGCCCGAAGAGACAGGTTGATGGCAGGATTCAACTCCAGTTTTACAATTGCCACTTACTGATGGCAAGATGCTTTTCCATCCCTGGTACCAGGGACATGGCTTTCTCTTGCATTGTTTCCAGACTGTGGAATGTCCTCTCTCAGGAGCTGCATTTGGCCTCCATTCCTCAAGCTTTTCAAAATGGTTTGCCATGCTTTCAATTGTTAGGAGGTATTGGTATTTATTTTATTATGAATTTTAATTCTCACTATTGCCTCCACGAGCAAGAAGGAATACAGTACATCCAAAATTATAGGACATACAGTATGTTTGACAAGAGTACATCCCTACAACCTGCCCCAATTCTGATGTTCATGCCAGGATTGTTCCAATGGACTTTGACCACAAAGAACAATGCAAGTTGTTCAAAGTGCACTACTGAGTATTCCAGCTCCCTCCTTTCAGTTAGGTAACAATACTATTTTCTCTATCAAATACAAGGAGAACAAAGCTTTTCTCAGCCCAACAATGTAGACCAGGCTAAGAAATCAAAGCAATTAAGTCAAGCTACTTTTATTGTAATAGCTACAGTAACAGAATCATGCAAGTCTGAATGTGCTTCCCCCTCCCTCACTTTATCTTTGTTTGAACCAGGGAGGGGCCTGCCTGAGACATTTACTCAAACTAGTCTCTTGGAATGGATTCAAGCTTGTCTGATCGTTGCCTTGGTAGTGGTTCTTCTTCCTATCCTTAAAGGCCATTCCCTATGCCCTTGGCAACTTTTGTACTTGCACTGGAGAAGGGTTATTTTCTTAGGCAGCTGAGGGCCATAAGAGGTAAGTCAGTGACAATGTGGCAGCACGTAAACAGGCAGGGCCAATTCCTAGTGTTTAGGAGGATGAATTCAGCCTTTGAACTGCAGGTTGCCTCTCCTCGCATGTTTGCAAGTGAAAGAGATGTGCTGTGGAACCTTCAACACTTCCTACACCCATATTTACTAGTGCATATTTAGAAATAGGGGAGATTCCTTCATATCTGTTGTTCGTCAAACAACGGAGATGCTAAAAATAAATGCTTTGTATCTCATGAAACAGCCTATAGCATTTATGAAAGATAATCAATAGAGATTTAGCCAGGCCATCTTACCAATTCCAGTTTCATCATCTTCTTCTACTTCAATAATCTGAGCATGCTGGTTGGGAAACTGGTGGACTGGAAACTGGAGAGGTGGATTTTTCCCTGTTGGGAGTGGAAATTCAGCTGGAGGCTGCTCGGTTAAAGTTTGGTATGGAAGCTGAAAATCATCTTCTACTGCTGGCTGAGGTAAGCTGTATCCAGTCTGCAAATTATCTCCTCTGTCAGAAACATCATAGGAGACTTCTGGTTGGCTTATTTCAACAGAATCTTGGTGAAGAATGGAAGGGTCTACCGTCACTTCCTGGAATTGCTCATAGTCACTGTATTCTACAGTGGCAGGAGACTGAGTACCTTTGGCTGATAGGATATCATCTGAGCCACCAACCTCAAATGCCCAAATTCCAGGTTGTCCCAAATTGCTGGCCCTAAAAAACAAGACATTTCTGACTATACACTAACGGAAGCATGCTAAGCACTATATATTTTGTATTTCAAAAAACTGAGTTCCACACCACAAATTACAAGAATAGCTGGGCTAAGGTAATCCTCATGAACAGCCCTAAAGGGGTAGTTCTGAGGGAAAGAGTTGTTGGAGAAGATAATATTTAAGGGCTACTTACCACGTTAGAGAAAGTAAATATCTACATATACATGCATATACCAGCATGTACCACAGGGCTGAATTGTAAGGAGGCCTTTCTGTTGAATATATATTTTCCTTTCAGAATCATGCCTTACAAGCTGCAGAGTAAAAGCTGGAAACTCACAAGTGTTGTCCCATTTCTTGGAACTGGTGTTGTCTGAGGAAGAGCAACTGGAATTCCCAGTATGATTATGAACACTTGGACTGGGAAATGTTACAAGCCTTCCTCTCTTTGGATTAAGAAGAACGATCAATCTGCGTTGTTTTTCTGCTAACCCCCCCCCCCCAGTAGAGTATGAATGTTTCTAACTAAATAAATTTTGTTCTCTTGCAAGTTTTATCCCAATAAACTTGCATAGGATCCATGCCGGCAGTTATTACACCAGCCCATTGCTTCAGGCGAGATCTGTACAGCCACTGCACTTCACCACGCAGTTTCCGCTATGAAATGTGACTCACACGGTATCGACTCTGAACAGGCTCTGTAACTTCCAAGCAATATATGTAAGAACAACTAATACGTTCACAGGCACTCGTCCTGCAGGGCCTCTTCCTCCTCTACCCTTTCTTCTCTTGTCCATTAGGCTATCCTTTAAAAACCTGCCTTTTATAATAGCAAAAGGATTAGGCGCATTACAAATTCATAGCGGTCTCTCCACCTACAATTTCTGAGTTCTCCATGTGCTACAACTTAACGAGTACTATTTTATTCAGAGAAGAACACTGACAGGATTTATTTAATTACCAGAAAGCAGCAGAAAATTATTTTGGAAGAATAATGAAAACAGCATACTTGCACAGATTCCTAAGGATCTCTTCATCGTTAGCAATTATATTGTACGATCCAGGTTTTACCCATAAGAAGTAATTTGTAGAAGGTTGACTAAAGCCAACAGTTGCTGGGACAACTGTGTCGCCGTTTTTGGAACGTGTACTATAGAACTGCAAGCCATCTTCTGGATAAAGGAAAACCGCATAGGAAGTAGAATCAGAAGGCGCTAAAACAGCCTGGAATGTGTTTCTCTGTGGGGAAGATTTAAATTTCATTTGCAAAAAATTAAAAAAAACACAGACACCTGAATGATATATATTTCATAAAACAAGGCAGCTTGTGTAATTATTTATTGCAGAATACAATACACTTACCCAACTTAGCATGTTCCATTTAATTTCAAGTCCCAGAATTCCTAGCTAGCACGGGATTCCATATTCCCACACAGGCTGGAAATTCTGGGAGTTTCTGAAAGCTCCAAATTAGGAAAAACTGGAATATAGAATCAAGACTTTAAGGAAAGAAAGCTAGAAAATTAAGAATTTTTATAGGAAATATTAAAATTGTTCATGCCAAAGCAGGTATTTCTCTGAACACTGAACATCACAAAGTCATATATTTCAAAAATATGCCCTCAGTCAAAACTCTAAATATGACCAAGGTTAGCCTAGGAGTCATGGAGTATTTTTACAATTATATTTTTTCTAGCATGTCTCTTTAGCTATTCTTAGAATATCTTATCTTGTTTTCTGAAGAGATATGTATAAGATTCCACATTAAGGCTGCAATCCTAAATCTATTTGCTAGGAGATAAGACCACGTGGATTCAATGGGAATTAATTCCAATTAAACATGCACAGGATGGTCTACAGTTTCTGCATTAAAAAAAATACATTCAATTATTGAATGTACTCTTTCAATGGTAGGCTGTTACCTGCTTACCTTCACTTGTGAAGCAGCATCTTGTCTAGATCCTGCATAAGGAGCCACAGAATCCCAGGTAACAATGACAACACTCTTTGGATCAAAGGCAGTATTTGGAAAGCCCCTTTTGATGTATTTGGCAGCAAGTTGGAGGACCTCAGGGGATGAATCTTCCCTGTAATACACATTTCCATGTCCACCTGTAGTATCCAAGTCAGCATAAAAGGGAGCGAGACCTCCAAAACTAAGAGGAAATTGACCAAGATAGTCTTCTTCTCTTGATGGCTCACTCACTGCAATGATGCCATTAGTAAGAACCTAGTTAAAAGAAAAAAAATATGTGTTACAAATGCTCAAATACAGTACAGACAATGCTTACCTCCCGTTTTGAAAATATAAAATCTAAGAAAATGGTGTATTTACTAGATCTGAATAATAGGCAGATTGTGTATTTTCCAAAATGAAGGAAAGGTCCATTGGTCCAGGAGCTCTCAGGGCAGTCCAAGATATAACCTGAAACCATCACAGCACTGGCAAACCTTAACTTGGATATCTGTGATCCATATTGGAACTTAAGGCTGCAACAGATGCAGAAGAAATCTGCAGTTAACACAAACTACATTTTGTTTATCGTCTAGCTTCATGAAGGAGTCAAAAGCATTCATACCACTTAATGTGTCCTCAAGTTGGTCTAAAGATACTGTGTTACCAAAGTATGGATTTGTTAATTTAGTTGACTCAGCAACACCTTTAATTTTTTTTTATATGATAGTAACTTGGGCAGCAATTCAGTTACAGCATTAAATACATAGAGCAGTCAAGAAATACATAACTAGATTCAAATAATATAAACCAGTGTGAATCCATTCCAAGTCAAATTAAATAAAATCCTTCAACACAACTGCAATTAAGAGTAGAATTTAATAATTATATTCTGCAATGTTCAGCATTGGTCTGAGCAGAATGGAACTATAGCTCTTTTCAGATGTTACAAAATTGTAAGCCTATGGGAGATATGAAATATGTGTGAGGAAACTTTAATTTCAGAGGACTTTGGATCACATACTAGACTCTAAATGGGCTTAGTCAAACACTTTTATGGGTTCTCTTCAGGCTTTTTAGATTCAGCTGGGAAGGCTGGAAAAGAAGGGTACAGTTCATGGGTTAACAAACTCTGTTTCAACTTTATTTTTTTTAGCATTTATGATATGGGCACTATGTTTCTGTTGGTGTGAAAGGTGAAAGGCCCCCTGTGCAAGCACCGAGTCATGTCTGACCCTTTGGGGGGATGCTGCTTTCGCGACGTTTTCTTGGCAGACTATAGAGCGGGGTGGTTTGCCATTGCCTTCCCCAGTCATCACCTTCCCCAGCAAGCAGGGTACTCATTTTACCAACCTCGGAAGGATGGAAGGCTGAGTCGACCTGAGCCGGCTACCCGAGAGAGAATCCAGCTTCCGCTGGGATCAAACTTGGGTCGAGGGGAGAGTTTTGGTTGCAATAGTGCTGCCTACCACTCTGCACCACACGAGACGGATATTGCTCCTTTTTGTAGAGAATCCGTAGCACACAGCCTCCTCGTGCAGTCGCCCAGTCAAACTGTGACCTAAGCTTTTGCCAGCTTAGCAAGGGGACATGCCACGCTAGCTGCTGATGAACTACAGACAGACCAATGTTTCTGTTAACAAAGCCTAAAACTGCTTTCACTTTTTTTTTAAGCAACTGCATGACACAACTGGCACTTTTTTGACCTGCAACTTAGAACCTTTTGACACATCAAGCTAAAGCAATCTCTGCCTTTCATTTGCTTTGACGTGATACCGACTATTCCCTTCTTTTCCCAGAAATCCCTGGTTTTACATATGTCATTTTGTATGCTTCACTGTTGGTGCTACTTTGATTTTAAGTGATGGTGCATGTTAACCCCAGTTCAGGAAGCACAACGGACAAAAAGTTAGAGTAGAACCCATTTTTCTATTTACAAAGAGTTGCTTTTATTTTAAAAAATAAATGTAGACATAAATTTGATAAGATTTCCTTTCATGTCTAGCTTGAAATGTTACTGTCTGCTCCAGCCTTTCTCAACTTTTTGACCCTGGAGGAATCCTTGAAATATTTTTGAGGCCTCAGGGAACCCCTGCACATTCAGGCTCAAATATAGGCCAGAAGTTACAAAATTATTATATTCTTGTCATGTATAGACCTATATATATATGCATTAACTGTGTTCTTAAACTAAAAATAAAGAATGAAACTTACCTGTTTGATGTGAAGTTTCCTGAATTGGAAATAATTTTGTAAATAAATCGTGATCTCCCAGAGAACCCCTAGTGACCTCTCGTGGAACCCTAGGGTTCCATGGAACCCTGGTTAAGAAACCCTGGTCTACTCCATCATTTCATTGTTCTATTACAACTTCAGTCCCTCCTCATTTTGTTGCATCTGCAATTTTTTATTTATTTTTGTTTATTTATACTTCAAATTTAGTCACTACCCATCTCACTCAAGGAGCGACTCTGGGCAGTTTACAATTAAAAACAAGAATAAATAATCATTAAAATACAATAAAACAATATTCTTACACAAAAGTATACTCCAAGACAGAGGTCTTAAAAGGGTCTTAATTTATGAGAGCGCCTTCAGGGTGCTAACCACCCGCAGGGTTGGTTGCTCCTCCTCACACCCCACACGAGCTGGCAGAGTCAGGTCTTCACTCCTTTCTGGAAGGCCAGGAGAGTGGGGGTCTGCCTCAGCACATACTTAGGAGAATTGTATGGTGCATTAACCGCTATGTGTCTACAACCTTGTTTTTATTAAATAGCATGACTGGTGGAAGAGAAATTTCTGTCAGGTTATTCTTCCCAGATTTACTGTCGTTAATACTGTAAATGCCATTCCCTCCCATTCACCCCTTTTTTCATATCTATCAGGATGGTATATACAATTCACGGGAGTTCAGTTCCCAGTACAAGGAAAAGATTTGCCTACATATGCCTGACAAGTCCCAATTTAGGATGAAACTGGTCATGTACTGCCTCCTGGTGGTCCAGACAAGTAAAATAAGTAAAAAGATAATTTTTTGTAGTACCTGTTTTAGAATGTGACTTGATGTGACATCATTGAACCGGCTGGTTCACACACTATGCTAAACTATAGTTTAAGTATGGTTTGCTAAGAAACTACTAGATGGATTCATACATCATGCTAAGCTACAAAAACCATGATCTGCAGACAGCAATAGCTGAATTCATTACTCATGCTAAGCCAAGCACTGCCAAATCACATTTTGGCTTAGCATAATAGGTCACTATGTCTACCTCTCCCAGCTACCAACTAGTGATCTGCTGGCCCCCGCACCCTCAATCTAAACTAGCACAGTCCATTCTACCATTTCCCTTGGTCTAGATGTTGATTTACTAGGCTTGTGTTTTCAATATTCTGCTACTTGGCTCTGAGGCACAGACCTCATAAGGATGTCAAAAGAAAACAGAACAGATTCCATCTTTGCTATTTACTTTGCAACTCTGGCCTTTCCATACCAAGATAAGATAACTGCTATAGTCATACTTTCCCAGAATGGCTGAGATGAAACTTCTCAAACAGATGCAGCAGTAATGCTTCTGGATACATACAGGATGCCAAACAGATAAAAACCAGTCAGCTTGTCTGGTAAAATAACCAAAGCTACATATTTCAAAGAAGCCAGAAGTTTTGATTCAAGGATATTTGTAAAAATGATTCTGAAAACATTGATATCAGTGAACAGGTATATTTGGTAAATAACAGAAACTCTTGTTACATGTTTCCAGCTGATATATGATGGGTACTGTGTCATATTGTTGTAGAAGAAGGGACAACATAAAGGAATTTTGCAATGATTTTTTAACTTCAGACTGAAGATAGGAATAGATAAATCCCTCAGCTCTAGAATTAGCTTTGCCAATTATTCATATCACATCAGAAGATTGTATTTTCCCTTAAATATAATTTCCTTAAATTGTCTAAAAATTTTAATCTGAAATCATAAAATTTATTCTAGTAGATCAAATTCTAAAAACTCAAAAGACATAGCATTTAACAAGTTGTAAAACAATTTTATGCCATTGAATAAATGTTTAAGAACATGCTCTAATTGTGTGTTGTTGTTGTTTATTCGTTTAGTCGCTTCCGACTCTTCGTGACTTCATGGACCAGCCCACGCCAGAGCTTCCTGTCGGTCGTCAACATCCCCAGCTCCCCCAGGGACGAGTCCGTCACCTCTAGAATATCATCCATCCACCTTGCCCTTGGTCGGCCCCTCTTCCTTTTGCCTTCCACTCTCCCTAGCATCAGCATCTTCTCCAGGGTGTCCTGTCTTCTCATTATGTGGCCAAAGTATTTCAGTTTTGCCTTTAATACCATTCCCTCAAGTGAGCAGTCTGGCTTTATTTCCTGGAGGATGGACTGGTTTGATCTTCTTGCAGTCCAAGGCACTCTCAGAATTTTCCTCCAACACCACAGTTCAAAAGCATCGATCTTCCTTCTCTCAGCCTTCCTTATGGTCCAGCTCTCGCAGCCATATGTTACTACGGGGAACACCATTGCTTTAACGATGCGGACCTTTGTTGTCAGTGTGATGTCTCTGCTCTTAACTATTTTATCGAGATTTGTCATTGCTCTTCTCCCAAGGATTAAGCGTCTTCTGATTTCCTGACTGCAGTCAGCATCTGCAGTAATCTTCGCACCTAGGAATACAAAGTCTTTCACTGCTTCTACATTTTCTCCCTCTATTTGCCAGTTATCAATCAAGCTGGTTTCCATAATCTTGGTTTTTTTGAGGTTTAGCTGCAAACCAGCTTTTGCACTTTCTTCTTTCACCTTCATCATAAGGCTCCTCAGTTCCTCTTCACTTTCAGCCATCAAAGTGGTATCATCTGCATATCTGAGATTGTTAATGTTTCTTCCAGAGATTTTAACTCCAGCCTTGGATTCCTCAAGCCCAGTTTGTCACATGATGTGTTCTGCATACAAGTTGAATAGGTAGGGTGAGAGTATACAGCCCTTCCGTACTCCTTTCCCAATCTTAAACCAGTCCGTTGTTCTGTGGTCTGTTCTTACTGTTGCTACTTGGTCGCTATACAGATTCTTCAGGAGGCAGACAAGATGACTTGGTATCCCCATACTACTAAGAACCTGCCACAATTTGTTATGGTCCACACAGTCAAAGGCTTTAGAATAGTCAATAAAACAGAAATAGATGTTTTTCTGAAACTCCCTGGCTTTTTCCATTATCCAGCGGATATTGGCAATTTGGTCCCTAGTTCCTCTGCCTTTTCTAAACCCAGCTTGTACATCTGGCAATTCTCGCTCCATGAGCTGTTGAAGTCTACCTTGCAGGATCTTGAGCATTACCTTACTGGCATGTGAAATGAGTGCCACTGTTCGATAGTCTGAACAGCCTTTAGTGTTTCCCTTTTTTGGTATGGGGTTATAAGTTGATTTTTTCCAATCTGATGGCCATTCTTGTGTTTTCCAAATTTGCTGGCATATAGCATGCATTACCTTGACAGCATCATCTTGCAAGATTTTGAACAGTTCAGCTGGGATGCCGTCGTCTCCTGCTGCCTTGTTATTAGCAATGCTTCTTAAGGCCCACTCAACCTCACTCTTCAGGATGTCTGGCTCTAGCTCACTGACCACACCGTCAAAGCTATCCCCGATATTGTTATCCTTCCTATACAGGTCTTCTGTATATTCTTGCCACCTTATCTTGATCTCTTCTTCTTCTGTTAGGTCCTTGCCATCTTTGTTTTTGATCATACCCATTTTGGCCTGGAATTTACCTCCAATGTTTCTAATTTTCTGGAAGAGGTCTCTTGTCCTTCCTATTCTATTGTCTTCTTCCACTTCCGCGCATTGCTTGTTTAAAAATAATTCCTTATCTCTTCTGGCTAACCTCTGGAATTTTGCATTTAATTGGGCATATCTCCCCCTATCACTGTTGCCTTTTGCTTTCCTTCTTTCTTGGGCTACTTCTAGTGTCTCAGCAGACAGCCATTTTGCCTTCTTGGTTTTCTCTTTCTTTGGGATGTATTTTGTTGCCGCCTCCTGAACAATGCTGCCAACTTCTGTCCAGAGTTCTTCCGGGACCCTATCTACTAAGTCCAGTCCCTGAAATCTATTCTTCACCTCCACTGCATATTCCTTAGGAATATTAGTGAGATCATATCTAGCTGATCTGTGGGTCTTCCCTAATCTCTTTAGTCTGATCCTAAATTGTGCAAGAAGAAGTTCATGATCTGAACTACAGTCAGCTCCAGGCCTTGTTTTTACCAACTGTACAGATGTCTGCCACCTTTGGCTGCAAAGGATGTAGTCAATCTGATTTCGGTGTTGTCCATCTGGTGAAGTCCATGTATAAAGCCGTCTCTTAGGTTGTTGGAAGAGAGTGTTTGTTATGCAGAGTGAATTGTCTTGGCAAAATTCTATCAGCCTATGTCCTGCTTCATTTTGTTCTCCCAGGCCATACTTACCTGTAATTCGAGGTGTCATTTGACTGCCCACCTTAGCATTCCAGTCTCCTGTGATGAAAATAACATCTCTTTTAGGCGTGTTGTCCAGTAGGTGCTGCAGATCCTCATAGAACTGCTCTACTTCAGCTTCTTCAGCATTTGTGGTTGGGGCGTATATTTGGATCACTGTGATGTTAGATGGCTTGCCCTGAATTTGAATTGAGATCATTCTGTCATTTTTTGGGTTGTATCCAAGCACTGCTTTAGCACTTTACTATTAATTATGAAGGCTACTCCATTTCTTCTGTGGTCCTCTTGTCCACAGTAGTAGATCTGATGGTCATTTGATGTGAAGTGGCCCATTCCAGTCCATTTCAGTTCACTGACGCCCAAAATGTCTATCTTTAATCTTGACATCTCACCAATAACCACATCCAATTTGCCCTGGCTCATAGATCTTACATTCCAGGTTCCAATGGTGTGTTGATCCTTAGAACATCGGATTCACCGTTCACCACCAGCACCGATGGCCACTAGCCGTCCTTTCGGCTTTGAGCTAGCTGCGTCATCATGTCTGGGGCTAGTTGAGCTCATCCTCTGTTCCTCCCCAGTAGGATTTTGACCATCTTCCGACCTGGGGGTCTCATCTTCCGATGGTATACCGACATATCTCTGGTTGTACTGATCCATTTAGTTTTCACGGCAAGAATACTGGGGTGGGTTGCCATTACCTTCCCCAGGGATCGCATTTAGTCTGACCTCTCTGTCATGACCTTCCCGTCTTGGGTGGCCCTTCACGGTTTAGCTCATGGCATCACTGAGGTGCTCAAGCTCCAGCACCACGACAAGGTAACGATCCTTTGCTGAAGTCTAATTGTGTAAATTACTATAACTAAAAATAATTATTTATCCATCTCTTCATCAGTTTATAAATTAGGATTTTTTAAATGGTATGACTCAAGAACAACAAAAAATACTAATGTAACGCTATATTTTATAAAAGCTAAGATTGAGACATTAACTAGTGCCTATTCATTATCAGATACTGATTAGCCACAGAATAATCGTGCTTTGAAACAAGACAGCTATTCCAGACTTTGCTTCTGATAAGAAAATAATTATCAAAGTTTTTTACCTGTCTAAACCTAAGTGCTGTTGCTGATCAATGTCTCCATCTGATTTTTCCACAAAATGTTCACTAATGTAGAAAGAGGTTCCTTATCACATGGAATGAAGAAAGTGTCAATTATAATGTAATAAATATTCTTAAGAACAGTTGTAAATTAAAGTCATAATATTGTATTATGTCACTGTGTTATTTCTCTTATTGTATTTTAAAGTTTATGTTGCTATATCTGTATTCTGTTTTATACTGTGGGCCACCCAGAGTCATGCGGCGCTAAAACCAAAATAAATTAGTAAAATTTCTGTACCCAGGCCACAAATCCAAATTTTGTAGCACAAAAAAAGAACTAAGATACTGAAACTTAATTTTTCAGTCACAGATGTGAAGTCAACTGTGATTTTAGCAGTTATTACTCATATGCTTATGAATATATTTTTGCAGCCACAGAGATTAAAAACCAAGGTGTGATGGAATGTGTCTCTGAGGAGGGAGGTGGTGCAATGGAGATCGCAGAAGAGGAAGAAGGGGATGTATTCCAGGAGGAGAGACGAACAGTTTGGAGGACCTTGGGCAGCCAGCCAAGAAGCTGAGACAGGGCCCACCTTAGATTGCCTGGAGTATTTTTTCCTAGCACCTTTTGTCTTTACTGAGTTTGGCAAGATTCTGTGTATGGTAGAAACAATAAAGACTAGAGCTTAATTCCTGGCTCCACATTGTTTCTTTGCCTCAACCCTGACAAAAGGCTCTGCAAAATTTTTGAAAGGGGTGTTTCTTAATAAATGAGAACCCTTCTTTTGAAGCAATAAAGCATCTTTTTCTGGGTTGGGAGGGCTGATGTAATGAATAATAAATTGGATTTGATCCTGATAGATTTAGATTAATGTTAATGGGCAGCCAATCAAATACAGATGTCTCATTCCATTCCATGTCATGTTCATAGATGTGAAGCATGTCTCCTTTGTTGATGTACCTGCTTTCTGGAGCAACATTACCCCCAATGTCCATATGGCCCCAACTCTGCTATCCTTCAAGTGATTTTTTGATCATTTTCCTCAATAAGTAAATGAACAAGTATGATGTTTTTGACTCAGTTGTTTAATTGGGTTCTCTTTATCTAGTTTTAGGACTTGTGTGGAAAACAGGTCACATTTAGGATATATTTATGCAGAAATATTGAAAATCCAAAGGGTTCACAAACTTTTAAGCACCACCGTAAGTTACATTTATCAGACATAAGTAAACACGTCTCTTGCATACACTATGCTTAGTTCTGCCTCTGTTAGCTAAAGGAATTTATGAAAAGCAGCAAGAAGAAAAAGAAAAAATGCGGAAGAGAAAATGTGAGACTTGAAGGAAGAAGTCCAGTGTTTCAAACAATGACATTCTTAGTAAGTCAGCCACACAGTAGAGGCACATTACTATATACGTGAGCCATCAGAGGCTATATTTCAAGAGACTATGGAGGAAGGGCCATAACTTTGTGTGTAGCAGACCTCATAATCAAAACTTGGCAATTAAAAAGCTTGCAAGGAACAGGGCAGGCAGGGTGGGGAGAGATTTTTATCTCAAATTGTGAGGAGTTGCTGCTTACCAGAACAAACAACAGTGACAATGGGTCAATTATCTCATTCACCGTACAGCAGTTTCCTTTCTGCATTCACAATGAATGAATACTTATTAAAGTGTTTATTGTAGCTGAAAATGCAGCTAACATTTTGAAATACACAATGCTTTCCAGACCTATTGAGTTATATACAATGCTATCTCTCTAAAAGAAAAATTAACTCCCCCTTCATTTGCACTTCGCATGAGCAAGTGCATTTCCAGAGCAGGGACTGTACAGATCGGTAGGTGTGAGGTCAACAAAAAACTTTGCTCAACTTTGGACATAGTACAAACTAACCCATGTTATAATGGTCCAGGTGTAGGTGATCATTATTTTCAAAAATATAAATGATGACACCTATTTACAAATCTATTAACAATTAAATAAAACATTTTCATATACTGACTACTCATTCTGGAATGCATGTTTGTTTGTTCTGACTTTCATTGTCCCACTTAATTCCAATGACAATGAAAAACAATTACTCTGAACAGAATGCCTCCAAACTCTATCATCCCAAAGGCCAATTCTAATATACAATATTGCTTATATAGAAAATATAAGTGATCCCAAGAAGTTTTCACTGGAATGATTTCAGAAGAAGGCTTCTAGAAAATCATACTTTAGATTGGTGACCATAGGAATAAAGGAAAGCATTTACTCAGAACAAATATATTCCATCTCTCCCTTCCTCCTGGGTCCCTGTGTAATTTATGATTCCTAACAGTAGTCTACAGAAATTAGCCTCTTCAATACACCTTAATACATGAGGGACTGGGACAGGCATGTGCAGACAGAGAATTGCACTCTCTCAAGGATAAAGAACACAATTCATTCAGTGCTTTAAATGCCATCTGTGAAATTGTGAACTTGATGCACTTCAACCAATTTCTTTAGAATCTAAGTTTTATGAGTTATTCCTGAGAGTACCCAGCTGCTGTATCTAGCTACAGTCTTGCTGTCATCCTCAAGTGCAGCTTCACATAAAGCACATTCCAATAATCTAGAAGAGAAATTATTATTATTATTATTATTATTATTATTATTATTACTATTATTAAAATATATATGCTACTAAACTCCCAGAGACTCTTAATCAGGAATAATTAGTGTAGCCAGATTATTCCTGTCTAGGAACTTCCACTATCAAGATGATTCAACTAAAACTCCTTGTACTTGTCCTTAAATAAGAATGCAGTACCATTTAGAACAGGACATTTACATATTCACTTCAATTGGCATTTACCCAATGCCAATACCTGGGAAGCACTAATTCACAGAACCCCTCTTTGTAGGAATCAGCTTCACATTACTGGTTCAGATCCAGTTCATAACACACAACAGTCCAGTATTTGACACTGACTCATGGATCTCTCGGATAGGGAGGGAATTCAGTACTGATGACACCTTATGTCTTAGTCTCATATAGCTATATGGGAAAGGCATCCTAGCAGTCATGGAGCCAAACAAACAAACATTCTCTGTTGATAGGAGCAAAACCACTGCAGAGTGTACCTCGAATCTTAACCTACCAAGCTTAAGTGATCTATTGAAGGCCATCAAGAGATCCAAAAGGACCATCAGGTTTCAGTAACCAAAGCTATTTGGCTCTCAGACGTTGGCCTGAAACCAACTACACTGTAGAATATATTGATTCAGGCATTCACTGATACATGAATTAAAAACTGAAAGTGTGTGTGTGTGTGTGTGTAAATAAATAAATAAATAAATAAAACAAGACTCTAAAAGACTCTAAAAGGGTAGGAGCATTAGATGAGTGTAAGAGAGCATAAAAGGTTAGTATGTGGAAGACTATATCAAGTTGCAGAGCACTCTAATATGGCATAGTAGATGCTCATTAAATCTAGTTTATATCAGAAGTCATCAACGGATGTATTTTGAGCACTGCTGTGAGAACCTGGCAACACTGTATTTTGTAGCAGGGTTGGTATCTGAAAGCAGTAGTGTGGTGTAAAATTGTCCTGTGCACCCTAGGTCTTTATGCAGTAACGGTGAGATAAGGCTAGTACAAATGTCTCTATAGTACAGGTACTGGAGAAGCACATGCTCTGTTGTTTCTGTGTGTCCAGAGTCACAGGGGCACTGTCTCTCCGGATAAGGAATCTTCCTGTATCAGCCTTCAAGGACAGCTGAGGAGAGGGCATGACATTGTGCCAGAGTACAGGCCCTTTGGTGTTTAGGTACATTAGGTATGCCATAGGGGAGACAGAGTACTTGTTGGATTCACTGGGAATAAAGCTTGGGGTCCATTTGGGTAGATCCATTTGGTGCTCTGTATCTGCTATACACTTTTTAATATGTGCTTTGGCCTGATCGTATCCCATGCTGAGCAGAAGACTTGGAGAGAAGCCCAGGGAGTCCCGCTTTAGGCATGAAAGCCACCTAGGTGACCTTGGGCCAGTCACTCTCTCTCAGCCCAACTCACCTCACAGGGTTGCTGTTGTGGGGAAAATAGGAGGAGGAAGGAGTACTAGGTATGTTCTCCACCTTGAGTTATTTATAAAAATAATAAAGGCGGGATAGAAAATAAATAAATAAATAATATTCAGTCAGGTAAAAGGCCTATCTATCCCAGCACTGTGTGGCCCACAATGACCAACCACATGCTATAGAAACTCTCAAGTACATCTTCCAAGTTCAACAGCATTATCACGTTTGTGTGTCCCAGGAAACAACATAAGAACTTTTTGTGAGACTCCCCAACCATTATCAACAGTAAATCACATCCCTGATACTTCCAAGACTTAGCTTGTCTAGATTCAGCAGAAGACTCTAAGACACAGCTTAGCTAGATTAGAATCTTTATTGCAAACAAGAATGAAGCTATACAGTACACAACAACTGATAGCTCACCATGAGTAAAAAGATGTAAATGATTTATATACTGTACGCTTCAACTTTTGATTCCTTCCTCCTGTCTTTCTGAATTAGTGGATACCTGGCATAGCACTCAATGCTCTTAAAGCCAAACAACTGTTGCATGCACACATAATGGCCACTTCTGCCCCAGGAACCACCCATATCAGCCTCCAGCCTGACTGTTTTATACCAATATAGTATCTACATTTTGTCTAGTAACTATTGATAGCCTTACAGCAATGCTGTGACCTGCAATAATAGTGTATGCTATTGTAATCTTGGTCCCCTGTGCAAGCACCGAGTCATGTCTGACCCTTGGGGGGATGCCGCTTTTGTAACATTTTCTTGGCAGACTATAGCCAAGGTTTGCCATTGCCTTCCCCGTCATTACCTTCCCCAGCAAGCTGGGTACTCATTTTGTTGTTGTTGTTTATTCGTTTAGTCGCTTCCGACTCTTCGTGACTTCATGGACCAGCCCACGCCAGAGTTTCCTGTTGGTCGTCAACATTCCCAGCTCCCCCAGGGACGAGTCCGTCACCTCTAGAATATCATCCATCCACCTTGCCCTTGGTCGGCCCCTCTTCCTTTTGCCTTCCACTCTCCCTAGCATCAGCATCTTCTCCAGGGTGTCCTGTCTTCTCATTATGTGGCCAAAGTATTTCAGTTTTGCCTTTAATACCATTCCCTCAAGTGAGCAGTCTGGCTTTATTTCCTGGAGGATGGACTGGTTTGATCTTCTTGCAGTCCAAGGCACTCTCAGAATTTTCCTCCAACACCACAGTTCAAAAGCATCGATCTTCCTTCTCTCAGCCTTCCTTATGGTCCAGCTCTCGCAGCCATATGTTACTACGGGGAACACCATTGCTTTAACGATGCGGACCTTTGTTGTCAGTGTGATGTCTCTGCTCTTAACTATTTTATCGAGATTGGTCATTGCTCTTCTCCCAAGGATTAAGCGTCTTCTGATTTCCTGACTGCAGTCAGCATCTGCAGTAATCTTCGCACCTAGGAATACAAAGTCTTTCACTGCTTCTACATTTTCTCCCTCTATTTGCCAGTTATCAATCAAGCTGGTTGCCATAATCTTGGTTTTTTTGAGGTTTAGCTGCAAACCAGCTTTTGCACTTTCTTCTTTCACCTTCATCATAAGGCTCCTCAGTTCCTCTTCGCTTTCAGCCATCAAAGTGGTATCATCTGCATATCTGAGATTGTTAATGTTTCTTCCAGCAATTTTAACTCCAGCCTTGGATTCCTCAAGGCCAGCTTGTCGCATGATGTGTTCTGCATCCAAGTTGAATAGGTAGGGTGAGAGTATACACCCCTGCCGTACTCCTTTCCCAATCTTAAACCAGTCCGTTGTTCCGTCGTCTGTTCTTACTGTTGCTACTTGGTCGTTATACAGATTCTTCAGGAGGCAGACAAGATGACTTGGTATCCCCATACCACTAAGAACTTGCCACAATTTGTTATGGTCCACACAGTCAAAGGCTTTAGAATAGTCAATAAAACAGAAATAGATGTTTTCCTGAAACTCCCTGGCTTTTTCCATTATCCAGCGGATATTGGCAATTTGGTCCCTAGTTCCTCTGCCTTTTCTAAACCCAGCTTGTACATCTGGCAATTCTCGCTCCATGAACTGCTGAAGTCTACCTTGCAGGATCTTGAGCATTACCTTACTGGCATGTGAAATGAGTGCCACTGTTTGATAGTTTGAACAGTCTTTAGTGTTTCCTTTTTTGGTATGGGGATATAAGTTGATTTTTTCCAATCTGATGGCCATTCTTGTGTTTTCCAAATTTGCTGGCATATAGCATGCATTACCTTGACAGCATCATCTTGCAAGATTTTGAGCAGTTCAGCTGGGATGCCATCATCTCCTGCTGCCTTGTTATTAGCAATGCTTCTTAAGGCCCACTCAACCTCACTCTTCAGGATGTCTGGCTCTAGCTCACTGACCACACCGTCAAAGCTATCCCCGATATTGTTATCCTTCCTATACAGGTCTTCTGTATATTCTTGCCACCTTTTCTTGATCTCTTCTTCTTCTGTTAGGTCCTTGCCATCTTTGTTTTTGATCATACCCATTTTGGCCTGGAATTTACCTCCGATGTTTCTAATTTTCTGGAAGAGGTCTCTTGTCCTTCCTATTCTATTGTCTTCTTCCACTTCCACGCATTGCTTGTTTAAAAATAATTCCTTATCTCTTCTGGCTAACCTCTGGAATTTTGCATTTAATTGGGCATATCTCCCCCTATCACTGCTGCCTTTTGCTTTCCTTCTTTCTTGGGCTACTTCTAGTGTCTCAGCAGACAGCCATTTTGCCTTCTTGCTTTTCTCTTTCTTTGGGATGTATTTTGTTGCCGCCTCCTGAACAATGCTGCCAACTTCTGTCCAGAGTTCTTCCGGGACCCTATCTACTAAGTCCAGTCCCTTAAATCTATTCTTCACCTCCACTGCATATTCCTTAGGAATATTAGTGAGCTCATATCTAGCTGATCCGTGGGTCTTCCCTAATCTCTTTAGTCTGATCCTAAATTGTGCAAGAAGAAGTTCGTGATCTGAACTACAGTCAGCTCCAGGTCTTGTTTTTACCGACTGTATAGATGTCCGCCACCTTTGGCTGCAAAGGATGTAGTCAATCTGGTTTCGGTGTTGTCCATCTGGGGAAGTCCATGTATAAAGCCATCTCTTAGGTTGTTGGAAGAGAGTGTTTGTTATGCAGAGTGAGTTGTCTTGGCAAAATTCTATCAGCCTATGTCCTGCTTCGTTTTGTTCTCCCAGGCCATGCTTACCTGTAATTCCAGGTGTCATTTGACTGCCCACCTTAGCATTCCAGTCTCCTGTGATGAAAATAACATCTCTTTTAGGCGTCTTGTCCAGTAGGTGCTGCAGATCCTCATAGAACTGCTCTATTTCAGCTTCTTCAGCATTTGTGGTTGGGGCGTATATTTGGATCACTGTGATGTTAGATGGCTTGCCCTGAATTCGAATTGAGATCATTCTGTCGTTTTTTGGGTTGTATCCAAGCACTGCTTTAGCCACTTTACTATTAATTATGAAGGCTACTCCATTTCTTCTGTGGTCCTCTTGTCCACAGTAGTAGATCTGGTGGTCATTTGATGTGAAGTGGCCCATTCCAGTCCATTTCAGTTCACTGACGCCCAAAATGTCTATCTTTAATCTTGACATCTCACCAATAACCACATCTAATTTGCCCTGGCTCATAGATCTTACATTCCAGGTTCCAATGGTGTGTTGATCCTTAGAACATCGGATTCGCCGTTCACCACCAGCACCGTCGGCCGCTAGCCGTCCTTTCAGTTTTGAGCTAGCTGCGTCATCATGTCTGGGGCTAGTTGAGCTCATCCTCTGTTCCTCCCCAGTAGCATTTTGACCATCTTCCAACCTGGGGGTCTCATCTTCCGATGGTATACCGACATATCTCTGGTTGTACTGATCCATTTAGTTTTCACGGCAAGAATACTGGGGTGGGTTGCCATTACCTTCCCCAGGGATTGCATTTAGTCTGACCTCTCTGTCCTGACCTTCCCGTCTTGGGTGGCCCTTCACGGTTTAGCTCATGGCATCATTGAGGTGGTCAAGCTCCAGCACCACGACAAGGTAACGATCCTTTGCTGAAGTGGGTACTCATTTTACCGACCTTAAATCTTTTCTACAGATTTGAAAATGTTCAGGATATCTCATAAAATAACAATGACTCAAACAACCAATAATAATGTAGGAATATAGAGCAGCATCAAAATAAGAACAAGATAAATCCTCAACAGTTTAAATATATGGCAAACTAGATTTCTTCATCTGATGGCACGTAAAAGACATTACTGAAGATCCCCGGTGAGTAAATTCGGGCAGATAATTCTTCAACTGCAATGCAACCACAGCAATAAAAAACAAAAACTTTTCCCTGTCCTGACTGGTATATGTAATCTAGTTGTAATGGTTGCCTATCCTAAAGTATTCTCAGACTCACAAGCAAGAGCTTGAATAAAATCTGGTTTATTTAAGAATAGTATGCAAGTACAAAGAAAGCTGAGAATGAGCAAAAGCGCGCCAAATACAAACTAAAAACCCTCGGTGCGAATGTAATCCCTCCCCCCTCGTACAACTGTTTCAAATTCCCCATCCCAGGTGCCCCTAACGAGTTCTGCTAATCAACAGGTAAAAAGGACCTTGAACACAAACGATAACCCAAACACATTCCATCCCAATGAAGAGAGATAGAAAGCCTGGTACAAGGTCTCCCAGCAGCTCCCTCCCAACCGGAACGCGCGTCAGCACCATGGCATGCGAAACGTTACGATGTACATTGAACATTGCAATGACGAACATGACATACCGCCCCCCCGAAAAAAATGCACAAGAAAATCCAATAAACCATTACAGAAAAAGGAACAGATAAGCAGCAGGCTTCAAAGGGTATGCTAAGTGGAAGCGGTGAAGTAAATCAGGAGCATTAACATGGTGAGCAGGCACCCACTTGCTCCCACTAGGCATTAACATGGCGAGCAGGCACCCACTGGGGGAAGTACTTCCAACGAACTAGGTACTGGAGGGAGTTGCGAAGTTTGCGGGAATCAACGACCTCCTTGACTTCAAAGTGTTGCTGGCCATCGATCATGATTGGAGCAGGTGGAGGAGGTTGGGGGTGCCAGTGGGCAGAGTGGTGGACTGGCTTGAGTAAGCTGCAATGGAAAACAGGGTGTAAGCGTTTCAAATTGTGGGGCAAGTTGAGCTTGACAGTAACAGAATTGATAAGAGCAACAATGGGGAATGGGCCGATGAATTTAGGGGCAAGCTTCTTGGAAGGTTGAGGGGATTTTATGAACTTAGTAGACAGATAAACCTGATCCCTGATTTTGAAGGTGTGCTGCAGAGAACAGTGTTTGTCGGCGTGGAGTTTGTAGGCAGCTTGAGCATCACCCAGAGCTTGCTTAATTACCAGCCAAGAATCAGCAAGCTGAGCAGCCCAATTGTGAGCCGAGTAGGATGCAGAGGGGGGCTGTGGCAATTGAGGGATGGGAACAAAGTCCTGGCTGAAAACAACCCGGAAAGGGGTCTGTCCAGTACTCTGGTGAACAGCGTTGTTATAAGCCACTTCTGCAAAGGTCAGCAAATCGACCCAATTGTCCTGATGGTAGTTGGTGTAGGCACGAAGAAACTGCTCCAGGGTTGAGTTAAGAATCTCAGTAGATCTGTCCGTCTCCGGATGTGACGCCGTCAACAACGCTTGTTCAGTGCCAATTAATTTCAAAAAGGACCGCCAAAATTGGGAGGTAAATTGTGTGCCGCAGTCAGTCACCAAACGGGAGGGGCAGCCATGTAAACGGTAAATGTGGAATAGAAAGAGGCGAGCCAGCTGCTGGGCAGAAGGCAGAGAGGTGCATGGAATAAAATGGGCTTGTTTTGAGAAAAAATCTTTTACGACCCAAATGACAGTTTTCTTTTGACTGGGTGGGAGGTCAACGATAAAGTCCATAGAGATCTCAACCCAAGGACGAGATGGGCTGGTGACAGGCTGGAGAAGCCCTTGTGGTTTGCCCATTTTTCGCTTTGACATGGCACAGACAGGACAAGAGGCAACATAGTCTTTAGCATCCCGCCGCAGCGAGGGCCACCAAAATTGGCGGCGGACTAAATGCAGGGTTTTCACGAAACCGAAATGGCCCACCAATTTATCATCATGGGAACATTGTAACACCGAAGCTCACAAGGCTTCAGGCACATAAAGGCGGTGGACCACCCATGCGAGATCATCTTTGAAGGAAACTTTGTCTCTATTAGCCAGCAACCAAGTGTCAGATTTCACTGCCTGGAGAAAGTCTGTTTGTAACTGACAAGGAACCGGCGCCCTTCGCTCCGGGGAAGGGGTGGAGCCCTGAGGTGGCGGAGCGTGAGTCTGGCTTTGGGTGACAGCAGCCAACCACTTGAGGGCTTTGGTCAATGTCCTGAGGCAAGCGGGACAAAGCGTCCACGAGAAAGTTTATCTTGCCGGGGATGAACTTCAATTGGAAGTTAAAACGACTGAAAAATTGAGCCCAGTGAATTTGTTTTGGGCTAAGGCGCCGGGGGGTGCGGAGAGCCTCTAAATTCCTATGGTCCGTCCAAACTTTGAATGGGCAGGAAGCACCCTCAAGGAGGTGGTGCCAAGTTTCTAAAGCGGCTTTTACAGCAAAAGCCTTTTTCCCAAACATGCCACCGGTGCTCAGTCTCAGAAAATTTCCTGGATAGATAACTGCAGGGTTTCAGGATGCTGTCAGAGTCTTTTTGCAACAATAGAGCCCAAATAGAAAAGTCAGAAGCGTCTACTTGTACTACGAAGGGGCATTCAGGATCTGGGTGCCTCAAAATAGGCTCTGCGGGAAAGAAAGTCTTTAATTTCTCGAATGCAGCCTGGCATTCTGGTGTCCAATTTAACACTGCCTCAGGATTTTTCACCTTGCGGGTTTCCCCCAACCCCTTCGTGCACAGCAGGTCGGTGAGGGGCAAGGCAATTTCAGCAAACCCCTGGATGAACTGGCGGTAATAGTTGCTGAACCCCAGAAGACTCTGCAGTTGCCGTCGGGTACGAGAGCATTCCCAATTTAAGATGGCCCTAATTTTTTCAGGGTCCATTTTGATTCCCTTGTCAGAGACCCGATAGCCCAAGTAGTCCAGTTGGGTTTTGTGGAATTCACATTTGGACAGCTTGGCATACAGCTTGGCCGCCCTAAGTTTTTCCAACACCTGCTTAAGAAGGTGTTCATGCTCCTTCTCATTTTCAGAGTAAATAAGAACATCGTCCAAGTAGACCAAGACCCCTTTAAATAAGTGATCATGCAATACTTCATTAATCAATTGCATGAACACTCCAGGTGCACCGGCTAAGCCGAACAGGAGGACTTTGTATTGGAAGGAGCCTAACGGGCAATTAAAAGCGGTTTTCCACTCGTCTCCAGCTCGTATGCAGATGCGAAAGTAGGCTTCGCGAAGGTCGAGCTTGGAGAAAATTTTCCCTTTTGATAGGTGGGCTAACATGTCTTTCATTAGAGGCAGAGGATATTTCTTACATAGGGAGACTGAATTTAACCCCCGATAGTCCGTACAAAGTCTGAGCGTACCATCTTTCTTTTCCCGGAAGAGCACAGGAGCTCCAACTGGGGAATTGGCAGTTTCAATGAATCCCCGTGACAGGTTTTTGTCAATGAAATCGCGCAATGCCTCTAGTTCTTTCTTAGTCATTGGGTAAATTTTTGGTTTGGGCAGTTGCGCGTTGGGAAGCAACTCAATTGCACAGTCAGTTTTGCGATGGGGTGGCAGTTGGTCTGCCTCTATTTCCCCAAAGACATCTGCAAAGTCTTGATAATGGTCCGGCAGCCCTTCCAACTGCGGCAAGCTGGGGTGCGACGCGGCGATCACAGCCCTTGCCCCCCCACAGTTAAGGGTCACCCCACTGTAGGGGCTTGGTAAAACCCATCTCTAAATGTAATGGTCCAGTGCTCCCAATTTATATATGGGCTTCACCAAGTTAACCAGGGGATCCCCAGAATTACCATGGGATCGCCCACAGGCGCAATGATGAATTTTAAAGCCTCTTTGTGGCTGCCTCTTTGCATTGCTACATTTCCAGTGAAATGAGTTGCTGGACCCCCAGCCCCCACCATTGACCCGTCTAGCTGGGTGAAGATCAAGGGCTGCTGGAGTGGAAAACTAGGCAGGTCTAATGCAGCGACTAGATCGGGGTGGATGAGGCACCTTGAACACCCAGAGTCAACCAGAGCCCAAACATCCGTGGTTCTAGTGCAGGAGCCCAGCTTCACTTTCACTGCTAGAGTGGGGCGATCAGCACTCACCATAGCGTCCTCATGCCCATCTTCCTCCACCTGCTCCAGGGTGCAGTTCAGGGCAGGTGGCTGGTGTTTCCCGCTGGTTCTTTTGCAGCATCCTTGACCTCTGCGAAGAGGTATATGTCTTCTTTGACGTCAGCAGCCCCCTTGGCCACGGTCATTTGGTGCGATGCTGGGGGCGACTTGGCTGGGACTTTCGTCGCTCGATCTCCGGTCTTGAACTTCGGGCAATCTGCGGCTCAATGGCCTCCTTTTCCGGCGGAGACACTGTCCTCGTGCATAGCAGCGATCCTTCTCCTCGTCTCCTGCTTGGTAGCCCGGTGGGGCAGCCATCGCTCTGCTCCAGGGTCCCCGCATCAGGGTTGTTGGTTTCTCGGTTCACCGGATCTGCATGTAGGTGCGTTGGGCATGCTCAGCCTTACCGGCCAAACAGATCCACTCATATAGCGACTCCGGGTTGTCTCTGCCTAGCACCCATCTGAGGACGTCTCGGTTAAGTCCTGCCTTAAATCGCTCAATGAGCGTTGACTGGGACCAGCCAGGAACCTTGCCCGCCAAAGCTTTGAATTCTAGGGCATAGTCGGCCACTGACCTGTGTCCTTGTGTAAGCTCCTTGAGTGCTTCCTTAGCCCTGGCCTTGGCCAGGGGGTCCTCAAAAAACAGCTTCAAGGCGAACATGAAGTCTTCAAATGACCTGAGTTCAGGAGCATCAGCCTCCGTCAATTGGACGTACCAGTCCGCTGCTCTGCCTTTCAGCTTAGGGGTGATGGCTGATATCTTAGCCTCTTCTGATGTGAAATATGACCTGAATTGTTTCATGTAGGTCTTCATGTTGGTTAAGAAAAAGGATAGTTTGGTGGGGTCCCCATCGAATTTGACAGCAAAGTCTTTTACCACCTTCCCTGCTGGAGGGGAACCAACTGCGGGCTGAGTGGCAGGGCCCCAGGTCACCCCAGAGGACCCTCTTCGGGGCGAAGCTCTGTCGCAATGTTGCCTCCAAATGGATCATTGGGAGGAAGGGGAGAGGGTTGTGTGGAGCGAGGACTCTCGTCTCGGCTTCCCTGGTCACCCATCATGATAGACAGGGTTTTCAACAGGTCCTCCACCAAATCCATCCTCTCCTCCAACCTTCTCATCCTTTCAGGGGTCACTGATTCCTCCCTCCGTCAGACGTCAGGCTGTCTCTCTGGTGCCACTTTGGTCGATTCCCCCTCTGGGGTCAGTGGGAACCTGTACTTCCAGGAAGCACCAGCTGTCTCTGCCTTGGGTTCTCCCTCATCGCTAGATCCCCCCAGTTCAGGGCTTGAGCTGAAGCCCCTCGGGTAGGACAAAATGTCGGGGGGAAGGGGGCTCTGCGGTACTGGATCAGCTTGCGGTTCCAGTACCCCGGACGTTGGTTTCATCTCTGCCATCGTTAACTATTTTCCTCACAAGAATTGCACTTGGAAGGAGTTAATGGGTATCACAAAAAAGATTCTCAGCTTTATGTAACGGTTGCTTATCCTAAAGTATTCTCAGACTCACAAGCAAGAGCTTGAATAAAATCTGGTTTATTTAAGAATAGTATGCAAGTACAAAGAAAGCTGAGAATGAGCAAAAGCACGCCAAATACAAACTAAAAACCCTTGGTGCGAATGTAATCCCTCCCCCCTCATACAACTGTTTCAAATTCCCCATCCCAGGTGCTCCTAACGAGTTCTGCTAATCAACAGGTAAAAAGGACCTTGAACACAAATGATAACCCAAACACATTCCATCCCAATGAAGAGAGATAGAAAGCCTGGTACAAGGTCTCCCAGCAGCTCCCTCCCAACCGGAACGCGCGTCAGCACCATGGCATGCGAAATGTTACGATGTACATTGAACATTGCAACGACGAACATGACACTAGTAGAGATTTACAGTCTTCCCAGTATAGGAGGGACTAATACATGGAACTTGATATACAAGCATGTTGAGTAGAAGACAGTAATCCCTTGAACTCCTGCGTCCATGCAATCTAGATCTCCAAAGAATAAACACTGGCATACAGAGTGCCACTAAGAAATACTGTTAAGTACAATAGCAAACAATACCATATCATTAAGCAAATAAGTATAAGAGTCAAGCTGGCATATTCCTATTTTCTTTCTCCTTTATTTTACACATCATGTTATCCTTGCCTGGGACAAACCATGATTTGTCATTTTGCCCAAACTGACATAATTATGGCTTACCCTTGCTGCCATTTAGGATCACAGACCAAACTGCTTTGAAGAGTAGTGTAAACCTGGGCTTTCCTGAAGATTTAGCACAAAAATGAATGAATGGATGAATGAATGAATGAATGAATGAGAGAGCTTTATGAAAATAAAGCTCATATACACCCCCCAAATGGATGCCTTTCATTATTTACTAATGTAAAGTTTCCTCCTCATCAAGCTGGATTCCTGGTGACTTCAGTGACACGTCCATATCACTTTTTAAGCAGCAATATGGAAGGAGCTTGACTTCTGGGATTTTTTTTTTCAGCTCCTCAGTCCAGCCTACAAACCTATGATTTCTCAGTGGCTTCCCATCCAAATATTAACCAAGTTGCACCTCTGCTTAGTTTTTCAAGAACAGCCAAAGCCAGTTAGGTGCTGCCTAGTTAGGTGCATAGTTAAAAAGATTTTATAGGATCTGGCTGTTTGAATGAGACTAGAACGTGCCGGAGCATAGAACAACATATTCTGAAAACTTTGAATGCATAATTTTAAGTACCAGAAGAAAAGCAAGGTAACCTAACCTACCATAGTTCCAATTCCTACCATGCTGAGAGAAACTGAGATCAAGTCTGGAATAAACAGCAAATCAAACCAGCATTCAGCATGAAGAGTAACCATGGATTACATCCATGGCTGAGACAGTGCTGAGAAAGGAATGTAAATATTTAGAACAGAACAGGGTCTGCCTTTTTGTACTGACATGCATGGTCATTATTTTATTTGCATGACCTGCAGCGCAAGGGATTCAACCGCTGAAATGATAGCAACAATGCCTTTTCTAGCTAGGGCTGTAAATCTTGGAAAAAAACTAAGGCCATCTGCTTTCTATTTTGTTTGGAATTAACAAAAGGCTATCCTAGTTGCCAAAACAGTTCTGAACAAATCCTTCCCATCCCATCCAAAACATCTCCTTGCCTTCCTCCTACATAATTTCTCCTTCTGATATCCCATGCAATTTCTCAGGGACTGACATTTTAATGAAATAACTCTACTTATATCAGATCACCCCAGGTTCAAGGAAATTCAAGGGACACCATTCAGTTTAGAACAGCCTGATGTCAGATAACTACAAAGAACATAGACATTTCTTCTGTATTAAGAATGTTTATTTACAAAACCACATTCCAAGTTTTGTCCCAAGATTCAGTTTTCGGTTATGAGTCTTAGCAGTGAACTGTACAGAATACAACTAATAGAATTACAACTAATTCTATTACTTCTATTACACATACGGAATTACAACTAATTCAGATGGAAGAATGACAGTGCCCTGAACATACTGTAGGCAATGCCCTGAACACAGGCACAGACAGGTTTGCCCAAGACACAAACCAACTGCAGCCATGCCTCTGCAATAGGGAAAAGAGATTCTCATCAAAGAATCAGGAAGGGAAAAGTCTCCCTTGAGTTGAGGTAGACATCTACCTAGCTTTCTGGAGAACAATACCGAAGATTTCAATTCCCCAGACTAACCTATGGGCTGGCATTTCCTAGGGGTCTCCAAGCACTTTGAACCCTGTTTTGCTAGCTGCCCTAAACTGGAAAGACACAAATCTAATATGGGATTATTTTATTATTATTATGCTTTCAAATCAGTTTTTTGACTCCTGGTGACCACCTTGACTAGTCCCTGCAGTTTTCTTGGCAAGGTTCTTCGGAAGTGGTCTGCCCTTGCCTGTTTCCTAGGGCTGAGAGAGCGCGACTGGCCCAGGGTTACCCAGCTGGCTTCGTGCCTCAGGCGGGACTAGAACTCACGGCTCCCGGTTTCTAGCCTGATACCTTCAACACTACACCAAATCCAGCAATTCTCCCTTTTAGGAATGAAGCAGCCGCTTATCAAGGCAAGCTTGTTCCTCCTTGGCCGGCAGCCTGGGCAGCAGCAGACTCTCCACACGTATGACCCCCACCAGTGACAGCAACTCCGGCTCACTCTCTCCCCCCTCCCCATCCTCACGCGCTCCTTAGTTTGGAAATTACATTCCGAGAGACTGCCTTCCTCCCCCCTCCCCCTCATCGTTCAGGATCGCGTTCTTGTCCGAATTCCCTCGCCGTTGCCCCTCCTTTCCTTCCTCTTCCAGCTCTATTCAGCCCGATCCCTCCCCCTCGCCTCCAGGCACTTACATAGAGGGAGTAGACGCTAGAGCCGTAGAAGTGCAGCGGGGTGTCGAGCAACAGAGGCGCGGAGCTCACATCGTCCCCGGGTTCCAACTCCTCGTCGCCTCGTTCCAAGCCGAAGGGGAAGAGGAACCCCTCGCGAGGAGAGCAGCCCCCGGGCGCCAGCAGCGCCAGCAGCGCCCACAAACTCAGCCCCCACAGACTGCCCATGATCCCGCTCCTTCTCGAGTCAGCTCTAGGGCGAGGCGGCAGGACACACAGCCAGTTTTAACCCCGCCGGGGCTGCGAAGAAAAAAGAGGAGGGGGACACGCTGCTAGAATGGGGAGCCAACCAATCAACAGAGGGTTTAGAAAAAACTATCCTATCGCAATGCGAGGACTTGCTTTTGCTTCCCTCCCCCGCCATCCCAAATCCATAAAAGAAAAAAAAGTCGAAGCGTGGGATCATTTTCCTTCCTCCCGTCTCACCAGTCCTCGTTTCCCGCCTTCTTCCACGAGCGCCTATGCTCACATTCTGTAAAATAGGTTGTTCTGCTTCCTATCCATCGCGTGAATAGTTGCATATAAAAAGTTGTATGGGACATATGTCATTTTTTGCCGGAGGAACTGCCCGGCTGGATTACGCTATGGTCTATCGATTGTAATAAAAAAGACTCGTTTTCGCTGAGCGTTTATGATTGTTTTGAATGTTCTGAATTTTTGCAGCTCCAATAAAGTAACATCCCTATTATGAACCGTCCCTGTTTGTAGTTATTTAATGGCTCAGGTTAGGATGATCATTTATCTTCTGTGGATTTGCTTAACCCTTCTCTTTAGAAAAAGCATCTGGAAACGCTTTTCAGATTAATGGCAGAAAAATTGGCTGAAAAAGTGCTCAGGGCCATCTCATCTTAGACTTGAGGCACTTTGACAGCAAACCCTGATGAGTGGTTTGTGGCCAAGCCACTGTCATCTCCGTCACCAATCTAAAAACAAATGAGGACCAGCACAGGCAAATCTATTCTTCCTTCCAGCTGACAAATAGAAATGTGTAAAGAATGGCATTCAGTTTCTTGTCCTCCCTTCCATCTTCAGTTCATGCAGGCTGCATTTTTCGTGTGATTTCTGCCCTTACACCTGTAGCTGTTATTTATAAAGAGAAATGTGAGATGTCAAGGCACCATGGCAGCTGAATCTCTGGAATGGAAGGGAGAAAAGTCAGGTATTTAGAACCAGGATGAGGCAAGTTCCAGCCAAAGTGAAAACAGCCACCCACAAGCTGCAAAACATTCATCCTGCAAATAGAAAATTTCATTTTTTTGTGTGGATGCAACAACCAAGCTCAGAGAGCGCCAAGAATTCCACAGTTTAAGCCTGAGCTACATGGATTGTCTTCTGGACATGACAGGATTTATCATGTAGGTGTCAAACTGATTCTGGAATGGTGCAAGAAACTTACATGGGAAATCCATCATCTCAGGTTGCATATATTGGCTAGCGTACTTACTTCAGACATGAGAGATCTACTCTAGTCTCTACTAAGACATGCACTTAAAATTAATGAATTCTCAGCCCAAGTCTTTGTTCTGAGTATCAGAACTGAGCAAAGCTCATGATTCTTCTGCAAGAAAATTTAGTAAATTTTACTTCAGTCTTTCTTCATTTCAACAGTATAATTTAGGGCAGAGGTTGGGAATCATGTGGTTGTTGTGATTAAAAAACTGGGAATCAGTACTCCCCAAATTCAAAGAAAATAACTGAAGTTTTAAACTGGACATTACTTTACTGTATGTATTGTACTATATGTAAGTACAGAAAAATAAGCAGCAAAGTCGGATGGGAAGATGGAATCTCCCCCTAAAAGAAATTTCAGCTCTATACAGACTGTGCTTACAGTAGTCCAGTCTGGATGACACTATTTCATAGATAACTGAGAAAATTCAAAGAAAAGCATAAGTTTTGCTCCAGACAGTACAGTAGGATATACTTTGAATGGCCATGTATAAAATCATACTGTTAATGATAAGGGCAGCTCCAATAAGATGAATCTGAAGACTGTTACTACCATAAACTGCAAACATTTATGACTCAAGAACAGAACAACTTTGACTATGTAATCCTGAGATCCTGTGCATTTCTTTGTATCATATGACAGTAAACTGCCCCCCAAAATGCATTGAACACATAGGTTTAAATATCCATTATATTTTTTGTAAAGAGGAAGGAAATGAGTTATTGTTATTTTAATGGCATGGTTTTATGTGTTTAATCTTCATGGTTGAATCACATTGTTTTAATTTATTGACTACTTTCAGCACCATCCAGTGAAATGAATGAGGAGTACAAATACCATTCACTAAGTGATTTTATATTCAGTAGAGTCCTCTGTAAATGTGTGGGAAGAAACATTATTTAATTAATTAAATTAAAACAATTTACATAGCTGCCCATCTGACAATTCTGACACTGTGCGGCACACATAGGGATAAAACCAGCCAACCAAAGTAATGGTGGCCAGAACCAAACCCAACTCCAATCATATAAAAGACAAACACTGATGGGCTTCCCTAACCACCTCATGCCCAAGGCAACACCCCTGGCCTTTGGATCAGGGTGAGTTGAGTCCCCAATCAATGAAGATTTAACTTCATCACCATTTTACTGTTTAATGAAATACGTTATTTCTGTATTAATTGATTATGGTTTTCTCCTTGTTTGTACAAAGCCCAGAATCACATAGTTTAAGTTGAGTAGCCATATAAATGCTTAAATAAATAAATTCAAGTCTCCAAAGACTTCCAAAATGCTGGCAGGGTTGGAGATCCATGAATCTTAGGGGATAAGGTCTTCCAGAGGGCAGATGCTGCAACAGAGAAGGCATGCTGCCTGGGTCCCGCCACATAGCACTGTTTAATAGATGGGACTTGGAAGTTGTAAACTTTGCTGGATCTAGTGAGATGGGCAGAAACAACTGGAGAGAAGTGGTCCCACAAATAATCTGGTCCCATCACCTTGAATTGTACCTGGAAGTCCATTGGAAGCCAATGCAGCTCACGGAGCAGTGGTATAACAAGAGCATACTGAGGTTTGCTTATAACTGCTCATGTCGCTGAATTCTGGACCAGTTGTAGCTTCCAAATACCTTCATGGACAGCTTCATGTAGAGCACACTGCAGTACTCCACTCAGGAGGTGACCAAGACAAGTGACTGTGGTCAGTGCATCCTGATCCGGGAAGGGGTACAATTGGCACAAAAGATGGGTTTGTGCAAGAGCCAAGGCTGCCACCTGCTCTTCAAACAGGAATCATGAGTCTAGGATGACTCCCTCATTGCACACCAGTTCTGCCTGGGGCAGAGCTACCCCATCAAGAACTAACAATGGAAGATCGGCTTCCTGTGGGGAATGGCAGACTGAGTGGCACTGCTTTTTGAAGCAGCGCCAACAGCACAGCATTTTCTGGGCGCAGGCTGGGTCCCTGCAGCCTGAAGAATTCTCCAGGTAAGGAGAACCCAGGAAGTCACCCCTTTTGTTCTCTGGACAGCATTTTCTTGCGGGGGTATCATGGAACGGAGTCCCTGCGATCAATCCGTGACTGAGAATGCTGGGAGGCATGGATGTCATGAAGTTTGGGGCTACACCAAAGCTGTAAAATGGACACTAAATCTTGCCACCCCCATTTCTAAAACACCAAGGGTTTTTTTTGTTTATTTGTTACTGAAGAGAGGCCTTTTGCAACGAAGAAATGCGAAGCTCTTGGTGATTTTCATTATTTTTGGAATGTATTAATTTGGAAAGTTGACTTTTTTAATATTTAAATTCTAATATTGGGATTTAAAGATTTTTGCTGTTTTGTGCCATTTTCTTAATGTTTGAGGATTATAAAGGATTTATCTACTTCACTTAATCTGCAGAGTTGAATTTCAAGCTATCTGCCTCTGCTTTCCTGTGAGAACGGCTCTTGTTTACATCTTTTTTCTCCTGATAACACACTGTGGAGAGACGTGGAAGAAATGAAAGCGATCTTTAAAGAACTCTGTCTTGACGTCACCCAAGCCCTGGATCGTCTCCTAGAACTTGTGGAGCCTAAAGCCTACCAACAACTTGAAGAAGAAGACAAAAGTGACACTTCTTTGAGAGTAGTGCTCCTTCTTTAGAGAAGAAAATGAAGATTAACGTTTCCAAGTCAAAAAGTGAAGGGAGAAAAATAGGACTGTGGAAAGTTAACGTTGATTCTGAAGAAAGAAAAGTTTCAGGTGCAAAGGGAGAGATATGATTGGCTGAGTTCCTGGAAAACTGAGACCGAGAATCAAGGCTGGCTGCTGAATTTGAGACCTGTAAGGGGAAAGCTTTGTGTGTAATACCGAGATATGTAAATGCCTCAGTCTATTTTGAAGTGGGATAATTGTTTAAATGTGTTTATCAGGATGGTCCCTTAAAGGTTTAGACTGATGTTTTTGTTTTGGGGATAATGATTTTACCTTGGGTGAAAGGACATTAACCAATATAGACAATTTATTTTTTGTTATTCTAGTAGGCAGAGAGGAATAAAATTTTAGTGAAGTAGGATAATATTTGAGTATTTGCTTATTAGGTGAATAGTTATGTTAGAAAAGGTTTTTTTTATTTTTTTTAAGAGGGAGAGAGAGTTTGTTTTAGAGGAGAATGTCATATAGAGATGGAAATGCTTTATAGAAATGTTTATCTTAGTTTAAATTACAGTAAGAGATTGATAATGAGTTATATATATCTTCGTTGTAGAAAGTCAGAAGCCACCATGTAAGTCTTCTCTGTATTTTCACACTTTTTTCGTTTTCTTTTTTCTTGTAGTATTCTTTATTTCATTCTTTTTAGTTTTTATGTATTTTATTTATACGTTGAAAAAATTAATAAAGCTTTATTAAAAAAAAAAGAACTAACAATGGAAAATCATCAGATCCAGGAGACCTTAAAATCCAACGCTTCTTGGTCTTGCTAGGGTTGAGCTGAAGCCTGTTATTCCCCATCTAGATCCCCACAGCCTCCAGGCACTGACATAATACCCCAACCGCATCACTTGATCCGCCTGGGGTTGACATGTATGGCTGAGTAATATCAGCATATTGATATTACTTCACGCTGTGCCAGCAAATGAGATCCCACAGCGGCTTTGTGTAAATGTTCAATAGGAGGGAGGAGAACATAGAGCCCTGAGGGAGACCACAAAGAAGGGGACTTAGGCTAGATCTCTCTCTCCCCGTATCAAGACCAACTGGAACTGGCCCTTGAAGAAAGACGAGAACATAAAATTGCAAAAAAAATCAGGCTTTAATGAGATAAGAACCTAACATCTATGTTTTACATACCCATTGTGGTTACAGTACAAATTTCATGCTTTGATTATCACAGAAATGTTTTTTGCCAGAGAAATGAACACTGACCACCTTATGCACATATATGGTCCATAGGGTCCAATTAGCAAAGGCATGAAGAGCAAGGCTCACCATATAATAATGTTCCCCAAACTTTCTGCCCTCCTGATATACTGACTACAAGTCCCAGAATTCCTAAACAAGCAAAGACACTGCTAAGCATCCTGGAATTGCTTCACATATTTAGGAGATATCAAGGCTGGGGAAAATGATGATGGAGATGGACAGCAAGCTGGAATTAAACCAGATTAATTGGAGGTGCCATTGATCTATAAAAAATGGGCTCTAGGATGAATAAGGTTGTTCTGAATAAGGTGGCACTCCCACTAAAAAAAATCAGGTCTGCAGCCTGGGAGTACTTCTTTATCCTCAACTGTCAGTAGATTCACAGTGATGATGCTCACTAATCAAGGTGGCAAAAATCTGGATGACCATTAAATGTCAGAGCATGCTACTACCTAATGGTCATCAGGATTTTGGCAAGATTTTGGCACTAACAGTGGTAGTTGTGGCAAGGAGATCATTTCTACAACCAATCCTAGTATATCAAGTCAGTTGGATTTGGCAATAGCTATTCATGTTTTAGTTGTATCCTGTCTTGGTTATTGTAGGGTGCTTTATGTAGGACTCCCTTTGAAAGTGTTTGGATGTTTCACCTGGTGCAAAGTCTAGGATCTAGGCTGATAACTGTTCTGGGCAATTAACAGCTTGCCAATTTATTTATTTATTATTCAAATTTAATTACTGCCCATCTCCCCCAAAAGAGGGACTCTTTGCTGCTTGGGCATCATAAAGTGTTGGTGCTGACCTCTGAAGCATTAGACAGCTTAGGGCTTCATTATTTGAAAGATCACCTCTCCTGTTAGCAACCTCAGGAACAGAGATTTGCAACAAGAGGAGGACCCTTAAAGATGTCCATTCTCACAGAAGCCCATCCAATGGACCTTCTCCTGAGTCTCTCTAAGAATGCATTCTCTTTGATGCTCCCCACTCACTCTACCTTTAGAGAAGATATACCTCTTTAACTAAGCCTTTAAAGATCAATAATTTATATTTAAAGATACTTATTTTACTTGTTTTAATGTGTATTTTGTTTTAAACTACAACTCATCTTGAGTGTTCATTTCAAATTGAAAAGCAGCATACAAATTAAATAAGGACACCCATGTTTATTTGTGTCTGTTTTTATTCCTTTAGCTACCTGAAATGCTTTAAGATGGAAATATACTTTGGTTTACCACACACTTAAGAAAAAGTTTGTCTAGCAGACAAAATACAGATGCAGTAAAGAATTAAACCTTATCTATTGACTTCTGCAGTCTCCTTTGCCCCCAATTAGTTGTTTATCAGGTAATCCCAGGTGGACAGAAGTCTTGTGTGTCCCACTCATGGCCTTTTAACTCAGTGAAATGATTCACCCATCTTCTGCATGGGCGTGTGCACACATAAACACATGCACTTTTAGTTTTATAGCAGAGTTTGAGTTTAATAAGATGAAATGAAAAAAAGAACAAATTACTTCTTGAAGTACAGTCTTAAAAACGTTTAGGAAAATGTTTAGGGTTTGAGCACATATTTTGACTATATTGTAGCAGGGTAAAGAATAAGGAGAACGACAACCAAATTATATTGTTTATTACTTAAAAACTACTAAGTATATTTGCAGCTCTCATCAAGCTGTCTCTGCTGGTCAGTAATGGAAGCTTCTTTTGAGGATGGAAATGCATTTATTTCTGAGCTGGTTGAAAAATATATAAGAAATTCTGCAAGAATGTATCTAGTTACCACCCCCCAAACATCCTGGTTTTAAAGTATTTAACTAAATGTAGTGCTTTGACAAGTATAAAAAGCTGCTATAGAACGGGGCATCAGCTCACTGAAAGAGGAATTGTGCTTGATGCATCAAACACAGCTCATTATAAACTGAGTGGGAAACAGTCACCACATTCCATTTCCTCTTAGTTTACTGGTTTACAGGCCAGTATCTTTCTTCAAATCAAGGAAGGAAGCCATTGTGGAATTATTGCCAGGAAATCAAGATCTAAGAAGCTTACATTCTCCATAAAATTGGGATAGCCTTCTGATATTTCCCATTTGGGAGCCTCAGATTCATTACATCATTTAAATTAATTGTTTCCTTCTCTGTGGAGAGAAAGAAAAGAAAGGGAGAAATGTACGGTGCTTGTCCTTGTAGTAGTACAGAGCGTGTGTGTCACAGTTTCATGATTCCTGGAAAAACTTTCTTCATTCCAGTATTCTGGAGCATTATTTACAGTATGAAGAAATGCAATCCTTACTGGGAGCAGAATTCTCTTTAGAACAGCACATTCCATCCCCCCACCGTTTTATTGGTCTCTCTCTCTCCTGCATAGGTGTATGAAGTAGACCAAGATGACTGTGAAAAAGGCAGGAGCTGTCAGTCAGCAGCCAATCCATTGAATATTCATCAATCAGCAGCTTGCTAGACTTGTAGGTATCTCTAGGTAGGTATCTCTAAACTTCCTGAGCTTTAGCAGGGATAGGAAACCCTCCAGCCTTCCAGAAAAATTCATGCACATGTGGATAAGCATGGGGAGACAGACGGACCTGGCTTTCGAAGCAACTGCCTAACACTTGCAAAAAAACACAATGTTTTTAAGATAAGTGCTTCTGTCCCCATGGGTAGGGTGATCATACCAGAAGGGAGGGGAGGCAAAGTAGGGGGTGCATGGGAACACCCTCCAATGAAGACAGTGCAATTCAGCCCCGAGCTGCTATAGAGCCAGGAAGGAATTGATGATCCAGACACCCACATTCCTGATGGCAGTGTTTTTTGCCAGCACAAGACATGGGTAGCACCAGCCAAGGAACTGTAGCCTAAAACTTTTGGAAGCCACTGGATTGGGAAAAACTATAATATCCTAAAGTGGTTGTTTTTCCAAACAAAAGACTGAACATGTTACTGTGCAAGACAAGTCTTAGTAGGAGTAATGTATTTAACAGTATCCCTGAACTCAGAGTAGGTTATGTTGTATTCCTTCAGTTTAGACTTGGGTTTAAAAAAAAAAACCTAAAATGAATTTTTATTATATCCTGTCTTTGTCAATCAGAGAAGAAAGTGTTAAATGACCATTTGCTTTTCAATAAAATGCATTCATGTTAATATGGATTAAATACATATCCAGATAAAATTGTGTTATTGGCTAAGCTTGTGATAGAAATATACTTTCAAATGTAGCCAACTTTTAAAAAATTTTTTAGTATAACATTGTCCAGATCCAGGAATGAGACCACAATTCCATGAATTACAACTATTTATCCTTCTTGACTTTAGTCTTCTTGGCTATAAAGCAGCTCATTCTATTTAGAAGTTACAATTCAAAATAAACACCCACACATTTTTCCAAATATGGCTTGACATTCTTTTGTAGACTATACACACTGTACATTTGCCCTAAGGCAATGGCCTGCTTTGTAAAGCAATTATTTGACAATCAACTCCTGAGAAAGAACACAAGCTTTTGCAATAAAGAAGACTGATGCTACATTTTCCTGTAGGCCTGCTATTCATTGGTGGAAAGACTACAGAAGCTAGAATTGTGAAAATCTGAAAATCTTATAAAATATAAGTTTTTAAACAACGTACAATAATAGCCCTGTGCAGAGATTTCAAAAAGCAGAAATAATGTGTTTGAACAGTCTTTTCAAAGAAGCATTTTCTATTCTATCTGATCAACACAGTAGAATATCAAAAAGCCAAATGTTTCTGGCTCCATATGGGGGCAGAACAAAGACAAAGTGTTAGTTAACCCATACTAAAGTGCCACTGAAACAGGTAATAGATTGAGAAGATGGGGAGGGTACACATTTGTGAGATTTTGTTCTTAGATTACCAAAGTAATTCAGCTTCCCTTGTTTTAGTGCAACATAATTGTATCAGTCAGATGGGGAGACCAACAGCAAAATATCTTGCAGCCCACGTCGTTCTTTGATCCTAGTTTCTGGTACTGAACATGGTATGTGCCTTCAGATATATCCTCCATTTTCTTGCTTCATAAATATTCTGAATTTTTGAAGTTGAAGTCAACAGAACAAAATGTTCGATTAAAAATAACAACTTATTGGAAACTGATGAAACACTCCTGCTAAGAGAGAGGTCTGCTGTTTAAATGAAGTGCTTCTCTGATTAAGGATCACAGACATGTGCAAATAGTGAATTTGTTTAGGAAGGACTGATCTGGGAACAGTATTGCATATAGACTGTATTTGTGTGTGTGTGTGTGTGTGTATACACTGTATATGTGCTTGCATATTGTAATCTGCTGCTGAACAGTCCTACAAAAACAGGTTTCAACACTCAATTGTTCCACAACAAATTATGTGGAAAGTTAACAATTGCCTTTAAACAGAATGTGTGGATTTACAAAGTGGCAAAATCTGTGTGTGTGTGTGTGTGTGTGGGCACACAACTGTTGTGTGAGTCAGAGCAATTTACCATTTTTTCAGGTCTAGAAGTTATCCATTAAAGACTCCCTCATCAGATAGAATTCCTGATGACTACATGTCCATACAGTTTTCTTACAAACAATGTGGAAGTGATTTACTTTATCTTCTTCCAAGGAAGTTTTTTCAACTTCCCAGTCTAGCCTACATCCCTGGGATTTCCTTGCGGTCTCCCATCAAACTATTAGACAGGGCTCACTTTGCTTAATTTTTCTTTTGAAGTCACCAAGGTCAATTAGATGCTGTTATTGACTTGCATTACTGTTATAAAATAGGTGGTGCAACCACAGTAAAGTTGTTATCATGTTTATTCCTTGTGCAGTCATGTACAGGTAGTCCTCGCTTAACAACCATTCATTTAGTGACAGTTCGGACTTAAGATGGTACTGGAAAAAATGACTTATGAACAGTCCCCACACTTATGACCATCACAATGTCCCTACAGTCATGTGATCATGATTTGGACACTTTGCAACCAGTTCACATTTACAACCATTGCAATGTCCTGTGGTCATGTGATTGCCATTTTCAATCTTCAAGGCCAGCTTCTGGCAAGCAAAAAATGGGGAACTATGTGACTTGCTTAATGACCATGTGGTTTGCTTAACACCCATGGTGATTCACTTAATGACCGCTGTAAAAAAGGTCGTAAAGTCAGGTCAGATTCGCTTAATGACCACTTTGTTTAGCAACTGAAATTCCGGTCCCAATTGTGGTAGTTAAGCAAGGACTACCTGTATATCGATGAGGTTAATCATGATAATTCATGGGACATTCAGATGATGTTGCCCTTTAGCCATTAACTCATATTTAATATTTTTGTCTGTTCCCCCTCCCACCTCCACCTCCCATAGATGGAGTTAATAGACATACAGATCAAGAATAGAAATGCAGACTTCTGTAAAAGTGTCTAACTCCTGCATTCCTTTACTTTCATTCATTTTGTCTATGCCTATCTTTTCTTCTTTCTTATTTAAAATTGAAGGGTTCATTATTTGACATCAGGATATTATAAACTAAAAATATTTGGGGGGAACTTAGTGAAGTGGACCTGTGTTGTATATATTTGTAGTGTCCTGAAGCTACACATCTACATTTATTGTTTGCAGTCCTAAACTTGCTTGTTTTTAAAAGTATATTTATGTATTTATATGCTGCCATTATAATCCTCCGATAGTTTAAAGGCAGCATAATGAAACAGGCACAGAGAGGTGAAATAGGCTAAGCTGAGAGAGAGAAGATCCTTTGGAGGACAACAGATGCTCTGGAATGTTGACCGTGTGTCACGCGTGTCCTCACAAAATGGTTGTCATGGGAAGTAAGGCCAGTCACAAAATGCCCGTTTACCAAAAGGCAAACTGCAAAGGCCTTTCCTCATCCCCCTTTCTCCTTCCACCAATATGTTCTCCTCCATGTTGCAGCAGTCATTTTTCTGGGCAAGTGGGCACATCCCCTTCTCAAGCTTGGGTCAATGTGCTTTTCATGGTTTATGTAAGCAAACAAGCATTTTCGTTTTTAAAGAATCCTTCTATGGAAAGCAGTTTGGGAGATAAAGGTGAGGTTGGAGGATAGTGCTTTGCTTTGCAGCAAGCTAGCTTCCTATTTATTAATTGAAAGAACCTAAAACAAATCAAGTCATGTGGCCCAGGGAGCCTGAGGAGATCCAAAAGAAATACCAACAAACATTATGAAACTTGAGGCAAGCAAACCAATTATAAAGTATAAGCAGCTTGTGTTTGGCTTCAATCAGAAATCTTCAACAATTATTGAAACATCTTCCTGTTTTCATCCTTGTTGACAGTATATGGCATATATTTGGATTAGTCTGATCTCGGGACTATATGCTAGATATTAAGGCAATATTTCGATGTAATGTTGTTACACAGGAACTGAAAGCTCTTACATATCCTGTTTCTGCATAAGAAGGAAACAGTGCAAGCTATTCAGAGATCTGCTGCATCAGCTACGCTATACTATGCTGGTACCATATCCTTGAAGATCAGGAATTTTAGAATGAAGTTTTGGGAAGAGCATCTGCTATTTATTTGCAGATTTCTGTGGGATGTATTAAAAAACCCTCTACATATCACACAATGCCTAAAATGTGAAAAATCCCCCTCCCCCATGATTTTCCACAGCAGAAAAAAGTAACTCTAGAGACACCTACTGGTTTCTGTTATTAAACCACTCCCAATTTTCCAAAAGCATGTCTGCGCTCAGAGACAGAGCAGTAACCTGGCTGAGAGCAACCAGTCCCTGAGCCCTGTAGGTGGCTGTGACCAGATGACACCAACCTGCAATCATGGAAACACCACTTACTCTTTGCTCCAATGTGATGTGTAAAGCATAAAGCAGGGCAGTCTAAAATATTTCTTATTTTATGTGTGAGTGAGCGGGGAGTGAAAATGAATCTTCAGAGGCTTTCACACATCCAGAATGTGTCAGGATTAAACATTAGGTACTAACTAGAACTGTACCAAATTCTGTTGGGGGGGGTTTCTCCTTTGAAAAACAGCAGTCTTTTTCTTGTTTTTCCCACCTTCGCTGTCTGAACTTGGAGGTCTCTACAGTAGTAGGTTTCATGGGCTATCTTCTTAGTGAACTGCATCGTCTTAATGCAACGTTCCTCAGGCTCAACAATTTTAAGGTGTATGGACTTCAACTCCCAGAATTCCTCAGCTGGCCCCAGCTGAAGTCCACACATCTTAAAGTTGCTGAGATTGAGAAATACTGTCTTAAGGCTTCTAATGAGTTTCCTAATCCCTGTGAAAGAACTGTCTACCTAAGCAAAACTCTTGCCTCACCCACCTCCCAGCCTCTAGGCTCAAGGAAACCAGGACTCCCTGTCCCACACACATAAAATAAGAAATATTGGAGCAAAAGTAAGTGGTGTTTCCATGATTACAGGTTGGTTTCCATCTTGTCCCAGCAGCTCACAGGACTCTGGGGTTGGTTCCTAACTTCAAACATGCTTTTGGAAAATTGAAGTCAGTCCCACATACTTTGAAGCTCTGGGCTGCTATTTGGAACCAACTGGCTGATGATAAGGCTGAGTTCACATGATGAGCTTACCCATGATTAATCTAGCTATGGTTTATTCAATTAACCCAACTCTCTAAGCTTATACAGCACACTAAATGAAACACTGGTTACATTGGCTGAGTTCACCCAACACACTTGGCTAATTTGTGGTTATATGTCATGTGAACATAGCTCAAGAGATGTTAATGTTTACACTAACTTCAGGAACATATTATGTAACTTCAGAATCTTATAATTTCACCTCCAAACACATATAGTTCTCCCAAATTGAGAAGAACCCAGCTAATACATTGAGTAAGAAATGTTATACAAAGCCATACATTAGATAAAAACAAGTGATCCGAAAATGAGAAGCAGTCATTTTAGTCACAAGGATTCTGGGCTGGTAAGAGATTTTCTTTTTTTGCTAATTAATGTTCATGCATTTCACAAATGCAACATAATGTGATTCATAGTTGTGCTATATAAACTTATGGCTTAGCATTTGGCATTGTGTGACCCTAGCCAATTGTGGTTAAATTAACGAACTACAGTTAAACAGACTGTGGCTTAGTTTAAGTAACAAAAGGAAAATACTGAGATATCTTGGACTTTGGGGTCAAAATGTTATATCAGAATAAAATATTTGATACACCCAGATTTTACAATAGGATTGTAACAGAAAAAGCTGGAGAGGTCTGTTATGACAATTTTCCAAAATACTTCAAGGGTGAAATCACTCCTTTTCTGCAATCTCTCTGAAGATGCACACAGCATTACCTAGTCTAGTTTCAGTTGTTCTAGTGTAAAGTGTAGATATCTTGTTTACAGGAGCTCAGATGTTCACCAATATACTTTAGTCTTTATATTTTATCTTTACTCTTACCTGCCTTGGTTTTAACAAGAAGCTAAGGGGCCCAACAGGTGGCTTGTATTTTGATATCTCAGTGACTTTAGGTGCCACCAGCAAAGGCATTTTGATGAAGTGGTTCTACAGGATGGATGATTTATTGCATTTATATTGTTGGACATGGCAAGGCTCACATTACAGCAGAACCTTTATTTTTATCCCACCTTTCTTTTATGAACATGCATGGGGGAGAGTTCCCCACCTCATTTTACCCACATGGCAACCCAAGAAAAAGACTGATCAGAGAGATTGGACTGTCTGAAACTCATCCTGTGAACTTCTGGTTGAATAGGAGACTTGAACCTGAGTCTTCCTCATCTAGTCTAATATATTAACCTGAGTCTTCTTCATCCAGTCTAATATATTAACCACTGAATCACTTTATCAGCTCCCTGTTTGTTTTCTAACCCCAGACAAGATGATAGTATTTATCTTCTGTCTAAGCAAATACTCCTTCAACAACATGTCCATATTCTAAGAATTTCAGAATGAATATTCTGTGGTTCCTCATTACAAACAAGGGGGACATTTTTGTATAGAGTTTGATAAAGGCAATGTGATATCCTGTGGTTTCTTGTCCTACCTGACTTTATTACTTAAAAAAAAATTAACAACTGTTATGCATGGGAAGCTTGACTATTACATAATACCAGCTTCTACCTTCAACTTTATTTCAAACAATGCCTCTTAAAAAATAAAAATGGTGGGAAACCCAATGATTCATTTGAAAGTGCCCAGGAAAAAGATATAGGCCATAGTGACCATGCTCAAATTGTCATATTTTGGACACATTATGCAAAAGCCCAGCTCCCTTCAGAAATCCATAATGCTGGGGAAGATAATCAACAGCAAGGTCGATGGACTAGTTTACAGCAGAGATGGATGGACCACTGGAAGGCCTGAAGGTCCAGGTTGGGAATAGGTCATTCTAAAGGTCTATCTATGTGGTTGTTAAGAGTCAACATTGACTTGATGGCACATAATTACTCGAGCCAAAGGGGGTATCTGCAGGGGGCATCTGCAGGGGGGCATCTGCAGGGGGGACCAAGGACATGGTAGGAAGCAATCACAACTGTTTGCTGGCCATGCCCACTATTGCAGCTATTTCATGAATAAACAAGCTCTTTCCATAGCAGGCAGTTTATTCAAAAATCCATGACATCCTCTTTACATTATCACGTTTGTGTGTCCCAGGAAACAACATAAGAACTTTTTGTGAGACTCCCCAACCATTATCAACAGTAAATCACATCCCTGATACTTCCAAGACTTAGCTTGTCTAGATTCAGCAGAAGACTCTAAGACACAGCTTAGCTAGATTAGAATCTTTATTGCAAACAAGAATGAAGCTATACAGTACACAACAACTGATAGCTCACCATGAGTAAAAAGATGTAAATGATTTATATACTGTACGCTTCAACTTTTGATTCCTTCCTCCTGTCTTTCTGAATTAGTGGATACCTGGCATAGCACTCAATGCTCTTAAAGCCAAACAACTGTTGCATGCACACATAATGGCCACTTCTGCCCCAGGAACCACCCATATCAGCCTCCAGCCTGACTGTTTTATACCAATATAGTATCTACATTTTGTCTAGTAACTATTGATAGCCTTACAGCAATGCTGTGACCTGCAATAATAGTGTATGCTATTGTAATCTTGGTCCCCTGTGCAAGCACCGAGTCATGTCTGACCCTTGGGGGGATGCCGCTTTTGTAACATTTTCTTGGCAGACTATAGCCAAGGTTTGCCATTGCCTTCCCCGTCATTACCTTCCCCAGCAAGCTGGGTACTCATTTTGTTGTTGTTGTTTATTCGTTTAGTCGCTTCCGACTCTTCGTGACTTCATGGACCAGCCCACGCCAGAGTTTCCTGTTGGTCGTCAACATTCCCAGCTCCCCCAGGGACGAGTCCGTCACCTCTAGAATATCATCCATCCACCTTGCCCTTGGTCGGCCCCTCTTCCTTTTGCCTTCCACTCTCCCTAGCATCAGCATCTTCTCCAGGGTGTCCTGTCTTCTCATTATGTGGCCAAAGTATTTCAGTTTTGCCTTTAATACCATTCCCTCAAGTGAGCAGTCTGGCTTTATTTCCTGGAGGATGGACTGGTTTGATCTTCTTGCAGTCCAAGGCACTCTCAGAATTTTCCTCCAACACCACAGTTCAAAAGCATCGATCTTCCTTCTCTCAGCCTTCCTTATGGTCCAGCTCTCGCAGCCATATGTTACTACGGGGAACACCATTGCTTTAACGATGCGGACCTTTGTTGTCAGTGTGATGTCTCTGCTCTTAACTATTTTATCGAGATTGGTCATTGCTCTTCTCCCAAGGATTAAGCGTCTTCTGATTTCCTGACTGCAGTCAGCATCTGCAGTAATCTTCGCACCTAGGAATACAAAGTCTTTCACTGCTTCTACATTTTCTCCCTCTATTTGCCAGTTATCAATCAAGCTGGTTGCCATAATCTTGGTTTTTTTGAGGTTTAGCTGCAAACCAGCTTTTGCACTTTCTTCTTTCACCTTCATCATAAGGCTCCTCAGTTCCTCTTCGCTTTCAGCCATCAAAGTGGTATCATCTGCATATCTGAGATTGTTAATGTTTCTTCCAGCAATTTTAACTCCAGCCTTGGATTCCTCAAGGCCAGCTTGTCGCATGATGTGTTCTGCATCCAAGTTGAATAGGTAGGGTGAGAGTATACACCCCTGCCGTACTCCTTTCCCAATCTTAAACCAGTCCGTTGTTCCGTCGTCTGTTCTTACTGTTGCTACTTGGTCGTTATACAGATTCTTCAGGAGGCAGACAAGATGACTTGGTATCCCCATACCACTAAGAACTTGCCACAATTTGTTATGGTCCACACAGTCAAAGGCTTTAGAATAGTCAATAAAACAGAAATAGATGTTTTCCTGAAACTCCCTGGCTTTTTCCATTATCCAGCGGATATTGGCAATTTGGTCCCTAGTTCCTCTGCCTTTTCTAAACCCAGCTTGTACATCTGGCAATTCTCGCTCCATGAACTGCTGAAGTCTACCTTGCAGGATCTTGAGCATTACCTTACTGGCATGTGAAATGAGTGCCACTGTTTGATAGTTTGAACAGTCTTTAGTGTTTCCTTTTTTGGTATGGGGATATAAGTTGATTTTTTCCAATCTGATGGCCATTCTTGTGTTTTCCAAATTTGCTGGCATATAGCATGCATTACCTTGACAGCATCATCTTGCAAGATTTTGAGCAGTTCAGCTGGGATGCCATCATCTCCTGCTGCCTTGTTATTAGCAATGCTTCTTAAGGCCCACTCAACCTCACTCTTCAGGATGTCTGGCTCTAGCTCACTGACCACACCGTCAAAGCTATCCCCGATATTGTTATCCTTCCTATACAGGTCTTCTGTATATTCTTGCCACCTTTTCTTGATCTCTTCTTCTTCTGTTAGGTCCTTGCCATCTTTGTTTTTGATCATACCCATTTTGGCCTGGAATTTACCTCCGATGTTTCTAATTTTCTGGAAGAGGTCTCTTGTCCTTCCTATTCTATTGTCTTCTTCCACTTCCACGCATTGCTTGTTTAAAAATAATTCCTTATCTCTTCTGGCTAACCTCTGGAATTTTGCATTTAATTGGGCATATCTCCCCCTATCACTGCTGCCTTTTGCTTTCCTTCTTTCTTGGGCTACTTCTAGTGTCTCAGCAGACAGCCATTTTGCCTTCTTGCTTTTCTCTTTCTTTGGGATGTATTTTGTTGCCGCCTCCTGAACAATGCTGCCAACTTCTGTCCAGAGTTCTTCCGGGACCCTATCTACTAAGTCCAGTCCCTTAAATCTATTCTTCACCTCCACTGCATATTCCTTAGGAATATTAGTGAGCTCATATCTAGCTGATCCGTGGGTCTTCCCTAATCTCTTTAGTCTGATCCTAAATTGTGCAAGAAGAAGTTCGTGATCTGAACTACAGTCAGCTCCAGGTCTTGTTTTTACCGACTGTATAGATGTCCGCCACCTTTGGCTGCAAAGGATGTAGTCAATCTGGTTTCGGTGTTGTCCATCTGGGGAAGTCCATGTATAAAGCCATCTCTTAGGTTGTTGGAAGAGAGTGTTTGTTATGCAGAGTGAGTTGTCTTGGCAAAATTCTATCAGCCTATGTCCTGCTTCGTTTTGTTCTCCCAGGCCATGCTTACCTGTAATTCCAGGTGTCATTTGACTGCCCACCTTAGCATTCCAGTCTCCTGTGATGAAAATAACATCTCTTTTAGGCGTCTTGTCCAGTAGGTGCTGCAGATCCTCATAGAACTGCTCTATTTCAGCTTCTTCAGCATTTGTGGTTGGGGCGTATATTTGGATCACTGTGATGTTAGATGGCTTGCCCTGAATTCGAATTGAGATCATTCTGTCGTTTTTTGGGTTGTATCCAAGCACTGCTTTAGCCACTTTACTATTAATTATGAAGGCTACTCCATTTCTTCTGTGGTCCTCTTGTCCACAGTAGTAGATCTGGTGGTCATTTGATGTGAAGTGGCCCATTCCAGTCCATTTCAGTTCACTGACGCCCAAAATGTCTATCTTTAATCTTGACATCTCACCAATAACCACATCTAATTTGCCCTGGCTCATAGATCTTACATTCCAGGTTCCAATGGTGTGTTGATCCTTAGAACATCGGATTCGCCGTTCACCACCAGCACCGTCGGCCGCTAGCCGTCCTTTCAGTTTTGAGCTAGCTGCGTCATCATGTCTGGGGCTAGTTGAGCTCATCCTCTGTTCCTCCCCAGTAGCATTTTGACCATCTTCCAACCTGGGGGTCTCATCTTCCGATGGTATACCGACATATCTCTGGTTGTACTGATCCATTTAGTTTTCACGGCAAGAATACTGGGGTGGGTTGCCATTACCTTCCCCAGGGATTGCATTTAGTCTGACCTCTCTGTCCTGACCTTCCCGTCTTGGGTGGCCCTTCACGGTTTAGCTCATGGCATCATTGAGGTGGTCAAGCTCCAGCACCACGACAAGGTAACGATCCTTTGCTGAAGTGGGTACTCATTTTACCGACCTTAAATCTTTTCTACAGATTTGAAAATGTTCAGGATATCTCATAAAATAACAATGACTCAAACAACCAATAATAATGTAGGAATATAGAGCAGCATCAAAATAAGAACAAGATAAATCCTCAACAGTTTAAATATATGGCAAACTAGATTTCTTCATCTGATGGCACGTAAAAGACATTACTGAAGATCCCCGGTGAGTAAATTCGGGCAGATAATTCTTCAACTGCAATGCAACCACAGCAATAAAAAACAAAAACTTTTCCCTGTCCTGACTGGTATATGTAATCTAGTTGTAATGGTTGCCTATCCTAAAGTATTCTCAGACTCACAAGCAAGAGCTTGAATAAAATCTGGTTTATTTAAGAATAGTATGCAAGTACAAAGAAAGCTGAGAATGAGCAAAAGCGCGCCAAATACAAACTAAAAACCCTCGGTGCGAATGTAATCCCTCCCCCCTCGTACAACTGTTTCAAATTCCCCATCCCAGGTGCCCCTAACGAGTTCTGCTAATCAACAGGTAAAAAGGACCTTGAACACAAACGATAACCCAAACACATTCCATCCCAATGAAGAGAGATAGAAAGCCTGGTACAAGGTCTCCCAGCAGCTCCCTCCCAACCGGAACGCGCGTCAGCACCATGGCATGCGAAACGTTACGATGTACATTGAACATTGCAATGACGAACATGACATACCGCCCCCCCGAAAAAAATGCACAAGAAAATCCAATAAACCATTACAGAAAAAGGAACAGATAAGCAGCAGGCTTCAAAGGGTATGCTAAGTGGAAGCGGTGAAGTAAATCAGGAGCATTAACATGGTGAGCAGGCACCCACTTGCTCCCACTAGGCATTAACATGGCGAGCAGGCACCCACTGGGGGAAGTACTTCCAACGAACTAGGTACTGGAGGGAGTTGCGAAGTTTGCGGGAATCAACGACCTCCTTGACTTCAAAGTGTTGCTGGCCATCGATCATGATTGGAGCAGGTGGAGGAGGTTGGGGGTGCCAGTGGGCAGAGTGGTGGACTGGCTTGAGTAAGCTGCAATGGAAAACAGGGTGTAAGCGTTTCAAATTGTGGGGCAAGTTGAGCTTGACAGTAACAGAATTGATAAGAGCAACAATGGGGAATGGGCCGATGAATTTAGGGGCAAGCTTCTTGGAAGGTTGAGGGGATTTTATGAACTTAGTAGACAGATAAACCTGATCCCTGATTTTGAAGGTGTGCTGCAGAGAACAGTGTTTGTCGGCGTGGAGTTTGTAGGCAGCTTGAGCATCACCCAGAGCTTGCTTAATTACCAGCCAAGAATCAGCAAGCTGAGCAGCCCAATTGTGAGCCGAGTAGGATGCAGAGGGGGGCTGTGGCAATTGAGGGATGGGAACAAAGTCCTGGCTGAAAACAACCCGGAAAGGGGTCTGTCCAGTACTCTGGTGAACAGCGTTGTTATAAGCCACTTCTGCAAAGGTCAGCAAATCGACCCAATTGTCCTGATGGTAGTTGGTGTAGGCACGAAGAAACTGCTCCAGGGTTGAGTTAAGAATCTCAGTAGATCTGTCCGTCTCCGGATGTGACGCCGTCAACAACGCTTGTTCAGTGCCAATTAATTTCAAAAAGGACCGCCAAAATTGGGAGGTAAATTGTGTGCCGCAGTCAGTCACCAAACGGGAGGGGCAGCCATGTAAACGGTAAATGTGGAATAGAAAGAGGCGAGCCAGCTGCTGGGCAGAAGGCAGAGAGGTGCATGGAATAAAATGGGCTTGTTTTGAGAAAAAATCTTTTACGACCCAAATGACAGTTTTCTTTTGACTGGGTGGGAGGTCAACGATAAAGTCCATAGAGATCTCAACCCAAGGACGAGATGGGCTGGTGACAGGCTGGAGAAGCCCTTGTGGTTTGCCCATTTTTCGCTTTGACATGGCACAGACAGGACAAGAGGCAACATAGTCTTTAGCATCCCGCCGCAGCGAGGGCCACCAAAATTGGCGGCGGACTAAATGCAGGGTTTTCACGAAACCGAAATGGCCCACCAATTTATCATCATGGGAACATTGTAACACCGAAGCTCACAAGGCTTCAGGCACATAAAGGCGGTGGACCACCCATGCGAGATCATCTTTGAAGGAAACTTTGTCTCTATTAGCCAGCAACCAAGTGTCAGATTTCACTGCCTGGAGAAAGTCTGTTTGTAACTGACAAGGAACCGGCGCCCTTCGCTCCGGGGAAGGGGTGGAGCCCTGAGGTGGCGGAGCGTGAGTCTGGCTTTGGGTGACAGCAGCCAACCACTTGAGGGCTTTGGTCAATGTCCTGAGGCAAGCGGGACAAAGCGTCCACGAGAAAGTTTATCTTGCCGGGGATGAACTTCAATTGGAAGTTAAAACGACTGAAAAATTGAGCCCAGTGAATTTGTTTTGGGCTAAGGCGCCGGGGGGTGCGGAGAGCCTCTAAATTCCTATGGTCCGTCCAAACTTTGAATGGGCAGGAAGCACCCTCAAGGAGGTGGTGCCAAGTTTCTAAAGCGGCTTTTACAGCAAAAGCCTTTTTCCCAAACATGCCACCGGTGCTCAGTCTCAGAAAATTTCCTGGATAGATAACTGCAGGGTTTCAGGATGCTGTCAGAGTCTTTTTGCAACAATAGAGCCCAAATAGAAAAGTCAGAAGCGTCTACTTGTACTACGAAGGGGCATTCAGGATCTGGGTGCCTCAAAATAGGCTCTGCGGGAAAGAAAGTCTTTAATTTCTCGAATGCAGCCTGGCATTCTGGTGTCCAATTTAACACTGCCTCAGGATTTTTCACCTTGCGGGTTTCCCCCAACCCCTTCGTGCACAGCAGGTCGGTGAGGGGCAAGGCAATTTCAGCAAACCCCTGGATGAACTGGCGGTAATAGTTGCTGAACCCCAGAAGACTCTGCAGTTGCCGTCGGGTACGAGAGCATTCCCAATTTAAGATGGCCCTAATTTTTTCAGGGTCCATTTTGATTCCCTTGTCAGAGACCCGATAGCCCAAGTAGTCCAGTTGGGTTTTGTGGAATTCACATTTGGACAGCTTGGCATACAGCTTGGCCGCCCTAAGTTTTTCCAACACCTGCTTAAGAAGGTGTTCATGCTCCTTCTCATTTTCAGAGTAAATAAGAACATCGTCCAAGTAGACCAAGACCCCTTTAAATAAGTGATCATGCAATACTTCATTAATCAATTGCATGAACACTCCAGGTGCACCGGCTAAGCCGAACAGGAGGACTTTGTATTGGAAGGAGCCTAACGGGCAATTAAAAGCGGTTTTCCACTCGTCTCCAGCTCGTATGCAGATGCGAAAGTAGGCTTCGCGAAGGTCGAGCTTGGAGAAAATTTTCCCTTTTGATAGGTGGGCTAACATGTCTTTCATTAGAGGCAGAGGATATTTCTTACATAGGGAGACTGAATTTAACCCCCGATAGTCCGTACAAAGTCTGAGCGTACCATCTTTCTTTTCCCGGAAGAGCACAGGAGCTCCAACTGGGGAATTGGCAGTTTCAATGAATCCCCGTGACAGGTTTTTGTCAATGAAATCGCGCAATGCCTCTAGTTCTTTCTTAGTCATTGGGTAAATTTTTGGTTTGGGCAGTTGCGCGTTGGGAAGCAACTCAATTGCACAGTCAGTTTTGCGATGGGGTGGCAGTTGGTCTGCCTCTATTTCCCCAAAGACATCTGCAAAGTCTTGATAATGGTCCGGCAGCCCTTCCAACTGCGGCAAGCTGGGGTGCGACGCGGCGATCACAGCCCTTGCCCCCCCACAGTTAAGGGTCACCCCACTGTAGGGGCTTGGTAAAACCCATCTCTAAATGTAATGGTCCAGTGCTCCCAATTTATATATGGGCTTCACCAAGTTAACCAGGGGATCCCCAGAATTACCATGGGATCGCCCACAGGCGCAATGATGAATTTTAAAGCCTCTTTGTGGCTGCCTCTTTGCATTGCTACATTTCCAGTGAAATGAGTTGCTGGACCCCCAGCCCCCACCATTGACCCGTCTAGCTGGGTGAAGATCAAGGGCTGCTGGAGTGGAAAACTAGGCAGGTCTAATGCAGCGACTAGATCGGGGTGGATGAGGCACCTTGAACACCCAGAGTCAACCAGAGCCCAAACATCCGTGGTTCTAGTGCAGGAGCCCAGCTTCACTTTCACTGCTAGAGTGGGGCGATCAGCACTCACCATAGCGTCCTCATGCCCATCTTCCTCCACCTGCTCCAGGGTGCAGTTCAGGGCAGGTGGCTGGTGTTTCCCGCTGGTTCTTTTGCAGCATCCTTGACCTCTGCGAAGAGGTATATGTCTTCTTTGACGTCAGCAGCCCCCTTGGCCACGGTCATTTGGTGCGATGCTGGGGGCGACTTGGCTGGGACTTTCGTCGCTCGATCTCCGGTCTTGAACTTCGGGCAATCTGCGGCTCAATGGCCTCCTTTTCCGGCGGAGACACTGTCCTCGTGCATAGCAGCGATCCTTCTCCTCGTCTCCTGCTTGGTAGCCCGGTGGGGCAGCCATCGCTCTGCTCCAGGGTCCCCGCATCAGGGTTGTTGGTTTCTCGGTTCACCGGATCTGCATGTAGGTGCGTTGGGCATGCTCAGCCTTACCGGCCAAACAGATCCACTCATATAGCGACTCCGGGTTGTCTCTGCCTAGCACCCATCTGAGGACGTCTCGGTTAAGTCCTGCCTTAAATCGCTCAATGAGCGTTGACTGGGACCAGCCAGGAACCTTGCCCGCCAAAGCTTTGAATTCTAGGGCATAGTCGGCCACTGACCTGTGTCCTTGTGTAAGCTCCTTGAGTGCTTCCTTAGCCCTGGCCTTGGCCAGGGGGTCCTCAAAAAACAGCTTCAAGGCGAACATGAAGTCTTCAAATGACCTGAGTTCAGGAGCATCAGCCTCCGTCAATTGGACGTACCAGTCCGCTGCTCTGCCTTTCAGCTTAGGGGTGATGGCTGATATCTTAGCCTCTTCTGATGTGAAATATGACCTGAATTGTTTCATGTAGGTCTTCATGTTGGTTAAGAAAAAGGATAGTTTGGTGGGGTCCCCATCGAATTTGACAGCAAAGTCTTTTACCACCTTCCCTGCTGGAGGGGAACCAACTGCGGGCTGAGTGGCAGGGCCCCAGGTCACCCCAGAGGACCCTCTTCGGGGCGAAGCTCTGTCGCAATGTTGCCTCCAAATGGATCATTGGGAGGAAGGGGAGAGGGTTGTGTGGAGCGAGGACTCTCGTCTCGGCTTCCCTGGTCACCCATCATGATAGACAGGGTTTTCAACAGGTCCTCCACCAAATCCATCCTCTCCTCCAACCTTCTCATCCTTTCAGGGGTCACTGATTCCTCCCTCCGTCAGACGTCAGGCTGTCTCTCTGGTGCCACTTTGGTCGATTCCCCCTCTGGGGTCAGTGGGAACCTGTACTTCCAGGAAGCACCAGCTGTCTCTGCCTTGGGTTCTCCCTCATCGCTAGATCCCCCCAGTTCAGGGCTTGAGCTGAAGCCCCTCGGGTAGGACAAAATGTCGGGGGGAAGGGGGCTCTGCGGTACTGGATCAGCTTGCGGTTCCAGTACCCCGGACGTTGGTTTCATCTCTGCCATCGTTAACTATTTTCCTCACAAGAATTGCACTTGGAAGGAGTTAATGGGTATCACAAAAAAGATTCTCAGCTTTATGTAACGGTTGCTTATCCTAAAGTATTCTCAGACTCACAAGCAAGAGCTTGAATAAAATCTGGTTTATTTAAGAATAGTATGCAAGTACAAAGAAAGCTGAGAATGAGCAAAAGCACGCCAAATACAAACTAAAAACCCTTGGTGCGAATGTAATCCCTCCCCCCTCATACAACTGTTTCAAATTCCCCATCCCAGGTGCTCCTAACGAGTTCTGCTAATCAACAGGTAAAAAGGACCTTGAACACAAATGATAACCCAAACACATTCCATCCCAATGAAGAGAGATAGAAAGCCTGGTACAAGGTCTCCCAGCAGCTCCCTCCCAACCGGAACGCGCGTCAGCACCATGGCATGCGAAATGTTACGATGTACATTGAACATTGCAACGACGAACATGACACTAGTAGAGATTTACAGTCTTCCCAGTATAGGAGGGACTAATACATGGAACTTGATATACAAGCATGTTGAGTAGAAGACAGTAATCCCTTGAACTCCTGCGTCCATGCAATCTAGATCTCCAAAGAATAAACACTGGCATACAGAGTGCCACTAAGAAATACTGTTAAGTACAATAGCAAACAATACCATATCATTAAGCAAATAAGTATAAGAGTCAAGCTGGCATATTCCTATTTTCTTTCTCCTTTATTTTACACATCATGTTATCCTTGCCTGGGACAAACCATGATTTGTCATTTTGCCCAAACTGACATAATTATGGCTTACCCTTGCTGCCATTTAGGATCACAGACCAAACTGCTTTGAAGAGTAGTGTAAACCTGGGCTTTCCTGAAGATTTAGCACAAAAATGAATGAATGGATGAATGAATGAATGAATGAATGAGAGAGCTTTATGAAAATAAAGCTCATATACACCCCCCAAATGGATGCCTTTCATTATTTACTAATGTAAAGTTTCCTCCTCATCAAGCTGGATTCCTGGTGACTTCAGTGACACGTCCATATCACTTTTTAAGCAGCAATATGGAAGGAGCTTGACTTCTGGGATTTTTTTTTTCAGCTCCTCAGTCCAGCCTACAAACCTATGATTTCTCAGTGGCTTCCCATCCAAATATTAACCAAGTTGCACCTCTGCTTAGTTTTTCAAGAACAGCCAAAGCCAGTTAGGTGCTGCCTAGTTAGGTGCATAGTTAAAAAGATTTTATAGGATCTGGCTGTTTGAATGAGACTAGAACGTGCCGGAGCATAGAACAACATATTCTGAAAACTTTGAATGCATAATTTTAAGTACCAGAAGAAAAGCAAGGTAACCTAACCTACCATAGTTCCAATTCCTACCATGCTGAGAGAAACTGAGATCAAGTCTGGAATAAACAGCAAATCAAACCAGCATTCAGCATGAAGAGTAACCATGGATTACATCCATGGCTGAGACAGTGCTGAGAAAGGAATGTAAATATTTAGAACAGAACAGGGTCTGCCTTTTTGTACTGACATGCATGGTCATTATTTTATTTGCATGACCTGCAGCGCAAGGGATTCAACCGCTGAAATGATAGCAACAATGCCTTTTCTAGCTAGGGCTGTAAATCTTGGAAAAAAACTAAGGCCATCTGCTTTCTATTTTGTTTGGAATTAACAAAAGGCTATCCTAGTTGCCAAAACAGTTCTGAACAAATCCTTCCCATCCCATCCAAAACATCTCCTTGCCTTCCTCCTACATAATTTCTCCTTCTGATATCCCATGCAATTTCTCAGGGACTGACATTTTAATGAAATAACTCTACTTATATCAGATCACCCCAGGTTCAAGGAAATTCAAGGGACACCATTCAGTTTAGAACAGCCTGATGTCAGATAACTACAAAGAACATAGACATTTCTTCTGTATTAAGAATGTTTATTTACAAAACCACATTCCAAGTTTTGTCCCAAGATTCAGTTTTCGGTTATGAGTCTTAGCAGTGAACTGTACAGAATACAACTAATAGAATTACAACTAATTCTATTACTTCTATTACACATACGGAATTACAACTAATTCAGATGGAAGAATGACAGTGCCCTGAACATACTGTAGGCAATGCCCTGAACACAGGCACAGACAGGTTTGCCCAAGACACAAACCAACTGCAGCCATGCCTCTGCAATAGGGAAAAGAGATTCTCATCAAAGAATCAGGAAGGGAAAAGTCTCCCTTGAGTTGAGGTAGACATCTACCTAGCTTTCTGGAGAACAATACCGAAGATTTCAATTCCCCAGACTAACCTATGGGCTGGCATTTCCTAGGGGTCTCCAAGCACTTTGAACCCTGTTTTGCTAGCTGCCCTAAACTGGAAAGACACAAATCTAATATGGGATTATTTTATTATTATTATGCTTTCAAATCAGTTTTTTGACTCCTGGTGACCACCTTGACTAGTCCCTGCAGTTTTCTTGGCAAGGTTCTTCGGAAGTGGTCTGCCCTTGCCTGTTTCCTAGGGCTGAGAGAGCGCGACTGGCCCAGGGTTACCCAGCTGGCTTCGTGCCTCAGGCGGGACTAGAACTCACGGCTCCCGGTTTCTAGCCTGATACCTTCAACACTACACCAAATCCAGCAATTCTCCCTTTTAGGAATGAAGCAGCCGCTTATCAAGGCAAGCTTGTTCCTCCTTGGCCGGCAGCCTGGGCAGCAGCAGACTCTCCACACGTATGACCCCCACCAGTGACAGCAACTCCGGCTCACTCTCTCCCCCCTCCCCATCCTCACGCGCTCCTTAGTTTGGAAATTACATTCCGAGAGACTGCCTTCCTCCCCCCTCCCCCTCATCGTTCAGGATCGCGTTCTTGTCCGAATTCCCTCGCCGTTGCCCCTCCTTTCCTTCCTCTTCCAGCTCTATTCAGCCCGATCCCTCCCCCTCGCCTCCAGGCACTTACATAGAGGGAGTAGACGCTAGAGCCGTAGAAGTGCAGCGGGGTGTCGAGCAACAGAGGCGCGGAGCTCACATCGTCCCCGGGTTCCAACTCCTCGTCGCCTCGTTCCAAGCCGAAGGGGAAGAGGAACCCCTCGCGAGGAGAGCAGCCCCCGGGCGCCAGCAGCGCCAGCAGCGCCCACAAACTCAGCCCCCACAGACTGCCCATGATCCCGCTCCTTCTCGAGTCAGCTCTAGGGCGAGGCGGCAGGACACACAGCCAGTTTTAACCCCGCCGGGGCTGCGAAGAAAAAAGAGGAGGGGGACACGCTGCTAGAATGGGGAGCCAACCAATCAACAGAGGGTTTAGAAAAAACTATCCTATCGCAATGCGAGGACTTGCTTTTGCTTCCCTCCCCCGCCATCCCAAATCCATAAAAGAAAAAAAAGTCGAAGCGTGGGATCATTTTCCTTCCTCCCGTCTCACCAGTCCTCGTTTCCCGCCTTCTTCCACGAGCGCCTATGCTCACATTCTGTAAAATAGGTTGTTCTGCTTCCTATCCATCGCGTGAATAGTTGCATATAAAAAGTTGTATGGGACATATGTCATTTTTTGCCGGAGGAACTGCCCGGCTGGATTACGCTATGGTCTATCGATTGTAATAAAAAAGACTCGTTTTCGCTGAGCGTTTATGATTGTTTTGAATGTTCTGAATTTTTGCAGCTCCAATAAAGTAACATCCCTATTATGAACCGTCCCTGTTTGTAGTTATTTAATGGCTCAGGTTAGGATGATCATTTATCTTCTGTGGATTTGCTTAACCCTTCTCTTTAGAAAAAGCATCTGGAAACGCTTTTCAGATTAATGGCAGAAAAATTGGCTGAAAAAGTGCTCAGGGCCATCTCATCTTAGACTTGAGGCACTTTGACAGCAAACCCTGATGAGTGGTTTGTGGCCAAGCCACTGTCATCTCCGTCACCAATCTAAAAACAAATGAGGACCAGCACAGGCAAATCTATTCTTCCTTCCAGCTGACAAATAGAAATGTGTAAAGAATGGCATTCAGTTTCTTGTCCTCCCTTCCATCTTCAGTTCATGCAGGCTGCATTTTTCGTGTGATTTCTGCCCTTACACCTGTAGCTGTTATTTATAAAGAGAAATGTGAGATGTCAAGGCACCATGGCAGCTGAATCTCTGGAATGGAAGGGAGAAAAGTCAGGTATTTAGAACCAGGATGAGGCAAGTTCCAGCCAAAGTGAAAACAGCCACCCACAAGCTGCAAAACATTCATCCTGCAAATAGAAAATTTCATTTTTTTGTGTGGATGCAACAACCAAGCTCAGAGAGCGCCAAGAATTCCACAGTTTAAGCCTGAGCTACATGGATTGTCTTCTGGACATGACAGGATTTATCATGTAGGTGTCAAACTGATTCTGGAATGGTGCAAGAAACTTACATGGGAAATCCATCATCTCAGGTTGCATATATTGGCTAGCGTACTTACTTCAGACATGAGAGATCTACTCTAGTCTCTACTAAGACATGCACTTAAAATTAATGAATTCTCAGCCCAAGTCTTTGTTCTGAGTATCAGAACTGAGCAAAGCTCATGATTCTTCTGCAAGAAAATTTAGTAAATTTTACTTCAGTCTTTCTTCATTTCAACAGTATAATTTAGGGCAGAGGTTGGGAATCATGTGGTTGTTGTGATTAAAAAACTGGGAATCAGTACTCCCCAAATTCAAAGAAAATAACTGAAGTTTTAAACTGGACATTACTTTACTGTATGTATTGTACTATATGTAAGTACAGAAAAATAAGCAGCAAAGTCGGATGGGAAGATGGAATCTCCCCCTAAAAGAAATTTCAGCTCTATACAGACTGTGCTTACAGTAGTCCAGTCTGGATGACACTATTTCATAGATAACTGAGAAAATTCAAAGAAAAGCATAAGTTTTGCTCCAGACAGTACAGTAGGATATACTTTGAATGGCCATGTATAAAATCATACTGTTAATGATAAGGGCAGCTCCAATAAGATGAATCTGAAGACTGTTACTACCATAAACTGCAAACATTTATGACTCAAGAACAGAACAACTTTGACTATGTAATCCTGAGATCCTGTGCATTTCTTTGTATCATATGACAGTAAACTGCCCCCCAAAATGCATTGAACACATAGGTTTAAATATCCATTATATTTTTTGTAAAGAGGAAGGAAATGAGTTATTGTTATTTTAATGGCATGGTTTTATGTGTTTAATCTTCATGGTTGAATCACATTGTTTTAATTTATTGACTACTTTCAGCACCATCCAGTGAAATGAATGAGGAGTACAAATACCATTCACTAAGTGATTTTATATTCAGTAGAGTCCTCTGTAAATGTGTGGGAAGAAACATTATTTAATTAATTAAATTAAAACAATTTACATAGCTGCCCATCTGACAATTCTGACACTGTGCGGCACACATAGGGATAAAACCAGCCAACCAAAGTAATGGTGGCCAGAACCAAACCCAACTCCAATCATATAAAAGACAAACACTGATGGGCTTCCCTAACCACCTCATGCCCAAGGCAACACCCCTGGCCTTTGGATCAGGGTGAGTTGAGTCCCCAATCAATGAAGATTTAACTTCATCACCATTTTACTGTTTAATGAAATACGTTATTTCTGTATTAATTGATTATGGTTTTCTCCTTGTTTGTACAAAGCCCAGAATCACATAGTTTAAGTTGAGTAGCCATATAAATGCTTAAATAAATAAATTCAAGTCTCCAAAGACTTCCAAAATGCTGGCAGGGTTGGAGATCCATGAATCTTAGGGGATAAGGTCTTCCAGAGGGCAGATGCTGCAACAGAGAAGGCATGCTGCCTGGGTCCCGCCACATAGCACTGTTTAATAGATGGGACTTGGAAGTTGTAAACTTTGCTGGATCTAGTGAGATGGGCAGAAACAACTGGAGAGAAGTGGTCCCACAAATAATCTGGTCCCATCACCTTGAATTGTACCTGGAAGTCCATTGGAAGCCAATGCAGCTCACGGAGCAGTGGTATAACAAGAGCATACTGAGGTTTGCTTATAACTGCTCATGTCGCTGAATTCTGGACCAGTTGTAGCTTCCAAATACCTTCATGGACAGCTTCATGTAGAGCACACTGCAGTACTCCACTCAGGAGGTGACCAAGACAAGTGACTGTGGTCAGTGCATCCTGATCCGGGAAGGGGTACAATTGGCACAAAAGATGGGTTTGTGCAAGAGCCAAGGCTGCCACCTGCTCTTCAAACAGGAATCATGAGTCTAGGATGACTCCCTCATTGCACACCAGTTCTGCCTGGGGCAGAGCTACCCCATCAAGAACTAACAATGGAAGATCGGCTTCCTGTGGGGAATGGCAGACTGAGTGGCACTGCTTTTTGAAGCAGCGCCAACAGCACAGCATTTTCTGGGCGCAGGCTGGGTCCCTGCAGCCTGAAGAATTCTCCAGGTAAGGAGAACCCAGGAAGTCACCCCTTTTGTTCTCTGGACAGCATTTTCTTGCGGGGGTATCATGGAACGGAGTCCCTGCGATCAATCCGTGACTGAGAATGCTGGGAGGCATGGATGTCATGAAGTTTGGGGCTACACCAAAGCTGTAAAATGGACACTAAATCTTGCCACCCCCATTTCTAAAACACCAAGGGTTTTTTTTGTTTATTTGTTACTGAAGAGAGGCCTTTTGCAACGAAGAAATGCGAAGCTCTTGGTGATTTTCATTATTTTTGGAATGTATTAATTTGGAAAGTTGACTTTTTTAATATTTAAATTCTAATATTGGGATTTAAAGATTTTTGCTGTTTTGTGCCATTTTCTTAATGTTTGAGGATTATAAAGGATTTATCTACTTCACTTAATCTGCAGAGTTGAATTTCAAGCTATCTGCCTCTGCTTTCCTGTGAGAACGGCTCTTGTTTACATCTTTTTTCTCCTGATAACACACTGTGGAGAGACGTGGAAGAAATGAAAGCGATCTTTAAAGAACTCTGTCTTGACGTCACCCAAGCCCTGGATCGTCTCCTAGAACTTGTGGAGCCTAAAGCCTACCAACAACTTGAAGAAGAAGACAAAAGTGACACTTCTTTGAGAGTAGTGCTCCTTCTTTAGAGAAGAAAATGAAGATTAACGTTTCCAAGTCAAAAAGTGAAGGGAGAAAAATAGGACTGTGGAAAGTTAACGTTGATTCTGAAGAAAGAAAAGTTTCAGGTGCAAAGGGAGAGATATGATTGGCTGAGTTCCTGGAAAACTGAGACCGAGAATCAAGGCTGGCTGCTGAATTTGAGACCTGTAAGGGGAAAGCTTTGTGTGTAATACCGAGATATGTAAATGCCTCAGTCTATTTTGAAGTGGGATAATTGTTTAAATGTGTTTATCAGGATGGTCCCTTAAAGGTTTAGACTGATGTTTTTGTTTTGGGGATAATGATTTTACCTTGGGTGAAAGGACATTAACCAATATAGACAATTTATTTTTTGTTATTCTAGTAGGCAGAGAGGAATAAAATTTTAGTGAAGTAGGATAATATTTGAGTATTTGCTTATTAGGTGAATAGTTATGTTAGAAAAGGTTTTTTTTATTTTTTTTAAGAGGGAGAGAGAGTTTGTTTTAGAGGAGAATGTCATATAGAGATGGAAATGCTTTATAGAAATGTTTATCTTAGTTTAAATTACAGTAAGAGATTGATAATGAGTTATATATATCTTCGTTGTAGAAAGTCAGAAGCCACCATGTAAGTCTTCTCTGTATTTTCACACTTTTTTCGTTTTCTTTTTTCTTGTAGTATTCTTTATTTCATTCTTTTTAGTTTTTATGTATTTTATTTATACGTTGAAAAAATTAATAAAGCTTTATTAAAAAAAAAAGAACTAACAATGGAAAATCATCAGATCCAGGAGACCTTAAAATCCAACGCTTCTTGGTCTTGCTAGGGTTGAGCTGAAGCCTGTTATTCCCCATCTAGATCCCCACAGCCTCCAGGCACTGACATAATACCCCAACCGCATCACTTGATCCGCCTGGGGTTGACATGTATGGCTGAGTAATATCAGCATATTGATATTACTTCACGCTGTGCCAGCAAATGAGATCCCACAGCGGCTTTGTGTAAATGTTCAATAGGAGGGAGGAGAACATAGAGCCCTGAGGGAGACCACAAAGAAGGGGACTTAGGCTAGATCTCTCTCTCCCCGTATCAAGACCAACTGGAACTGGCCCTTGAAGAAAGACGAGAACATAAAATTGCAAAAAAAATCAGGCTTTAATGAGATAAGAACCTAACATCTATGTTTTACATACCCATTGTGGTTACAGTACAAATTTCATGCTTTGATTATCACAGAAATGTTTTTTGCCAGAGAAATGAACACTGACCACCTTATGCACATATATGGTCCATAGGGTCCAATTAGCAAAGGCATGAAGAGCAAGGCTCACCATATAATAATGTTCCCCAAACTTTCTGCCCTCCTGATATACTGACTACAAGTCCCAGAATTCCTAAACAAGCAAAGACACTGCTAAGCATCCTGGAATTGCTTCACATATTTAGGAGATATCAAGGCTGGGGAAAATGATGATGGAGATGGACAGCAAGCTGGAATTAAACCAGATTAATTGGAGGTGCCATTGATCTATAAAAAATGGGCTCTAGGATGAATAAGGTTGTTCTGAATAAGGTGGCACTCCCACTAAAAAAAATCAGGTCTGCAGCCTGGGAGTACTTCTTTATCCTCAACTGTCAGTAGATTCACAGTGATGATGCTCACTAATCAAGGTGGCAAAAATCTGGATGACCATTAAATGTCAGAGCATGCTACTACCTAATGGTCATCAGGATTTTGGCAAGATTTTGGCACTAACAGTGGTAGTTGTGGCAAGGAGATCATTTCTACAACCAATCCTAGTATATCAAGTCAGTTGGATTTGGCAATAGCTATTCATGTTTTAGTTGTATCCTGTCTTGGTTATTGTAGGGTGCTTTATGTAGGACTCCCTTTGAAAGTGTTTGGATGTTTCACCTGGTGCAAAGTCTAGGATCTAGGCTGATAACTGTTCTGGGCAATTAACAGCTTGCCAATTTATTTATTTATTATTCAAATTTAATTACTGCCCATCTCCCCCAAAAGAGGGACTCTTTGCTGCTTGGGCATCATAAAGTGTTGGTGCTGACCTCTGAAGCATTAGACAGCTTAGGGCTTCATTATTTGAAAGATCACCTCTCCTGTTAGCAACCTCAGGAACAGAGATTTGCAACAAGAGGAGGACCCTTAAAGATGTCCATTCTCACAGAAGCCCATCCAATGGACCTTCTCCTGAGTCTCTCTAAGAATGCATTCTCTTTGATGCTCCCCACTCACTCTACCTTTAGAGAAGATATACCTCTTTAACTAAGCCTTTAAAGATCAATAATTTATATTTAAAGATACTTATTTTACTTGTTTTAATGTGTATTTTGTTTTAAACTACAACTCATCTTGAGTGTTCATTTCAAATTGAAAAGCAGCATACAAATTAAATAAGGACACCCATGTTTATTTGTGTCTGTTTTTATTCCTTTAGCTACCTGAAATGCTTTAAGATGGAAATATACTTTGGTTTACCACACACTTAAGAAAAAGTTTGTCTAGCAGACAAAATACAGATGCAGTAAAGAATTAAACCTTATCTATTGACTTCTGCAGTCTCCTTTGCCCCCAATTAGTTGTTTATCAGGTAATCCCAGGTGGACAGAAGTCTTGTGTGTCCCACTCATGGCCTTTTAACTCAGTGAAATGATTCACCCATCTTCTGCATGGGCGTGTGCACACATAAACACATGCACTTTTAGTTTTATAGCAGAGTTTGAGTTTAATAAGATGAAATGAAAAAAAGAACAAATTACTTCTTGAAGTACAGTCTTAAAAACGTTTAGGAAAATGTTTAGGGTTTGAGCACATATTTTGACTATATTGTAGCAGGGTAAAGAATAAGGAGAACGACAACCAAATTATATTGTTTATTACTTAAAAACTACTAAGTATATTTGCAGCTCTCATCAAGCTGTCTCTGCTGGTCAGTAATGGAAGCTTCTTTTGAGGATGGAAATGCATTTATTTCTGAGCTGGTTGAAAAATATATAAGAAATTCTGCAAGAATGTATCTAGTTACCACCCCCCAAACATCCTGGTTTTAAAGTATTTAACTAAATGTAGTGCTTTGACAAGTATAAAAAGCTGCTATAGAACGGGGCATCAGCTCACTGAAAGAGGAATTGTGCTTGATGCATCAAACACAGCTCATTATAAACTGAGTGGGAAACAGTCACCACATTCCATTTCCTCTTAGTTTACTGGTTTACAGGCCAGTATCTTTCTTCAAATCAAGGAAGGAAGCCATTGTGGAATTATTGCCAGGAAATCAAGATCTAAGAAGCTTACATTCTCCATAAAATTGGGATAGCCTTCTGATATTTCCCATTTGGGAGCCTCAGATTCATTACATCATTTAAATTAATTGTTTCCTTCTCTGTGGAGAGAAAGAAAAGAAAGGGAGAAATGTACGGTGCTTGTCCTTGTAGTAGTACAGAGCGTGTGTGTCACAGTTTCATGATTCCTGGAAAAACTTTCTTCATTCCAGTATTCTGGAGCATTATTTACAGTATGAAGAAATGCAATCCTTACTGGGAGCAGAATTCTCTTTAGAACAGCACATTCCATCCCCCCACCGTTTTATTGGTCTCTCTCTCTCCTGCATAGGTGTATGAAGTAGACCAAGATGACTGTGAAAAAGGCAGGAGCTGTCAGTCAGCAGCCAATCCATTGAATATTCATCAATCAGCAGCTTGCTAGACTTGTAGGTATCTCTAGGTAGGTATCTCTAAACTTCCTGAGCTTTAGCAGGGATAGGAAACCCTCCAGCCTTCCAGAAAAATTCATGCACATGTGGATAAGCATGGGGAGACAGACGGACCTGGCTTTCGAAGCAACTGCCTAACACTTGCAAAAAAACACAATGTTTTTAAGATAAGTGCTTCTGTCCCCATGGGTAGGGTGATCATACCAGAAGGGAGGGGAGGCAAAGTAGGGGGTGCATGGGAACACCCTCCAATGAAGACAGTGCAATTCAGCCCCGAGCTGCTATAGAGCCAGGAAGGAATTGATGATCCAGACACCCACATTCCTGATGGCAGTGTTTTTTGCCAGCACAAGACATGGGTAGCACCAGCCAAGGAACTGTAGCCTAAAACTTTTGGAAGCCACTGGATTGGGAAAAACTATAATATCCTAAAGTGGTTGTTTTTCCAAACAAAAGACTGAACATGTTACTGTGCAAGACAAGTCTTAGTAGGAGTAATGTATTTAACAGTATCCCTGAACTCAGAGTAGGTTATGTTGTATTCCTTCAGTTTAGACTTGGGTTTAAAAAAAAAAACCTAAAATGAATTTTTATTATATCCTGTCTTTGTCAATCAGAGAAGAAAGTGTTAAATGACCATTTGCTTTTCAATAAAATGCATTCATGTTAATATGGATTAAATACATATCCAGATAAAATTGTGTTATTGGCTAAGCTTGTGATAGAAATATACTTTCAAATGTAGCCAACTTTTAAAAAATTTTTTAGTATAACATTGTCCAGATCCAGGAATGAGACCACAATTCCATGAATTACAACTATTTATCCTTCTTGACTTTAGTCTTCTTGGCTATAAAGCAGCTCATTCTATTTAGAAGTTACAATTCAAAATAAACACCCACACATTTTTCCAAATATGGCTTGACATTCTTTTGTAGACTATACACACTGTACATTTGCCCTAAGGCAATGGCCTGCTTTGTAAAGCAATTATTTGACAATCAACTCCTGAGAAAGAACACAAGCTTTTGCAATAAAGAAGACTGATGCTACATTTTCCTGTAGGCCTGCTATTCATTGGTGGAAAGACTACAGAAGCTAGAATTGTGAAAATCTGAAAATCTTATAAAATATAAGTTTTTAAACAACGTACAATAATAGCCCTGTGCAGAGATTTCAAAAAGCAGAAATAATGTGTTTGAACAGTCTTTTCAAAGAAGCATTTTCTATTCTATCTGATCAACACAGTAGAATATCAAAAAGCCAAATGTTTCTGGCTCCATATGGGGGCAGAACAAAGACAAAGTGTTAGTTAACCCATACTAAAGTGCCACTGAAACAGGTAATAGATTGAGAAGATGGGGAGGGTACACATTTGTGAGATTTTGTTCTTAGATTACCAAAGTAATTCAGCTTCCCTTGTTTTAGTGCAACATAATTGTATCAGTCAGATGGGGAGACCAACAGCAAAATATCTTGCAGCCCACGTCGTTCTTTGATCCTAGTTTCTGGTACTGAACATGGTATGTGCCTTCAGATATATCCTCCATTTTCTTGCTTCATAAATATTCTGAATTTTTGAAGTTGAAGTCAACAGAACAAAATGTTCGATTAAAAATAACAACTTATTGGAAACTGATGAAACACTCCTGCTAAGAGAGAGGTCTGCTGTTTAAATGAAGTGCTTCTCTGATTAAGGATCACAGACATGTGCAAATAGTGAATTTGTTTAGGAAGGACTGATCTGGGAACAGTATTGCATATAGACTGTATTTGTGTGTGTGTGTGTGTGTGTATACACTGTATATGTGCTTGCATATTGTAATCTGCTGCTGAACAGTCCTACAAAAACAGGTTTCAACACTCAATTGTTCCACAACAAATTATGTGGAAAGTTAACAATTGCCTTTAAACAGAATGTGTGGATTTACAAAGTGGCAAAATCTGTGTGTGTGTGTGTGTGTGTGGGCACACAACTGTTGTGTGAGTCAGAGCAATTTACCATTTTTTCAGGTCTAGAAGTTATCCATTAAAGACTCCCTCATCAGATAGAATTCCTGATGACTACATGTCCATACAGTTTTCTTACAAACAATGTGGAAGTGATTTACTTTATCTTCTTCCAAGGAAGTTTTTTCAACTTCCCAGTCTAGCCTACATCCCTGGGATTTCCTTGCGGTCTCCCATCAAACTATTAGACAGGGCTCACTTTGCTTAATTTTTCTTTTGAAGTCACCAAGGTCAATTAGATGCTGTTATTGACTTGCATTACTGTTATAAAATAGGTGGTGCAACCACAGTAAAGTTGTTATCATGTTTATTCCTTGTGCAGTCATGTACAGGTAGTCCTCGCTTAACAACCATTCATTTAGTGACAGTTCGGACTTAAGATGGTACTGGAAAAAATGACTTATGAACAGTCCCCACACTTATGACCATCACAATGTCCCTACAGTCATGTGATCATGATTTGGACACTTTGCAACCAGTTCACATTTACAACCATTGCAATGTCCTGTGGTCATGTGATTGCCATTTTCAATCTTCAAGGCCAGCTTCTGGCAAGCAAAAAATGGGGAACTATGTGACTTGCTTAATGACCATGTGGTTTGCTTAACACCCATGGTGATTCACTTAATGACCGCTGTAAAAAAGGTCGTAAAGTCAGGTCAGATTCGCTTAATGACCACTTTGTTTAGCAACTGAAATTCCGGTCCCAATTGTGGTAGTTAAGCAAGGACTACCTGTATATCGATGAGGTTAATCATGATAATTCATGGGACATTCAGATGATGTTGCCCTTTAGCCATTAACTCATATTTAATATTTTTGTCTGTTCCCCCTCCCACCTCCACCTCCCATAGATGGAGTTAATAGACATACAGATCAAGAATAGAAATGCAGACTTCTGTAAAAGTGTCTAACTCCTGCATTCCTTTACTTTCATTCATTTTGTCTATGCCTATCTTTTCTTCTTTCTTATTTAAAATTGAAGGGTTCATTATTTGACATCAGGATATTATAAACTAAAAATATTTGGGGGGAACTTAGTGAAGTGGACCTGTGTTGTATATATTTGTAGTGTCCTGAAGCTACACATCTACATTTATTGTTTGCAGTCCTAAACTTGCTTGTTTTTAAAAGTATATTTATGTATTTATATGCTGCCATTATAATCCTCCGATAGTTTAAAGGCAGCATAATGAAACAGGCACAGAGAGGTGAAATAGGCTAAGCTGAGAGAGAGAAGATCCTTTGGAGGACAACAGATGCTCTGGAATGTTGACCGTGTGTCACGCGTGTCCTCACAAAATGGTTGTCATGGGAAGTAAGGCCAGTCACAAAATGCCCGTTTACCAAAAGGCAAACTGCAAAGGCCTTTCCTCATCCCCCTTTCTCCTTCCACCAATATGTTCTCCTCCATGTTGCAGCAGTCATTTTTCTGGGCAAGTGGGCACATCCCCTTCTCAAGCTTGGGTCAATGTGCTTTTCATGGTTTATGTAAGCAAACAAGCATTTTCGTTTTTAAAGAATCCTTCTATGGAAAGCAGTTTGGGAGATAAAGGTGAGGTTGGAGGATAGTGCTTTGCTTTGCAGCAAGCTAGCTTCCTATTTATTAATTGAAAGAACCTAAAACAAATCAAGTCATGTGGCCCAGGGAGCCTGAGGAGATCCAAAAGAAATACCAACAAACATTATGAAACTTGAGGCAAGCAAACCAATTATAAAGTATAAGCAGCTTGTGTTTGGCTTCAATCAGAAATCTTCAACAATTATTGAAACATCTTCCTGTTTTCATCCTTGTTGACAGTATATGGCATATATTTGGATTAGTCTGATCTCGGGACTATATGCTAGATATTAAGGCAATATTTCGATGTAATGTTGTTACACAGGAACTGAAAGCTCTTACATATCCTGTTTCTGCATAAGAAGGAAACAGTGCAAGCTATTCAGAGATCTGCTGCATCAGCTACGCTATACTATGCTGGTACCATATCCTTGAAGATCAGGAATTTTAGAATGAAGTTTTGGGAAGAGCATCTGCTATTTATTTGCAGATTTCTGTGGGATGTATTAAAAAACCCTCTACATATCACACAATGCCTAAAATGTGAAAAATCCCCCTCCCCCATGATTTTCCACAGCAGAAAAAAGTAACTCTAGAGACACCTACTGGTTTCTGTTATTAAACCACTCCCAATTTTCCAAAAGCATGTCTGCGCTCAGAGACAGAGCAGTAACCTGGCTGAGAGCAACCAGTCCCTGAGCCCTGTAGGTGGCTGTGACCAGATGACACCAACCTGCAATCATGGAAACACCACTTACTCTTTGCTCCAATGTGATGTGTAAAGCATAAAGCAGGGCAGTCTAAAATATTTCTTATTTTATGTGTGAGTGAGCGGGGAGTGAAAATGAATCTTCAGAGGCTTTCACACATCCAGAATGTGTCAGGATTAAACATTAGGTACTAACTAGAACTGTACCAAATTCTGTTGGGGGGGGTTTCTCCTTTGAAAAACAGCAGTCTTTTTCTTGTTTTTCCCACCTTCGCTGTCTGAACTTGGAGGTCTCTACAGTAGTAGGTTTCATGGGCTATCTTCTTAGTGAACTGCATCGTCTTAATGCAACGTTCCTCAGGCTCAACAATTTTAAGGTGTATGGACTTCAACTCCCAGAATTCCTCAGCTGGCCCCAGCTGAAGTCCACACATCTTAAAGTTGCTGAGATTGAGAAATACTGTCTTAAGGCTTCTAATGAGTTTCCTAATCCCTGTGAAAGAACTGTCTACCTAAGCAAAACTCTTGCCTCACCCACCTCCCAGCCTCTAGGCTCAAGGAAACCAGGACTCCCTGTCCCACACACATAAAATAAGAAATATTGGAGCAAAAGTAAGTGGTGTTTCCATGATTACAGGTTGGTTTCCATCTTGTCCCAGCAGCTCACAGGACTCTGGGGTTGGTTCCTAACTTCAAACATGCTTTTGGAAAATTGAAGTCAGTCCCACATACTTTGAAGCTCTGGGCTGCTATTTGGAACCAACTGGCTGATGATAAGGCTGAGTTCACATGATGAGCTTACCCATGATTAATCTAGCTATGGTTTATTCAATTAACCCAACTCTCTAAGCTTATACAGCACACTAAATGAAACACTGGTTACATTGGCTGAGTTCACCCAACACACTTGGCTAATTTGTGGTTATATGTCATGTGAACATAGCTCAAGAGATGTTAATGTTTACACTAACTTCAGGAACATATTATGTAACTTCAGAATCTTATAATTTCACCTCCAAACACATATAGTTCTCCCAAATTGAGAAGAACCCAGCTAATACATTGAGTAAGAAATGTTATACAAAGCCATACATTAGATAAAAACAAGTGATCCGAAAATGAGAAGCAGTCATTTTAGTCACAAGGATTCTGGGCTGGTAAGAGATTTTCTTTTTTTGCTAATTAATGTTCATGCATTTCACAAATGCAACATAATGTGATTCATAGTTGTGCTATATAAACTTATGGCTTAGCATTTGGCATTGTGTGACCCTAGCCAATTGTGGTTAAATTAACGAACTACAGTTAAACAGACTGTGGCTTAGTTTAAGTAACAAAAGGAAAATACTGAGATATCTTGGACTTTGGGGTCAAAATGTTATATCAGAATAAAATATTTGATACACCCAGATTTTACAATAGGATTGTAACAGAAAAAGCTGGAGAGGTCTGTTATGACAATTTTCCAAAATACTTCAAGGGTGAAATCACTCCTTTTCTGCAATCTCTCTGAAGATGCACACAGCATTACCTAGTCTAGTTTCAGTTGTTCTAGTGTAAAGTGTAGATATCTTGTTTACAGGAGCTCAGATGTTCACCAATATACTTTAGTCTTTATATTTTATCTTTACTCTTACCTGCCTTGGTTTTAACAAGAAGCTAAGGGGCCCAACAGGTGGCTTGTATTTTGATATCTCAGTGACTTTAGGTGCCACCAGCAAAGGCATTTTGATGAAGTGGTTCTACAGGATGGATGATTTATTGCATTTATATTGTTGGACATGGCAAGGCTCACATTACAGCAGAACCTTTATTTTTATCCCACCTTTCTTTTATGAACATGCATGGGGGAGAGTTCCCCACCTCATTTTACCCACATGGCAACCCAAGAAAAAGACTGATCAGAGAGATTGGACTGTCTGAAACTCATCCTGTGAACTTCTGGTTGAATAGGAGACTTGAACCTGAGTCTTCCTCATCTAGTCTAATATATTAACCTGAGTCTTCTTCATCCAGTCTAATATATTAACCACTGAATCACTTTATCAGCTCCCTGTTTGTTTTCTAACCCCAGACAAGATGATAGTATTTATCTTCTGTCTAAGCAAATACTCCTTCAACAACATGTCCATATTCTAAGAATTTCAGAATGAATATTCTGTGGTTCCTCATTACAAACAAGGGGGACATTTTTGTATAGAGTTTGATAAAGGCAATGTGATATCCTGTGGTTTCTTGTCCTACCTGACTTTATTACTTAAAAAAAAATTAACAACTGTTATGCATGGGAAGCTTGACTATTACATAATACCAGCTTCTACCTTCAACTTTATTTCAAACAATGCCTCTTAAAAAATAAAAATGGTGGGAAACCCAATGATTCATTTGAAAGTGCCCAGGAAAAAGATATAGGCCATAGTGACCATGCTCAAATTGTCATATTTTGGACACATTATGCAAAAGCCCAGCTCCCTTCAGAAATCCATAATGCTGGGGAAGATAATCAACAGCAAGGTCGATGGACTAGTTTACAGCAGAGATGGATGGACCACTGGAAGGCCTGAAGGTCCAGGTTGGGAATAGGTCATTCTAAAGGTCTATCTATGTGGTTGTTAAGAGTCAACATTGACTTGATGGCACATAATTACTCGAGCCAAAGGGGGTATCTGCAGGGGGCATCTGCAGGGGGGCATCTGCAGGGGGGACCAAGGACATGGTAGGAAGCAATCACAACTGTTTGCTGGCCATGCCCACTATTGCAGCTATTTCATGAATAAACAAGCTCTTTCCATAGCAGGCAGTTTATTCAAAAATCCATGACATCCTCTTTACATTCCCAAAGTTCCCACCAGTCTCCAAAGCAAGCTTGTGGTGAAGGACAGAATAATTTCTCTAGGATGACTCATTGCTAAAACATCTTTACCAATAAAGTTCAAATGGCAGAAATACTATTGCTTTGGCACATTTCTCTGGGGTCAATTCCAGTTGGTAGTGATTGGGGAGGAGAGATCCCACCCTAAGCCCCTACTGTGTGGGGTGCCACAGGGTTCAGTGCTCTCTCCGCTTCTTTTAACATCTACATGAGGCCACTGGGTGAGCTAATCCGTCGCCATGGGGTGAGATATCATCAGTATGCTGATGATACCCAATTATACATCTCTGCCCCTGGCAAATTAAGCGATGCCGTAGACGTCTTATTCCATGCCTGGAGGCTGTGGGGGTCTGGATGGGGAAGAACAGGCTTCAGCTGAACCCTGGGAAGATTGAGTAGCTTTGGGTTTTGGGGCCTGCCAGTTCTAAGACGATGCCATCTTTGGTGTTAGATGGGGTTGCACTGCCCCAAACAGACCCAGTGCACAACTTGGGGGTCCTCCTGGACTTGTGACTCCTGCTCAAGGAGAAGGTTGCAGTCATAGCTAGGAGGGCCTTTGCACAGTTTTGTTTTGTGCACCAGCTGCACCTGTTCCTAGATTGGGAAGCTCTGCTCAAGGTCACTCACGCCCTAGTCACCTCCCGATTGGACTACTGTAATGTGTTCTACATAGGGCTGCCCTTGAAGAGTATCTGGAAGCTTCAGCTGGTGCAAAATGCAGTGGCACGGGCAGTGATGTGTACCTCTAGAACAGCACATGTCACCTCTGCTCCACTAGCTGTGTTGGTTGTCAGTTTGCTTCCAGTCCAATTCAAGGTGCTGGTTTTGACCTTTAAAGCCCTTCATGGCTTGGGGCTGGGTTATTTGAGGGACCACTTCTCCCCGATTACATCTGCCTATCCCATCAGATCCAGCAGAAGAGGTACGGTACAGGTCCTGTCTGCTAGGAAGCTACACTTGGTGGGACCCAGGAGGAACATCCTCCCCCTCCTCGAAGTGAGGCTGTCTCCATCCCTGTTGATTTTCTGGAAGTACCTCAAAATCTTGTTCTGCCATCAGGCCTGGGGGCCCCAGGCAACGGGAGAGGTACTGATGTGGCTCCATTGTTGTTGACATCTGATGCCTTCTCTTAGCCTTTAATCACAATTTTAAAAATTTTCTAGATAATAATTGTTTTGTATATATTACTGTTCTATAGTTTTATTGTATGCTGCCCAGAGTCACTCTTTCATGAGATGGGCGGCCATATAAATTTGATGAAGAAATAAAAAAATAAATAAGGTGAGAATTTCCTTATTTGTCCTGGCATTCTAAACTGTTAGGTTAGTTTCCTTAGTTTGCTGTTTTGTTATTTGGACTTATTTGGACATTTTATTGCTTTATATACAATAGTAAGACATTGTTTGCTTTTTTATGCCCCTTGTAACATGTTCTAGTATTCTACGATAAGTCAGATTAAAAGTAATTCAAAATAAAAAAATAAATTACAGCCAAACAAATAGATTCTTCCTCCAGGGATCTTATGACAGCTGCGTTCCCACCTGTGCTTTATCTTTTATCTTTACAGAAACTTTGAGTAGGACAGACTTTTGGACTTCTCTGAATATGCTAATTAATCCACTGCCACTAAAATTTCCCCCACTAGTTCTTAATTTATTTAAAAATTAATGAAATTAAAAGAGTGTTATCTATTCTGTTTTTGCTTCTTCATTTCTTGTTTATAAGTAAACTTATTTCTAAAAACTAGATTCCTTTGGGAGCTCTACCATACGCAAACAAAATTCTATCACTAAAGGTAGATAATATAAAAGAAAGAGTTGCTATTCTGTTTTAAGTTAACACACTCATCTTTATCTCTGATTCACTTGGGTCTTGGTTTTAGATATTTCTTTTCCATTCTTTCCATTCTTGGAGAAATCTCTGATCTACCACTATTCTGTTTTGTTATCTTTAAGGCAGTCATCCCTCCTGCTGTAGCATGTCTCCACTCAAGGCATGGGACTGAAAACTCAAAGGTTGGGGAACATGAAGGCATAATTTCACCCAGTATGATAGGGTCTCTTCATGTAGGACAGCCACATTGATTCTCAGGAGGTTCCTCAGGCCTGATCTCATACGCAAACTCTTATTCTATATTGTGAATTTCCCCCCATATCCGGTTGACAAATACAACATAACCTCCAGGTTTGTCATAACATGAGTGAGATCTCTACACTGAAGTTCCTGGCGGTTCTGATAAAGAACAGATTCCTCCTTGAGAATTTGATTGGGCTTGATACAGGATTTTGGAGATAGATTATTTTGCCTTCCAGACTTCTCCAACATCCAACACCCACTCTGTTAGGGCCAAATTCAGCAGTGCAGTAGTGCAGTTAGTTCAACCTTGAAGTCAAATTGAGGGACCCAAAGTCGTAAGAAAGCCCCCACCCCAAATTATGTATCTAAAAATACATTATAGTCTGGAATTGGCAAGATGAGAATATGCGCAACTATAATGCTCAGCTTGGTATTTTTACTTGAAAAACATTCTTTTCTGCAACAAAATGGTACTCACTAGAAGTAAAGGGGGATTCCATAAAGTTATTAAATCCAGGCCCTACATCTTCTTAGGTGGGAGTTCAGTATGAACAAGACAAGTCATCCCTTTTCCCCTTCAGAACAGGTAGCATCGCCAGGAGAAAAAGAAAACACAATGGAGGAGGAGGAGGAGGATTTTATGAGATGTATAAGAAGACTCCCAAATAAAAAGATTGTGTGGTGTCTTGGATGGCTCTGGAATGTGCTGAAAGGCCTCACTCAGGAGGCCTCTTGCTCAAGAACAAAGCTGTGCTGAAAACCGGGGAGCGGCGGAGGAGAGGACCCCCTTTCCTGCCCACGGGACAGTGGGGGAGGCGCCCCGAACAGCAGTTTCCTCCGCGCTGCTCCTGGCCAACTGCTGACGGCGGCCACTCCAATGAATCCCTCTGCCCCGAGATCATGTGCTTCCAGCCGCCAGTGCGCTGCCAAAGAGGAAGTGCGGGTTGTTTTCGTTCGCTCGGTTCCCCTCCTGTCGAAGATGAAAGGCGGCGGCGGCGGCGGCGGCAGGAGCCACCATTGGCAAAGTTAAAAGCGAGCTCTGCCCGCCAGAATCTCGGTTGCAGATGGAGGCCTTGGAGTGGGACTCGCTGAGGAACGGCAGCCTCCTGCCCACTCTGAGCCCGGCTGTGCCTCCCTACGTGAAGCTGGGTCTCACCGTTGCCTACACCGTCTTTTATTCGCTCCTCTTCCTGTTCATTTACATCCAGCTCTGGCTGGTCCTGCACTACCGGCATAAGAGGTTTAGCTATCAGACGGTCTTTTTATTTCTGTGCCTGCTCTGGGCTTCTCTTCGGACGGTGCTCTTCTCCTTTTACTTCAAAGACTTTGTCGCTGCAAATTCTCTCAGCCCCTTCGCCTTTTGGCTCCTCTATTGCTTCCCGGTGTGTCTCCAGTTTTTCACCTTGACGCTGATGAACCTTTACTTCACCCAGGTAAGGGAGGGACGGCCGTCCCTGCGCTCGGGTCGACGGGATCGTGGCCGGACTGGCGCGACGCCACGGCTAGGGATCGCGCCACCGCAATGTTGCGCGAGTATCTTTTCCTTTAGGAAATGTCAGGTGGGCTCACGTGCCAGTAGAACCGCCATTTACCGAAGCGGTGGGGTTACCAGCCCGTAAATGTTGACATCTGGAGGAGGAGCCCTGGTTGTTAGACAGAGACCCTAGCAACAACAAAAAAACTTCTTACTCAGCCAATTAAACAGATCAGCTGATATTTTTTTAACAAGGTTTCACAATACAATACAGCAGGGAATCTGGATCTCAGTTGCTCCTAAGAAGAGGGAGAGAAAGAATATGATAAATCCAAGATATGCATAGATTACCTGTCTCTGACCATTTATTTTGATACAAGTTTTCCATCAAGCTTTGTTTTTCCAGTTAGGAATAACTCCCTCTTCTTCTTCCTCACCAAAAATTACATGGTTCACAAGTGGAGTATTAGGTCCTGCTGTGTTTTAAGTGAATACTGATGACAGTACGTACATGCAAGGAAAATCTTTCCTGAACACTGGTGTGGGTGCAAAAGTTTAAAATGGGATCAGGGGAATAGGAAGACTCAAACTATTCTTAAGGCTCCTTCAGTTAATAACAGGGTCAGAGAGGGAAGGTTTCTGGACAAACAGCGACCCTGTTTTGCAGTATTGTGTGAATAACTGAAAGAAATTCTGAAAGAAATTTATATTACACACTTTTAATATTTGAAATGCATTAAATAAATGCTAAGGAATATCACTGAGAAATTTAGTCTTTAGTAGTAAGTAGGCTTGGCTGAGATTTTTCTTTTTATAGAAACAGAAGCAAGAAAGAAGTTAGCATCACTGAAATTTTAAAGAAGTTGAGCAGAACATTATTTTAAGATAGGAAGTGGGAAGGGGAAGACTGGAATGTGGGAGACGAGTTAAACAACTCTTTCTGGAAATCACAGAGAAACTGTGATGCAGAAGCCAGGGTTGCACGTAATGATAAGCCATGAGTTGTTCATTTGTTCTGACATGGCATAAAATTCAAGCCAAATTATGCCTTAACATTATCAAAAAACCAAGCCCAATATGGATTTTTCAACAAACCAAGGTTTAAAAGTTCTAGGTAAATGTTGTGTATGAATGCAGTCATTTTCTCTTGCTGTGAATGGATGCCAAGAAAGAAGTCCTGTTGACTTCAGTGTTGCTTCTCCCAGATAAATTGTAGGTTGATTGAAGTTTTAGTTTCAGTGCTTCATATTACAATGATTTGTAACTTTTATTGTGATTGTGAAATTTGACCAGAATCACTCATTAAAAATGCTTTAATATTAGCAAATATACCCGTCTTTCATTACATGAAAATGGGATAAAGTTTTATTACTACTGTACTGAAAATGGACTTGCAAAGGTAATACACAGAAACTAATGTAGGTTTTGGCCCATTCTGATTGTAAGAAAGAGGCTAAATTGAAAGAATACGGTCAGGTTCACACATTGCATTAATGAATAGTTTGACTATTGTTTAGTGAATAAGTAACAAGAGTTTAGATAGAATAATTCCAAAATCTGTCATACTAAGTCATTCACAGACTATTGTTCTGTGCATATTTATTTCACTGGGAATAATTCCCACTGAATATAATGGGAGTTGATTAAAAGAAACACATTTAAGATTGAGATTGGAAGTAAACATGTTTAATATTGCACTCTACCTACTATTGTCAACAGTTTCAGATAAACATCAGGTGACAAGTTTGGCTTGTAAGTCTGCATGTTGCCACAGAATAGCCCTTTAAAAATGACATCTACATTGTCACATCAGACATGCATGGACAAGTATGAAAGGGAGGAGAGGAATACACTCTTGGTCCAGAGGTAACTTTCATCCAGATAAAAAGACAGGTTCTGCCTCAGTGTGCCTTAAACCCAGTCTGTTTGGTGTGAGCAAGTTACTAAATGTTAACAAAACTTAGGAAAGACTTGCAGAACTGCGAAGAACTCCCTCTATACACATTCTGTTCATTAACATGACAGAAGAAATGCATTAGGAGAATCACTGAAAATTATGCCAAGAAAAATGAATAATTAACAAATAGTTAAGTTCACTTGGCAGAAAAAGAGGTTAAGTCTCTCTTTCAACCTGTTAGGACAGACTTTCCCAATGTGGTACTCCTGATGTGTTGGATTTCATGTCCCATAATTCTTATACAAGTTTAAAACTTGTGTCAAATGTTAGTCATGCTTGACTGCTGTGACTTTATGGACACATCCATGTACTTTTCTTGGCAATGATACTGGAAGTAGTTTGCCTGTCCATTCTTTCACAATGCTTTTCAACTTCTAGCCTACAGCTCTGGGCTGCCAAGTGTTCCATTCCAATTATAATGAGGGCTGACCCTGCTTAGCCTCCATGCCCAGACGAGGTTGGTCAAGTGCTACAGCCTACTGAGACAATGGTAATGGGAGTGTGGGATTTGCAGGAAGGAAGGAAGGAAAGAAGAAAGGATGGTTTAATGAATAATATACTTTATTGATTAGTCTATTTGACCATATCAAAGCATAGGCATCAGCCGCAGTAAAATACATTAAGACAAAATAAGGTAAGATACAATATAATGAGATAAAATAGGCTACAGTGAGATAAAATAGATAAAACATAGTAAGGTAAAATAAGGATAAAAGGCAAAATGAGGTGGTATAAGATAAAATAGAATACGGAGATTTATAGTAAGATGAATATTAGACTCAAAGACAATATATGTTTAGGTGAATTGCATGCAACCCCAATAAGATCTATAAAATGTATTCTCTGTGTGTGATGTTAAAGAATAGCAACGTTGACCTAATATCTGCAAAAAGGTACTATCACAGGTCCCAAGTCCAGGGCCAATGCTAACAATCCACTTTGCAGTCAGAATACAGTTGTTCCTCTGTATTCTTGGGTGACAGAATGACATTCCATAAAGAAAGTATAGTGATTTCACCAATCTTTGTGGGCATTTTGGATCCAATGGTGTTAAAAATCTTATTTCCTCTGTCAGCCCTAACTCAAAATCTTCATATATTGTCATCTACTTCCAGGCACAGAATAGCATTGGGGTACCAAATATAGAGTTTGTGAAATGATACATCTTGCATATTATAAAGGGTGTGGACAGGTGGATGGGAGTCATTATGACACACAGCTTGGATATACAACTATTCCTTAATTTATAGTTTGCTAATTGAAGAGAAAAATAATTTACAAAGAAGGTAGCCATTAAATGTACTAGACAACATTATCTCCTTATGCTTTATGCTCTTCACTCCCAAAATCAAACTATATAGCAAGAGAATAAATCTAGTCCTAAGCTGTTGTGGGTAAATAGGATTTCAGAAAGATAGGGGGAAAATCTTTCCTTTGTAATAACTGAATTGCCCTGCTACTAGACTTGCTGGTGTGCTAATGCTGAGGATTGTGGATACTGTACATTTTGTGATAGGTCTCCACTTCCAGTCTAAGTTGACCCATATTAAATTAGCTTCTGCTCTAACTCTGCCCAAGATGTGGTGATCTTGTCTCTTCTTTATAGCGGCGGGGATGGTTTAATATTTTCTTGCCTTTCAACTCTTCCTTGCAATCTCTGCCTCTATGAGTATTTACCTCAGCTGGGTTTATTTTTAGATTTTGAGCCATGATGGGGCAAAGCCTAGGGGGAAGTTATCGTAGGAAAAAAAAAAATAGTGGAAAGCTGAATCCTCCTCTTTTTGAATCCTACTGTGCTCCCATATTAGGCTGACAAAGTGGGCAGTATTATTGAAGAATCCCGTGTGTATTACATATAATGTAGATCTACTCTGAATCATAAGCATTCTCTTTCAAGTCCTTCTTAAATGAAATATTGAGAAAGCATAAACCTGTCTGTTTTCAAAACACTGCCTCAGTTCGCTTCCATACTCATAACTACATATACATATATTCTATTTTAGGAATAGAATTTAATCTGAGATACATTAACATACATGTTTTTCTGCCTATACCAGGATTTCTGTTATCTGACCTATTACAAATTTTGCGGCATGTGCTGCTTTGTATCTGTTCTATGTGTCCTTTTTTTTTTTGGTCCTTTTGAGTTAGTCCTGACTCTTGGTGACTGTCTGGATGAGTCCCTGCAGTTTTCTGGCAAGATTTCGGAAGTGCTTTGTCATTGCCTGCTTCCTAAGGCAGAGAGAGGGGGACTGGCCCAAGGTCACCAGCTGGCTTCATGCCTAAGGCAGTAGAACTCACAGTCTCCTGGTTTCTAGGCTGGTGCCTTAACCATTGCACCCGACTGGCTCTCATGGACAGATTCTACTGAGATTTAATTATTCTAAGTTTTCAGAACTTAGGGCTGGTAAACCATGAAAGAATTCTAGTGAGTTTGAATGCTGGATAGGATACTTGTGGAAAGGTCAGGAGGGGTTACCGAGCCAAAGTGTTCCAGAATTCACTTGGCACTGGTGAAAATAAGAGAAATTTGTCTAAGTGTATATAGTCTATATCTAAAGTGAAGGGTGAAAACACTTTTGTTTCATCTATGAAACCCATCTTACCATGTTTCTGGGCTGGAAAGTTAAGCAGGGTTAAGACTCATTATTACTTGGATAGGAGATCAGCAGGGAATATCAAGGCTGTAGGCTAGACTGAGAAACTGAAAAACATCCTGGAAGAAAGCAATGGCAACCCACTTCTGGACTGTTGCCAGGAAAACTGCATGAATGTGCCCATCAGTCAAGATTAATTTGAGGATGTTTCTACCTTTAAGTGCATATTGTTTTATTAAATCCCTCAGTTCCCTGTGTGTTTGTATATGAATGTCATTCTGTGTTTTTATCTGTAAAGCATCCAGATAAAACTGTCCAGTTAAGCCTGATTTGAACATGATGTGTGTAGCCAAAAAAAAAAATTGTGCTGGATTATACGCATCAAGTGTCTCATTTAACTCTGATGTATGCCATTCATGTGCTGGCATCTCAAGGCTAAGAGTCCTGTTCATATGCAGTGCTGGGTGTGTGCAACTGTGCATGGTTAATTTTTTCTTGCTTGACTACAACATACAGAAATTGGATCATAAATGAGAAGTACAGAAGCACTCCCAGTTGCATGATCCCTATGTTGGACTACAACTCTCATCATCCTTAAGCATATGGCTTTTATATACTGCTTTTGAAGACAAGGAGTTTCCTGTGCAGAGCTGGGAATTACTAATTCTAGTTTAATCTCCATTTTTAGATTAGCTGGAACAAATGGAGATTTAGAGGATAACAAAAAAATATTAAAACATATATGATTACTGAATTGGAACATATGATACATTAGGAAAAATTAGGAGGAAATGGAACAGAATATATTTAGATTAGAGAAAGATGCAAAATATGCTAGTCTCATTTAAAGGGTCTTTCATTTGGAACAAATATTTTTTCCTTGTCTGTGAGGGACGCTTATACATTCCAAAATGACTATTTAAGACTCAGCCTCCCTATCTCTTGCTAGGCTCTATCTCTGGACAAAGAATATTTCTAGACATAGCTAAACCAAAGTCTACATCCATCTCAGGCTGACTTTTCCTATGACTCAGTCTTACACTAAACTGATACTAAAAGAATCTCCTGGAAAATCAAATCACCCACGGGATTGATAGGCCAGTTCGAACGTCCACCCTTTGAATTTGTTTTTCGATATCTAGAAATGCCTCTGCTTGGTGAATATTTCTTCAGTCTTCAAGTGGTTGTTGAGATGTAAGATGAGTTGATAAAACATCCACAAGGTTTAGGTTCCTGGTAAATTAAGCTAGCTAGGCTGTCTCAGGAATCCCTTTTATGTAAGCTACACTTATGATGGGGAAAAAGGGGGAAAGGAATTGCTGTTTTTTGGGCATATGGCAAGGAGTAATACCATTCTGTTATGAAACTTGTGCATTGTGAATGGAGGAGATGCTATTTGAAAGGTTACATATGTTCTACCACCTATAGTACTGTAACTGTAGTTCCAATTACTGCCATTTGTTTGCTTTCATCCTACAACTCAGCAGTATCAGATCCCCATTGTGTGGAGTGTGAGAGTGGGGATTTTTGTTACTGCAAGACTTGCAACAGTGCAGGGATGGGATTTTTGCTTCTTGTTCTCAGCCATCCATCAGCAGAAGTGGAGACAATCATGGCTCATCTTCAAACCATTTCTGAAAATGTTGGCAGGGTGAAAGAGCTCAACAACCAATTATGCATGGTAGCTGCAGAAGCTACAATTTCTCCAAAGAGCCATCCTAAAAACAACTGGGTAAGGGAAGGGGATATTTAGGGGAAATAGTATAATGGAGATGGGTTGGGTAGAGCACACATGCTATAAAAGTGGATCAGAACTCTCCAAGCCAAGTAAACTGATTGTATAGCTTGACCCAACATTTAATGGCCCAGCATCTTAAAAAGGAACTGACCATTTGTGACTTCTCTTTGTTTGATTTTTAGTAAGTTGGGAACTTGGAGTGATTTAGTTCTTTTACTAACTGGAGGGTGCCAGCTCCAGGGTTAGCACTCAAGGATATTGAAGGAAAATTCTGAGAAAAAGTGCTCTCCTTCTCCAAAGGTATAACAGTCTGAATGTTCTGATTAAGCATTATTAATAATTATGAGTGACAGATTGTTTATTCACTTCTGAAATATGTGACTAATCTAAGCAGTCTCAAGATATTTAGACTTTAGCTCCAAAACTTCCTCAATCATTGCTGAGAATTCTAGTAGCTGAAGGCTACAAATCTGAAATGTGCCCAGTCTGAGAAAGCTTGCATTATGGAGATACATGGAAGGGAAACTGCAGCTTCTGAGGATCTCTGTAAATTGCACGTGGCAAATAAGATGTATTACAGTATTACTTTACTTCTTGCAGAGCCAAAGTTGTATACATGGTCAGTTTGAACATGCCCTGCTCCTACTTTTGCTCTGTTACCTCTGAAAAAAAGGTTAAGATGCTTTTGGTTTTTTTTTTAAGGAAAGCAGTATGGAATACTTCATTTAAAAAGAGTTGAGCAACTATCTACCTGTGACTAACAGAATCTCCTCCAATAAAAAACAAATAAACACACTTCCAGCCAAAAGGTAGAGATAGGAGAGTCACAAGCAGTAGGAAGGGTTGATGACAATCATGAAACCATGAAAGCAAGCATTGATGCTTTCCTGACACACGAGCCTCCTTTTCCTCGTTAACCATTTACCTGATCTCAGCATGGGACAGCACTTGGTTCCAGAGATCATCAAGCAATCCCAGGGTGGTAGGCTAGACTGGAAAGTTGAAAAGCATTCCAGAGGAAGGCAGTGGCAAACAATACCAAGAAAACTGCATGGCTGTATCCAAGCAGTCCCTACAAGTTGAGCTCAACTTGAGACAGTCTTACCTATTTCAATCTTGGAGCATAAGCAGGCTTGGAACATCTGTTTCCCATTGAGCATCACAGGACTAGAAGATGGGTAGGGCATGAGCACTGCAGAACTGCTGCCTTTCAGAAGAACCTGCCCTTTAATGGATGATCATGGTTACTCTTTTTGCTTGATTTCTCTGAAACCAAAGCTACTTTTGCTTCTGCAGGTTTCTTGTTTGGGATAAGATGTCTACTTCCGGTAAACATACTGGCAAATACAATTTTGCTGCCACATAGCGAACTGGCTATTTGCAAATCTGAAAGCAAGAGTGCAGGAGCTGCACAACGGTTTTATTACATATGCGGCCAAATCATCCACTGAAATATAATGAACTCACAGTACAAGAGAGTGCCAGCTCTGCTATTCATTGCATGTTTAATAACACAGTCTCATTTTCTTACAGGTGATTTTCAAAGCTAAATCTAAATACTCACCCGAGTTACTTAAATACAGGTAAAAACACATTTCCACCATGAACGAAGGAAAAAAAAAAGCGGCTGTATATTATTGGGACATGTTTTAATGTTCTTCTAGGAATAAAAACCATGTCCATGTATTTCCAAGAAGTATTTATTACTTTTATTGATTTATTTAGAAAATTTACATGGCTGCCCATCTTAAATGCATAACCCTGGGCAACTAACAAGTCCCATAAAATACATAATAACACTTCAAAACACAACTACAAACCAAATAAAAATAACCATAATACAATAGCTGGGCACCATAACACACTTAAAACACAGCTACACCAATATTGGGCTCACTAACATCCTGGCCAAGAACCTGCAGGAAGAGTCAGGTCTTCACAGTCTCTAGGAAGGCCAGGAGGGTTTGGGCCGTCCAGATCTCAGGGGAGGCTGTTCCATATGATAGGCATTGCAGCTGAGAAGGCTTAATAATTATTTTTAATTTTTAATAATTCCCTGAGAAACTTTAGTTAAGGTTCAGCTACAGTTGTGCTTTAAACGGGTTGGTTTTGTGCAAGCTACAGAGGTGAATGATTTAAGAAAGGACAAGATTTTAGAAGGGACAAGATACAGTCCAATGTAATCTTGAAAGCTCAAGGATGGGAAAATTTGGGTTACAGAATCAAGGCTATATAACCATTTTATAATGGAGAGCATATTATGCATTTCTAGGATAAACTGAGCAGCACAAAGCCTTCTTCAAACAACTTGGAATCCCAACACAGCTGGAATATGGAATTTGGGGAAGATTGATTTAGTATTATATTAATATTTGCTAAAAATAATAATTGCAAAATTAATACTATTTTCCCTCTCCTTGTTTAGGTTACCTCTCTACCTGGTGTCTTTCATGGTCAGTCTACTTTTCCTGCTGGTGAATTTAACATGTGCTGTGCTTGTGAGATTAGAGAATTCAGAAAGGAAGATAATTGTATTGGTCAGGGTTGCTATAAATGACACTCTGTTTGTACTCTGTGCCATCTCACTCTCCGTTTGTCTCTACAAGATTTCCAAAATGACCTTAGCAAATATTTACTTGGAATCCAAGGTAAAGTACATCTTAGTTTTTTGTTTTTCTGTGTGTGTTTTTGTTTAGTCTGGGGAAATCATTCCAATGAAGATAAGTGAATGGTAGCTTGTTTAAGAATGGGTTTTTCTTCAGTGTCTAGACAAGATTAATGCAAGTGAATCCAACTGGTTTATTTTATATATTTACAAGCTTATAAAATTGATGCTTGTAATCAATTTAAAGGCAATGGCAAACCACTTCTGACAACATTGCCAAGATAACTGCATGGACCTGTCCATGTAGTTGCTAGGGGTCCAGACTGACTTGAAGACACACATGCATATGGACATACCAATTTGAAATCTATCAATTATGGGTTCTGTGTAAGCAGCTAAAGCCATTACACCCCATTTAACCAACTCTGAGTAAAAATAAACTCTCTCCTAAACTTTAACAAGAGGGCTTCAATGCCAATAACTTTGTTCTATTATCTAGGTCTATGGAAAAAGCAACGTTAGCTGTTGTTAAATGATGAGGTATTCTGCCCTTCTAAGTTTGTTTATTGTAAAATATCAGAATTCCTTTGTTCAGTTGTAATCAAACAGCATTCTCAAATGGTTTTTCTCCAAGTTGGCATGGGAACATCCAGGACCACACTATGTTATCTCAAATACTCCACAAACAAACTTAAACACATTCAACAAACATGTAGTGAAAATAAAATTATCTGAAAGAACAGCTATTTTCCTGTGCACACTTTGAGAATATGTTCTACCTGAACACAGTGGAAATTAGTTCTTTATAAACATGTATACATTGTGCTGAAACAGCATATGAACATGAACAACAGTCAGGAAATTGACTCCTTGAATTATATATTTCACTTTGTCCAACAATATTGACAAACTGCTGTTTTCATACCAATTGTATAATACTTATATTATGGAAGCAAAAAATAGGAAAAGTTTTCAAGTTAAAAATGTCTTAAACATTCAGAATGCCCCAAATCTAGAACACACAGATCTTATAAGATTTGCACATGTCTCAACTTTTCAGCAATTTTGTCAGTGGGTACCATATACTTGATACCCACTGTTGGGTACAGGATGTTGAAAATTACCTAGCATTTTCAACATCCTGTATCCACCAGTGGCCAATCAGATGACTGGAGGGCCACAGTCTAGGACCTGGGAACAGTAATGTACTTCCTTCTGTCACTACTTAGCAATTAACCAAAGATTGTATTATCTTTCTCATTTCCATCACTGAGGATTTAATAAAGGAGTAGGTGGACAAAAGACCCTTTGTCTGATTAAGCAGACTGCTTATATTCTTGCTTGGAATGGAATCAGGATCTCTTTTTTTTAACACGGAGAGTGCTATTGTTTTTTCCTTGAGATTTGATCCTTTCCAAGTGGTTCTATAAAGATAGAGAAAAAAGTGTCTTCTTTTTGAAGCAAACCTTCGGTCCTTCTATTTTAGAGACTTTTCATTGTTGCTTTTCTATCCAGTGATGATATAGGAGCTAGTTGTCTTTAATTAAAGAAATTTCCCTTTAAGGAGATGTATCTTCCTATCCTTCATATTGTAGTATTCTGTTATTAGAAAAGTGCTATTTTATGCCTTGTTCCATACCTTGTTAGTACTACTATAACTGCAGCTGTTTTATGAACATGATTTTGCATCTGCAATGATTACCTGTTATCATCTGTAACAAAAGAACCCTTCTTGCATTTGTTATATTTTATAAATTATATTAAAAGAATAGATGCTGAATATTTTCCAGGTTCCAACAGATGTGCATATTAACTTGTATAATTCCTGACTAGCAAATTAATATCAGTAAATCTATCCTCCTGTTTTGGAATAAGCAGACTGTCATACTCTGAATTATTTGCAGATTGTAAACATTTTTTCTGAAGTATGTTAACTTCTTTCTGTCCTTCCACTATGGTGCAATTTATTTTTTTCCAGTGTGGTACCTTAAATAGTCAATCTTTCCTTGCTTTTCCCCCTCTGCCCTGTCCCCTCAAAACATGACTTTCTCCATTGCAAGGAAATACACTTCAAGGTATCAGCACCTTTCAGAATCTAGCAGAGTTACAAAGCACAATATCTAGGATGGTCCAAAGTGACTTGAGAATTGGCTACACCTTTTTCCTCAAACTAGAACCTTGACATTTCAGTGAACAATAGACATCCAACTGTGTTTTAATCTCTTCTCTAGGGATCATCAGTATGTCAACTAACAACAATAGGAGCAACTGTTATTCTACTGTATTCTTCAAGAGCCTGTTACAACCTGGTTATTTTATCATTTTCTCAAAGCAAGGCAATGAACTCTTTTGATTATGATTGGTACAATGTATCTGATCAGGCAAGTACTATGTAGCAATTTCTTCTGACAATAAAGTGTTCATTCATGTACCTGTACTTAGTGGTGTAAAGGTAAGCAACCTTCCTCCATGCTCATAGATCTTTGCAGTTAACCAGCTCAAGGTCTTTTAACTACTAAGTCAAGAATGAAAATTTGATTATAAGGCTACTAGCATCCTTTTCATAATAGATGAGAATAGAATCTTCACTGGAGGGTTGTAGGAAATTTGTATACATGACTATGAACAATCATAGTCTGGAGTATGTTAAAAGCAGGGAATCCATGAGTTTAGATCACTTTGCCCTTCGCAAAAAGTTAGATTTACTTTGAGAAAACCGTAAAGGGCAGAGTTTAAGTTTTAGGCTTACTGTAGCCTTAATGGAGTATTATATGCCAGTAATGCTTTAGCCAAGGAGAATGTTTAATTGTATACATTTCATTCAGTTTAGTTTTGTGTTGAAAATTTTACAGGATGTCAGGTGAGCCAAAGGGAACCTTTCCTATTCTGGGCTAACGTTTAAGGGGAGGAGGACCATGTAGCAGAAAAGGTTAATCCTATTATCTCTTAAATACATTTTAAAATCTGACATGCTTTCAAGTGATTCATACGTGGATTGCCCATGTCAGTCAATCTGATTCTGAACTAAATCAATTTATCCATGATTGGTTCAGGCTACAGTGCAACACTTTGAAGCTACTTTTTCACAGTGTATCCTTCTGCTTAGGTATGTATCTCTAATACACGTTGCAGTATGGATACAGTTCAGTAAGTGTCCACTGATATTCTGACAGGAAGAAGGTGCTGGTCAGAAAAGTCTGTGATAAGTGTTGGTAGTTTGGATAGATGCATATTAGTTTATTTAGGCCAAGAAAATTTGGGAAGTATCTAGATTTGGAAGCTGCAGAAGTCTCATAAAATTGCTTTTCAGGTAAGATAAGGTTTCATCTCATTATCTGCTTACAAACATTTAATATTAATACATTTAACTTGCCGATCGGAAGGTCGGAAAGTCGGCGGTTCGAATCCGCGTGACAGGGTGAGCTCCTGTTGCTAGTCCCAGCTCCTGCCAACCTAGCAGTTCGAAAACATGCAAATGTGAGTAGATTAATAGGTACCGCTTCGGCGGACAGGTAACAGGGTTCCGTGTAGTCATGCCGGCCACATGACCACGGAAGGGTCTATGGACAAACGCCGGCTCTTGGCTTTGAAACAGAGATGAGCACCACCCCCTAGAGTCGGACACGACTGGACTTAATGTCAAGGGAAACCTTTACCTTTACCTTAAGGTTTCATCTCATTATCTGCTTACAAACATTTAATAGTTGACCATTTTAAACAGTTTTCCCTTTAATTTTACAACAGGCAGATCTGAAATGCCAGCTGGGTGATGCTGGATATGTAGTATTTGGAATAATCCTGTTTGTGTGGGAACTTCTCCCCACTTCCTTAGTGGTGTTTTTCTTCCGTGTTCGAAACCCTACAAAAGACCTAGTAAGTTATACCTTTGTCTTAATATTTACTTATTTTAAAGCAAATGACTCTCTTAAGTACAAATTACTTATCTGCTGTAAAATCTGAGTGAGCACTTTTCGCTTGCTTTTAAAATATCACTGTGGTCATGACATCTTTTTAAATGGTTTTAATTCTCAGCTGTTTATTGCATCACTCCTGTCCTGTGAAATCCAGATTCCTAGTGACTTATAATAATCTACAAACCACCACCACATTAAATTATCATGTCTTCAGGTCTGCATTCAACTAGCTTGATTAGAATGTCATGCTTTGTTGAAGTCAGGTTATATTATTTCCAAATTTATTAAAGAAGTTATCCAATGAAGAAATGAAGTAGTCTGAAAAGATTGGTTCTTGACAAATCCATGCTGATTTTCAGTAATTACGGTATTGTTTTCAAGGTAGTTAATCATGTTTACTCTAGGTATCAATATCAGACTGATTGGTCTGTAGTCCTCTGGGTATTCCTTTTCCCCTTTTTTGAAGATAAGGGAAATTTGTTCTCTTCCAGTCATCTGGTATTTCTTAAAGATAATTGACAGAAGTTTGGCCAGACCATCAGGAACTTCCTGCAGTAATATAAGATTCAATCCACATAGCCCTGGAGATATGAACTCATTCAAAGGTCAGTAAACATTTCCTGCCTAACAGTGTTTCTATCAAACTCAAGCTAGAATCCTGTTCCTTCAGTCAGTTCTTCACAATTGCCTAGGGAAGCACACATGCTGTTCTCAGAGAAAAGTGAGCCAAAATGGGAGTTAATAATTCTTCAGTTTCTTTGTTGTTACCATTTGCCATCTTCAATAAGCAGCTGATGTACTAGTTCTTTTCTCTTTTATTTTGAACAGGCCTTTTTTGGTTGTGGTTAGTATCCATCACTACCATCACTTGACTCTGAGTTTTAACTTTTCTAATATCTACTCTAAAATCTAGGCAACCCACATTACATCTTCTTTGGTGATCTGTCTCTGTTTGCACCTTCTATATATTTTTTATTTTCAAATTTTCATTAAGCTTTTGGTGCAACCACATTGGCTTCTTCTGCCTTCTCTTCTTTTCTAGTTCTCTTCAATGGACTGGAAGAATGAGTGGAAACATGCACTCCCAGGTTCTTCAGCTTCCTCCTTAGAGCTTCAAAAACCAAGTTTTTTAAAAAAAATTATTTTAAAATTTTCATTTTCCTATTTTCTTTTTCTAATTTTTGCTATTTTAATTCTTGTTAAATTTGCTCCATTCGTCTATTTTTGCCTTTCATTAACAAGTATGTGTGTTTGTGTGTGTATATTGTATGTGTGTGTGTGTATAAATATATGCACGCACACACAGACCAAGTAACAACGCAATGGAGACTTTAATATTAAGTAATTAGCTTAAGATCGAAACCTTTATTATATAACACTTTGATGTGAATCGCAGTGGGGGGTTTTTTCAATGTTATATTCAACTTTGAATGAAAAAGCCAAATAATTTTAATGCTTGTAATACTGATATCCTAAATTGTAATTAATATTGATAGATTATCTTGTTTTCTTCTCTATTTTCAATACTCTAAGTTTAATCTAAATAATAGAATATCAATAAACTTTATATTAAACATCTCTGTATTGTAATAATACAATTTTATGAAGATTGATAATAATAAAAAGGGGAAAAAAGAGACCAAGTAGTTGGAGCCATTCATAGCAGTGTAATTTGTTCCTGCATGAATGAGCAAGAAGGGGCTTGATGAGCTTGGCAGCTGCACCATTACATTCCTAATCTGTGCTTCTGGAAGATTTGGGGTTGGACTAGAAGACCTCCAAGATCCCTTCCAATGATAATACATTTTAAAAGGCATCATATCTACCTAGTGCACTTTACCTTTGGTTCTGTGTAATAGCATATCAACTATTACAATTCTCCTCTTTGTCCTTTTGCAGGTATCAGTTCCATTTGCTCTGCTCCAGAGTGCTCCTCTCTCTCATCTGTTGCTCATGATGGTTCCATTGAGGAACTAAGCTAAGAGCTTTCCTGATGGCCTTACAGCTCATGTTGAATTCTAACAGCACAGAACATCTTGCTCTCTTGCTTCTGGTTGTCACTATTGTCTACAGAGCAAGGTCCCCTTCAGTTCTCTTGCTTCTGGAATATCACTTCCTACTGTACGTCAACTCTTGCTTTAGGGCCTCTTTTGTTGAGTCTAAGGAAATGTAATCTCTTCTGAGTTGGAGTACAGCCACTCATTGCTCTAATCCTCTGTTTTTTTCTTGAGCACTGTAGTGAATTTGCATTTGCTGCATATGTATACTTTATTTTCTGGCAAGGATACAAACATGTCACAAGCATTGCTGGTCAACTGTTGAGTAACCTCTGTCCATTTTCAGCTTCAGTTAGAAGGGCTGTAAAATTCTTTTATAGCTCTTCTGTAAAATTCCTACTAGTTTTCCATTTCTTCGCTCGTTCATATTCATCAGCCTTTATATTCATTCAATTTATATTCATTAGTTTTCTATTTGTTCACTCATTCATATTCATCAGCCTCTGCTTACTCAGCAAGAAGCATTACTTAATCATCCACAATGGATACTCAGCAGTTCTCAAGGCAAACTCTTTATAATTAGCAACTATACAAAGATTTTTTTTCACTTCTCACAGCTGAGCATACAATTGTTCACTGCATAGTTTCTTTGACATCTCTTCCTTGTATGTTCTCCAGTTGAACTCCGCTCCCAACTTTTGTTAGCGCTCCCTGCTCACTTAGTTAACTTGTTCCCTGCAAACTAACTACCTTATATTATTTCTACAGTCTCTGTTGCACAACCTCATTTGTAGGGTTTGTCAAAAACAAATAATTAGGGATGTACATATGTTGATATTATGTATTTGTTTACAACCTCAACATATGTTTTCTTATTACAAGAAAACCAACTGTCAACAGAAAATTCTTCTCCAGTTTTCTTAAGTTAGTAACTTTAGATATTCTGACAGTAAGACATCAGAGGGAGTAGTAGCTTAACAGAATAGTAATTATTATCTGCATAAAAGAAAGCTTATATAGGCAAGGAAAAAAAATCTTTAAATTAGTAGAAGATGCAGGCTATTGTGGTTTCTGTCAGCAGAGATTTGTAATAGAAACAATTTTCATTTTTTCATTATTTTATTTATTTTCTATCCTGCCTTTATTACTTTTATAAATAACTCAAGGCGGCAAACATACCTAGTACTCCTTCCTCCTCCTATTTTCCCCACAACAACAACCCTGTGAGGTGGGTTGGGCTGAGAGAGAGTGACTGCCCCAAGGTCACCCAGCCAGCTTTCATGCCTGAGGCAGGACTAGAACTCACAGTCTCCTGGTTTCTAGCCCGTTGCCTTAACCACTAGACCAAACAGCTCTAAACTTGCCATTCCCATGAATCTTTCCAAGTTTTATCTGAAAACAACATAAACCTCACCACTAGTAACACTCTAAAGAGAGGTAAAGATATATTGAGTCAAAAGTTTCATCTAAAAACAAAGTTAGACAATCTTAGACAAACCAACATACCTGAATGTCACTGAACAGACACAATGCTTTATGTAATTTTGGGGTGTAGTATAAGTATTTTATTGATATTATGCATGATCTAATCACTGATGTAGATTTTTATTTGAAGCTCTATATTCAGTTTGGGACATCAGAATTCAAATAGCAGGTGATTGATGATCTGATGACAAATGAGATAAGGAAAGACTAAAACATCTGGATATCTGTGACAGAGGAAGTGAAAGTGACTGATTGCTTTGAAATTTAGTGAAAATCAGAATATTTATTCCTCAAATTGACCGGTAGAAATTTTTATTTGAGCAGTTCAACAGTCAAAAGAATTGAATTGCTAAGAAAAAAATTGGAAAGGGTCCTTGCAAAGATATTCAAGTAAAGTATCTTCTATGACAGGAAGGAAAGTTGATGATTTGTGTGTAAAACATAATGCACAGGACCCCTAAACCCTTTGCTACTTGCAGCTGTTTAAACGTAGCTAAAAAATCTGGATGGATCGTAAAAATACTCTGCAGAATAGCAAGAATTCATTATCTCCCTCTTCCTGCCTTCAAAAAGAAAAAAACAAAGATTCAGCAAACTATAGACTAGTCAGTCTGACACTGATAGTAGGACAACTGTGGAGCAGACCTTAAAGGGATTATCTGTTACTACCTTAAAACAATGTGATAGTTATCAGAAATAAACACATATTTGTCAAGAATCTTGCCAGACCAATCTGATCTTGCTTTTGATTGTAACTTCTGTAACAGATTGTTAACATACCTTAACATTAGCAAAATATTTGATAAAGCCTCACATGTCTTGATGATTAGTAAGGCAGTTTGGTATGGGGTGGATGGCATGACAGTAATTGGGCTAGCCTGAAAATTATATTCAGAGTATACTCAATGGTTTCTTATCACACTGCTGAGAGTTATCAAAAGGAATGCCACAAGAACTAGTACTGGGTCCTCTAATCTTCATTATTTTTACTAATCACTTGGATGAAGAGGCAGAGGGAGTACATATTAAATCTGCAGATAAAACACATGTCCAAAGGATAGCTAATATACCAGAAGACAGAAACACTATTCAAAATTATCTTGATAGATTATAGGCTGAAAGTAATAGAATAAAATGTAACAAAATGATCTATACCAAAGATCATAACTTAGGAAACAAAAATTAGATGCACAGGCTTGGTAACAGTACTTGTGAAAAAGATCTTGGAATAGTAATTGATTGCAGGCCAGCTATGTTAGATGCCTACAAAAAGGGGAAATGTAATTTTAGGTTTATATTTCTGCATTGACAGAAGTATAATCTCCAAGTCATGGGAACTAATGCTTCTACTGTATTCTTCTTTGGCAAGACCCCACCTCAAGTTCTATATCCAGGTCTAGGTACTACACTTTAAGGAGGATACAGAAAAACTACAACTAGGTTCAGAGAAGGGCAACCAGGATAAAGAGGGGACAGAAATGAAGTCCTATGAAGAGAGGTTGAGTGAGTTGGGTATATTTAGCTAGAGAAAAAAAGACTAAGTGGGGATATGATAGTGTTATTCAAACACCTAAAAAGGATGTCACACAGAGGGTCAAGGCCTGTACTCTCTCATTCCAGAGTGCAGGATGAAATAATGGATTTAAGTTACAGAAAGGCAGAATTCAACTGAATATTAGGGGAAAACAAGTTCCTAAGTGTAAGAGCAGTTCAACAGTAGACCCAGTTACCCAGAGAGGTAGTGGACTCCCCTTCATTGGGTATGTTCAAGGGGAAACAGAATAACCCTCTGTCAAGAATGCTTCAATTTGGATTTCTGCACTGAGCAGGGGTTGGACTAGGTGTTCTAAATGGCCCGTTCCAACTCTATGATTCTAAGTGTTTGGTTTATTTTAAAAAGAAAAATGTAAAGGACAAACTTCTACAACAAATAGCTGCACTTATAAATAACTTTTCTTTTTTCTCCAGACAAACCCAGGAATAGTACCAACTCATGCATTTAATCCAAGATCTTATTTCTTTGACAATCCTCGCAGATATGACAGTGATGATGATTTGGCATGGAGCATATCACCACACAGCATATATGGCAGGTGGGGCAAACAGTTTATAGACTATGTATAAAAAATGGCAATACTTCACAATGGGCTTCAGGGTTCTAGAACAATTCAAAGAAAAAGTGTGCATGTAGTGTTTTGACTAGCATGAATACTGTAGGTGAAACTCATAACTACATTCTTAAAAATTCCATTAAGATGGACTAATCAGTTAAACAATTAAGAGAACATCCTTGTGACAATATTTTGTTCACAGTAATCATGTATACCATACAGTCCATTACCACAGCATATTATACACAACACAGTAACTTTACTCAGGTCTATGTAATCTTAGCCTCGTTTGTGTATGTCACAGAGAAATCTTAGGGGGGTTTAACATTCTCCATCAATAAATTATACAGTACTAGAAGAAAATGAATTACTTCCCCAATGAATCATTCTACGCACAGAGCTGAGAAGACAATCAACCTAACAGGTTATGGATGTTGCAAACATATATCATCAATAAACAGAACTGCCTTTGACACTGTTCATTTTTTGTTTAATTAAAATTCCTTATGTATAAATGAAAACTGTACTCTAGTTGAGTTTCAGGATATAATGAGGATTGTTAATGTGGAACTCTTAGTGACCTGGATTAACAGCTATGTATAAAATTTAGGCCAAGCCACAGCAAATGTCTAGCCAGATGCACTTGGAATTTATTCCAAGAACAGGACTGAAGCAAATATGTGTACACAGTTCCTCAAAACAAAGTATGTATAGTCAAGTGCATCCAAAGTACTTTACAAAATTGCATAACCTGAAACACAGTTTTAACTTCCACATTTTTACAAAGTTATTTTTCTCTTCTAGCTTCTCTCCTGAATCCTGTGACTGGGGGTATCTAAACAACAGTTTCATGGTTCAAGTTAGATCCCTGCAGCATGATTTCATTTCAGAGTCTGAACGACCAAGCCCAATGTAACAGACCAATGATACTCCATCTTTTTTATTCAACTGTAGTAAGAAGCTGTTACTTTGCAAAGACTTACATACTTAAATTATGCACAAAAGAACTGAGTTGCCATTTATAATAAATGTTAAAGATTTGAGTTTTAAAGATTTGAGCTGCAGAGAATAATATTCTGTATTTACAATTTTGAAAAATTGTTTGAAAAACTCAATTTTGAAAAAAATTGTCAAATATTTTTAATGTGAATATGTATAGACCTCGTGCTGTTTAAAATGTTAATTTAATGATACAATATGATGCCCAGTGAAACCTACCTTTTGACCAATGTTAACATGCAAATTTAAACATTTAAAAAGTATTATCAGTTTCAGAAAACTGGTCATTAAAATAGTTTTGTATACACTTGATCATGCGTGTGGTGGCAAATGGATTGTGATGCATGTGGTAGCAAATGAATTGTGATTACTAAGAAGTAGCTAATTTGGTTTTTTGTTACATAAAACCCTAGTGTTATTGAAGAAATGGTAAATTCAAATCTTTATCAAATTTGAGTAGAGAATTAAAAATATAAAATAAAAAACAAATTTTGAGACATCAGAATTAGCTTTTGATACATGTAAAATCTTTTGTTTTCTTGTTAATTTCATAGCTAGCTTTAGGAGTTATTTAATCTTTAATCATTTAGGAAGACTGAAACATGCAATTGTTTTATACGTTACTGGAGAAATAATGTGAACCTATTATATAAACCTGCCCCAAATTATCTGTAGCTCCTGAAAGTATTTTATTAATAATTATCTGAATATCATCTGATTGAAGATCTGATACCAAATCCTATTTTTTAATTAATAATCCCAGCTTCATTTGCATTTTACTATTCCCATAATATAACCAGTAGACTATAATTTTATACAGTGATGATTTTCTCTAACATGCAGAATGGAATTCTTAATAATAGTTAAGACAGAGAACAACACTTTTTGGTATCTGCTGGGAAAAATGCTTTGCAACTCATAAAGGGACAGAATCAAGGAAATCAGCTTTTACAGAAGACATACTGTCTTTTGTAATAGTGCAAGTATTATTCATTTGCTACTTTGTGATGTAGTAAACAGAATTTGATCAAAGAGGCACCTTTAGTAAAGAGCAATTGGAAATGTATGACAGATTGTGGGAAATGGCTTGGCTGGCAGCTTAGTCAAGTGGATACTGTATTGTCTCCCTTGAGTAGATGTAATTGTAGTATGTCTCTGTATTATGCAGTAAAGACACATGTTTAAAGACAAATTACTGAAGAAAAGCAATCTTCTAATACAAGGCTGGCCTGCAGACCCGACTGCAATATCAGTGCCAACACCCTTGGATAACAATGGCCAAAGGTGAGGGATCCTGGAAGTTACAGCCCAGCAAAATCTAGGTGACACGTTCCCTATTGCTGCTGCAGCTGGTGTGTGTCTGTGTGTGTGTGCATGTACACAAAACTTTGCAAAACTTAATTTTGCTGGAAAGGATCAGGCATTATACACCCAGACAGACTGGAAGAGCCATTTTACTCCACTATGACTGTCCTCTGTTTTCAACTTCCTGGCTTCTTTGATTTTACAAGGAAGCGCCTAGCTTTAAAAGAGGGAGAAGAATGCCTTGAGAGGAAGTTTACAGTTGTGCTTGCTTCAGCAGCACATATACTAAATTGGAGTTTACAATATTAACTTTTCATGGCCAGATCTTGCTTACCTGAGTTTTTCTCTAAATAAGTGTACATAAAATTGCTACTTACATGCGTACTTAGCTTTAGCACTACATTTCTGAAATTTCTTCAGTATGGACATTCATTTGTCAGGAAGAACAACTCCAGTCTAACTATTTTTCAAACCAGAGGTAATAGCCTGTTTCTTACTTTCCCTCATGCCAGTCAGTCTGCAAGCTTGTGACTCATCCAGCAAAACACACCTTTTTGCACATACCACATGTAGTGTGTATGCACATCTAAATATTCTATTTATGAAAAGTGTTTATATATTATTTATTTAAAATTCTCAAAGCAGTTCACAATCATTATAAAAGCCAGAAATATTTGTGGTTGGGTTGCCACTACCCTCTTAAACTACTTGCCCAGGTATTTAGCACTGGATGACAATTACAATCTCCCAGGTCCAAGAAAACCTCTTCCTGGTAGGGTTTCGTGACTTCCTTATGGGCAACCAGGAGCATGCCCTTGTGCAAAGAAGCTTTCCCCAGACCCTGGAACTACCAGTTAATCCCTTGAAGCTAATTTGAAGTAGCCATGATGGGAAAGGGGCAAGACAACAAGAGACAGGCCAAACCACCACACGTGTCTGGGTAACAAACTGCACCTCAAAGTGCTCTGCAAATTTATTGCAACAGGTTGCAAAATAGTTCCCAGGGCAGATGACACTAAACCCTAAACTCTTTAATGCCCTCAGGGCCACACAGGAAGCATTGTAGTGTATCGTGTTGGGTATATGACCAGTTTTAAAGAGTCCTTTGCCAATGGTGCTCTAGCTGTGACTCCCGCCATAACGTCCCTGGCTCGTCACCACCTCAGTCACATGGCCTGCTCCACTGCCCCCAGAACCGACAGATCCAGTTCCCACCCTTGGGCCCCTAAATTTGCTTAAGGGACCCCCCCATTCATTCATACAGTCAGTCAACCACAGGGCAATTGCGGGGGCCCCAGCGCACCAGCTCTTGCTCTCAGCACTGTTAGAACCCAACCATCACTCCTGCTCTGCCCCCTGCTCAGCTCCTCTCACTGGTTTTTCTCTAAATAAGTGTACATAAAATTGCTACTTACATGCGTACTTAGCTTTAGCACTACATTTCTGAAATTTCTTCAGTATGGACATTCATTTGTCAGGAAGAACAACTCCAGTCTAACTATTTTTCAAACCAGAGGTAATAGCCTGTTTCTTACTTTCCCTCATGCCAGTCAGTCTGCAAGCTTGTGACTCATCCAGCAAAACACACCTTTTTGCACATACAGGGACATACACACAGGGGCTCCAGTCGAGGGGGATCAAGTAATCTGGTTTTATCGCTCCCCTTCTGCCAAGGTCTTCCACGCCAGGGGTCGTTATTGCCCCTGATCCCTGCACTGCCCAGGCCTGCTGCACTGTCAAGGCCCACCTTCCAAACTCTTGAAGCCCATGGCACCACGGCCCATCGGCCCGTCTGCTGCCTCCAGAGTCTGCCACACTGCTGGGGTCTGCCGTGTTGTCGAGGCCCATCCGGTATGCTGAGGTCTGCCATGCCGCCAAAGCCCACTCCCCACACTGGGAGCGGCTAGTCTGTCATTGCAGCGGGGACCACTGTGCTCCCAAGGGCCAGCTGTGTTGGTGGCCCAAAGAATTACTTAGGCCAGTCCCTGCGCTGCTGAATTCCCCACACCATCGAGGTCCGCTCACTGCAGCACTGGGGCTCGCTGCATCTCCAGGGTCCATCCCACTCCAGAATCTGCCCCACTGCCAAAGCTGATCCCAGGGCTCGTTGCATCACAACACGCCATGCCGCTTGTCGCCCCCACAGCCTCAGCCTGATGGCTCCAAGGCGGGCCCGGAGAATGCCCCAGCCTCACATACTGGCTATGCTGCTGGGCTCCACCGTCCCACCAAGCTCTACCTACGCCTCCAAACTCCCCCACGCTGCCTCACCGCTCCATCTGGTGGGGCCATCCACCCCCAACACAGGTATAAAAACCCTCAAGTTCTCCTCAAACCCCTCAAGATAGGAGTTATGGGGTCAGGGAGGATTTGAGGCAGAATTTGAGGGTTTCAGGAATTGCCCCCTTGAAGAGGCAACCAGCATCAGCTTGCAGATGCCATCTTGGATCTAATTAAAGTTATGATTGTCAGTTGCAGTGTTTTTGCTTTGAACTCTCAAATGAGTCTCAGAATTCCAGAAGTAATTCTTGCACTTCTTGTGGTTTGGCCACATTTTGGCAATTAAATTCCTTATTCGATGTTAAAGCAATTCAATAGTTAAGAAGCCTGAAAATTATTGATTACAATGACATTGTTGCCTAGTTATAATTTGACTTCTGTGTATGTTTTCTTCGTATTTCATTTCTGTATTTTTGCACCAAATAAAAAAGTAGTAGCCTTCGCAATCTTGGATATAAACAAACCTCCTGAATAATGTATTCCTGTGACCTCAAATCCTATTCATAGGACCTTGATTTAGAATCAGCATCTACCTTAGCACAAGATACATATGAAGTGATGTCTGCTGTCTTCATTCAGAGAAGTATCAGCACAAGCAAGTGAATAGGACAAAGCAGTACCACTGAAATGAATATTTCATTAATCCTGAATTCAGTGTAATCACAGAAAAAGAATATTTTGCTTACCTTGCCCTTTTTTGTAAGGAAGTGATTGAAAGAAAGCTTCAAGGATTTCATGTCCATGTGACTTGAGTTTCAGGAAACACACACCAAGGAAGAACTGAGATATAAGAATCTTGCATATGTATTCCATGTTAACTCAGCAATATTTACCATTAAAATGTGGAAATTAAACACCTTGGAATCTCAATTTCCATTGAAAAGACAAAATTAAAAATGGCAAAATTGTAGATCTCATGCTTTGAAATTTGCCCACAAATTCTGAAGCCTATAGCTCTTAGTCTATTAAATCTCCTTCAGTATTTTGAGTAGGGAGGCCATTAATCTACCCTTGCAGCTGGCCACACATCATCCAAGGTACTTTGAAACTCCCCATAATCCTTTGGATCAGATATTAAGGGGGTAAAAGAAATGGATGAATTCATAAACCTAATCTCCATTCCACTGGACAAAATCTTATGTTTGATTCATCTCAAACTGGATGTAATAAATCTTATTGACAAGAAACCATTGTTTTTCAGATCTCACTAATAACATTAAATTATAAGGCATATAGTAGTTTCCCTAGTTTCATAATGTGTTACCACAATTGATTTACTATTCTTGTCTACCATAAACACCTGAACTTCACTTTTGTTGAACTCTGGATTGAATGTAATCTACAGAATATGGCTTACTATCCACTGACTTCAATAAAAAATTAAGTCCTAAATTATAAGGACAAATCATTAATAGAATTTTCTTCATTTAGTTATTGCTGGTAAGTTTCATATGTTATGTGCAAAAATATATAGTTGAGAATAAATGATACTTCACCATTTTTTAAAATTTTAAATCACAGAGTTATGGAATGGTGTTGCTTAAACCATGCAGTATAAATAGAACTATACATATGCACAACAGCAGCAGACATGTCTCAAATTAGAAGAATTTAAGAGCACTTTTAATTCATTTTGTAAAGACTGTTTTACTTATCAAAGCAAAGCAAAATATGTACAAATCTGTATATTGTACCTAAATTGACATTCATTCAAATATCCCTCACTTTATACAAATATTACATTACAAACAGCTTTTAAATAAGGTGCTCATTCACAATTTACAGATTAAGAATGTAAATGTTTATTATCTGCAACTGTTCTGATAACCAGATTCCTCTTTGAAGATAAAGATTTAGGATCAAACATATAGAATATCCATTTTATTAGAGAGGCTATATTTTTAAAGATGTAATAAGAGATTGCATAGGTAGGATATGCTCTGTTGAATTCTAGAAGTGACATTTTTTTTAAAAAGGGCATTGGTCTGTGAAAATATTTAATTTTATGTTTCTTATTGTATTTGAATATAAGAGCACCAGGATAATAAGAATTTGTAACATTTTTGAAAGACTGAAATAGAATATTAAAGGTCCATGACTCTATAAAGCTTAAAACTTTTTCAGCTAGCAGCAGTTAACGGGAAAGGCCCCTTCATCATCCACTCAGAATAAGAACTGATGGAGTAACTTAACCCAGTTTTGTCACCTCACAGAGAAAGCAGCTGTGCTGCAGAAAAATGAAAAAATGGAGAAGAGGGCAAGGAGGCAAACACAAAAATAACTTGAGACGCCCCAAAAATTAGTTCCCCCGGATGCCAAGGGGCTTATTTTACTAAAATCTTTACTGGCCATAACAAACAAATGAAATACAAGTGCAAGAAAGCTTTTTCTTAAATATCATCTATTCCTTCAGATAAACATAAAAAATTAAAGTATCTCGACCAGCTATTTTTAGATAATGCTGCAAAGACCCTTTTCCATGTGGGCAATGCGGTCTGGATAAAGTTCCTGCACTGTGATGTAAAGCAACCTTTTGAATGACCATGAAACAAAAGTAGTAAAGAGTAAGAACAGTGAAATAGTTGAAAATAAACATAATTTACATAATTAAAGCCAGGTACTTCATCCATAAATATTTTGTCCAACGACTAACCTTTTCTACTTTAAATATTCAAGTTGGAATTATATATATTCTTGCCTTTCTAGAACAGTATTGTATGCAGATTGGCTTCACTGTGCCTGGTATTAAATTAGTGGTTGCTTCTACCAACAGGTACAAAGCCTTCGTTAGCTTTTCTGTTGCAATAAGACTTTGAAATTCTGTAGCTCTCGTATACTTGTAGAAAGTCTGTGAGGAAGAGAGGGGAAAAAAGACTGAGTCTAGGCAAGCTCGATATTAAAAGAAGGAAGCTCTTCCTGCATGAAACACCAGCTTGAACTTGCAATTCTCTCCTTTGTATAAATCAGCAGTTTGATCTAAAACATAGTGATGCAGTTGGCTAAGATAATTACCTTATCCACCATCAACAATATGTGTGTGCCTGATGTACCTGAAGTCTAGAACTTTTTAATTTAACTAAGATGGATTATATCCCCTTTTTATTGTTAATGGTGACACTGTATAAGTTACCGTGAGAGGGCTTTATAGCTTTTGGAAAAAAAACATACATATTTTTTTAAGTCAATACCACATGAGGAAAGATAGCCCAGCTTATCACTACATAGCTAAAACAAATTTCAAAGGGTAACTTGCCTTCCAAATGCATTCAGAAGAGCAACTATTTCTTGCCGTGTCAACTGAAAACCCTTTGATGGACTGTTCTCAGAAAGGTTCTTTATTTCTTTTTCAGAGAATAAGATCTTCAAAGCAGTTCCTAAACCTTGAGTCTAAAAGAGAACCAATACATTGAATAACAAGACCACAATACCCACTGATCAACAACTTTGGGCGTTTCTACACTGCTATCATTTCTACTCCCCAACCGCTCAAAAGTGGCCTGAAAACTAATTATGATCATCTCCATTTCAGTGACTCAGACCAATAACATGAACACAGGTTAGGGCAGGTCTTACATCAACAAAATCCTCTCCCACTCACTTCACCTAAAAAAGAGAAAAGACCCAAACAGATTGGCATTTTTTAGAAAGCTCCCCGAAATCCCAAAAAGGGGGAGAATGGATAGCAGCTTGTCAACTTCACCTCTGTTTGCTTGACCTGGCTTATCAAAGGGGTTTTGTGAGGCTGGCAAACCAGCATTCTTGTTACACAGCATGTAAGTGTGGCTGAAACTCATGAGTGGGGGGGTGGGGGGAAGCAAAGTTTCCTCCATTAGAGAACTGGTCCAACCCCAACCTCTACAGAGTTCCAAGATTTTCACCTAAAAATCAGCTTCAGAATACTTCTGAGGCAGAAGTAAGTTGGCTCACTTGTTGCACAAAGGCAAGCACGTGCAAATGCTTTGTGTGAAGGTGCCCTGAACACATAACAATCTTTCACAAAATCATGGTCTCCATTTGCTAATTGTATATTGTTTTGTTTTCAGTTCAGTTTATTAAATTAACTATTGAATGAGAAGTTAAAAATTCATTTTCAGGGAGTTAAAATTTTATTTTTTCCTATGTAATATAGTAATACAAATATTGAATAGTATTTGCATAATACAGTAGGAATACATACTGTATTATGCAAATACTATTCAATATTCTGTAATGACAGAATGTACAACTTGCATAGCTTGAGTGTCATCATGTAACAAATGTGAAACATCTGGGTTTGTGGTAAAGCTAAAATTTACCATATTGACATTAACCAGCCACAGAGATGCAGAGTATGCAAATAATGATAGCTTAGCTAGTGTGGGAAACTGTGTTGCAATTTAGGAATATGTTAACCTTAAAACAAGAAAAGACATTACATACCTGTAATTTCCCCCATAACCGACATTTATCACATCCAACACAATCCATTATGCGAGATATGTTCTTAAAATGTAACCTGAATTCTTCCTGCCAATAGAGAAAAACATGTTTAAAACCTTTTCTAATGGCATTAAGGATTCTAAGGAAGATGGTGGGCCAGGAGTAGACACAACACTCTCTTCTCTCAATGTTTTTCTCTTCTTCCTAATGTTCATACCACCTTTTCCCTTTTAGAGGTAACCATTTAAACCTTCTAACCAATAATTAGTTCAAACCGTAGTTTGCAAACCCACTTTTAATCTGATGGCAAGCTGGCTGGGAGCTATCCATACTTATTCTATAAATTCTCGTCAGTTTCACCAAGTACTGTCAGCTTTGAAAAGATAATTTTTTGCACAAGGGAGTATATGAGTACAAGCTAGCACGGCATTCATGCTCAGTGGCATCCATAGAATCCAATTATTTTGTCAAAACAATGAAATGAGCATTGCAATGGTAGAATACAAGTTCTGCCCTTTTTGTACATGTGTGCAACGTGTCTACAAAAGAGGTGGAATTTGTGTTGCATAACACTCATTTGACCCCCACCCCTACTGCTGGTGTTTTTTCGTATTTGGGATAAGACAACACTACACATCTCTAACAGTTTTTTAAAAGGCATTTTGAATAAATTCTGATTTTCTTTAATACTAGTCATGCTAATTTTTTAAATAAAGAGATTAAACAAGTTTCATTTTTAATGTAGAAAAAAAGCTTATGAGTTGGCATTTATCATAAAGTTATAAAATATGAAGTAGAAATATGAAGGAGACTCAGAATTATGTAAGCAGATAACATGACAGAGATTCTGATTAATGACATAATCTACGGGCAATACGGATCCAGAATCTTAAATTCTAATGACTTGCTTGCTTCCTTTCTGAAATACTACTTACGTTCGTAAGAACTTAAAAGTAGCTTGGTATTCAGTGATAATGTTGGCTCAGATAGAAAACAGAATAAACAAATGCACACACAAAAGCAATACAGAATTCTAAGCAAACAATCATGATTTAATCTAGTTTAAAGTTTCTCTTGTTTGTGCAACTTATGTAAAATTGTCAATGAAAAAACTACGTTTACCTTTAAAGATCTGGCCTCCTTTTTGTTTCCAGCAAACATGGACTTTTCATCAAAATGCATAGGGAAAGACCTAGATAAATTAGATAATGAATTAGACTTATTTTAGAAAATTGTTTGGATACTACTGATAATGTTCTGCTTCCTACAAGTATTTGAAGTATCTACAATATCTAAAATGTTTAAAACATGACACAAGGACCAAATTATACATTATAGGCATACCCAGTTATGTGAATTGTCCAATTCTATAAGCAATGCAGAACAGTTACTTTTATGTTTTTTTCCTCAAAGGAGTCTTAACAAATATTCCAAAGGAAATAATTTGAAACTCTTCATTACATAGCAGTTTTACCCACATTTCTCGATTTTGTCTTTCTCTTCAACCCCTTTCAAAAACCCTTCCTTTCCTTGCCTGGCTGCAATGTCTCCTGGGATTTGTAGTATGTCACTATGTCCCTCCCCTTGTTAAATAAACTATTATAAAATAACTCTTCTGACAATAGAGAATATCATGATTCCAAAGACAGAGAGAGAACTCCATCCAAAACTACACACTGTATGCACATCATGATATCTGACACATCTTTTAACAAACCTGCTACTTCTAGCTGTGAAATTGTCAGCCTGACAAAGTGAAATTGAGTGAAATTGTCAGCCTGACAAAGTAGACCAGACTAAGACACCAATGCCATAGAGGTCAGGACTACTTTTATTGGAACAGCTACAGTAACCGAATCTTGCAGGTCAGAATGTGCTTCCCCCTCCCTCGCGTTATCTTGTCTGAGAGGTTTTCTCAAGTTATTTTCTTGGCCCAGGTTCAAACCCCTCTTATCTGACCATTGCTTTGCTGGTGGCTCTTCCTCCTGTCCTTCAAGGCCATTCCCTATGTCCTATACTGAAGTTTACCTCAGAACTTCCAGCTGCTGCTCTCTCTGGCCTCAACATCCTGCAGTGCAGAGGGCTCAGCATCCTAAGATGCAGCAGTTGTCCATATAAACAATACAGTATAACAGACCACTAGCTTATTGCATTTCATCTGACATGGCACCTTTCTCAGAAGCTTGACATTTCTAATCAAAACACTACCATCTTTGGGGTTACCTAATTCAAAAGAAGACTCAGAAATGCCAAAGGATAACATAGTCAATATTCTTATATGTTGGCGAAGTTTATCACCAGCCAGTTTGTTAGCAACCTAATACCAAGTCCCTGTATTCTTTAACTGTATGTGTAATATCAGCATAATGTTTCATTTGGTCCCAGTATTCCTGATTATTGCCTCTGAATCAGCTGAATCATCCACTTTCACTTGAAGACAGAGATCAGAAAGGTTAGTACAAATGTCCTAATCAGCTGCCTTCTTTGGAGCCCTATGTGGAATAGGATGATATGCCAATACACTGTAAAATCTTAGGCAATTCCTTTTTTTAGTTCCTTCCCTCACAGTGTGCAGCTTACAGAAATGTTTTCAAAAAGTAGTAAGAGTGTTTCATTCTTCCTGTTACACTTGGGATAGTAAAAAGAAACACAGATATGCTGAATCCCACAAGACTGCAAAAAAGCTTGAAGCAACGTGGCCCACAAATTGGTGGGTATTGTCTATAACCACTTCATAATGATATCCAAAATATCATGCAGTGCACTGATGATGGCATTGGCTGAAATATGTGGCAACTGCCTCCAGCTATATAAACACATATGCTTGTTCTATGTGTCCAACAATATCAGGGTCCAGTCTGATCCAAGGGTGAAATGGTGCTGGAAAATAAGCACAGGGGCTCATCACCATGTAAAGAACTTGTGAAGACTGAGTATGAAGAAGGCAAAGATAGTTTTCAGCCAAAGGATTTGGTTTTCCGAATCTGGAGCTATATCATTAAGCTTATCTTTTGTCAAGTATTAAATACTGGAAGCCAACAACTGGTGCTGATTTTCCACTTTGGGCAACATTGGAATATACATATATAGCAACTTTGGTTAGAAGGACAGTATTAGGATCCAAATATAACAGAACATTTGTATCTTTGGAAACAATTATGTCAGTTAGAAAGCTATGGAATGTATTGTCCAATTTAAAAAAATCCTTTTTCCCATGCTAAATTGACTTCTTGGGGAAACCCAACATTAAAAATTGGGGGAAAAATTGTGATATGGAAAAATTGGATGCAAGTGGGGATATTGACTTTGGACCAATTAATAGATGATGAAGATGAATTTTTAACATATGCTGTGTTAAGAGATAAATATCAAGTATCAGATGTATCCCAATGGCAATATTTATAGTTACAACATTTGTTAACATTGTTTGGACCAGCAGCATTTTCAGCTTCTGAGACACCTGAGATATTAGAACAACTTGTTAAATCCTTTAAAACTAAAAACCTATTAGCTTTTATAGGTATTTGTTATCAATAAATCAATTTGACATGCAGATGTTAAGAGATGAGTAGAATAAAGAATTAGAGGTTCCTATATTGCTTAGACCAGAGCTTTCCAAACTTTTCATGTTGGTGACACACTAACACATTGCAGGTACGGCTGCATCACTGGAAGTCACACGGAATCAGCTGTTTTGACCCGATTATGCATACTGCGCATGTACAGTACCTGTATGATCCCTCAACTGCACGACACACCTACACACTGCAGCTGACACACTAACGTGTTGCGACACACAGTTTGGAAAGCTCTGGCTTAGACAATGGGAGAGTGTCTTAACCTCTACAGAAAGTGTCAATAAACCTTAAATTATGACATACAATAAAAAATAATATTTAGAATTTATTAGATTCCATTATGTTTATATAAAAAAGGACTAAGACAGTATTGTGCTGGAGATGTAATAAGGACAATGCCTCTTTAAAACATATGTTCTTACAATGTCCTATACTTACTAAGTTTGGGGATAAAGTAGTGGATCATATATATGTATGTATCTTTGTGTACTGTTTTTTTTTCTATTATTTTCTTTAAAAAGCAACTAAAAATTAATTATAAAAAGGAAACCCAGCCAACTGAGGCTGATTCAATACATTATGGTTAAAACATTGTTAATGTGGTATGTGAATCCAACCTTATTTTTTATGCCTGTTTTAATATCTTCATCTTCAGGCAAGTCCCTTTTTTGGGGGAGATGGGCGGTGGCTAAATTTGAGTAATAAATAAATAAAAATAAATAAATTCTTTATACATTTCTGAAATCAACTTTATTCAGTTGTCTGTATTTAATGCATGCTAATGGTGGAGAAGAAAAGCACACTTACTTTGTATCTTGGAAGATTTCTAACAAGAGAGACTTAGTCTCTGTATCCTCCTGTGAGTTTCCAGTATAAAGGTCCACCACTGAACGCTCAAAGTATGATGCAACCTTTGACAATGCACGCAGTTCCACCAAATATAGGAAATATAAATTTTTTAGCCGTCTTGGTCCTTCGCTTTTTGTTTCAATAGGGTCAAAACGATGGGTGAATTCTTTGACATTATATCCCCAACGAGGTCTTCCCCATGTTTCTGAACAGAGAAAATCAATATTTTAAAGTAAATATTGAAATTATTTGTATGGGAATTGTTGAAAAATTAACTTACCCACAAAAAAAAAAAAAAAGAGAGATGGGTAATATTAAAAATCACAAATACCTTCAAGTAAATAGTTTGCACAAAGATGTAAGTTGATACTTGCATGAAGTCCTGAAATAAGTTTATAGAATACACGTTTTTCAAGACAAAGTCCTATATGAGATAAAAATATTGTTAAAACTGAATTAATCAGAAAATAATTCCATAATCCAAATAGTGAGAAAGTATGATATTGCTATAATAGTTCTACCCTTTCAAATCCTTGAAGAAACTGGAAGCTTTGCTTTTTGAGACAGGAAATGTCCCACTGGAAAACATACAAAAGGGAAATTCTGCTCCCTTCAGGCTTTGCAGCTTCTGAAGATGAGTTTTGGAAAGTTGGTAGGCCTGTCTAGAACAGCACAGACAACTGCAGAAAGAATCAGTAAAGATTTCCTTTCTCCACTTCTACTAACAGGATCCCCTAGCAGATCGAAATATTTCCATGGCTGGCAGAATCTTTTTCATTCACTCAAAGCTAAGCTTGAGAAACTAGAGAATAAACCATTACTTCAAATTCGGTCTTGTTCCCACTAATCAGTTTCCAGGTGGAAAGTGCACTATGTTAAAAAGTGCTAGTGGATCTATTCCTTTACTATGCAAAGAGCAGAAATGGACATTGCCCAAATCCAAGGTTCATTATAGTTCTGTCACATAAGGGAAAACTGTGGTTTTCTTTTATATTTAAACCACACAACAAGATGGATCCAAAGCTGGATAAATGGAAGTGACATGGGTGAACACAGCCAGATTAGAGAAATTGATGAAAGCAATCCATTGATAATATAGACCTTACTCATGAAGAGTATAGGAGATATTGTAATATTGTAAAAGTTACATAATATTTACAATGCTTGATTTGAATAAAAAAATCTTTTTTTATTCAAAAAGTGTAGTAATCATTTTACTATTTATTCCATTTCTGGTTAGTGTGATTCCTAACTCCTATGCAAAGTAGATGTTAAAAGAAGGGCTGAGCAAAACATTCAGGACAGGCGCTTCACAAAGCTTATTAGAGTGAGTGAAACACTTCTCAAAACATCAAGCCAGCCATATCCTTTTAAAGGCTTGTGCTATTGTTTCAAATGCTATTCCGGCACATACTGTACATGCAGAGAACTGGGAACAGCCTTCAAAATAGCTGCACTGGCTGCCATGGCTGCTTTAAGACTCTGAAGAGAGATATTTTTCTTGCATTAACATGCTTTGCAAGGCAGGTCTTTTAAATGTTTTATACAGCCGTACTTAGTGGTACAGCATTACTTTCACCATTAGAGTTGAAAGAGTTAAGTAAAAATGACCAAGCCTTACAAAACCAACAGTTCTTTTTAACTACCAGGTTTGGTTGACTGTTATATATTTTTTTCTGGATTAGGAATGGATTCATTAATCTTTAAATTTCACAGAACTCTCTTATTATGCAGACAGTTTGCAGTTTTTCATTAGAATTTTGGCATGATGCCTAATTTACCTTCTAGCCATGTATAAAAAGATTCTCCTGTGAATTCAAAAATAAATAATTTCAAACAAGGCCTCAACATATCAAACAAACAAACACTTTCAAAATCTAAATTCACAGCATATTCCAAAATACATACCAAAATTATCTAGGCTTATCAGGTAAAAGTTGTGATAGAACTGAATCTTGACTATCACCCTCCGGGACGTTCATTTAAATTCTCAAACATCTATTTCCCAATTTGAGAAAAAGGGTTCAAATGGTTTAAATCTGATTCACACTTACTTCAAAGCAAGTCATATTGAGTCAGTGGAATTTACATAAAGATCCTTGGAATGTAACTGAACATCAGGAAAGTTAATCATCATTCTAATCTACTTTGCTGGACTTCACCAATGCAATAAAGATGCCTAGAGAATTACAGTCTCCTTGAGTGTTAATGGCAATTGTCTATGCCTATCACCAATTATTATGCATCTCTGCAGCATCTATTAATCATAAGAAAAGGATTAGTAGTCCTAGATAACATTTGTGTTCCAAATTTGACAAATACACTTTTGTTATGCAACTTTTTTCCTTTCTCTTCCCTACTTCATCTCTCTCATTGAAATTTATCCACTAGGTATAGTGATATTTTAACGTTGTAATCCTGTCGTGTTTTCCATTAATTATGGGTTTTTTTAGAAACTTAAATAATACAGTGAAAGAATAATTTGTCACAAAAACTCACCATCATCCTCTCCTGAAAAAAAGTTATAAAAGGTAAGTATTATAATTTATTCCATCCTTATGTCTGCACTGAATATCGAATATATATTTGTCAGTTTAAAAAGGTCAGAACTTTCTGATTTGTAATTAACTCCTACAACGTTTTTACTCAGGAGTTAAAGATTCAAATTGTGATATAATTGCCATCCATAACAAAACAGGAGAATACAAGATCGCAAAGGATCTCAATTTTTTACAGTAAGTTATTTCTTCATGCTTTTTGTTACAAGTTATAGGTCACTTTAAAATACCGTGTTTTGCACCCCCCAGAATAAAAATCTACAATTAAACAACATAAATTGAGAACAGGAGATTGAATGTAGGTTTTTACTAAATCAGTAAAGTTGCATTAGTTCTGATACTTGTTGATTTAACTGAAAAACGGAAGTGATTCCTTATGAAAAAGTGCATCCCCATTTAAATCAGAATTACAGTTTGTAGGAGTATGCTTTCAGATGTAATTTGCTGATTATGCACAAGTATCATATATAGGTAGATCTCAATTCCTTTCATTAGCTGATGAATGTATATTTGTCACCTTGAATTGACCAGATACATATTAAAAGAAGTGTGGATGAAAATATAATAATTTTAAAAATTAATGTTTTACTTAACAGCTACAGTATGTTGAATATTCAGAACTGTTAAGTTATAATTACAAAAGATGTAAGGACTTACCCTTGGTTGGTGCCAGTGGATTTAGTGGACGATATACAGATCGTGGCCTAATGAGAAAAACATGACAATTTATGTTTTGGCAATTTAAGGAATTTCAAATTTCAATATAAAATAATTTTGCCCTCTATTTTCACTTACTTGAAGCAATTTTCTTCATAGATACTGTTCCATACTCTCCATGCAGAGGGCCCTTTGTATCCAGTGTATCGTTCTGGATTCAACAGCAAATCCACATACTGAGCGTCAGGTGATCTCTCGTCTAATAATGAAAAAACCCCCACCCCTTAATTATGAATTGAAACATGCAACCTACACACACACACACACGTATTCTGTATAAGGAGCTGTGTTGATGTAAACAAATCAAATTATAACAATCGGATATAGAACCATTTATGAAGAAATTAACAACATTCTACAATTTACTCTATAATTTTATATTTTAAAATGTGACTATTGTAAATAAAATATAAATTAAATTTAAATATCATATATTTTTAAAATATAAAATATGTATATTTTATTCTATATATTTTAAATGTAACTGAACAAAGAACATGTTCAGAACATGTCTATGTTTTTGTACTGAGTGGCTAGATCTCATCTTGTTTTGTTCTATATTGTTTTTTTTTTAATTATTGTTATATTGTGAGCTGCCCAGAGTTGGTTTAGAGTCAGACAGCACTGAAATTTAAATAAATATAACAGAAAGTCTGCAGTAACATTTATTGTAAAATGTTAAAAATCACGAAAGTAATGAAGTACTTCTTACAAGTACTACAACTACTGGAAATACCAATAATTGTAATTAAAGGTGCTTCTTTTTCTCTGAGTCTTAAAGACCCCAATTTGATTTCCCTGTTTGTTCAACTTTAACTGTATCTGCCTAAAAAACAGAAAATAATCACATATAAAAGCAATGTAGTTACATACCTACATACTGTACATCTATGTGACATCTTTTAATGTACTTGGAAGAATCCTGTCATATGACCCATCAGTCTTTTCTGCAAGGCTGAATATTCCCAATTCTTTTCATCTCTTTTCAGAGGACAAAGTGTTACTATTTGTTAGAATACTTCTTAAAGTGTAGTGCCAAAACTGGACATGAAAGTGGGGATGTCACCAAAGCAGGAAAAAAAATGGAATCATTTCTTCCTTTATTTGGAAACTATATTTCTGTTGATGCAGCCTGAAGTTGCACTTGCTTTTTTTGCAGCCACATCTGCAAATGTTATAAGTATTCTAAGTCTTAATTAAAATGTTGAAGAATACACAGCCCTGGAGTGTATCGTCTAGCAACCCATTTAATACCTTACTCCAATTTTATGAAGAATCATTGATGACCACTTTGAATATAATTTTCAAGACAGCTTTGCATTCTCTTAATTGTCCTGCCATCCAGGCTACCCTAATATTAACATATTGGATTAGTAGAATTTTCAATTCATGTTTATACTTAACATTAGCCAAGAAAGCAATAAGAGAAAGAGACTGTAAGCCCAAAGGCTCATTTATATTTGGAGGATTATTAGAAATGAAATTATTTTTAAGAGCATTTAAAAATTCTGTTTTTAAAGCATATGGATATTAATTCTAACTTTGTTTACTTAGTTACACAGTGAAGAATATATGGCTCAATTTTTACCATCCAATTCACAAAAATGGTCCTGTGAATCATCATATCTGGCCCAGTCAATGAAAGCTTCTTTACTTTGGTTACTATGTGAGAGAGAGAAAGAAAAAAAATATTAGCTAGTGGACAGAATGCATTTATTTTGCAACCTCCATAAAAATCAGAGATCACAAGCCTGAAGGGTGTATCTGTTATAGTTCCAACAAGCTTTTAGTTCATAAAAACATTAATCATTAAAATTAAACTGATCAAGACATCTCAGAGAATAAGAACAGCATAAAGAATTATATTATTTTCCATGTAGTAACAGAACAAGCAACCACTTTCGTGTAACCATCTGCAATGAACATTAGAGTTGCAGTTACTGTACAGATGCAGAAGAATTAAATTACATATTTATGCTACATCTGTTACACTAAATAACTGATTTCTCATTACTGCTATTCTGTAATTTTTTTCTCAACTCATTAAAATTAAGGAAGTCTACCTCTAATACTAGAACCATCTGACCAAAATGTGATGAGGAATCAAAACGAAACTGAAATTCATGACTATATAGTGCTACTAGTACAGTTTTGAGAAATTAAGAGGCAGTTATTTAGTAGATTCTGTCAGCTCTCTGTTGCTTGTATTTATCATATTTATAATTTGAATCGAACCGATACAAGTGTTTCAACCAAGAAGTATAGCAAATATGAAAATGTTTTGTTTCCTCAGAACATAATGAATAAGAAATATGGAGAACTATTAAATAAGAGTTATTTCTTCCATTAACACTGAAAGCAGGCTTACCTTAATGTACTATTAATTGCACCCAGTTTGTTAGCCTGTTCACAGTCTTCACGTTCTTTGGTATGGTTTGCTGTCTTTGAATACTGCAAGACAGAATATGTAATCTTTATACGTCCAGTAAAAATATTTTAGATAAACATTTGCCAGTTGATTATCTAGGGTATTCATGGCTTAACAATAGTACTTAATTTTTCAATATATTACCATCTTCTCTTCCAAATCCTGAAGCTTCTGTTGCATGTGTTCTCCCAAATCCCTCATTGTACTAAAGAATTATAGCATAATTTATACCATATTTTAAAGACCATAAACCCTTAGTCCCATAAATCCCAGACATGTATTTTAAAAAATGTATAAAGATTATACAAAGAGTTTTCTGAGCTTTTAAGGCACCACAAGATTGCTTGCAATGTTTGTTTCAAGAGACTAACACAGCAATAGAATAATATAATTATTCAAATGCTTGCCTTATATTTTTCTCTAGACACTTAATTAAGTTATCTTTTAAGGTAGAATCTACATTATATTGTCTCTTAACCAGGTTCCTATTCTACCAGGACATTTCTATCTAGCCTCTTCTTACCTTTGAAAACAGAATGAAAGACAGGTGGGTCGGGTGGGGGGAGATGTCAGTTGTGTTTCTATGGCAAGGAAGCATAATGAAACTCTACTGCTGCCAGATACAACTTCTTCTCTATTAGAAAAGATAAGCAGTATACAAACCGCAAGAAGAATGCTCCCATCTGGCTTTGCCACTGAGTAACACAGCACAATGTTATGTCAGAACTTGGGAGTGGGTTGAGTAGGCAGCAAGCTCTAGTATTTAAACACTTTCTATTTGCTATATGTATGAGTTCTAAGAGAGGGGGAGAGATTATTTCAGAAGAAATTACTTACTTTGTTAGCACTTCCAGCTTTAATTCCAACTGGAACTTTACTCTAAAATAAATATAAGTAATATAAGCATTTATTTTTACTTTTTCTCAAGCAATTTTCAGAACTGGAGCCAAGCAGTCAGGAAGACTAGTTGTACATTAACTCCCCCAAAGAATAAAAAAACTGACTCCCAAGAAACAGCTCACTTTTGAGCTGACAAATTTTTATGTCTATATGCCTAGTTCAAGGGAGTCAGATTCAACTGAAGGCAAAGGGATTTCTCTATAAAATGCTTAAGAAAACAAGTGATAAATCCAGTTAACATTTAAATCAGGAACACTCATACTATAGCCAAAGTCAACACAGCATTTATGCAAGAAAATGTGGATTTAAGCCATCATTCTGTCACTGACATCCAGCTACATAAAATGTTGTCTGAAGAATAGTCAATCCAATAGAAGAGAGTATCTGTAGCTCAGGGTTGAACTGTGGAGTTCTTGGTGCTCTCTGAGCTTGGTTGTTTGCTTGCAGACATTTTGTTGCCCAGTTAGGCAACATCTTCAGCGCTAGTGAGTGTGTGAGTGTGGTTTTCTCCTTGGTAGTTCCTTGATTAGGATAAATAGCCGGCAATAGACACATACAAATAAACCATATTTATACATCATTCAAAAGAGACAACAAAAAGCTAAGAAGGAAACAAAAAGACCAGAACACATTCCCTCCAGCAGCCAACACCCAGATAAGCAGGGATTAACACCAGGACAATCAAAAAGAAAACAATACTCTAATCAAGGAACTACCAAAGAGAAAACCACACCCCCACCAACACTGGCAGGGCAAGCTACTGTATATAAACAGGGAGAAAACCCCACACTCACTCGCACTGATGATGTTACCTAGTCGGGTAATGAAACATCTGCAAGCAAACAATCAAGCAAGCTCAGAGAGCACCAAGGACTCCACAGAATAGTCAATATTGTCTCAGCTTTCTCCTTTGCTTTGAAACTTACCTCAGGGCAAGGCTCTACATGGCAGTCTCTGATAGAGCAATGGCCATCATCAGCCCAGAACGGACATGGTCTTTTCAGATTAACCTTGAATAACAATAATTTTTTTATAATGTCATTCACATTAATTTAAGAAGAATTTTGCCTTTAAAATTATGAGATTAAACAAGCTAAACAAAAATGGGAAAGCTCATTGGAAATAATTAGATGATTTTCTGAGAGCTCATTTGAAGAGGAGGAGGAGGAGGAGGAACTATAGCTCATGCAAAAGATCCAGTAACTCAGTTATGACTGCATTACCACATTCATTTAACATTTGACAGTTATAATCTCCAGCAACAAACTGCTTCCTATTATGCAATGTTATTGTAACGCCTTTGCTATTAAAGAATAAAACATAAGTCTCTAGAAAATTTCAGCAGAATAACTTCACATATGACATTTGCAGTGGAACAGATCTCATATAAATATATGAAAAAATAATCTTGGATTTCTAGGAAATTTAAACTTCAAAGCATAACATTCCATTTCAAATTATTACTACAGTGCCTACCAGTGAAATGGTAAGAGATTTCCAAGGCCAAATATTTGTAATCCTTTTTCTAGCAGGGTACAAACACTTATTTAGCATACACCTCCTGCCTCAACTGATTCTTACCACCTAGAGTCTAACTCTTAAGAATTTTACAATTGCTTAATAGTATTTAAACCACATCTAGCCTACTGATACACTGCTTTTAACAGAATTCCATTCAAGATTTAAACAATGCTTTATTCATTCATTCATTTGCATAGCACTTAATAAATACTCATTACAATTTACAGGAATCCAATACATATATTGGAAAAATAAATACTGTAAATAATACAACCAAAATTCAAGACAAAAATGAAACAATCAAATTTAAATTTTAAAATGACAACAATTAATAACAATTAACTAATCAACAAGTGTTATGGAAGACTTCTATTTGAAGCAAATTCCAGAATGTTAAGAAGGATGATGTGAAAATTAATTCATAGGAAAGGCTTTTCCATAAGGCTAGAGCAGTGACTGAGAACAGTGCTTCCTGACTTCCATTTCGCTTATCTTACAGAAGTTTTCTGTTTATCATGTTTTTTTCATACTCTGTAGAGTTGATCTACTAAATCTACCATGCATGTACAATGTTATTAGCAAATTAATACAAAATGTGCAATATGAATTATGATATTCAGATATTGCAAGCAATTTATGATTAACACAGTGGAATAGGAGTCACAATAAGATGGAAATTCAGGCCACTTTGTGTGAATGTGAGTACTTCTTCATGGTAGAAGACATCTCTGAACTTATGCAGTTTTCTTTTTGCTTTTTAATATCATGTATAATCATGGGTGTTATTTAACCAGTTCAATCTGGTTCATGTGAACTAGTTCAATTCTTCCTCTTCTTTAAGGACAAAACTGTGGCATATGATTTTTGGTGGCCTGGCGTAGCTGCTCTTGTGCTGGCATGAGTCAGCAAAAGGAGAGAGAAAAGGGGGGAGGAAGCTCAATTCTAGCCTTGAAGTGCAGGTGTGCTGTCACAAGGGTGGATAAGCTGACGTGGCTGTTAACCAGGACTGTTGTGGGGCAGATATAGACAGCATTCCCATTGGTCTAGCCTTGTATACAGGTGTTGGGGACTAGAGATCTGGGGTATACCAAATTCCTCAATTGCTGGGGGACACGCTGCCAGTCTAACCCAAAACTGGAGAGAGAGAAAATGAGGGAAGAAATGAGGAGAAATCCAGGGTGGGCAGAGGGTGGCCATGTGGGAGTAAATCAGGCACAGAGGTAGGACAAGTTGAGCACTTTGGGGCAGGCACAGTGGCTGGCTAAGGAAGCAGGAGCACAAAGAAGTCCTAAGCCATCAGGGCTTCTTTAGAAGGAAGTTACCAATTTGATTTCAAGTTCATACAATGAACCACTTTGTGGTTTTGTGTGCTTTGTGTACTCTGTGAATCCAACCAAATTCTCATTTTGAACAGCTGATTGTTGGTGTGTATTTGTAGTTCTCAGAGATTTTGGACTGTGAAGAAAATGAACTTAATTGCACATAAAGATGCAGTATATGGATATACATGAGAGTAAGCTGTGCAAAGAGTAGGAGAAGAACATTTGAAATATGACTAATAAAGAAGCTAGCAGCCAAATTTCAGAATTATTATCCAAAGATAAGCATTCTGAAATAGCTACACAATACTATTCTAAGGTGTACCAAAGAGACTTTAAATATAATTTTTGATTTAGCAGTTTTAACAAGCACCTACATTTACTTCACGTTAGCAAAAGCCACACAGCATTATCTAATTTTAGTTTATTTGCATTACAGTGCACCCTGGATATGAACAATCCTGAAGGTCATTAGCTGTGGCAACTTATCACTGTTTGCAAACCAGCTTGAGATTGTTCCAGAAAACACAACTACAGTAGTTAGGTTGCCCTTCAGTTATATACTTAGTGTACTGATGAATCCATTAAGAAAAACAGTAATTTTTTTAAACCAGTTATAGATTTCATTCTAGCTAGTAGTTATCTTTAAATAAATTTTCAAAATATCTTGCCTTGAGCATAATGTTTTCAAATATTATCCATCCCGCCCTCAATGGATTTTCAGTGCCACAAATGAAGTAATTTTCCTAGATGTGCTAGGCAGCATTTGTTTTCAGGCTTCATGTAGCTGCTTTGAAGGCTTTTCCTGTCTATCCCCTTGGGCACATTTACACACAGCCATTTTATGGTACTTTGCTGGCTGTCCCAAAAGGGTCACCTGTTCATGCATACCAAGAGAACCAGGAAACAGCCCCAAGGAGCCTTCTAGGGGGTGCAGCTGTTGCCTAAGGAGAGGCACCATCAAATGTTTTGCATAGTCCTAGTCTTTTCTTTGCCACAATGCCTGGATCTCTTTTTTTTATGTTTAAAATTGCACCTCCTTATTTCCTTCTCTCTCTACATCTTATTCCTTATTTCTTCATTCCTTCCTTCCTTTGGAGAATTAAAGATAGCTTTCATTCAGCTTTATAGTAATATGCCATTTTTACTTTACCTTGTAATACCTGAAGTAGTCTCGTTCTTGAAGTTTCTGTATTTTGGGAAAGATCTTAAAATTGTTGAAGTCATCTATGCTTTCTATGTCACATAAGCAATCATCAAGTAGTCCTATTACCTATGGAAAAAAAAATATATATATATATATATGTAACTAAATATAAGTTATTTATGCTAGAGATTTAGACTGGAAGAAAAAAGGATTAAAAATAATAAAAGGCACCAACAGTTTAGGCAGGAATCTAACTATTTTAACTGATCCAGTTGTGTTATAAAATCTAGATCTAAAAAAGGGGAATATACAGTTTGGTCTCTTTAGCTTTAAATAAAAAGAAAATGTTTCATAATTGGTCTTCCCTCTCTTAATTATAACAACACATCAAATGAAAACTGTTTTTACCCATGTAAAATCATCCACAGTTACAAAACCAAAGAAGTTATCACTAATAATTAGCATTAATATTTTATACAATGTTTAACAAAAAATTGAATACGAAGTATATAGCTATATTTGAAATAAGAAGCATGTTAAAATATTATTTGAAACACTTGTCCTGTTCTTGTACCCCAGACATTAAAAGGATAAAGTACTTAATTAAATATTAGTTGGTATGGGCTAATTAGACAAAAAGTATTTCCAGCATGTGTGGAAATACTTCAACAATCTCCAGTTATCACATGAATATTGGGGTGGGGAGGGGACATATCTGTGTTGTCAACAGAGTATGCTACTCAAATGGAAAATTTAAAAGCTAAAGCATACAGTAGAGACCATACTCAAGTATCATGGCAGAGACCAGGGGCATCCACAGATGTCAAAAAGGTCAAAATGGTGGTCATGTCTGTGTGATTGAAGCCTTGCTTCTTTTTATGTGTGGCTGCTCAGTTGCAGCCACCATTTTGACTGACAGAGGTGATTGATTGGATATCTACCGAGCTGGACAGAAGGCAAATGTGGATCTACTGATTCATCTCTGATTAATTTGCAATAGATAAATAATTCCTATTGCCTAACAACAGCAGCAACAAAATGGCCCGACATGTCACACAAGCATAAAATTGCAAAGATAGCTTTGGAGAACTACAGCGTATTCTGTGGAAAAGGACTATAAACTCAGTTAATTCCAATTCCCCAAGTAAATGAGTATGCTATTGCCTTAGAATCTGTTGGATGAATCTTAGGGAAATAGTAAAAAGAAAAGTAGATCTTCCAAGCCTACTTTCATCTCTAACTGTAAGTTTTACTTCAACGCTTAAATGATTTTCAGTGGTCAGCACACCAGCAGCTGTCTGCAGAAGTCCATCAGGTGACCCAGGCTGGAGCCCACTCATTGCCTCAGTTCCCACCTTTGTGTGCACACTGACAGCCTGCTCACTGCCTCAGTCCCTGCCCCTCTGATGCGTTGAAAGTAAGCTTATGAGAGCCTGCTTGCTGTCTCAGACACGCCTTCCCACATGTGCCCACAGTCAGCTGGTTCATGGGAATAGATCAGTGGCTGAAAACTGGTTCTTTGAGAAGTCATAATCCAAGACATATTGTGAGTGCTAACATTCATACAACTGGCAGTACTGAACAGATCTTGGAGGGATGCTATTCAGAGGGCAGGGGCCACAACAGAGGCAGCACACTTCCTAGGTCCCATAAAATGGCAACATTTAATTGTGGGGACCCAGGACGCAACCACTTCATTTAATTGGGTGGCTCATGCATTTTCCAAACATTTCATGATGGCGAAATGTTTGAGAAATGCTGGCTTAAGAATTCTAAATCTCTGTAGCTCTGTTCAAGATTGGTAAGTATAAATTGGCAGAGGTCCCCAGAATAGTTCTAGCTCTGTTCAGCAAATGGGTAGGCTGAGTTAAAACATGAAGTGCTTTAACAAAGTCAATAAGAAATAACTATGCATTCCTTCAAAGCAAGGAAACAGCCTTTTTTGCAAGGAAAAAAATAAGAACACTCACTTCCAACTATGCACTCACTAGAGAGAACAATTAAAATGAGCCAAAAACATTCAGTTGGTAATGAGTAATATGACTCAACATAAGTCCAGGTAAACAATTAAATTTACATTCATACAAGTGCTTATGGTGGTCTTGAGCAACTAGCAGTGGATTGCTTAATGAAAACTTTACCCCAGCATGCCACTGACATACAAAAAATGAATACCAAAGCAAGGATCAGTAGGAAATTAATAGAAAATTAAGCTGTCAATATTCTTATGCTTTTAATGTAAATAGATTTATGCAAACAATTTAGAATACCTGGTACATATTCAGTCATTCTAACCCCCAAATCATATTGTAGAGTTGGAAAAGTTAATCAAAATGATCAAGTACTGCAGCAATTACATTATTCAAAAGTTTATAGAGTTAAGGTTTTTAAATTCCTTCAGGTGAGAATGGGGTGGGAAATCTTATAGAGATACATAAAATTAAGCATAGAGAAAATGGATAAGGTTTTCTTTCTTCCATAATACAAGAGCCAGGATCTCAGTGAAACTTAACAGTGGTAGACTCAGAATAGATAAAAGGACAGTATCTCTTGACAACACATAGTTAAACTATTACATTTGCCTCTGCAAGATGCATTTATAGCAATGAACTTGGACCCGTTAAAAGAGACACACTAATGGAGAAGGCCACTGTTGCTGAATAAAACAGAGGACGCCGCACTCAAGTTTTGTTTGTGGTCTTTCCAGTGATACACAGTTGGATTGTGATGAAAGAATGTTGGACTAGATAGGCCTTTGTGTGGCCCACCACAGCTCTTCTTATGTTCTTAGAGAAATAAAACAGTGTGATTAGCATGATTCACCATAAAGATGTTTACTCTTATGTGAGTCTCCCTCATCCCATTATCATCAGCTTTGGACAGCAACTTTTTGGGTAAACTGGACATGCTCCTGAAGACAGCTTCATGAAAAAAATCGATGCATTCTATATAACCCATCTAAAGGCAAACTTAAAGCCCCCTTCACACAATACTCCTACTCTATTTTAAGCAGCTACAACAATTGTGTTTATAAATCTGCAGATTGCACAGATACCTTCATGAGGGAGATTGTCTCTAGACAATTAACAGACTGTGCAACACTGTTCATATGTTTATCTGTTTTGTGAATTCATACACTGCATTTCAACAAGGTCCCTCAAAGTGTTTCTAATAAGAAAGCATAGTTAGAAATATGTTTGAGCAAGGCCAGGGGGCTTTGTGAAAAAATCATTCATCCTTATGCAAGCATCCTTCACCTTATGTCTGATTGTCTTGGAGAGCAGCTCTCTTAGAAACACCTGTTTCCCCATTCCCAAAGGGGGTCTTGGATCAAATAACACCTAGCCAGAAAGATGGGGCTGCTCTTGCCACAAAGCTTTTCACTCTGTTGATTTTTAAGCAGACTTCTTCATAGCCAATGGTATGACAGAAGCTGGAGTTTACACAAAACATCTTGAGTTTAAAAAAGGTAACAGATATTAAGCATGCAAAGCTTTCCTTCCTCTGTTAGGCAAACTTTGTGTTTCATTCACACTGAAATACAACAGAGCTTCCCCCTTTTAACATAAAGGTCCTTCACTCTCCCTCTCTCTGCTCCTCTTTCCTTACAGGATATAATTGACATTCTCTTGGCTTAATTAGAAATCAGCATTAAACACCTGCTAACCTAGAGCAAACGAACCCCCTGAAGGGAAATTTCCAGGAGGTCTTAGAGAGCGAGGGGAGGATGAACCCACTTTTTCTTGCACCTCTCTGATCTCAACTCCAGCAGGAAGCAACTGAAAGGCGTGACACCCCAAGGCACTTCAGATCCCTCTCCCTTTTTCTGAACTCCCCCAACGGGGACCTCCTCTCACCTGGGCCTCTATCGCACACCAAAGGGAGCCAAGAGTCACAGCTGCCAGCAAGAGCTGCGCCGCCCGATGCTTCTCCGCTGCAGTTCTCCGGACGATTCTACTGCTGCTCATGCTGCAGAAGCCGCTCGCCGGGGCCCCTGGGGGGCCCGTGCCCCTCGCCGCCGCCTTCGGGCAGCCAGGAGTACGGGGTGTCCGCCGGCACCACTGAGGGATGCCTTCCCTGTCTCGACCCCCACTCTGACGGGAAAGGGACCTGTCAGGCGAGCGGGCGGATGCGCTCACCTCCCGCCGCCGCCCTCTCTCTCTCGCTCTCTTCTCCCGACGCCAGCCCACACGCACACCGCTTGCACTGCGAAAGGAGAGCAAGCGCGCGTCTCATCAGCCAGCGCTTTCCTTTACATAGGAGGAGGAGGAGGAGCAGCGGCCACAATCACAGAGCTTCGTCCGCGCAAAGCTTTTTGGGAAACGTAGTACACCAACCAACCCACTTCCCCTCAACTTCTCTTTCGGTCTTATACTGGACGAAAGGGGAGGGATGAAGAGACTGCCCAATAGGAAAGAACCACGCGCCCCTTCAAAACAAGAGGAGGCAGTTTATAACCGTTATAGCTTCAGACTTAGCTTTCTCGAGCAATATATATATTTTGTTTTTGTCTGCTAGACGGGCCTTTGTTGCTTTATGTTCAACCTCTTCTACCTCCATGTTTTTCTGCATGTCTTTAAGCTTGTAAGTCATAGCTATTTCCATGTTGCTCTTCTCCTTTTCCAGATCCATTAGCTTGTCCTGTAATTATCTTTTCTCTGCCTCCATTTTAGCTAATGCGTTCTTCCCATTTTTTTACTTCTTCCAGATTAAATACTCAGCCCTGTAGATGATGAATAATCTCTGACCCATGAGTTCAATCTCTTTTCAGATTCTAGAGCTGACTGCAGACTGAGGAATTTATTTATTTATCACATTTCTTCACCGCCCATCCTTGCATGTCTTTAAACTTGTAAGTCATAGCTGTTTCCATGTTGCTCTTCTCCTTTTCCAGATCCAGTAGCTTGTCCTGTAATTGTCTTTTCTCTGCCTCCATTTTAGCTAATGTGTTTGTCCCATTTTTTATTTCTTCTTCCAGATTAAATACTCAGCCCTGTAGATCATGAATAATCACTGACCCATGAGTTCAATGTCTTTTCAGATTCTAGAGCTGGCTGCAGACTGAGGAATTTATTTATTTATTTATCACATTTCTTCATCGCCCATTTCGGCAAACAACTCTGGGTTGTTTACAAGCAAATTAAGACAATAAAAGAATTAAAATATCTTCAAAACAGATTCATTATAAAAACAAAAATATACATAAAACTCCAAAATATAAAATCCCAGATGGTGAAACTAGTCTTAATAAAATTCCCCAGGGCTGCATCAAGGTGCCAGCCACCCCCATGACAGACTATACTCCCTCCCACCGCAAGCAAGGTGGCACAGCCAAGTCGTGACCCCCTTTCGGGGTCAAGACTTGGCTCAGGTCTGTGGATATTGAGCCATCCTGGGGTATCTCTGCTGTCCTTATTAGCTCCTGGTAGCCTATGCAGATGGGGTTTCAACTTGCTTGGTATATTGTGATTTCTCTTTCTTTATATTATGTTATGCTTTTTATGCTTCTGTTTAATCTGCCTAAACTGTGTTTCTGTTTAAATTTGCTTAAGTTTATAATAAAGCTGAAAATCTCTTCATCTACTGGTGTGTTTATTGTCTCTGGATCTAAAAGAACCCATTGTCTGAGCACTTGGTGACGAAGGTGGGATCCAGTGACAATGCCCTGGTAGTGGGGAAGGAAATCTGCAAAGCAAGGTAATAGTGGCAAGAGCTGTATCCCTGGTCTGCCCAGTACAAGTGACTGGGGACCAGGAGCTCAAATAGTGAACCAGCTAAGCCCACCGGTGTCATGTGAGCATGAGTTGGCAGAATTTGGCGGCTCAGCTCCCAATGCAGTGCTTAAAGACATGTAGTTATTGGGAGTGGGAGAGAAAAAAAGGCAGTATGCAGAGGGGAGAGTTGGATGGATCTTTCTTACTGTGCTCTGTAATAATGTTCGGGAATTAAAGGCCACTCAGAGGAAGGTACAACAGCAGACTGAAGAAGGGATTGCTTTTAAGATCAGCAGACTCTTCTGGAAGAAGTGGATGGGGCTCAGGGAGACATCCTGGGTTGGCTATCCACGATATACTGGAGTTCAATTGTGAACTGGCTTGACCAGTTAGAGACCTCTAGGGATTGTGGGGGCACTTACAATTTCCTGGTGGAGATTGGGCAGTGCCTGGAAATTTTAAGAGTTTCATCAGTAAAAGCTGACGGGCAAATGCTAGTTGCTCAGACTGGATGGCTTCTGCTGGAGGCCCTTAAAAGGGTGGGTGATGAAAATCAAAGCCTGAGAGTAGAAAGTAAGAAACTTCAGGAGGAGTTGGAGCAGGAGGGGATTAAATTGTTGTCAGTTTAGATGGTTTGAAATCAGCAAGCGCATGTTGTATGTAAAAATCTGGTTAACTACTGTTGCTTTTGGGTTGTTTTGTTCTTGGTAATGCATTTGAGGGTATTTTCAAAAAGGAACAAAAGAGATGAAGTTTGATATGCTTTTGTTTGGTAAAATTTATAATTTAGTGTGTGTATTTGGAATTCCTTGCCATTGCAAAGTACAAATGTGTACTTTGTTCTTCTTTTCTTTTATTTTGAAGCCAGGGAAAGGAAGGGCTAACAATTTTAATAACCATTATGGAGAGCCAGTTTGGTGTCTTGATTAAGGGTACCAGGCTAGAAACCAGGAAACTGTGAACTGTGTTCTAGTGCTGCCTTTGTTGCATGGCATCCAACTGGGTAACTTTGGGCCAGTTACTTTCTCTCAGCCCTAGGAAGGCGGCACCGGTAAGCCACTTCTGAAAGAGTTGCCAACAATGCTTGAGTCAAGGCTGACTTCAAAAAAGTAAGAGAGGTTAGGAGAAAATCCCCAGCCTAATGTTCTCAAAAGGAGGTGGGAACAGAGTGGAAAAAGTGAGCCGTTTGCAAATGTGGTGGGACTTGTTAGCTGCAAGGGAAGCAGCTGTCCACAAAACACAGTTTCTGAAGAAGCAAGCCCCAGCTGCTCTACCAGCTCAGGATGAGGATAGGGACATGTATCTGTCTTTGAATACATGGAAACATCCCTCTCCTACAGACTGAAGGGGTGGCCAAAGGCCACATGGGGAGACAATTATTGCCCCAGGGGACCAGAGATTGTATATTGAATTAGCTATTTATTGAATAAATAGAAAAAATAATGGCTTTAGTGAACACAGGAGCTGAGTGCATCCTTGTGCATGGAAATCTGTTAAGCAAGATTCCAGAGACCCACACTTTACACTGATGGCCCTGGAAGTTTTGGTTCCCTGGAAATAGCAGAATCCCTGAAAATAATATTTTTAGTCTGTTAGACTTGAAGGGGTTGGGAGAAGCTTGCTTCTGACTCTAGTGTAAAAGTGATTGTAATAAATGGGCTGCACTTTAAGGCCCTTTAAGTTTTCTAGTCTTTTCCTACAGCTGTTACTGTTGGGAAGAGGTGATTACTCCTCTTGAGGAGACCTAGGCAGTTTCAGAGAAGCAATCATTTGCTTATTGCCATTGCTTGTCTGTTGTGCTGCCCCAAGAGTGCTTTGCATTCCAGTTTTTACCTGCAATTTCACCTCTGTCTTGCAGCAAGAGTCAATATTGGCTCTAATGCAGGGTCTTGAAAGGCAGAGAGAAAAAAGGAGGGGTGGTGACTTCATATGTTTTAGCTTTTAAACTATATGGATTACAAGAAGTTTATTAAATTTCATTTGTCCCTCAACATGGCACATGACGATAAAAGGGGAAAAATATTTAGGGCAATGTTTGATGGAGCCTCCATGGACTGGTATGGTCTGTCTGAATTTTGTTTTTGTTTTAACAACTTTTGGCTATGGAACCAATCCAAACACTGAATAAACTCATATGTCAAGGCATAGATTCCTTTTTCCCAGCTTTGCAAGTTTTAATTTTGGGAAGTTATAGGAGAATTAATTGGTATTAAAGTTTTTTGCAATTGAATTGTATAATGTCTTTACCTAAACAAGAAATGACTTGGATTCTGAATTTCTTGAGAATTAAAGAATGATTAATTTAGACAGGGAGGCCAGGACCACAATTCCTGTTTCCCTCTCCTAGTGTCTGGTCAAATGGAAACAGGAGTGGGGGGTGAAGCAGCAATTTGTCTTTTTACTAACAGGTGAAAAAAGATTTTGGGTCTGTCCTTACAGATCTTTGTGCTGCATTCAGTAAACAAACAGCCACTGGATAATACCAAGTTGGCTTGCATTTTAGAAAGCAGCAAAGCAGACTATGTCATTCAATGGGAATTTGTGGAATTAACCCTCTGTCTCCTGGAACTTCCACCCAGAGAGTGGAACTTTTGATTTTGATCCTAGTTCTCCAATGGTAAAACTGTCAGTGTTTTTGCCCCTTGTAAGTATGATTTTAAATATGACTTGTGAAAAAAAATGGGGGCTGCTTTTGCCCCAGGTCTGCTTGCATTCAGCCCTGCCCTGTCAGGGTATGGAGGCATGCATTATTGTGATAATGTTAATCTTTGATGATTTATCGTTCAGCTAACCTGCAAACATTTTTAGGAGTCCTATGGTCAGGAAGGACATGGATTTTGCCTCACAGCATGGGTGATAAGGTACAAAATTTTCCCCTTCCCCAGACGGTGAAGGAGTTGCAAAAATTTTGAAGAGTGCTGGGATCCTCCCACACTTAGCATAAACACTTTGCTCCTTATACAAACTCTTAAATAAAGGGGTGGATAATGATGCCAGAAAGGGATGCGGTGGCGCTGCGGGTTAAACCGCTGAGCTTCTGAGCTTGGTGATCGGAAGGTCGGCGGCTCAAATCCGCGTGACAGGGTGAGCTCCCATTGCTAGTCCCAGCTCCTGCCAACCTAGCAGTTCGAAAACATGCAAATGTGAGTAGATTAATAGGTACTGCTTTGGCGGGCAGGTAACGGCATTCCATGTAGTCATGCCGGCCACATGACCACAGAAATGTCTACGGACAAATGCTGGCTCTTTGTCTTTGAAACAGAGATGAGCACCGCCCCCTAGAGTCGGACACGACTGGACTTAATGTCAAGGGAAACCTTTACCTTTACCTTTAATGATTCCAAAACAAGAAAAATGAAGTCGAGGTCAGTGCAAACCTCTACTTGATAAAATGAAAAACTTACAATAAAAAAGTGTGCTAAATTTATCACCATTAAGCATTGAACAAATGGTAATTTGGAGACTGGTCACATTTTTGGAAGAGTTTGGTAATGAGCCCACTCTTCCAACAGCCCCTCCAGAAAATGTTAAACGGTTTGGGGAGGCAGTAAGTGAACTAAGCAACCATATTAGGGGATTTTTGCCCTTCCCTTTTGCAAATGATTTGAATATCCTTTGAAGCCCTACTTTGGCCTTAATATACTAATGGTTACTCAAAAAGCAATTGGGCTAGATTTCTGTACCTCTAGATCTGTGGTCATAGTTGCACCAAAAGTTGATACCTGGATTGCCCCCAGGTCTAGTCTGACTGTAAAGGGAAACCAGGTATTAAGCAGAGTGTACAGAAGAGAACTTCTGGCTGCCCTATGTAATGGGGAGACAGCAGTGTGTCTATTGAGAAAGAGAATTGAACTGCCCAGATGATTCTGGAACACCTGTGATTTGCCAAAAAAAAAAAAAGATAAATGCCAAAAAATAATACCTTAAAGGGTTAAGATGGATTAAGTTTGGTACAAAATACCTTAACAGCAAGCTGGCAAAGGTAAAAGTGCTAGCAATGAAGCTGTCATTGTTTCTAACTGTTTGCTGTCTCCTAGATGAACATCTTTTTGAGCCTGCAGTGTATCTTGGGTTGCAGTAGCTTTTGCAGATCATTGGGGCAACAAAGATATCTAGCATAAGTATGCCTCAATAAATGATCATTATAATTGTTGGATTTGTTCTGCTTTACCAATACATTGGCATGGTGGGTTTCTATTTCATATAGAGTCTTTATTGGGCTATGATTATTATCAGTGAGACCTTTTTAGAAAATAGTTAAAGGAAAAGTATCGTATTTAACCAATGATAAGTTTTTATAAGGACTTTTATGATAGAAAGAATAGATGGAAAAAAGCAGTGTTTTTGGAAACTTGGGTTATGGGCTATCTTTAATACCCTTTGTTAAAGTGAAACATTATGATTAAAGTATATGAATTCTTAGATTCTCTTTTAGAGTCCTTGAACATTACTGCTGATGTCCTACCAGCAGTAAATCGGGAACCTCAATGTGCTAACGGCTGCTCAAAGAGGAACGTGTGCCATAAGCAGGAATGCTGTTTGTTCATCCTGCATCCACAGTTCAAGAAAGCAGAGCAATGTCTGGTTGCTGGAGGAGCAATAAAGTGTTTTCAGGATGGAAGTGTGATGGAAAAACATTTTGATGTTTCTTTTTATAATTGTTGCATGTTCACTTTTATTATGTATGTTTATGTGCTTTGTTGTACTCAGCTATGTAGCGGGCAAACATATATGCACAGGGCCGCAACTAGGGTCCGTGTCACCCGGGGCAAACATGGATTCCATGCCCATTTTGGCGCCCCCCAGCGCTCATTTTTGTGCCCCCCCAGTGCGGCACCTGGGGCACATGCCCGGCTTGCCCCCCCCACCCCAGTTGCAGCCCTGTATATGCATACGTACATACACATAAAACACTAGCTAAAGCTAGAAGATTGTCATATAGAAATCCTGTTTATGCAAACACTACGTTATTTTGTCCACCTAACCAGCCCTGAGGGAAGCAGAAGGCAATATGCTCATTTTTTTTATACTAGGGGATTGTATACCTTGGACCAAGCTAGCACCATATTTAATCATTGCATAGGCTTTTAGTGTGCATATTTTTCTAACAGACATTTTTATCTTGCTAATTCTGATGTAAAGTGGGAATGGACCAAAGTAACCCTGTTTGAAAAACAATATTCAGTGTTAAAATTTTCAGTGACCTCCATAATCAAAGGAGCAACTATAGTTGCCTATTCATATTGTCCACTCCCTGATATAATTACTAATCATTTGTGGAGACCTCACCTTAATTCACGATTAACCACAGAGGAATCTCTTTTTATGACCACCCAATGTGAACAATGGGGCTTTCAAAGATGGCTTTGTCCAATCCATGCTACTCTATTTGAACCATGTGCTTATAATTTTAGCAGTGCTACATGTGTATGGATTCAGTTAAATGATGATGCTCCTAGGATCATTGATAATGGTAGAGGGTGTGTCTATGCAATATCACTAGGCCTGGTTTATTGGGAGGATGGAAGATTATCTCACCCACCTCTTAGAGAATGTTGATGTAATGTATCCCAAATTTGCATTACCACTGGATATTATGCAGCAATTGAGTATGAAACAAAAACTCTAGGCTAGGAGGCTGTAGAATGAAACTTTACACTTCCCATGGGATTTAATATCAGCTCAATAGCTCAATTAATATGGAAAACTTATCAAGTTCAACCTCAATTGCAAGCCCTATCCAAAATTGATAAAGGAATGATGTTAAAAATTAAGCATAAACATGCTGAATTAGTTAAGAGTTATTCAAGATATTGAGGATTTAACCACCCATCATTGGTGGGATATTTTTTCAAGATGGAGCCCAATTATAACCAATATTTTAAATTTGGCCTGGCACCCAGTAATTGTTTTTGTAATAGCTATTTGTATTCTGTTAATACTGATGTGTATTCTGTATGTTAAAGTTAAGCGATTGTATACAAATGTACTATTCATTACTTGGAGATGTGGAATTTATAAAATATAAAAGTGTGAGGAAAAAATTAAAATATGCCAGGGGTGGAGTGTAGTGGCAATGCGGAAGACCATTGTTATTTCGAGGAGTTTAAGTGACATATTTTGATTTTCTCCTTCACATGAAGAAGCTTAGAGTCTATGAGTTATACTAATGTTTAGCTGGCTTGTTTTTATCTCTGTTTGGAATGTTGGGGGAGATAAGAGAAAATCCCAGGATTGTTTTTGTTAAGCACTAGCTTATCTGTACAGCTTCCCTGGCTCTTGGAAACAGGTGCTTCAGACCCTGGGAACTATTCCATCAAGGTCAGATCCTGCAACCATGGAAACAGGGTCACGAGGCTTTAGGGCCAGACTTTGATAAAACTCTTAGGATTGTCTTCTGAGTTTGGGAGCTTCTGCACAGACCTGAGTGCTGGGTGCTGTGGATATTGAGCCACCCTGGGGTATCTCCGCTGTCCTTATTAGCTCCTGGCAGCCTATGGAGATGGGATATCAACTTGCTTGATATGTAATGATTTTCCTTTCTTTATGATATGCTTTTTATGCTTCTGTTTAATCTGCCTGAACTGTGTTTGTTTAAATCTGTTTGCTTAAGTTTATAATAAAGCTTAAAATATCTTTATCCACTGGTGTGCTTATTGTCTCTGGATCTAAAAGAACCAATTGTCTGAGCACCTGATCACTGCTTGGACACTTGGCAGAACAAGGTATTGGTCATCTTGAGAGGCCCTAAAAAGCTGAACTACTCATGGACTGTTGGCAAAGGCCATTATATCTTTCTCTTCCCAGAAAAAAGCTGAATCTGACCTTTTGAGCATTTCAAGTTTACTTAGAAGCTTCATGGCATAAGCTTTTTGTGTTATTTTATGGAGAACCAGCTGTACTTCACCAAATGCACCTCTTTCAATCACTTTAACAACAACATAACCTTCCACTTTCATTTGAAGATCACAAATTCTATAATTTCCTCATATCTGTTAAGGAAATTATGTTTTCATTCTTCCTCAGTGCTGGAAAATCAAGAACTAAGACCAAGGACTAAGGAGTTTAAACCATCCTTATTTTGGAGAGTCAAAAATTCATTTGTACTAAGTTCTGCCTGTGCTTGGACATTTTTGTCTCTTCTCCTTTCCTTTAATTTCTGAACACAGATCCTATTGTGGCATCTTTTTCAGCAAGCTCCTGTTTGTGCCTTGCCATCATTTCTTTGATCTCCAGTCCTTTCATGATCTTCTCATTTTCCAAATTGGAGTACTGTTCCTTAGCAGTAGAGTGAGCTAACTGTTCAGAGTCTGTGTTGGTTAGTGAGATCTCCAGCTGTGCTGCCAAGGTATTGTTCTGCTTCAAGTTGGTCCTGAATTTCTTTCATCTGCCCATCTGCAATTTGACGCTCTTTGCGGAGTTCATTATTTTGCTTTTCCAGACTTAGTTGAATTTCAACAAGACTGTTACTCTCTTTAGCTGCTTCTCTGTTATTGTCAATGCATTCACATGCTGGCTTTGTATTTTGAAATAATTTTGCAAATAATTTTATTAGAAGTTTTGAGTAAAGCTATAAAATATAATAGAAAAAAAAGGAAGAGAATACAATGCAATTATTTATATATAAATAAATAAATAAACCCCCCACCCAAGAAAACAACTCACCCTCATTCTGCCAATTATAAACAATTCCCTAATCTCTTCACCTCCTCTTAGCAGATAACCAAGGAGCCAGGATGAGGTAAGTGCTAGCTGGTAGTCCCTTGGGTAAGGAAATCGTACAGGGGAACAGTGCACCCTTGGGGAGCCAGTTGGGGCTTATGGTCCTGTTGTGGGATCAGGTAACCTGTCTGTCCAGCAGTGGATGGCCAAAGGAGAGTGGTCATACTGTGCACAGGGAAGTGGACAAATACTGGACACTGGACACCTTTCACAGGAGGAGAGGTGGTCACAGTGGTGCTCCTTTTGACTCAAGACTGCTGGGGCAGTCTGAGTGCAAATTGAGCAGAACCACCCCTGCCAAGTGGACTTTTGGGTCTTGTGGGGTGATGTGGCTGAGCAATGAGTTGCTCAGATGATGGTTCAAAAGGCTATGTCCTCCACCCCTTCCCTTGATCTGCCACTGCTGTCCTACTTCCAAAGGGACAAGGATGACCTGAGTCCAGACAAAACAAACTGAAAACTTTTAGGGGGGGGGAAATAAAAATAAAAAACTAGAATAACATGGTTGCATAAACGTACACACCCTCTTATAAGTAGGGATGTGGCTGTGTTCAGAATTAACCACATTCAAACTGATGTTAAATAGTAGTCAGTACACACCTGCCATCAATTAAAGTGATTCTGATCAAGTCCATTCAGCTGTTCTGGTAGATTTTTTCTGACATTGACTCGGTTGCCTTTTATAGCAAAAGCCATGTTCTGCAAAGAACTTACAAAGCATCAAAGGGATCTCATTGTTGGAAAGTATCAGTCAGGAAAAGGGTACAAAAAGATGTCCAAGGCATTGGATACACCATGGAACACAGTGAAGACAGTCATCAAGAAATAGAGAAAATATGGCACAACAGTGACATTACCAAGAACTGGATGTCCCTCCAAAATTGATGAAAAAACAAGAAGAAAACTGGTCTGAGAGGCTGCCAAATGGCCTACAGCAACATTAAAGGAGCTGCAGGAATTTCTGGCAAGTACTGGTTGTGTACTACATGTGACAACTATCACATTCTTCATATGTCTGGGCTGTGGGGTAGGGTGGCAAGATGGAAGCCTTTTCTTAAAAACATCCAAGCCTGGTTACATTTTGCAAATCAGGTCTGACAAAAGCATGTGGGAAAATGTGTTATGGTCTGATAAGACCAAGGTTGAACTTTTTGTCCATAACTCCAAAAAGTATGTTGGGCACAAAAACAACGCAGTGCATCACCAAAAGTACACCATACCATAGGTGGAGGGAATTATGAACAGTTCCAAATATCAGTCAGTTTTGGCACAAAACCTTCAGGCCTCTGCTAAAATGGTGAAGATGAATAGGAAGTTCACCTTTCAACACAACAACCCAAAGCATACCTCCAAATCAACAAAAGAATGGCTTCACCAGAAGAAGAACAAAGTTTTGGAATGGCCCAGCCAGAGCCTGGACCTGAATCCAATTGAAAATATGTGTGGTGACCTGAAAAGGGCTGTGCACAGGAGATGCCCTCGCAATCTGACAGATTTGGAGCTCTTCTGCAAGGAAGAGTGGGCAAAGATTCCCAAGGCAAGATGTGCCAGGCTGATAGACTCCTACCCCAAAAGACTAAAAGCTGTCATAAAATCAAAAGGTGCTTCAACAAAATATTAGTTTAAGGGTGTGCACACTTATACAACCACGTTATTCTAGTTTTTTTTTAAATTATTATTTTCCCCTAAAAGATTTCAGTTTGTTTTTCAATTGAATTGTACAGCTTGTATGTTATATTAAAGGTGGAAAAAATTCTGACATTTATCTTGGTCTGATTTTTTTACATCTCACAAACTTGCCATTTTAACAGGAGTGTGTAGACTATTTATATCCACTGTACCTGTTTGCTGTTATTCTCTAACCTCTTGCAGCCCAGATATGGAAGCACTACTGCATGTAGTGTATATATGGCCATTTAGAGGGGAATAATTTATATAACATTTGTAAATTATTTAACTTTTAATTAGAAATAGAAATGCAGACATAACTATGAGTGCACTTAAAGTAACCATCAACAAAATCCAGTTGGGAACAAACTGTAATAACTGGTGTTTTCATTTTTTCTAAATATGAAACTCCTTGAGGGCAATAGCACTTGATTTAGTTTTACTATGTAGGTTAGCTGGTAGCTCTCACTCCAGATGGAGTAGCCTTCTGCAGCTTAATGCTACCCTCTCTCTCTCTCAACCAATGGAAAAAGTATCCTGAGTTTGGAGTTACGTCCAGGAGAACTGAACATAAAGTCACATTCTGTGTGTCTAAAATAGATCTTTATAGTACTTCATTTTCATCCTGGCAATAAATTATTTTCTTTAAACCAGGAACTCTCTTCCAGTGCATGTCAGTTTCTTATTTTTATATTAAATGTTTCAGGAACATGGTAACAGGTGTTTGAAGCTCTTAACAGTATACCAGGTTTGAAAACTTAAACTGTAAAAGGAGTTTTAAACCAGTACTTAAAACATTCAGCTTTAAAGTTAGCTATGTAAACAATGTGAATCAATAGATCTAATTCCTCTTCCCATGCTGACAAATCATTAGTGGGAGTGCAGTGATCGTTTAAACATTAAGCAACAGTACGTTCTGCATGATACATCTTGCTGCCCACAGTGATAATTTTAAACCACATCATGATGTAAGAGCTTCATAAAAAAAAAAGCTTGCCACAGACATGGACTTTGCAGAACAGAGAAAACACAGTAGCATAGAACAAGAAGATGTGCAGATAATGAAGGAAACATTTATGTATAGCTTGAGAGATTTTCTCACTTGGTGCCTCCAGATGCGTTAACCACAACTCCCATCTTTTATAAGCCAAGTTGGTTGGGGATGGTATAAGGATTGCAGTCTAACACTTCTGAAGGATACCATGCTGAGGAAGGTTGAGCTCAGGTACAGGGAAGATAGTAAATGTAAAAATAAGTATTAATAGCCCAAATTAGAAGTAATTCACTAAAATAAAATAAAAATAAGAAATGCAATTGCCATTGGAAAAGTTCCTTCAACTGTTTCTATCCCCACTTCTAGTGTACCCCCAGCATTTTTAAGGCTTAGGACCAGAGGAACACAACTGATCTCTACTGTTATCCTGCCTCACAGTTAAACCAAGGCAGGATTTAAACTCATAATTTAAACTCATAGCTTCTGCATATTTCTGTCTGGCATTTATGAATGTGCTTTTTAAAAGATGCTTATAGCAAGTTATTCTGGGTATCGGATTGTGGCCTAAGTCTAAGTTATTCTCCTATGGCTGGGCTGTTGGCTACAAAATATTTAACAAGGGGACTAGATGCACCTCTGACTTGTGGTCAACAATCCCCCTGCCTCCTGAGGAGGCCCTCTCTAGATGATGTGACAGGACAGGCAAAATAATTTTGGGGAAACATTAGAAAAGGAATTTTTATCTCTATAGTTTCCAAAGCAAATAGCATCACTGGATGTTTCCAAGTGCTGGATGAAGAGTGTTCTTATGCACAAATAGAGCTAAGGTAGAACTTTTCTTCAAAAGTTTATTTTTGCAATTTCTAGGCAGATCTATTAGTTTTTTTTCCATTAGTTTACATTTACTGAATTATCTACAAGGACCAGGCATAAAACAAACCTAATTGACCATTATAAGATTTTTCTCAATTTCCTTCAATCATTTAGTAGCTTGCTCTATATATTTATAAATTGCTTTTTTCACCTTCTAAAATAATTCATTATTTTAATTATGCTTTACCCCAATTATTGCATTGTTTAAATAAGTGTTTTGCACAATAAAACTACATTCCAGGATTTGCTTTGTAAGATACAATCAGATTTCTAGATCTGCCCTGAAATTGTGGGTTGTGTTGACTTTTCAAAAAACAAAGTAACATATAACACTTTAAATTTTCATAAGAATTTTAAAACAGTTCAGATAGACACAGTTATTTCTGTAGATTATTAAGACCCTCAATGTATAGGCTTTGCTTCTGCCACTTCATTGCCCAGAGACCCTATCTGGGGCAAAAGGACCTTGCTACAATGACTCATGACCTTGTCACCACCCACCTGCACTATTGCAATGTGCTCTTAAAAGGGCTGCCTTTAATGACCATTTGAAAGCTGCAGTTGGTTCAAAATGCAGTGGCCTGTACGTTAGCCAGCTGGTGGGATTACTTTATTCCTGTACTGTGAGCCCTACACTGATTACCAACAGGCTTCCAGATGTTAATGCTAGGAAGAAGGCAGTGGTCATAGTCCACATTGGCACCAATGACATTGGAGCTCTGGGAAATTATTGACTGGTCTGCTTAATTTGTTCCAAGTAAGCTGAAATAAATGATAATAATTAAAAAAATACACAAGCATATTTTTCCTTGTGAAGGAAAAATCAGGATGGATTTTGCAAAGATCAATCCTCATCAAACTTCTAGAGCTCTTTAAGAGTATCAGCCGACAAACGGATGGAGATTATCTTGCTGACAGTGTGAACTTTGATTTTCAAAGAGCCTTTGTAAGAACTGGCACCCTCAGTCCCAATACTGACCCAGCCCACGCACATTCAGTATATGCAGAATTCAGGTTTAATGAAGACAAGTGCACAGAATAGAAGAAAGCTGTGATTAAAAGATTCCTACCTAAACTCACTCATTAAAACATTCCAAAGCCCCACACACCCCTTCCTGTCTTTTCTCACACTGTTTCTAACAGTCAGCAATGCCAGCTACAGATGTCTCCGGCAGGGTAACCTTGACTCCCTCCTTCTAGCCCAAACACCAGCAATTCACACGCTTTGCAATTCCTCTTCCCCTCTTCCTTCTTGACATGCGTTGCCTCATCGATGCAGATGAACACGATCAGACAATTCAGCAATCATTTGATTGTGGAGTCTGACATTCTCCCCGCCCCCCCGGCAAAGAAAACACTAAACAACATCAATGTTATTATGCAACCAATTAATTAACTATTTCAGGTGGGGAAGAAAGACAGCAATTGAGCAAATAGGAAAGATCATTCTTTGGGCTTGTCAGCATAAAATTTCTTCAACAAATCTGGAGCACGAACATGTTCACTAGCCACCCACACATGTTCAGGGAAATGTTTCCAACGAATTAGATATTGAAGCTCCCCTTTGCATTTATGAGCATCCAAAACTTTGTTAACTTCAAAATGCTGTTCTCCTTCAATTTGTGATGACTGTCTTACTCAGCTTGCCATTAAATTTGATTCATATGTGGTTAAGTAGAAATCTCTTTAATGGAGTGTAGTATGCAGTATAGTAAAAAAGTTGCGAATAGAAGTTCCCATGCTTTCTCTCAGTTAAACAGCCCAATGAACTCAACGCCTTCCCCCTTCTTCAGTATGCAGCCCCCCTTTCTCGTGCCAGTTTGTTCAGTTCTGTGCAGATGTCTCCAATGACTCAGCAGCTTGACCTTGGATGCCAGAGATAGCCCAAACATTATGTTTTCACACTCCTGGCATGCCCCTCCTACTCCTACTGACTCGCAGGTCTTGACACATGTTGACTTCATTCATGCATGCGAGTCTGATCAGATGTTCTGGGAATGTTTGATCTGGGAGCATGGCATACCGGCCACCTGAAAAAAAAACTTAAAACATAATTAGTAAAACAGGAAAAGCACTAAAGTGATTAATAGAATTGGCAAGTGAGGAAACTAAAGAAAAGGCTTGTTGGGTATTTAGCATGAAATTTTTTAAGCAGAAGAGGTGCATTAACATGATGACTGGAAACCCATTCATTATCAGGAAAATGTTTCCAGTGAACTAGATACTGTAGAGAGCCACAATGTCTGTGAGAATCCAAAATGTCTTTAACCTCAAAATGCTGTTCACTGTCAATGATGATAGGAGTTAGTGCAGGCAACTCTGGGGGCCATCGTGGTGATTCACGAAGTGGCTTCAAAAGGCTGCAATGAAAAACAGGGTGAATTCTTTTCAAATTATGTGGAAGTTGCAATTGCACAGTGACAGAGTTAATGATTTTTGTGATAGAAAAGGGTCCTATAAATTTTGGTCCTAATTTTTTCAATGGTTGAGGTGAGCAGAGAAATTTGGTGGAGAGATAAACTTTATCTCCAATCTTTAGAGGCCCTTTGGGAGAGCGCTTGCAATCAGCAAATTTTTTATAAGTGTTCTGAGCATCGGTCAGGGCTTGTTGGATGATCGGCCAAACCGAGGCAACCTTTTTGCCCCAGTCTGCTGCAGAACAATGGTCTGGTGGGGAAAGAGGCAGTTCGGGAATAGGTACAAAATCTTGACCGTTAACAACTTGGAAAGGAGAGAGCCCAGTGCTTTGATGCACAGCGTTGTTGTAAGTGACTTTGGCAAAAGGGAGAAGGTCAACCCAGTTGTCTTGTTGGTAATTTATATAGCATCTAAGAAATTGCTTGAGAGTAGAATTGGCCCGTTCAGTCGATCCGTCCATTTGAGGACGGTTTGACAAGCACAAAGCTTGTTTGGTGCCAATTAATTCCAAAAAGGATTTCCAAAATTTTGATGTGAATTGAATTCTGCAGTCTGAGATCACATGTTTGGGACATCTGTGTAGGCAGTACACGTGTTGCAGGAAATGTTTGGTGAGTTGGGGAGCCATAGGGATCTTAGTACACAGTATGTAATGAACTTGTTTAGAAGATGGATCAATAACAACTCAAATGACAGTTTTGTTCTTGCTCTCAAGTAGGTCAACAATAAAGTCCATGGCTATCTGTTTCCGAGTCTGGAAGGCTCAGCTACCAGCTGAAGGAGCCCTTGAGGGTTTCCTCCCTTTTTCTTGGACCTAGCAGAAATGAGGCAGCTAGACACATAGTCCTTGACATCTGTGCATAAAGTGGGCCACCAGAATTGGCAACGTACTAAATGTTTTGACAAAACCAAAATGACCAGCCGTTTTATTGTCGTGGGACCATTGTAAAACTTTAGCACATAAAGGTTCGGAGATGTACAGTTTGCTAGCAAACTACCATAGCCCATACAGCTCAAAGTAGATTTGTTAATTTGTAGCCAAGTGTGAGATTGGAGAGCTGCTCGCAACTCTTGCTGCAATTCACCCGGCACTTTCACTTTCTCAGCCACAGTTTGGCTGCGAGTTATGGCGGCAAGCCCCAACTGCTTAGAAGGAAATACCGTATCCACAATCTCCTTTTGTTGACTGTTTTGTTGGGGAAGGTGAGAAAGCACATCCGCCAATAAATTTTTTCTTACCAGGAAAGTAAGTTAAAGTGAAATTAAATCGACTGAAAAATTGAGTCCATCGAAGCTGCTTGGCATTTAGTTTCCTGGGGTGCGTAAAGCTTCCAAATTTTTATGATGAGTCCTTATCTCAAATGGATGTGGAGCTTTTAAAAGGTGTCGCCAAGCTACAAGGGCCGATGTCACTGTGAAAGCTTCTTTCTCCCACACATGCCATCTGCGCTCAGTGTCAGTAAATTTACAAGACAAATAAGCACAAGGGTGCAAGGTGCCTTGGGGGCCTCATTATAAGAGTATTGCCCCCACAGCCATATCTGATGCATCTGCCTGGATGATGACCAGTTGTTCAGGATCAGGATGTTTTAATATGGGCTCAGCTGTGAAAAGTGCCTTCAAATGCTCAAAAGCGATTTGGCATTCAGCTGTCCAATTTAACTTTGGCTCAGGAATTGTATCCTTTTGTGTTTCCCCTCTCCCTTTGGTTTTCAAAAAATCAGTCAAAGGCAGTGAAATTTGGGCAAAATTTGGGATGAACTGATGATAGAAATTTGCAAACCCCAGGAAACTTTGCAACTGGTGGTGTGTGCAGGGAGGTTCCCATGTGACAATGTCCTGAACCTTGGCGGGATCCATTTCTATCCCCTTAGTGGATACTCTGTAGCCCAAATAGTCCAGTTCTTTTTTGTGGAATTCACATTTTGACAATTTGGCATATAACTGAGTGTCACAAAGCTTGGTTAACACCTTTTTAACCAATTTAAAGTGTTCTTGTTCATTTTGTGAATACATTAAGATATCGAGATACACTAAGACCCCTTTGTACAGATGTTCATGTAGGATCTCATTTATAAACTGCATGAACACTCCAGGACCCCCAGGCAACCCAAACGGCATGACTTTGTGCTGGTACAACCACAAAGGGCACTTGAAAGCAGTTTTCCACTCATCGCCTTCTCAGATGCAAATTTGAAAATATGCTTCCCTTAAGTCTAATTTGGACTTGGAAAGGTATGCCAGCATGTCCTTCATCAATGGGAGAGGATATTGGCTTGTAGTGGAAATGGCATTCAATCCTCTGTGCATAATCTTAATGAGCCGTCTTTTCTGGCGTGAAATAGGACAGGTGCAGCCATTGGTGAATTGGCAGGCTCAATGAAACCCTGGGCTAGATTTTTGTCAATAAACTCTCTAGGGACTTCCTTTTCCTGTCCTGTTTGGCTGAGCTTGACACAATTGACACCAGTTAAACAATTAAAACCTTTAATTACAGTAATACTGAACACACAGCGTACTGGATGCAGCAGGTCAGAATAAAGGGGACTTGTTAATACTCTACAATCGATGGTGAATAAATCTGCACGTTGCTGTAACCTCAGTTCAGAATGGCTCTGGGCTGAAGAGTTCAAGACAGGACAATTCAGTGGCTATTAGAAGTCTAGGCAAGAAGAGTACAGCTGTTAGACTAAGAGTCAGGTGAAGGCGAGACAGTGTGGTCTGGAAGGAATGCAGGGCTTGACAGAGCAGCAAGGCAAGGGCTCACTGGAATTAATGCGGAGGCAGGATCACAGGCGGAGTCAAGAGGCAATGGAGTGACAAGTTCACAGACTGAGGCAAGAGGCAGTGGAGCGGCAGAAACACAGGCGGAGGCAGGAATGAAGGATGAGGCAAAAGGCGGAAGAGTGACTGGAACTGTAACAGAAGAAGACTTGTCAACAAGGTAGGTTTCTGGATCCGGTGGAGGAGGTGATGGTTCTCCAAGAGTGGTGTCAGGGCAAGGCTGGAAAGGTTCTTCAGACAAATTAGTAAAATGGCTTGGGCTGAGGTAATCTGGGAGGCTGGAAATCGAAGGCTGCGATTTGGAGCGGATGTCCTTGGCAACTGGCTCTGACTTTCGGAGCCTTTTATAGCCTCCCTTTTCACACTGTTGGTGACTGGGAGCCAATCAGGCCTTCCATTGCTTGGCCCTCCTTTCAGACCTTCATTCTCTCATGCTGATTGGAGGTGGCGAATGCCAGTCATGCCCTTCTTCTTGTTTTCCGCTCTTCCTGTTTTCTATGCTTTCCCTGTCTTTTTCTACTGTTAATACTGTTTGAATTAACAGTTCTAATGAACCATCTCCTTCCTCCTCCTCTGATTCCTTATTCCTAACACTATCCCCCCCTCAGGACCCCCTGTCCTCCATACTTTAAAACCCAGTTTGAGCGGGTAGCGATGGTGGAACTGCCTAACTCTCACTGGTGCATGTACGTTGGATGCATCTTCCCAAGAATTTTCTTCCGGGCCATAACCTTTCCAAGCAATGAGGTATTGGAGTTGGCCGCAGCATATCCAGAAATCTAGGAAACAGGCCACTTCATATTCTTCTCCTTGCACCATGATTGGAGGGGGTGGTAATTTGATAGGTCTCAGTGGGCTGTCAGGAGTTGCCAGAGTCAGTAAAGACTGATGGAAAACAGGGTGTATCTGCATGTTTTTTGGGAGAGTGAGCCGATGTCAGGGCCAGCCTCGCTCCGCAATAAGACACAGACTCACTTAATGGGTATTAAGGATTTCTGGTTTATTGGAATGATAGCTGACAGAACGAAAAACGGGAACGGGGTAGGTAGGTGGGGGTGCCCCTTTTATACCCCCCTGTATTGCCCCGGGCTTCCCCACCCCTCAATGGCCTGATTGCCCTTGATGGTATTCCTGATGGCTGTATGGGCGTTTTCCCCGGTCTCCTCTTTGTCTCCCTGCAACGGTTGAGTTCTTTGGGGCACCATGTGCTCCTCATCTCCACTCCTCTGACGTCTCTCTTTTCAGTTGCTGATGGGATCATGGGTGTGGGTGTCCTTGGGTGCTTGGTTTAATTCCTGAAAGATTATCTCCTTCCTCCTTTTCCTTAATGATCATGATCCACGTTGTGAGGCTCTTTGTGCCTTGCAACGAGGTCATGACATACTGCCCCCCCAAAGATGTTCTATGGTGCTGGTTTCTCTGGGTATGCCTCATGGAACTGTCTTGTTAGTTGACTAGCCATGACGTGTCGTGCCTGGACCCACTCTGGGTGTGAGAAATGTTTCCATCTCACGAGGTATTGTAGTGTTCCTCTTTGTTTTCTTGAGTCCAGTATTTCTTTCACTTCAAAATGTTGTTGATTGTCTATCATTATGGGTGGGGGTGGAGGTTCTTCCGTATGCCATTTGGATGTGCTCGTTGGTTTCAGTAGTGCACAATGAAACACTGGGTGGACCCGTCTCAAATTGTAAGGCAGTTCCAGTTTGAACGTAACTGGGTTGATTACCTGTATGATTTTAAAAGGTCCAATGAATTTCGGTGCCAATTTCTTTGATGGTTGTGAGGTCTTTATGAACTTAGTGGAGAGGTAGACCCTATCTCCCACTTTGTAGTTCGGTGCCTCCGCCCTGTGGTTGTCCGCATATTTTTTGTACGTTGTTTGTGCGTCTGCTAAAGCCGTCTGGATGACTGGCCAGGTTGTTGCCAGCTGTGCCGCCCAATCGTCTGGTGAGCAGGGCAGGGTTTCAGGTTGCGGCAATTCTGGTATCGGTACAAAATCTCTTCCATAGACCACCTTAAAAGGGGTGTGGCCAGTACTCTGGTGTACTGCGTTATTATAGGCCACCTCTGCAAAAGGTAGTAGGTCTACCCAGTTGTCCTGTTGATAATTTATGAATGCCCTTAGGAACTGTTCAAGTGTTGAGTTAAGGATCTCTGTTGATCCGTCCGTGTTTGGATGCCACGCAGTGGACAGTGCTTGCTTGGTTCCGATTAGTTTTAAAAATTCCCGCCAAAACTTTGACGTGAATTGTGTGCCTCTGTCGGTCACCAACCTGTAGGGGGCGCCGTGAATCCTGTATATGTGTGTTAGGAATAAACGTGCCAGCTGTTGTGCGGAGGGGATAGTCGCGCACGGGATGAAGTGTGCTTGTTTCGAAAAATAGTCTTTTACCACCCATATCACAGTTTTTCTTTGGCTGGGTGGGAGGTCCACAATGAAATCCATGGAAATTTCTTCCCATGGCCGGGAGGGGCTGGCTACCGCCTGTAACAGCCCGTGGGGTTTCCCTCCTTTACGTTTGGTGGTAGCACATATGGGGCAGTTGCTTACGTAGTCTTTTACGTCCTTTCTAAGATTTGGCCACCAAAATTGCCTCCTTGTGAGGTGGAGGGTTTTTACAAACCCAAAATGCCCTGCAGATTTGTCATCGTGTGCTCTGTGTAAAATTTCTCCCCGCAGTGATTCGGGCACGTACAAAGCTTTCTCCTTCCAGGCGAGATTGTCTTTGAAAGATACATGTTGTTGGTTATTCTGCAACCATGTATCTTGCTGTAGTGCTTGTGTGAGTCTTTGTTGCCAGTTCGGTGAAATTGAGCGTCGCCTCCGATCGCTCCCCGCCGTTCGTGCTGGCGTGCGCTGTGCTGGCGTGCGCTGATTCTTTGTCTGGCTCCGCGTGACAGCTGGGCAGCCGAGCTGTTTCTCGGTCCATACTGTTCCTACGATGTCGGAGGCTTGCGTGTCGTCCTGTGGTCGTCGGGAGAGGGCGTCTGCCAAGAAGTTTTTCTTGCCCGGTATGAATTTCAGCGTGAAATTAAACCGGCTGAAAAACTGAGCCCATCGCACCTGCTTCGGGCTGAGCCGTTTTGGCGTGCTGAGTGCCTCCAGGTTCTTGTGGTCCGTCCACACCTCGAAAGGGCAGGAGGCCCCCTCCAGCAGGTGTCGCCACGTTTCCAAGGCTGTTTTTACTGCAAACGCCTCCTTTTCCCATACGTGCCATCTCCGCTCCGTCTCGGAGAATTTGCGGGAAAGGTAGGCGCAGGGCTTTAGGTGGTTGTCGGAGTCCTTTTGGAGCAGGATGGCTCCGATGGCGAAATCGGAGGCATCTGCTTGCACCACAAAAGGCTTGGAGGGGTCGGGGTGCTGTAGCACTGGCTCAGCTGTGAAAAGGGTTTTCAGTCTCTCGAAAGCCGTTTGACAGTCAGCTGTCCAATTCAGTAGCGCCCCCGGGTTCCTCGATTTGCGCGTGTCCCCCAAGCCCTTAGTTTTTAGCAGGTTAGTTAGAGGCAATATAGTCTCTGCCAGCCTGGGCGTGAACCCCCTGTAGAAATTAGTGAATCCCAGGAGGCTTTGCAGCTGTCTCCTTGTGCGTGGGCGTTCCCACGCCAGGATGGCTTGGACCTTGCTGGGGTCCATTTCTATCCCTTTAGCAGAAATCCTATACCCTAGGTAGTCAATTTGTTTTTTGTGAAACTCGCACTTGGAGAGCTTTATAAACAGCTCTGCCTTGCGAAGTTTCTTGAGCACGTCCTTTACCAAGCGTTCGTGCTCACGTTCTGTTTCTGTGTAGATCAATACATCATCCAGATAAACCAAAACCCCCTTAAAAAGGTGGTCACGCAGGACCTCATTAATTAACTGCATGAATACCCCCGGTGCCCCCGCCAATCCGAAAGGGAGTACTTTATATTGAAACGCCCCCAGTGGGCAATTGAAAGCAGTCTTCCACTCATCCCCCTCCCTTATCCGTATGCGGTAGTAGGCTTCCCTTATGTCCAGTTTGGAGAATACCTTACCCTTCACCAAGTGGGACAAAATGTCCTTTATTAAGGGTAAGGGGTATTTATTTGAAATGCTTGCTGCGTTTAACCCGCGGTAGTCTGTACAGAGCCGCAATGTCCCATCCTTTTTCTCGCGAAAGAGGACTGGCGCTCCCACTGGAGAGTTCGCTGGCTCAATGAAACCCCTCGCCAGATTTTTGTCTATGAAGTCCCTTAACGTAGCTAGCTCTCGCTGGGTCATAGCATATATTTTTGGTTTGGGTAGGGGTACCCCCGGGACCAGTTCAATGGTACAGTCCGTCTTTCTGTGGGGGGGGAGTTTGTCCGCCTCTTTCTCACCGAAAACATCGGCGAACTCCCCGTATTTGGTTGGCAGTCCCTCTGGCAGAGCTGTCTCTGTGTGTTCTGCAGTCGTCGTCGCCCCCCCCATGGCTGCTCGGGGAACCTTGTCCCCTGACGGTGCTTGGTAGCGCCCGTCAGCAAACTTAATCTCTCTGGTTCTCCAATTGATGACTGGGTTTTGCTGCACGAGCCATGGAATCCCCAGTATGAGTCGGGGTTGCCCCACCGGTGCCACGATGAAAGCCAATTTTTCCTCGTGGCTGCCGAGCCGTAGCGCGGTTTTTCCGGTGTATTGGGTGACCGGGCCCCCTCCCGCTGCAGATCCATCTAGCTGCGAGAACACCAAATGGTGCTGAAGTGGATAGCAGCGGAGGTCGAGTGCGGCTGCCAGGTCAGGGTGCATGAGGCTTTTGGAGCAACCTGAATCAATGAGTGCCCAGACCTTTTCGGTTTTATTTCGATGGGTGAGGGTGACACGGACGTAGAGGGTGGGGCATTCCTCACTCACCCCTTTGTCGAAGCGCCTGTCAGTGTTCTCCACCTGTCCTTCGGCGCCCCTTAGGCCAGGTGGTTGTCGTTTCCCGCCGCCTCATCTGGGTTGCTGTCCTCCCCCTCCGAACTGTAGGGGTCGTGTCTGCGTCGGTACTCCCCCTTTGCTGCTGGTCGCTTTCTCGGCGCTGGGGTTGGTACTGTTTGTGCCCTCCTTGGGCTCTCTCTGGGCGTCGTTTTGGGGCATGCGGCTGCTTTGTGGTCTTCCCTGCCGCACGTGAAACATTGCCCTTTTGCGAAACGTCTGTCCCGTTCCTCCCTCCAGGGTTGGGGTCTCGCCCTCACCTGCCTTGCGCTGGTGCGTGGGGGTCGCGCTGTCGCCATCTGTTGCGTTTCCCTCCTTGCGTGGAGGAACGTGTCGTGGGCGTTCTCCGCTTCCGCTGCCAGCTGGATCCACCCCGTGAGGGAGCTGGGGTTGTCGCGGCCAAGTGCCCACCGGAGGACGTTTAAGTTGAGTCCATGTTTGAACTTCTCAATCAGTGTCGATTGAGACCACGTGTCTACTTTTCCGGCTAGGGCTTGGAACTCCATGGCATACTCAGCCACGGAGCGCGGGCTTTGTCTAAGTGTCTCTAGCGCCCTTTTTGCCTTTTCTTGCTCCAGGGGGTCCCTGAAGTGCCTTTCTAGTGCCTGCAGGAATTCAGTGCTGTCCTGCAGCGCCCGGGCGCCGGATTGGCACAATTGGACGTACCAATCGGCGGCCCGCCCTTTTAGTTTTATAGCCAGGGCATTGATTTTGCCCCGCTCAGTTCTAAAACAGGGACCCCATTCTTCGAGGTAGTACCTCGCGTTAGTTAAAAAGAAGGAAAGTTTCGAGGGGTCCCCATCGAACTTTATGCCAAAGTCTTTGGCGGGTGCCCTGGTCTGGCTCCTGGCCCCCTCTGCGTCGTGCCTCGGGTTTTGCCGGAGCTGCTGCGGGTCGGGGTGTCTCCGGTTCTCTTGCGGCATTGGTGCCTCTCTCTGGGTCTCCTCGCAAGGTACTCGTCCCGTCGCTCGGGGGGGAGGGCGGGGGGTTCTCCCTCGTTCGGGCTCCTGGATCCAGGCTCCGCCGTCGCCGTCGCCGCCCGCTTGGTCGTCCCTCCGCCTCTCAGCCTGGCGCATCTCCCGTCGTGGGGTGGGCTCCTGGGGCCGGACGCCGCCGCCGCCGAGGTTGTCCCGCCGTCTCACGTCCGGGCGCGCCTCCGCTCGTTGGGTGGCCTCCTGGGGTCGGGTCCCGCCGTGGTCGCCGCCATCCGCTGGGTCTCCACCCCGCCTCGCCTCCCGGTGCGCCTCAGGTCGTCGGTTGGGCTCCTTGGGTCGGGTTCCGCCGTCGCCGCCGTCCCACTCGCCCTGCCGCCTTTCGACCGGGGTTGCCTCTGCGCCTCCTCCGTCGCGGGGTCCCTGTGCCACCGTCAGCTGTTGGAGCATCTGCCGCACCGCCTGCATCCCCTCCTCCAACGCGCCGAGCCTCTCTGCCATCCCTGGCGTCCCGCCGGGGTTTTCGCCGCTCCGCTCGCCCTCGCCGTTGGCTGAGGTAGAGGACGGGTCGTCCCTCGATCCCGCCGCGGTGCCAGGCGCGCCCTCGCCTTCGAGCGCCCAGGGTGGCGGTTCGTCTCGCGCCTCCGTCGGGGTTGCCTGTAAGCTTGGAGAGGGTCCCCTCGTCTCGCCCCCGGTGCCTCGCGGGCTCCGGGGCACCGGGGTGGGTCCCTCCCCCGCTGCTTCCCCCCAGCTGAGTTCCATACCTACCGGGGCGTTGCATCGCCCGGACCTCAGCTGCATCCCGCCCTGCGAGAGCGGGGCTTCGTCGCCGGGCGCCGAAGGGTTGCGCCTCCTCGGTTCCTGGTTCTCCATGCCTGGTTGGGTCCCTCACAAACGAGTTGGATAGGTGCCAGGTGGAAAAAAAATTTTTTGGGGTTCCCGTTTTTATGTCAGGGCCAGCCTCGCTCCGCAATAAGACACAGACTCACTTAATGGGTATTAAGGATTTCTGGTTTATTGGAATGATAGCTGACAGAACGAAAAACGGGAACGGGGTAGGTAGGTGGGGGTGCCCCTTTTATACCCCCCTGTATTGCCCCGGGCTTCCCCACCCCTCAATGGCCTGATTGCCCTTGATGGTATTCCTGATGGCTGTATGGGCGTTTTCCCCGGTCTCCTCTTTGTCTCCCTGCAACGGTTGAGTTCTTTGGGGCACCATGTGCTCCTCATCTCCACTCCTCTGACGTCTCTCTTTTCAGTTGCTGATGGGATCATGGGTGTGGGTGTCCTTGGGTGCTTGGTTTAATTCCTGAAAGATTATCTCCTTCCTCCTTTTCCTTAATGATCATGATCCACGTTGTGAGGCTCTTTGTGCCTTGCAACGAGGTCATGACAGCCGATATTTGGGAGAGTGAGCTGAGTTAATATATAATTAACTGGTTTAATTATAGCTTTGACCGGAAAGGGGCCAATGTAACGGTAATCTAATTTTCAAGATGGGCGAGATGAAGCCAGATGTTTAGTTGACAACCAAACTAGATCACCTACAGACAATTGGAAACCTTCTTTCAGGTGATGGTCAGCAAAGCACTTGTAATCTTCCTTGGCCTTGTCTAATTGCTCTCAAAGCACCCTATGACAAGCTTGAAGTTCCTGCAAGAATCAGTCAGATGCAGGGATTTGAGAGTCTGGAGCAGCCAATGGAAATGCCCTAGAATGAAATCCATAATTGGCCATAAACGGTATCATTTTTGTCAAGGAGTGTTGTGTGTTGTTGTAAGCAAACTTGGCTACAGCTGTAATGGTATGCTAAGTGGAAGCGCCGAACTAAATCAGGAGCATTGACGTGGCGAGCAGGCACCCACTCAGGGTGGGGGAAGTGTCATGAGTAAGGATGGCGAGCAGGGGGCTCCCATCCAGACTGTCAAGCGCATGTGTAGCACTGAGGACCTGGTCAGCCATTCAAAGAGACACAGATCGGGACCGCCTTAACCTTTGGGGTTTATATGTCTGGGTTTTCCCACGCTTCTTCAGTTTGTTAGGATTCCTGTTAAGTACTAGCAATAAATATTAGAGACCAGTTCCTTGTCGCAGCGTGTTTCCTGGCTGTTAGGACAGGAAGTGCTTCCAACGGATTAGGTATTGGAGGGAGTTTCTTTGACGGTTGAGGGGATTTTATGAATTTAGTAGAAAGATAAACTTGATCCCCAATTTTGAGGGTGTGTTGCAGAGACTGGTGTTTGTCAGTGTGGAGTTTGTAGGCAGCTTGAGCATTGCCCAGAGCCTGCTTACTCACCGGCCAAGAATCAGCAAGCTGAGCAGCCCAATCGTGAGCTGAGCAGGATGCAGAAGGGGGCTCTGGCAATTCAGGGATGGGAACAAAGTCTTGGCCGGAAACAACCCCGAAAGGGGTCTGTCCAGTACTCTGGTGGACAGCGTTGTTATAAGCCACCTCAGCAAAGGGCAGCAAATCGACCCAATTGTCCTGATAGTAGTTTGTGTAGGCACAAGGAAATTGCTCCAGGGTTGAGTTAGGAATCTCAGTAGATCTGTCCGTCTCCGGATGCGACGCCGTGGACAATACCTGTTTGGTGCCAATTAATTTCAAAAAGGACCGCCAAAATTGGGAGGTAAATTGTGTGCTGTGGTCGGTCACCAAATGGGAGGGGCAGCTGTGTAAACGGTAAATGTGGAATAAAAATAGGTGAGCCAGCTGCGGGGCAGAAGGCACAGAAGTGCATGGAAAAAATTGGGTTGTTTTGAGAAAAAATATTTTACAACCCAAATGACAGTTTTCTTTTGTCTGGGTGGTAGGTCAACGATAAAGTCCATAGAGATCTCGGCCCAAGGACGAGATGGGCTGGCCACCGGCTGGAGAAGCCCTTGCAGTTTACCCCCTTTTTGCTTTGACATGGCACAGACAGGACAAGAGGCAACATAGTCTTTAACATCCCACTGCAGCGAGGGCCACCAAAATTGGCAGCGGATTAAATGCAGGGTTTTCACGAAACCGAAATGGCCCGCCAATTTATGAACATAGGAGCGTTGTAATACCGAAGCTCGCAAGGTTTCAGGCACATAAAGGCGGTGGCCCACCCATGCGAGATCATCTTTGAAGGAAACTTTGTCTCTGTTAGCCAGCAACCAAGTGTCAGATTTCACTGCCTGGAGAAAGTCCGTTTGTAACTGACATGGAACCGGTGCCCTTTGCTTTGGGGAAGGGGCAGGGCCCTGAGGTGGCGGAGCGTGAGTATGGCTTCGGGTGACAGCAGCCAGGCCCAATTGTGGCACAGTGAGAACAGTCCCAACCACTTGAGGGCTTTGGTCAAAGTCCTGAGGCAAGCGGGACAAAGCGTCCATGAGAAAGTTTCTCTTGCCAGGTATGAACTTCAATTGGAAGTTAAAATGACTGAAAAACTGAGCCCATCAAATTTGATTTGGGCTAAGGCGCCAGTGTGTGTCTGTGCGGAGAGCCTCTAAATTCCTGTGGTCTGTCCAAACTTTGAACGGGCAGGAATCACCCTCAAGGAGGTGGTGCCAAGTTTCTAAAGCGGCTTTTACAGCAAAAGCCTTTTTCCCAAACATGCCACCGGTGCTCAGTCTCAGAAAATTTCCTGGATAGATAACCGCAGGGTTTCAGGATGCTGTCAGAGTCTTTTTGCAACAATATAGCCCCAATAGAAAAGTCAGAAGCGTCTACTTGTACTACGAAGGGGCATTCAGGATCTGGGTGCCTCAAAATAGGCTCTGCGGGAAAGAAAGTCTTTAATTTCTCAAATGCAGCCTGGCATTCTGGCGTCCAATTTAACACTGCCCCAGGATTTTTCACCTTGCTTGTTTCCCCCAACCCCTTCATGCGCAGCAGGTCGGTGAGGGGCAAGGCAATTTCAGCGAACCCTTGGATGAACTGGTGGTAATAGTTGCTGAACCCCAGAAAACTCTGCAGTTGCCGTCGGGTACGAGGGCATTCCCAATTTAAGATGGCCCTAATTTTTTCAGGGTCCATTTTGATTCTCTTGTCAGAGACCCGATAGCCCAAGTAGTCCAGTTGGGTTTTGTGGAATTCACATTTGGACAGCTTGGCATACAGCTTGGCCGCCCTAAGTTTTTCCAACACCTGCTTAAGAAGGTGTTCATGCTCCTTCTCATTTTCAGAGTAAACAAGAACATCGTCCAAGTAGACCAAGACCCCATTAAATAAGTGATCATGCAATACTTCATTAATCAATTGCATGAACACTCCAGGCGCACCGGCTAAGCCGAACGGGATGACTTTATATTGGAAGGAGCCTAACAGGCAATTAAAAGCGATTTTCCACTCGTCTCCAGCTCATATGCAGATGCGAAAGTAGGCTTCGCGAAGGTCGAGCTTGGAGAAAATTTTCCCTTTTGATAGGTGGGCTAACATGTCTTTCATTAGAGGCAGAGGATATTTCTTACATACGGAGACTGAATTTAACCCCCGACAGTCCGTACAAAGTCTGAGCATACCATCTTTCTTTTCCCGGAAGAGCACAGGAGCCCCAACTGGGGAATTGGCAGTTTCAATGAACCCCCATGACAGGTTTTTGTCAATGAAATCATGCAATGCCTCTAGTTCTTTCTTAGTCATTGGGTAAATTTTTGGTTTGGGCAGTTGTGCGTTGGGAAGCAATTCAATTGCACAATCAGTTTTGCGATGGGGTGGCAGCTGGTCCGCCTCCATTTCCCCAAAGACATCTGCAAAGTCTTGATAACAGTCCAGCAGCCCTTCCAACTGCGGCAAGCTGGGGCATGGCGATTGCAGCCCTTGCCCCCCCCCCACAGTTAAGGGTCACCCCACTGTAGGGGCTTGGTAAAACCCATCTCTAAATGTAATGGTCCGGTGCTCCCAATTTATATATGGGCTTCGCCAAGTTAACCACGGGATTCCCAGAATTCCCATGGGATCGCCCACAGGCGCAATGATAAATTTTAAAGCCTCTTTGTGGCTGCCCATTTGCATCGCTACATTTCCAGTGAAATGAGTTGCTGGACCCCCAGCCCCCACCGTTGACCCGTCTAGCTGGGTGAAGATCAAGGGCTGCTGGAGAGGAAAACTAGGCAGGTCTAATGCAGCGACTAAATCAGGGTGGATGAGGCACCTCGAACACCCAGAGTCAACCAGAGCCCAAACTTCCGTGGTTCTAGTGCGGGAGCCCAGCTTCACTTTCACTGCTAGAGTGAGGCGATCAGCACTCACCATACCGTCCTCGCACCCATCCTCCTCCACCTGCCCCAGGGTGCAGTTCAGGGCAGGTGGCTGGTGTTTCCCGCTGGTTCTTTTGCAGCATCCTCGACAAAGAGGTATATGTCTTCTTCGACGTCAGCAGCCCCCTTGGCCACGGTCATTTGGTGCGATGCCGGGGGCGACTTGGCCGGGACTTTTGTCGCTCGATCTCCGGTCTTGAACTTCGGGCAATCAGCGGCTCGATGGCCTCCTTTTCCACATCAGAGACACTGTCCTCGCACATAGCAGCAATCCTTCTTCTCGTCTCCTGCTCGGTAGCCCAGTGAGGCAGCCGTCGCTCCGCTCTGGGGTCCCCGCATCAGGGTTGTTGGTTTCTTGGTTCGCCGGATCTGCATGTAGGTGCGCTGGGCATGCTCAGCCTTACCAGCCAAACAGATCCACTTGTACAGCGACTCCGGGTCATCTCTGCCTAGCGTCCATCTGAGGACGTCTTGGTTAAGTCCTTCCTTAAATCGCTCAATGAGCGTTGACTGGGACCAGTCGGGAACCTTGCCCGCCAAAGCTTTGAATTCTAGGGCATAGTCGGCCACTGACCTGGGACCTTGTGTAAGCTCCTTGAGTGCTTCCTTAGCCCTGGCCTTGGCCAGGGGGTCCTCAAAAAACAGCTTCAAGGCAAACATGAAGTCTTCAAATGACCTGAGTTCAGGAGCATCAGCCTCCGTCAATTGGACGTACCAGTCCGCTGCTCTGCCTTTCAGCTTAGGGGTGATGGCTGATATCTTAGCCTCCTCTGACGTGAAATATGACCCGAATTGTTTCATGTAGGTCTTCGTGTTGGTTAAGAAAAAGGATAGTTTGGTGGGGTCCCCATCAAATTTGACAGCAAAGTCTTTCACCACCTTCCCTGCTGGAGGGGAACCAACTGCGGGCTGAGCGGCAGGGCCCCAGGTCACCCCAGAGGACCCTCTTTGGGACGAAGCTCTGTCGCAATGTTGCCTCCTGCCCCGGATCATCGGTGGTCCATTGGGAGGAAGGGGAGAGGGTTGTGTGGAGCGAGGACTCTCGTCTCGGCTTCCCTGGTCACCCATCGTGATAGACAGGGTTTTCAACAGGTCCTCCACTGAATCCATCCTCACCTCCAACCTTCTCATCCATTCAGGGGTCACCGATTCCTCCCTCCGTCGGACGTCAGGCTGTCTCTCTGGTGCCACTTTGGTTGATTCCCCCTCTGGGGTCAGTGGGAACCAGTACTTCCAGGAAGCACCAGCTGTCTCTGCCTTGGGTTCTCCCTCATCGCTAGATCCCCCCAGCTCAGGGCTTGAGCTGGAGCCCCTCGGGTAGAACGAAATGTCGGGGGGAAGGGGGCTCTGCGGTACTGGATCAGCTTGCGGTTCCAGCACCCCGGACGTTGGTTTCATCTCTGCCATCGTTAACTATTTTCCTCACAAGAATTGCACTTGGAAGGAGTTAATGGGTATCACAAAAAAGATTCTCAGCTTTATGTAATGGTTGCCTATCCTAAAGTATTCTCAGACTCACAAGCAAGAGCTTGAATAAAATCTGGTTTATTTAAGAATAGTATGCAAGTACAAAGAAAGTTGAGAATGAGCAAAAGCGCACCAAATACAAACTAAAAACCCTCGGTGCGAATGTAATCCCTCCCCCATCGTACAACTGTTTCAAATTCCCCATCCCAGGTGCTCCTAACGAGTTCTGCTAATCAACGGGTAAAAAGGTGTCATGTTCGCCGTTTCAATGTCTTTGATACATCGTAACGTTTCGCATGTCATTAGCTGGATGCGTGTTTCATCTTTCTCGGGAGGATGGGAGTAGTTATCTTTTGGCTTTGCTCTGGAATGTATTCGCATTATCTACTGTGTTCAAGGTTACTTTCCCAGGCTAGCAACTCTAACGATTGCTAGCACCTGTGACGGGCGGGGCTGTTACGAGGGAGGCGGGATACGTTTGCACCAAGGGTTTAAGTTTGTATTTGGCGCGCTTTTGCTCATTCTCAGCTTTCTCTGTATTTGCCTTTAGTTCCTTAATAAATCAGATTTCATATAGCAGCCTCTTGTGAGTCTGAGTATTTGGGCTAGGGCAATCATTACATAAAGCTGAGAATCCTAAGATCCCAATTCCACTGGCCCCTGTCCAGGAAAAGACAAGTGTCTAACCCTGTGAGGGAGAGCGCCAGCGATGACCGAACCCGACATCGTGATGATGGAAGAAGGGGAACCGGACTCGACCGTGAGGCAGCCCGACCGACCGTCTCAGAGGGGGGAGCTGTCAGCCATCCTCGAAGAGGCGAGCTCCGAGTCGGAGGGTGAAGCCGGGGGCATGAAAACCGCCCCGGAGACTACCGTAACTTCTCCGGGTGAGCTGGTCACCTGGGATGAGACCCAAGGGGATGTCACGGTGGCGGGGGGCCCATCCTGGAGGCAGAGATACCCATTATCCCCCACCGTGGTTCAGGTGCAGCCAACGGAGGGCTCCCCCACCCCGGATCGTATCCGAGTGCTGGAGTCAAAAATGGACTCGTTAGAAACTATACTGAAGCAGCTGAGTCTAGATGTGACCTCGTTGAGAGAAACCCGGGAAGGATCAAGCCAACGGCATTCAACCCCTTCGTCCCATGGGCAGTCCCCGGAGCGGCGACGGCCGGCGCGGATGCGCAAGGGGGACCAGACGGTCCAGATGGAAATAGCAGCATCGCCGGTGCGGCCGCCCCAGGGCCCCGTGCCGCCGCGAGCCCGGGAAGCACAAACCCCTGTAGCCCCGGTGGCGGGGTGCAGCCCGGCGGGGGGCGGGATGAGAGACTTCCCTGTCAAGTTTGATGGGGACCCAACCAAACTCTCATTTTTCCTGACGAATGCTAAAGCCTACATGGAAGAATGGGGGTCGCTTTTTCAATCGGAAAAGGCAAAGATCATCACCATTGCCACCAAACTGAAAGGGAGGGCGGCAGACTGGTATGTCCAGATGTGCCAGTCGGAAGCGCCTGAACTGGAGAAATTCAACGAGTTTCTCTGGGCATTGAGACAACACTTCGAGGATCCCCTGGCGAAAGAGAGGGCAAAGCGAGCTCTGAAAGAACTTAAGCAGGGGTCAAGATCCGTGGCTGATTATGAGCTAGAGTTTAAAGCGCTTGCGGGGAAGGTGGATGACTGGTCCCAAGCCACCATTATCGAGTTATTCAAGGATGGCCTGAACACAGAGGTGCTGCGCTGGTCCTTGGGGAGGGACGACCCATATACGCTGTACAAATGGATCCAGCTGGCGGGGAGGGCTGAGCATGCCCATGAGATCTTCGCCCATCGAAAGACTGCCAAATCGGGGCGGGAGGTGAAGCCCAGCCGCCCATCGAGCACCGGGGGGAGACCAGGACAACAACCCTGGGATGAGGAGCGAGAGAAGCGGTATGCAAAAGGCCTGTGTCTGAGATGTGGTAAGGAGGGGCATTGAGTGGCGGCGTGCCCGAAGGCAAAGGGAGAGGAACGGCTCGGCAAGCCGCCGCCGAAGTCCCCTGCCCTGCCGAGGAAGCAGAAAGCCGCGGTGGCTGAAACCGAGGGAGACGATGTGATGTTCTACGAGGATGAGGGTGAGCCCGAACTACTGCAGCCGGCGGGAAACGCCAGCCACCTGCTTTAAAGGGCGCCGCAGGGCAGGTGGTGGAAGAAGGGCGCGAGCCTTCATCGGTGAGTGGCAGTTACCGCATTCTCACGGTGAAGTTGAAGTTGGGCTCCCGATCCAAGACTGTAGAAGTATGGACCATGATTGATTCGGGGTGTTCCCGGTGTCTAATGCACCCCGATGTGGTAGCGGCTCTGGAGCTACCTACTTTCCCTTTACAGCGACCCATCGCCTTTACACAGCTGGATGGGTCCATGGCAGGGAGCAAACCGGTCACCCATTTCACAGGGCGGGTAGCTTTGCAGCTGGGCAGCCATCGGGAAGGTTTGTCTTTTGTCGTGGCTCCAGTAGGGGGTCCCTTGGTGGTGTTGGGGGTGCCCTGGTTGGTTCAGCAAAATCCCCAAATAAACTGGGTTTACCGGACTATCACGTTTAGGGATGGGTTCTACCAAGCGACAGAGGGGAAGGGTACCCCAGAGGAGATGGTGGGGGTTGCGGCAGCTGCGACTCCGCATTTCCCGGCCCTTCCTCTGGAAGGCTTGCCGTCGGAGTACCAGATGTTTGCTGATGTGTTTGGCGAAAAGGAAGCCGACCAATTGCCCCCCCATCGAAAGATGGACTGTGCCATTGAACTGGTGCCCAACACCCAATTGCCCAAGCCAAAGATTTATTCCATGACACAAAAGGAACTGACTCTGTTGAGAGACTTTGTGGACAAAAATTTGGCGCGCGGATTCACTGAGCCAGCGAATTCACCGGTGGGGGCGCCGGTTCTCTTTCGCCCAAAAAAGGATGGGACATTGAGACTTTGTACCGATTTCCGCGGATTAAATGCCGTCTCAATTTCCAATAAATATCCCCTGCCATTGATCAAGGACATGTTGTCACATCTGGCTAAGGGAAAGATCTTCTCTAAACTTGATTTAAGAGAAGCCTACTATCGTGTACGAATCAAGGAAGGCGATGAGTGGAAAACTGCCTTCAATTGCCCGTTGGGAGCCTTCCAGTATAAGGTGTTACCTTTTGGTTTGGCTGGGGCCCCTGGGGTATTTATGCAATTGATCAATGAAGTACTGCATGAGCATCTGTTTAAGGGGTATTGGTGTATTTGGATGATGTATTGATTTATACTGAAACCATGGAAGAGCATGTGTCTCTAGTAAAAAGAGTGCTGAGTAAACTCAGATCAGCAGAATTGTATGCCAAACTGTCTAAATGTGCATTTCACCAGACACAAATTGACTATTTGGGGTATAGAATTTCAGATAAAGGCATTGAAATGGACCCTGCCAAGGTGCAGGCTATCATGGACTGGGAAAGTCCCCGCACCCGCAGGCAACTTCAAAGTTTCCTGGGGTTCAGTAACTACTACAGATTATTCATAAGGGGATTCGCTGAAATTGCCTTGCCACTAACCGATTTGCTCCGAACCAAGGGTTTGGGAGATACTCGGAGAGTAAAGAATCCAGGGGTGCTGTTGCGCTGGACGCCTGCTTGTCAAACGGCGTTTGAGCGGCTTAAAGCAGCTTTTATCAAAGAGCCCATTTTGCAACATCCTGATCCCTCAAAACCTTTTGTGGTGCAGGCTGATGCCTCCAATTATTCCATTGGGGCATTGTTGATGCAACAAGACGGAACAGGATGCCTCAAGCCATGTGCCTACTTGTCCCGCAAGTTCTCCGAGACTGAGCGACGTTGGCATGTATGGGAGAAAGAGGCATTCGCAGTAAAAGCCGCGTTAGAAGCCTGGCGGCATCTGTTAGAAGGGGCGAATCATCCCTTTGAGGTGTGGACCGACCATAAAAACTTGGAGGCTCTTAGCACCCCTCGAAAACTGAGCCCGAAACAAGTCCGTTGGGCTCAATTTTTTAATCGGTTCAATTTTCAATTGAAGTTTATTCTGGGGAAAAAGAATTTCCTGGCTGATGCGTTGTCAAGGCAACCTCAGGACTCTGGGGCAGCGCCAGAAGTGGTTAGCACCCTGTGGACAGCGCCCCAATTGGGTATGCAGGCTGTGACGCGTAGCCAAACGCGCGCGCAGCAGCCACCCGCGGCGGACGCCGCCCAGCCGAGCGCTTTGTCAATTCCTTCCCAGTTGCAACAAAAGTTTCAAAAAGAGCTGAAAACTGATACTTGGTTGCTTGCAAATAAAGACAATGTTACTTTTGACCAAGGCTTCGCTTGGAAATCTAACCGCCTCTACGTCCCTGAAAGCCTCAGAAAAGAGGTGTTACTACGTTCACACGATGACAAACTGGCGGGTCACTTCGGGTTTGTAAAAACCTTGCACCTTGTTCGGAGGCAGTTCTGGTGGCCCACATTACGCAAAGATGTCAAAGACTATATTGCCTCCTGCACTGTTTGTGCGATGTCTAAGCGCAAGGTGGGGAAGCCTCAGGGACTGCTGCAGCCGGTGGCTGCCCCTTCTTGCCCCTGGGATGAAATTTCCATGGACTTTATTGTTGAATTACCACCCAGTCAATGCAAAACTGTCATTTGGGTGGTCAAAGACTATTTCTCAAAACAAGCCCACTTCATCCCTTGCGTGTCCATTCCGTCGGCACGTCAATTGGCCCGCCTATTTCTGGTACACGTGTACAGGCTACACGGATGCCCCTCCCGCTTGATTTCGGACAGGGGCACACAATTTACCTCACAATTTTGGCGGGCGTTCCTCAAATTGTTAGGAACGAAGCAAGCCCTGTCCACGGCGTGGCATCCCCAGACGGATGGGGCCACAGAGGCTTTAAATTCTACTCTGGAGCAGTACCTTCGAGCTTTTGTGAATTACCAGCAGGACAACTGGGTAGACCTCCTCCCTTTTGCCGAAGTGGCTTACAACAATGCGGTTCATCAAAGCACCGGCCAAACCCCATTTCGTGTGGCCCACGGCAAAGACTTTGTACCTATCCCTGATCTACCGCAACCTCCAGGCGGATCAGCCACTCCGGGAGATTGGGCAACTCAACTGGCAGACTCCTGGCCAATGATTCAAAAGGCACTAGCTGATGCACAATTGGATTACAAACAGTATGCTGATCGGAAGCGTGCCCCTCAGCCGGCATTTCAAGTAGGGGACTCGGTTTACCTTTCCACCAAGTTCATAAAGTCCTCACAACCTTCCAAGAAACTGGCTCCTAAATTTGTGGGTCCTTTCCCAATTACCGCTCAAATTAACCCTGTGACTTTTAAACTTGACTTGCCTCATAACCTCAAACGCTTACACCCTGTTTTTCATTGCAGTTTGCTCAAACCGACTATTCCTTCTGACCGCTGGCATCGCCAACCTCCACCTCCAACCCCCATCATGATTGACGGTCAGCAACACTTTGAAGTTAAAGAAATTTTGGACTCTAGACGCCTTCGCAATACTCTGCAATACTTAGTTCGTTGGAAACATTTCCCTCATCCAGAGTGGGTCGCTGCACCAGATGTGGCTTCCCCTGTCCTAGTTGCCCGTTTCCACTCTGCTTATCCCACTAAGCCGGGTCCCTAGGGATATTTTTAGGGGGGCGGTATGTCATGTTCGCCGTTTCAATGTCTTTGATACATCGTAACGTTTCGCATGTCATTAGCTGGATGCGTGTTTCATCTTTCTCGGGAGGATGGGAGTAGTTATCTTTTGGCTTTGCTCTGGAATGTATTCGCATTATCTACTGTGTTCAAGGTTACTTTCCCAGGCTAGCAACTCTAACGATTGCTAGCACCTGTGACGGGCGGGGCTGTTACGAGGGAGGCGGGATACGTTTGCACCAAGGGTTTAAGTTTGTATTTGGCGCGCTTTTGCTCATTCTCAGCTTTCTCTGTATTTGCCTTTAGTTCCTTAATAAATCAGATTTCATATAGCAGCCTCTTGTGAGTCTGAGTATTTGGGCTAGGGCAATCATTACAAAAGGGCCTTGAACACAAACGATAACCCAAACACATTCCATCCCAATGAAAAGAGATAGAAAGCCTGGTACAAGGTCTTCCAGCAGCTCCCTCCCAACCGGAATGCGCGTCAGCACCATGGCATGCGAAACGTTACGATGTACATTGAACATTGCAACGACGAACATGACAACAGCGAGCAGATCTGCCCAGTTGTCCTGTTGTTAATTAACATAGCAATTCAGGTATTATTCAAGAATAGCATTTACCCTCTCAGTCTCACCATCGGAGTGCAAATGATGTGAGGATGACAAATGTCCCTTAACGTCTAAGTTCTTTAGCAGGGCTTTCCAAAACCTGGCAGTGAATTGAGGGCCTTGATCCGATATCACGCTCCTGTCCAACCCATGTAGTCAGAAAATCTTGATGTTTAGGCGCACGGTTTCTTGTGCAGTGGGTAGTCCTGAACACGCAATGAAATATGCCATTTTGGACATGGTGTCCACCACCACGAAAATGGTTGTGGCACCTTTGGATTTAGGAAGGTCCTAAATCCGATATAGTCCATTGATATGGTTTCCCATGGAAGCTCCGGAGTAGGTAGTGGTAACAAAAGCTCAGCAGGTTTACTGGTTTGGATCTTAGCTCTGCGACATTCAGGGCATGAAACCACATATTGTTTAACATCATTTTGAACATGTGGCCACCAAAATTCTTGGGGAACCAGGTTGAGGGTTTTAAAGAAACCAAAGTGCCCTGCTGCAGGGTTGTCATGGCAGAGTTTCAAAATTTGTTCTCTCAGCTCCCCTGCTGGTATATAATACTGGCCACGAAAACACAGTACCTAGTGACTCCAACTCCACTACTTAATTTGGTCTATAGGCAGATGGCCCTTCTTCTTCTTCTGGTTGGTTACAAAAGGATCTTTTTGTTGTTGTGTCCAAATTAACTGCAGAAGCTCATCTGGTTGTCAAAGGGCTGTGAGTTGTTCTAAGGGAATCACAGTTCTGGACAAGGAATCGGTTGCCATCTTTTCATACTCTGGCTTTTGTGAAAGGGCAACTGCTTGTTGATTTTGTCCCCGTGGGATATACATAAAGTGAAAGTTAAAGCGAGAGAAGAATAATGCCCAATGGATTTGTCTCTGATTAAGATTTCGCACTATCTTAAGGTGTTCTAAGTTATGATGGTCCGTCCTTACTTCAATGACATGTTGGGCTCCTTCTAAGTGGTGCTGCCATACTTCAAATGCTACTTTGATAGCCAGGAGTTCTTTATCCCAAATAGTATATGCCCTTTCAGATGTGGTTAGTTTTCTCGAGTGATAGGCGCATGGGTGGAGCAGTGAAGTTTTGGGATCTGTCTGGAGCAGTACTGCACCAACGGCTACCTCCGAAGCATCAGTTTCTACAATAAATGGCTGTGTTGGATCCGGATGTTTGAGGATGGGTTTGGACAAGAAAGCATTTTTCAATGCTTCAAAAGTGCAATTTTCTGTATCTCCCCAGCAGAACCTGGACCTTTTCCTTAGCAAATTAGACAATGAGGTGGTAATCTCTGTGAACCGAGGTATGAAATTTAGGTAGTAATTTGTGAACCCCAGTAGTCATTGTACATCTTTAGCCCTGCATGGGTGCCAGGCCTGTAATGCCTTCACCTTGTCCAGTTCCATTTCAATACCAGTGGTGGAAATTCAGTGCCCCAGAAAGTCTATGGAAGATTGAGTAAACTGGCATTTTTCTAGTTTAGCATAAAGTTGTCACATAGTCGTAACGCAATGAGTACATGTCACGTATGTTCATCAGTAGAGGCAGAGAAGATTAGAATATCATCCAAGCAGATGATCAGGAATTGGTCCAGGAGGTCTCTGAATATATCATGCATAAAATGCATGAACACGGCAGGGGCATTAGATAGGCCGAATGGCATTACTGTGAATTCAAAATGTCCGTAGCAGGTGCAAAATGCCATTTTCCACTCATCTCCCGGTCTAATTCTTATTAAGTTGTAAGTTCCTCTTAAGTCCAATTTAGTAAATACTTGAGCATGGCGAACTCTCTCTAGTAATTCCGAGATCAGTGGTAACAGATACCGATTTTTAATGGTAATATCATTCAATTTTCTGTAGTCACAACATAAACGGAACTCCCCGATTTCTTCCTGACAAAGTGTAAGGGGGCAGCCATGGGAGAACTAGTCACATAGTCCTTCACATCTTGTCTAAGGCGGCCACCAAAACTGCCTGTTCAATAAATGCAGAGTCTTTACAAACCTGAAATGGCCAGCTGATTTAACATTGTGTCCCCATTCTGAAACTTCTTTGCATAAAGCCTCTGGGAAATAAAGTTTCCCTTCGATCCACCACAAGCCATCAGTCTCAGTCAATGAACTTTTATTCTTTTATAGCCAGCAGTCAGTTTGCAATTCCCACCATAGCGCTTGTTTCAAATCATCTTGGGCTTCTGCCTTCTCTAATTTTTTCTGACTGCATGTCACCAACCCTAATTGTTGTTTGGGAACTACTGTGTCCACCACCTCTTCTCTCTGGCTATTGCATTGTGGCAAATGAGATAAAGCATCGGCTAGGAAATTCTTTCCCCCAGGCAGGTACTTTAAAGTGAAATTGAAACGATTGAAGAATTGAGCCCGGCAAACCTGCTTAGTGTTTAATTTCCTTGGGGTTTTTAGAGCCTCTAAGTTCTTATGATCAGTCCAAACCTCAAAAGGTTTCTGAGCTCCTTCCAGTAAATGCCTCCAAGTCAGCAGCACTCACCGTACAGCAAAGCCTCCTTCTCCAATAAATGCCAACAGTGCTCTGTTTTGGTAAACTTGTGCAATAGGTAGGCACACGGATGCAAATCACCATTTTGACTTTTCTGCAGTAACAAATCTACTATCACTACATCTGAGGTGTCTACTTGGATGATTAGGGGTTCGGTGGGATCAGGGTGTTTCAGAATGGATTCCACAGTGAAAAGTAGTTTTAAGTTGTTAAAAGCCATCTAGCATTCCACAGTCCAATTTAGCACTGCCCCAGGGTTCTTGGCTTTCTTTGATTCCCCCTTACCTTTCATTTTTAACAAGTCTGTGAGAGGGAGGGCAATTTGGGCAAAATTCGGGATGAACTGCCTATAGAAGTTTGTGAACCCCAGGAAACTCTGCAACTGCCTCCTAGTCCTAGGGGGCTCCCATGCCACAACATCCTGCACTTTTCCCGAATCCATTTCAGTGCCTTAACTAGACACACTATAGCCTAAGTAATCTAGCGGCTCCTTGTGAAATTCACACTTAGACAATTTGGCATACAATTTAGCTTCTCTGAGTTTGGTTAACATCTTCCAAACCAGGCGTACATGCTCTCTTTCATTTTCGGAATAGATTAAAATATCGAGATAGACTAATACTTCTTTGTACAAATGTTCATGTAAAACTTCATTAATCAATTGCATAAACACTCCAGGACTACCTTTTAACCCGAAAGGTAACACAAGTTACTCATAATATCTAAGGGGACAGTTAAAAGCAGTTTTCCGTTCATCCCCCTTTTGGATGCAAACTCGGAAGTAAGCTTAAGTCCAACTTGATGAAAATTTTCCCTTTTGAAAGGTGTGTTAGCATGTCTTTCATTAGTGGAATGGGGTACTGATTGACAGTACAAATAGCATTCAAACCCCCATAATCAGTGCGCAACCGTAAAGAGCCATCCTTGGTTCTAAACACCAGAGCAGCCACTGGAGAATTGGTGGGCCAAACGAAACCTTGCACCAAATTTTTATCTATGAACTCTCTCAACACTTCCTGCTCCTTCAATGACATGGAATACAATTTGGGTTTAGGAAGCTTCGCCCCGGTTCAATTTCAATAGCACAGTCTGTTTTATGGTGGGGCAGTAACTGATCACATTTGGCTTCCCCAAACACCTCCCTCAGGTCGTGTGTGGTGTTTGGTTCTGGAATCAAGTCCTCCTCAAGGCCCCCAATTAGCCCAGACTCTGTAGACACAGCAGTTAAGAGTCCCACTTCTGAGGGTTCTCCATTCTCCTCAGTCCCCAAATACAGTCCATCCTTAAACTGCATGCGCCCTGTCACCCAATCAATGTGAGGATTGTTAGCTCGAAGCCAGTCCCAAGATTAAAGAATGGTTAGCTATTGGAGCCATTATAAATCTTAAAGTCTCTTGATGGGTGCCTACTTGCATTTTCACTGTCTCTGTATAAAACTCAGCAGGGCCATTGCGTCCAACCCATCTAGCTGGGTTAAAACTATTGGGTCCTTTAACCTCCTCACTTTCAACCCCAGTCCATTCACTATAGCCAGATGAATTAAGCATTTGGCACATCCAGAGTCCAATAAAGCAGCCAAATCAGCCCTTTTCCCATGTCTCAAAGTCTGTAACTGCATCCCACCATTATTATGGGGCCATCCCCACTCACTGTCAGATCTTCATGCCCCTTTGGTTCCACCTGCCTTTTGGCGCCCTTCAAGGCAGGCATTGCTCATTTCTGCCAGTGATTGGGATTTATCGGTGGAATCTCTTTCTGATGTGGAGGTTCCCTCTTCCAACTTTATGCTCCCGCTGGCAGTGGCAGCTTTGCGTTTCATGGATGGTGACTTGCCTGGTTTGGACCCTGGCTTGGGAGGAGCCTCCATGTTGTGTGGACATTTGGTTGCCCGATGGCCCTCCTTTCCACACTTGAAGCACAAATCCTCCTTCATGCGACGATCTCTTTCCTCTTCCCAGGGCTTCCGTGAAGTGGATTTCACTCCAGTGCACCCTGGCTGGACCGGTTTATTCATAGTCGGTTGCAACTGTCACTGTTTTTTCAGGCAAATTTTGATGTTCTCCACCATGCCTGCTAAACAGATCCACTGCTTCAGTGTTTCTGGGTTGCCTCTCACCAGGAATCCCTCTAATATGGCAGGCTGCAACCCCATCTGGAAAAACTCCACTTTTAGTGACTCAGGCCAATTGATCAGGCTCCCAGCTAGACTTTTAAATCCCATGGCACACTCGGACACCGTGTCCCTTGCCTGATGTATTGAAGGCTGGTTTTGGCTTTCATCTTGGCCAATGGATCCTCAAACCGCTCCCTCATTGCAGTCATGAAATCATCAAAATCCCCAATCTCTGGAATTGTGCAGCCCCACCATCCATTTAGATGCCTCAGACTCCAGGTGAGTTGACACATACCTCACCTTGGCTTCATCACTGGGGAAGGAATCTCTGAACTCTTCCACGAACCCAATCACATGAGTCAGAAAGCACGCCAGTTGGTTCGGGTCCCCTCCAAACTTCATTTTCAAGTCATGGAAACTCGCCGGGCTCCCGCTAGTTCCGGTTTGCCATGGGGCGGGTTGGATGCAGACACATCTCTCGGCCAGTTCAACTCTTGCCGGTGTGATGTCTTCTTCCTCACTCATTCTGGTGTGATCTGAAGCTCTTGCTGCTTCTTCCAACACTGATTGAGCACTCTCAGGTGTTGGTGCTTGCTCCTTCCAGACCAGGTGGCTTATTAGCCCATCCAGCGCTTCCTTGAGGCTGGACACCATCTCCCTCACAATTTGAATCTCCCACTCTACCCTGGCAAGATGTCTGTCATTCATCAGCTCCTGGCCTCTGGCTTCCTGCTGCAAGGTTCGCCACTTCGCCGGTGTTCTCTCTGTTCCATCTTCAATGCCAAAAGCCCAACTGGGCTTAGGTCGCCAAATCAGTTCCCTCTCTAGGAATTCATCAGATACCTGGGAAAGCGGTCAACCTGCTGCTTTTTGGTTTTCACCTTTCCTTTCTCCTTTGCCTTTCCTCCTTGGACCTTCACCCCTTTACTCCTCGTGGTCACCGCAGCTTCCATGGAGGGGCCAGGAACCTCTCCATCATCTGCCACCACCTCTGGATTGGGTTGAGTTGTGCCCTCCATTTTATCAGAGTGTGATCCTGGAGAGCTTAGGAATTAACTTCCCTCAGAGAATGCAACTTCTCCTGGTAAAGTCAAAAGGTTGGTACAATTGCAGCTTTATCTATTTATTTATGAAATTTGTCCCCGCCCATCTCTTCCCATCCCTACTATGTCATTGGTTAGAAGCTATTTAGAATGCTGTAGTTTATTCTTCCTGTTATGACTAATTACAAAGAATCCCAAATCAGTTTTATTTTTAAGAGTTAGTCTTAAAATGCATTTTTATTTTTAAGCCCCAAAACTACTATTTTTCAGTTTTACCAGAATTATTGGATTGTGAATCACTAGAAGGCACTGTTTTATTTGCTGATACAGAGGGCTCAGCATTATACTAAAAATCTAAGCATTTATGTAAGAATTGGCACCCGCAGTCCCAATATTGACCCAACTCATGCACATTTGGTATATGCAGAATTCAGGTTTAATGAAGACAAGTGCACAGAACAGAAGAAAGCTGTGATTAAAAGATTCCTACCTAAACTCACTCATTAAACATTCCAAAGCCCCACACCCCCCTTCCTGTCTTTTCTCACACTGTTTCTAATGGTCAGCAATGCCAGCCACATATGTCTCTGGCAGGATGATCTTGACTCTTTCCTTCTAGCCCAAACACCAGCAATTCACACTCTTTGCAATTCCCCCTCCCCTCTTCCTGCTTGACATTCATTCCCTCATCAATGCAGATGAACACGATCAGACAATTCAGCAATCATTTGATTGTGGGGTCCAACAGCCTTTGACAAAGTTCTTCATCATAGTTCATTAAACTTAGCAGTTTATCTAAGGAGAATAAGGAGAACATATTTTTCATAGATTGGAACTGGTTTAAAAATTGAACCCAAAAAGTAGGAATAAATGGGCAACATTCTGAATAGATAGAAATAAGATGTGGAGTTCTTCAAGAATCTGTTTTTGGACCAGTGCTTTTGAACTTACTTACAAAGGATCTTGAGTTACAGGTAAGCAGGGAGCTGCCCAAGACTTGGGTGATACCGAACAATTCAGAGCAGTAAAACCCAAAGATGATTGTAAATACATTCAAAAGGATCTCCTCAAACTGGGCAAATCAAATGTAGTTCAATAATAAATATAAAGTAATGCACACTGGGCAAAAAATACTGTACATGTAGATTCAGGGGGCCTAAGTTGTCCACAAGTAACCAAGAAAAAGGTTTAGAGATAATAGTGGATAGCATATTTGATTCAGTGCATGGCAGCTGTGAAAGGGCAAATTTCATATTCATTAGGAAAGACCTTTAAAACTGCTGACAGTGTAAAGCCCTTATACAAATATGTGATACCTCTGCATCTGCAATCTGCAATACCATCTACAGTTTTGGCTGTCACATTTGAAAAACACATAAGAACTGGAAAGATGCAGAGGGGACAACCAGGGATCATAGATGGGCTTTGGCTTGATCCAGCAGAGCTATTCTCATGTTTTAATGAAAACAAATGTTCCTACTATGTCATTGGTTAGAAGCTATTTAGAATACTGTAGTTTATTCTTCCTGTAATGCCAAATCAATTTTATTTTTAAGAGTTAGTCTTAAAAGGCATTTTTTAAAAATTTTTAAACCCCAAAACTACTATTTTTCAGTTTTACCAGAATTATTGGTTTGCGAATCACTAGAGGGCACTGTTTTATTTGCTGATACAGAGGGCTTGGCATTATACTGAAAATCTAAGCATAGATTTTACTGAAAATGGGCTATTGTTCATGCTTCCCACCCACTTTATTTCAGAAATCTAAATCAGAAGAATGACTTTTTCTGATATTATAATTCATCTTTAAGATTCCAGAGACTACATATATGGGATTGCAGCTCTATCGTAATCTACAGCCAGATTCCTGTCCCAGACAGGTTGTATAGTTTTGCAGATGGAAAAGTGAGCTTTCTCAACCACACTGAAAAGTGGGAACTGCTATTAATAAGAGGTTTCTTGAGATACTGAAACCTTCAGAGATTTTGTATTACTACTTTTTCCAGAACTCAGTAAGCTCAGGTTACCACTCTAAATATTTTGAATGTGGAAACAACATAATGACTCCATTCATTAAATGGAAATTATAAAGATCAATGAGCAGCTTCATGGCTCGGAAAGTGCATAAAGTACAGAAATGACTAAAACATTTCCATTCGCAGCTGTTATCAAGAAAGATGAAGATGTGGCATTTATAATAAACAAATCCATAGCTTATATGTTCCTTTGCCTTATCATTCATTAACTCCAGAGAGCAACGGCAGAAACAATTACCCCATGAAGACCACATTGTACAGTAACATACAGTAATTGCTATAAATGATTTTCAAACAAGTTCATTTAGGTTGCAATCCTGTGCACACTCATCTGCAACATGTCTAATGGAGAAATCAAGATTAGGGTTGTGCTACGAAGCAAAGGAGGATTCTATGCCTGGCGTCCTAAGCAAATAGCTGGTGTGCCAACTGCAGGCTTTTCTGCCTTATTTTTTTAATCCCACCTTTATTATTTTTATAAATAACTCAAGGTGGCAAACATACCTAATACTCCTTCCTCCTCCTATTTTCCCCACAATAACAACCCTGTGAAGTGAGTTGGGGTGACAGCGAATGACTCACCCAAGTTACCTAGCTGGCTTTCATGCCTAAGGTGGCACTAGAACTCACAGTCTCCTGGAGCCTTAACCACTAGACCAAACTGGCTAAGCTTGAAGCCAATTTATTGGCCTGCTAGAACCACTGAAATGGAGCAGAGCTTATAACACAGCTGAGAAGCTGGCACAGAAAAAGAAAATTATCTTAGAAAGCTTCAGTGAGCATGCCAGAGAAACACAGGTTATGGATCTTACACACTCAGCCCTCCCAAGCATAAAGAATCACACACTTAGACATATTAGGTTAAGAAGTAAACGAATTTCTTACTGACATTATTGTTGCTTCTGCTACATCCATCTTGGTGGAAAAGATGAAGTTCCTTTGTTCTTCTTTTCTTTCTAAATACTTAGTTTTGCCCTAAACTCTCAGCCCTACAGCTGCCAAGAGCTGCATGGAGGAAAGGGGAATTCCAGACCCACCTCATGGTGCCCAGAATGGAGGAGAGCAGCACACATCTGTGTGCCTGCTTCTGGTGGAGAAGAAGGAAGAGAGAAAGAGGAAGTAGGAGTGGGAGTGGCAACAAACAGCTTCCTCAGAGTTGCATTGTGGAACAACTTAATTTACATGTTAATTCACATGCAAATGAGGCATGCTGGATTTGCCAGAACTTCCAACAAAGCTTACATATCCTTATGCCAGTAATTAATGCTGTTTTCACCATATAATTAGGCTGTTGCAATGCACTCTATTACACCATCTTTGAAGACATAGTGGAAACTGAAACTGATCCAAAATGCAGCAGCTTAGCTGCTAATGGGGCTGAGTAGGTTTACCAGCGCTTTAGTAGCAGTACTGGCTACCAGTAGGTTTCCAGGTCAAATTCAAGTGGAAATATTTACCTGTAAAGCCCTACATGGCTTGGCTTCTGTATCTTCAGGACCAACTTTTCCAACCAGATTCTACCATCCTGTGCTTTTACCCAGAGAGGAGATACTAAGGATCATGGGCTGAAGGGGATGCGGGCCTGAAGGCAATCCTCAATGGCAGCTTCCACATTTGGGGAGCAGCTGACCCCCTGAGAATTGTGGGACCCCCAATCTGCTAGCCTTCTACACAGCCATTAAGACCAAATTGTTCTGCTGACAGTTTGGACAATCAGGATGGTTATGGGCTGCTTTTTTTTAGATTTGTATCTAATAGGTGTTTTTACTTACAGTATTGGTATGGATTTTTTTAAAATTTGGGATTAGGATTTGCTTATTGTATGGGATTAATTCTTGTTACTGTTAACTGCCTAGAGACTTTGCAGTGGACAGTATGCACATTTTTGTACATATGTATAGTGGTGTTTAAAAGTATATGAACCCTTCTGAATTTTCTGTATTAACCATTCTGCCTATTTTTGCATAAATATGACCTAAAACATGATCTGTTCTCCATACAAAGAGAACCCAATTAAATCAATGAGTCAAAAACTGTATACTTGTCCATTTATTTACTGAGAAAATGATCTTGGTTTTGCCAGGATGGGACCCGGGCCCAGGTACAATCCCCACTCCAGGAAAATGCTTCAGGTTCTAGGAGACTATCCCAGCCAGCCAGGAAGACTAACAGGAGCAGCAGAAGGCTCAAGAGAAATAAGTTTGTTGTTCAAAGCTTATTGCACCTCCACAAGTACTTGAGTAGGACTGCCACAGCAAGGCTGCAGAAATCCAGACAACCACTAGATAATAGCAAAGAGCAGGGCTGGCTTTAGGCTAAGGTTGACTGGGCACTGGCCTAGGGCACCAAAGTCATGCCACCCCTCCTTTCGAATCATTTTAAAAATGCTATCTTCTCATTGGCAGGAGGTGGCACCATCAGTCAATGTGGCCTAGGGGTACTGTACCAAATACTCATGAGTCAGCACTGGCAGAGATAAAGAAAGCTCTAGCTGTTTGGTGCCATCATGTGGTCATCTGGATTTTTGCAGCCCAAATACTGCAGCCCTGAGTATGTGAGATAAAATAGGCAGAACAAGAACCAAGAGTCATAGAAATTGTTATCGGGTAATCATATTCTCTAGACAGTGCCATGTTTCCATTCATCTTCCTAGTTGGGGGGTGTGTGCGCACCTTTCCTGGTGGAATAGGAGATGGCGATCAAGGAGAAACCTACTCTGTTTTCCACCTTTTAACTGATAGGGGGTATAATGATTAGGCACCTAGTAACTTGGTTTGATTTGAAAATTATTTTGCATACAATGTAAGAGCACAATAGGAAATAGGAAGTGTTCCACTTACTGAAAGCTGCTTTATTATGGAGCTGTCCTGATACTAACTTCTAAACTTTTTTTTTAAATTGTAATCTTTGCCTGGGTCTCTTGGGAAATTGAGATATGAATTAATATTAGTAAGTATGCAAATTTACATGATATAATGTGTCTCACATTTTAATTTTGGAGCTCTGATCACACTATCCCAAGTAAGTTTAAGCATGCAGCCTAATTTAGATCCTGGTTTGAGAACAAAGACTTCAGCTTTTTTTTTACCAGATAAGACTTTGGAAAGATTACTAGCACAAAGTAGTAACCTTGAGAAGCAAGTTTCAGGAAAATCAGAGGGCCTTTCTCCACTTGCACATAATCATGGCAGAAACAATTCCATGGCAACATCTTTTTTCAGCTATGTTCTCATGACATTGTCTTCATGTTGGCCCCAGTCCATGACAGAGATAGGCTTAAGTCATCCTTAGCTGAAACAATGTTAAAGTGATATTTTCTTCTGTATTTTGACACTGATTAAGGGTAGCCTCAGGATGTATAGAAGGCGGCGCCACCCTTTAACTTAAAGGAAACCAAGTGAATGCAGTGACTTGAAACATTGTCTACACAGGGACTGGCAGTGGAGATGGCAAATTTCATGCTGGTAGAGTTTTCTCCAACTCAAGGATGACAGGACAGCATTTCAACTCATCACTGGAGAAAGGCCTTATGGCTGCAAACTATCAGGCTCATATCAATGACCATTTTATCACACAATTTATTACATATTTTATCTGATGCTGATAAAATAACCTTTAGAATTATTGGTCATCTATATGGAATCAATGTTTTGAGCAAAACTGGTGTGAGAAAGCTATGAACCCTTCTGAAAAGAGCTGTAGAAGCAGGAAGATTTAAAACTACAAGCCATGTAGGTAAGTATTTCAGGCTCAAAATATGCTCTTAAAAGTTTTATTTTCTAAAGGTTCTTATATTTCTTACAGCACAACCCTGTGCCTGAGAACTCAACTCAGTGAGATCAACGAGACCGCAGTCCCAGGTATACTTCAGGCTACAGCCAAAGCAAAAACACTTTATAACATTATGCAGTACTAAAGGACAACAATAATGACGTTCCATATCCTTTATCAAAACGGGAGATTAATCTCCCTGGCTGTTTCTAGCCCCGAATTTTACTCCTGAAGCACAACTTGTTCCTTCAAGTGGAGAATCTACAAGTCAATTAACATACTCCGCTTTGCCTCGGAAAACGGATGCTACAATACATTTTGCAGGTACCACACGTTTTTGAGGAGTCGTTGTTATTGCCACTATTGCCGTTCTTGATCGAGCTCGGAAATGCTTGAAACAAAAAAACGCTTAGCAGCACGCCGTGGCTTGGGGGTGGGGAAAGCGTATCTCCCCCGCCCCGCACATGCTTCTTCCCCTGCTAGTTTGGGCTTTACCTGCAGCTTCCGCTCCCTTCCAAGATTCTGCACCGACAGAGGGGAGAGCGCAGAAGTGTCTATCAATAGCTAACTAGGAAGTGGGAGAAGCAGCGCGGTGCGAGAGGGAAACGGCGGGCCGGGCGCGGGGCCACGCGAGCGCCGCGCATTCAGGCGTGCCAAAGCCCACCAGCTCGCCGCGGCTTGGCCGACCTCCTCGACCCCAATGGCTTCTCTCGCGAACGCTCTGCCTGAAGGTAAAGTCCGCCCGCTTACTGTTCGGCAACTGGCGCGCGCCTCGGTGCAGAGGCACGGCGGCGGAGGGCTGCGCGCCTTTGCGGACGGGGACCGCGGGCACCGGAAGGTGGGCTGGGAAGAGCAAGGGAGGCGGGACCTTGGAGTGGCCTTTGCAGCGCGGCGGGGGGGGGGGGCGGATTCCCTGGGTGGACGCTGATCCTCCCACAGGCTGTGCTGGGCTGCTCTTGGTTGGCAAGAGGCTGCGTAGGACTGGCGAGCAGCTCTCAGTCTCTCGCTGAGGATATTATTAGTATGAATTGTTATTTGCATTGCTACTAATAGTTTTGGCAACAGCAGCGACCTTCATAGATAAAAGTCTTTGTCCCCTGCTTTGTCCGATTTGAAATGAGTCTGAAAGTTCCCCTTCTTCCTATTTTGTGCATTGTATTGAGAGTGATTTTGTGTTTTAAAAAATGCCTTTTTGGAGCGCCTCAAACTCTCAAGGTCTGATGAATCATTCACTCAAATGCTAAATAAATTAAGCCCTGCAGCATCTCTCTGAAGTGTAGCAAAATTGTTACAAAAGGTTGCCTTATGCTGTAACTTTTGTGAATTTCACTTTATATCCTTGAGCAAGAAAAAAATTCTATCTGTCCCAAGGGGAGTTTTGACTTATAAAAGCTTTTAAAATGGAAAAAGAATACACTTACAATTTGCATTTTTTTTAAAAAGGAGACTCCAGTATTTAATGTAGGGTAACTCACTCCCTTTTTAAATGACTTTGTTGAAAACTGAAATACGTAGTATAAATGAAATGTGAATCAACAGAACAAAAGTTTGCCCTTCAGTGCAATGCTTTAATCTGCACTCTTAAAACATGTTTCCAATTAAATCTTGTTCACTTGGAATTAAATCACACTCCTTGATACAGGACCTATGGATTCAATGCACATGTATTTATTTGTTTGTTAAATTTATATAGCCGCCTATGTCATATATGTGACACTGGGCAGCTTACAAACTTAACACAAAAATAACCAGAAACTTAACCAAAATCATTTAAAAACATTAAAAACTATTACATCTGTTAAAAACATAAAAACAATCTGTGGGAGAATACTGATACTAGATCCCCAGGCCAGATGACAAAGCCGTGTTTTCAGGCCCTTCTGGAAGACCAGCCAGATCAGGACCAGTCTGACCTCAAGGGGAATGTTGTTCCAGAGGGTGGGTGCCATGGCAGAACAGATGTTCCTCCTGGGTCCTGTCAGATGACATTCCTTCATGGGTAGGATCGGTAACATGCCCTTTCTGCTGGACCTGATGGGACAGGTGCATGCGACTGAGGAGAGGCTGTCCCTCAAATAGTTCAGCCACAAGCCATGTAGGACTTTATAGGTTATTACCACAGCACTGTCCTAACAGTCAGAAATCACACTGAGACGAGGAGTAGGTCTCTAGTGTTTATTACTGCTACATTAAACAGAATCCTAACAAACTGAAGAAGCGTGGGAAAAACCCAGACATATAAACCCCAAAAGCTAAGGCGGGTCTGATCTGTGTCTCTTTGAATGGCTGCTTAATTCCTCAATACTACGCATGCGTTTTCCACCCTGGATCGAGGCCCCCTCCTGCTCGCCATCATTACTCATGACAAGCACACTGAATTGAACCTGGAAGCAAACTGGTAACCAATGCTGCTTGTGGAGCAGAGGTGTGATGTGCCCTGATCTAAGTGCACACACAACTGCTTGCACTGCCACATTTTGCACCAGCTGAAGCTTCTGGATGCTCCTCAAGGGCAGCCCCGTGTAGTGCACATTGCAGTAATCCATGCGGGGGTGACCCGGCTGTGAGTGATTGAGCATAGGGCCTCCCACTTCAAGAATGAGCACAACTGGCCTACAACCAGAAGTTGCGCAAAGGCCCTCCTAGCCATGACTGCCACCTGCTCATCAAGCAGGATCATGAGTCCAGAAGGACCCCCAGATTATTCATCCCATACAGAAATAAAGATGGTAAATTCCCAGATTCTGGTGGCCCCAAAACTCAAAGCCACTCAGCCTTGCCAGGGTTGAGCTGAAGCCTGTTGTTCCCCATCCAACCCCATCTATGTTAAGCATAAGATGGTTAGATTGGCTTTGGCTTAATGTGTTGTGTGAATTGCTACTATTGGGGTTATAAATCTTGCTTTATACTTTAGCTTGTTGTGTAAAGACAAACATGTCCTTTTTTCAGTAAACCATGCATGAACAAGCTATTGTTTAGTGTGTTGTATAAAAAGCCAGCCATAGCTAACTTTTTATAACACTGCAGAGAGCTTCTTACTTGAGAAGATTCTAGACTGTTTACATATGGAAATGTGTGATATGCCCAGGTCCTTATATTCACAGAGTTTCTAGACATTGTCATCACCCTTTAGTCATCAACCCATATTTGATCTCCGTTTCATCTTGATCTCCATAAACATTAAAAATGTCAGAAGAGTCCATCTTTGGCCTTCTCAGTTGTTGCCCCTAGGCTGGAATATGTTCCCAGTAGATATCAAGGCTGTATCTTCTTTGGAAGCCTTCAAGAGAGCCTTAAAAACCTAATGTTCAGCATGGCTTTTAATAATTTTTAGGAACTTAAATGGTTTCAAGATGGTTTATGTTGATTTTTATATATTCAAATGGTTTAAAAATTAATGTAAATTAAAACCATTGTGAAGTGAAAAATACATAATAAAAATATTTCCTGTTTTTTATTTAATATGGCTTCTAGTCTATTGTTTATTTGACCAAGGCTGTTACATTTGACCTAACTCATGACCAACTGTTATGAACTTATGCAAGCCATTTTCTTTAGTACTTTTCACTCTGTTGGGATAAACCAGGATGTGAAACCTGTTGTGGGGTTTGCAAATTGACTGTCTAATTATCAAGCAGTTAAAATAGAGATAAATAAATATCTCTTGTCAGGCAATAAAGTAGGAACAAATTAATATCTCTAAAATGTTGATGAGTATAAACCTAAACCCCTTTTTGGCTTGTTTCCAGCAGATCAGGCTACTAAAGAGCCAGTAGAAGACACTGACCCTAGCACTTTATCCTCAGAAAATGTAAGTAGCTTTGTGAATTTGTTGAAGTGCAAGTGGTTAGTTGCCCAGCTAAGTGGTTCTACCTAACTGACCTTGATTAATTTTGAAAAGCTCAGCAGTGTGGAAGTTGCATGAGGGTCACCAGAAAATTCAAGGATTGTAGTCTACAGTGGGAAATTGAACAACATCATGGTGGAAGGCATTGACAATTTTTTTTTATGTTGCAAAGAAAACTACATGAATATGTCCATAAAGTTAGCAAAAACTGATTCAAAGGAAACATTACTTTTACTAAGTAATTAATTAATTTATTTTACTTTTGACTACTATTACATAGTATTTAATGCTCACAGAAAAGTTCAATAATTAAGATGTTAGAAGTCAAAATACATGATCTGAAGCAAGTTTAGGGACATGATCACCCAATCAGTTCCTTTGTGATCTTCACAAATAATTGCTACACAAATAACATCTCTACCAGGGCACATAGCACTGGGGGAGAGGATATTTAGTTAAGTTACTTCTGAGTTTTAGTCTTCTAAGAGCTATAGAATTCTGACAGTTTTATAATAATAAGAAAGGGCTGTAACGAGAAGTTAATGCCTATTTCATGCAGTTACATATGTCTATATAAAAAGTGAGAGGTGCTAGTGCCTGCTTCTTATGTGTAATAACCAGCTACTTTTGATGGAACCATTGGAAATGATAACTAGAAAGAAAGCAGTTAGCATTCTAGTATTAATCTCTGTATCAAGAAGGAAAATGACCATAACTAATCAGGGATTCATAGTTGACCATACTGTTGGTTCAGAGGTACACAAATGAGGACTTCCCTTTCTCTATATCTTTTCCATTGGTTTGTGTGGAGAAAAAGGAGAGAGTTGTAACCAGAAAACTCAGTGGTGAGGGATGCAGTTGGAGTCATTACGCAAGATTTGTCTGTAGTGGTTTTATTATTTCCACCAGTGTCATGAATCCTTAATGAAGTTGGTCCTCAAGGATTTTTTTTAAAAAACTATTTGCTTCAAAACCTTATTGGGATGAAAGTTTTGGAAACTTTCTGAATCAAATTATGGAAGGAGGTTTTGACATGAGATTGCCATTTTTATCAGCAAACTCAACCCAAGTCTTTCATAATTTCTGCTTGTACTCTTAAACCTTTCAGACAGGGGGCTTGATAAATCTCCATTGATTCCTTATTCCTGCTTGGAGAAATACTGTAAATGAATTGTTGAATACCTGGCAAGCTCAATGAACAGCTGGGAATCTGTGTTTGGCTTGAAAGGTTGCAAATTCAGCAGAACTAAAAATTTAACAGGTCAAAATAATTGGTGTGTCAAACCATATCTAAAGTAATTGTATAAAAATATGCTTCTCCTTTTTGTCTCAACAGATAACAGATAAGTATCCTGTTCAAGATACAGCATTACCCAAAGGTAAAAATAGAAAACTGCAATGGCTATATTTTTTATTTTTTGAAAAATATTGAAATATGCAACTCGATTAGGTATGCCACTTCATAATGAAACTATGCATAAAATACTTTATATACCACAAATGCTTTGCCCCTTCATAGATTTCACTCCATAATTTTCTAGAACTGCCACCAGATAGATTTGCTGAAAATCCCAACTTTTATTAACTCTGAGATCTTCAAAATCTTCTAATGTCAAGAAGCCACCAAGGAAGAAAATACCTTACAGTCTTCTTTCTTCATTCATTTTCAGCTTAGTAGCTCAATCCCATCACCAGAGATTACAAATATGCAAGAAATGTTTCATCCAGTTCCACTTCCACTCAGGGATCATGACTTGAGAAATTCTGCTTCTGTATGAGAGATAGTTAACTACCTAGTCTTGACTACCTAGCTTGAAGGACCCAATTTCACCTGTCCCACTTCTCCTCAGGATAAGGTCGTATTTCTTCTGCTTCGCTTATCTTTAGGGGCTTCTGTTGCTCATATTCTCTGGATTGGGTCAGTCAATACCACAGTCAATATTTTTATTCATTTTATTTTTATTTATTTCATACATTTGCAAACTTTCCCAATCATACCAACTCTGGTGATGATAGATATTCTCTGTCTCCATTGTCAGAATGCACATCTCATGGGGTTCATTTCATATGGTACAACACAATTTGTAATCATTGTTTCCATTCCCTCCTCATGTCATCTGAACCACCTTCTATATTGGAAATGCGGCAGCTTCATTAGCAGACACCACCACTACCTTTGTTTGATACTAATCAACCAGTGCAGCCTGGAGCATCAAACTCCTTTTTTGCAACATCCCAGCTGAGGCATCATAGCTTTCTATCTATACTGTAGCTTTCTATCCAGCTTTCTACCAGTTATGAAGGTGGTGACCAAGCTTGTTTGAAGTTGGATATCGACATTTCAACTGATCTTCTCCCCACTCAAAACAAGCAACTCTAGTCACAGTGCACCTGAATGTAGGCAATTAGTCCATTACATCGATGTTAGAAAACAAATTTCATTTTATTGCAATTATCCAAGTCATTAGATATGGAGGTTATTCACTCAAAGGGTATGGATGATTTAATACGATTTAATATTTGCATATGCATGCAAATGCTTAGGCTCCTGGTGTGTGTGTGTAAATAAAAAGCCTGGTTCCAGATGACTCTGGGTGCTGACTTGTCATACCTGTCTTGCCAGTTCTGTTGTAGTCTGCAAAGAGCACATGGCATTGGTTAATTTCTATTCCATTGATGTTGTACAAAATAGAGAACTGATACTGAGTTGGGGGGAAAACTGCACATTTTATTTAAGCATTCAGCTGCAAACTCATTTCAGTCCAAGTCAAGAGAAGTCAAGAGAAAGCCAGGTCATGACTTGTGGGTCATGAGGGAAAGAAACCTGATACAGTGAACCACAGAAATTATTCCACAACAGCCTTGTCTTTTTGGCTCTCCATCCATCAGGCTTATCTCCATCAGTGTTTCCTATAAGAGACAACAGCCTCACTGTTCTGTCATCTCCCACAAGATAAACAAAGTGCATCCAAACTATTTTCCTCTGAAGGTTATGTTGTGTCCAAGTCACAGCTCCATACTATGAAGTACCAAGCTGACCGCAAGATTATTAATGGCTCTCTTCATTGTACTTGGTTGGCTGCAGTCTGTTAGTCTTTCTCAGGAAGACTTTCTCAGAACACTAGGAATTGTACTGAGAACCTTCTCTTTGATGGGGAGCACCTCTTCAGTGGGCAGATGGATAACAGCAGCAGCAGAGCAACAACAGGATTAATGTCATTTCAATCTGTGTTCAAAGGGATCATCCTTAATCCAGGCCTTGCTCCTCTTCAAGGCTGTCTTGTTGTACACCTTGATATGGGAGACAACCAGGCCACACAGATGATACCGACCAACATCTAAAAGGTGCCAAGATGACAATCAGACAATCATTGTAAATATTGTTCTTTCTCCTAGGCTTGTGATGTTTACTATGTATTTGTCAGTTTAGGAAAACACTACTATGAACTTGTGTTTGACCATAGGGCATATATACTATGCCACTGAGTTCAGCACTGAGCTACAAGTGGGAATAATTCACCTATCCCTCATTTTCTCTTTGTGGTGCTTGGAAATTCAGGAACTCATGCAGAAAGGAGCAATTACACTGTTCCTGACATTTCTTGTTTGAGAAGAGGGATAAAATGGATTAACCTGCCTTGGATCTCTGCAACCTAAACCTGTTTATCAGGGCCAAAGCATTTCATAAAGTCACTCTGGTCAAAATTTTACCACTACTTCTTTGAGGAGTAAAACATATTCTTCCACATCTCCATCAGATCCATTCTTATGCTTTACAGTAGATGGAATTCTCTGTTCAATACTATTCTTTGGCTTCATGAATCTCTCCTAAACATATGGCAATGGTTATCCACAAACATCCCATATCAGTGACTTCTTGTGATTTAAACTCAGTTTATCTTTCAGGGCCACATGTTCCAGACTTTTGTTTTATTTCAGAAGTTGGGCGTCTTGGTGATTTTTTGCAAGTTGTGACTTCAGTCTTCCCAAATTTACCATTTACTGGAGCAGTCGTAACACATTACCAGGTTGGTCTGTAACGTTTAGCATTATTCATCCATTCTGCTTCTCACTAACTGCTGGGGCATCCTAACGTAGGAACCACAGTGCCTGTTATCCCCTTAGCCAGGTTCCATCTGAAGATGTTCCAGCATCCTGGGATGCTGGGAAATGTCTGTAATTTAGAAGCAGAGCAGATCACAGTGTGGTTCTCTGGCGATGCATCTCTTCTTCTGGGAGCAAGACTCAACATCTTCCCTGTGCTTCTTTTGCTGACAAGAGTGCTGAACAAGCTAGTGCAAGTTCTCAGCTGTATTCTGATCATGCCATGGTGGCAGCAGCAAACTTAGTTTCTGACCTACCTTTTCATCACTTGAGAAATTTTGCATACTTGTACTGTACCATCCAGTCCTCCTCACTGTAGATCAGTTCTGCATTTGACATCTTGATCTTAGACTGATAAAGTTGATAGTTCATACTGCCAGAACTTTTCCCTCAGAGGTGATGGAAGAGATGACAGTATGCATAAACAGTTGTCTCCTATGCTGCCAAGGGACCAGGTTTGTTTCCTTTGTTTCCAGTTTTGGAATGGGCCCAGTTCATTGCTTGTTCCAACATGTTTTTTAGTTCCTTTTTGTCAAGGACTTCACCTTCTTCAAAAAAGTGTTTCTATTTGTTCTGACACTGACTTATGCACCTGCTGAGGCTTATTCAGTGTTCTATTACAGTAAGGTTTAATGTGTTCTGAGAGTTTACATCAGTGTTTTTCAAACTTGGCAACATTAAGATGTGTTTCAACTCCCAGAATTCTCCAGCCAGCATCTTAAAGTTACAAGATTCTGGTTAGGGAATTCTGGGAGTTGAAGTCCACATATCTTAAAGTTGCCAAGTTGGAAAAAAAAACTAGTTTACATAACCTCTACCCTCCCATTTACCCATCTATTACTTCTTGGAATCTTCCCTTGGTTTTGTTGTGTTTGACATCCATAGCCTTCAAACTGCCATGTACAAATCCTAAAGGAAGCTTTCATGGTGAGAGTTACTTCTGTCTGGAGAGCAGGTAGGTACTGTATGAGCACAATTCTCTACCTTATGAGCAGAGCCTCTAGTCTTCTTCCACAAAGGATATCTCCAGCCAGATATATCACTCCTTCCCAAGACTTCCATATGAACTAGTCACTGGTGTTGCCTATTTTTTCTCCTAACCAGTCTACATCATTAGGACATTCTGTCTATGTATTAGACATTATAAGCCTTTTATGTAAACAGTGCTGCCACCTTACACCCCCGTCTCTTGGTATGTTGCCAGGGCCTACTGAATAATTTCCTAGTGTTACTGCAATGTTTTGCTAACATCTGACTTTGTGAGTAAGGAGCCTTCAATATTTGTCGCAGTACACTGTACTAGGTCCACCATTTCCTCGACAGCATTCCTTGCAGGAGTACAACCGCCTTATTTGTGCTGACCCCAACTTATGCAGATTCAACATCAGGGCCAGGAAAAGTGCTTCTTTGGGGAACAGCAGTATTCTTGTCTTTCGATACAAGATTGGGTACTTCTACCCTTGACTAAGAAGGTTTATTTTATTTTATTTTATTTTATTTTATATTTTATATTATATTATATTTTATATTTTATATTTTATATTTTATTTTATATTTTATATTTTATATTTTATTTTATTTTATTTTATTTTATTTTATTTTATTTTATTTTATTTTATTTTATTTTATTTTATTTTATTTTATTTTATTTTTTATCAAATGTGTATGGTCACCGATCTCACACAAGGTGACACTGGGTGGCTTACAATAAAACCAACAAAAATATAATATATTTTAAGACCACTTAAAACACTTAAATAATTAAACATAAATAAGAACAAGATTGTGAGGGGGTTAAAATCAGAATGTTATACATAGTGTAGCCAACGTGCAGGCTCCCTGCTGCCAGGGGATTCCCAGGCCTGATGAAAATATGTTTTGATGGTTTTCCGGAAGGCCATAAGGGTTGGAGCTAACCTCACCTCAGAGGGAATGATGTTCCAAAGGGCGGGTGCCATGGCAGAAAAGGCTCATCTCCTAGGTCCCATCAGATGGACCTCCTTAGCAGACAGGAGGTACAACATGCCTCTCCTGCCAAATCTGATGGGATGGGGAGTAAGATGTAATTGAGGAGAGGTGTTCCCTCAGATAATTGGGCTCCATGCCATGTAGGGCTTTAAAGGTCAAAACCAGCAGCTTGAATTGTACCTGGAAGCAAACTAGTAAACAATGCAGCTCACAGAACGGAGGTATAACGTGCCATTCTAGAGACACACATCACTGCTCGTGCCACTGCATTTTGCACCAGCTGAAACTTCTGGACACTCTTCAAGGGGAGCCCCATATACTGTAGAGGGCGTTACAGTAGTCAATTCAGGAGATGACCAGGGCATGAGTAACTGTGAGCAGAGCCTCATGGTCCAGGAATGGGCGCAACTGGTGCACAACACAAAGTTGCACAAAGGCCCTTCTGGCCATGACTGCCACCTGCTTCTTGAGCAGGAGTTGTGAGTCCAGAAGGACCCCCAGATTGTGCACCAGGTCTGCTCAGGGCAGTGCAACCTCATCCAGTACCAAAGATGGTAAAGTCCCAGATTCAGAAGGCCATAAGAACCAAAGCCACTCAGTCTTGCCAGGATTCAGTTGAAGCCTGTTGTTCTCCATCCAGACCCCCAGAGTCTCCAGGAACCAGGACACCAGGAGTTTGGCTGGACTGATTCTTTGTTGTTCTTGGGCTGGCCCCAACAGGAACACTGATGACACGTAATGGTATGTGGGAATGACTTTGAGAGACAAGGGGAAGAGATGCTGCCTACAGAATGATCAGATAAAAGGGGGAGGAGCCCGCAGCACATAAAGGGCACATAAAGAAACTTAGAAAGGATCCGCCCTAACTCATCAGGCTGTAAAAAGAGACAGCAGGAGATTTGTACTTTCAGACTTGCAAGATTCTGTTAATGTAGCCTCACAATAAAGTAGAATTACAGGTAGTCCTTGACTTACGACCATTCATTTAATGACCATTTGAAGTTATGATGGTGCTGAAAAAAATGACTTACGATTGGTCCTCACACAACCTTTGCAGCAACGAATTTTGGTCACATGATCAAAATTCAGGTGCTTGGCAATCAGCATGTATTTATGACAGTTGCAGCATCCCAGGGTCACATGATCATTATTTGCAACTTTCCCAGGGGGCTTCCAACAAGCAAAGTCAATGGGGGAAGCCAGATTCACTTTACAACCAAGGTTGTAAAATCGGGTGCAACTCACTTAACGACTGCATTGCTTAGCAACAGAAGTTCTGGTCCCAATTGTGCTTGTAAGTAGAGGACTACCTGTAGCTCATCTGGTTGTGTTTCCTGTCTGTTCTACCTGGGAAGGCTAACACACACTTCATGTCCAAAGTAATCATCTGCACCTCCAGAGAATTCCATTTTGGGCTCCACACAGATTTGCCACTGATACATTTAAATACATACATGAGCACTTGAAGCACACTTACAAGAAAGCAATGGGTAAGCAACAACAACATGTACTTTCTCTGAAATTCAACAGAGAAGAAAGTTTTGGGAACCAATAATTAGCTGGGATCAAAAGGATTGTTCATGGATCATCTGTTTTCTTATTTCAGCCTGATCCCCAAAGTGTCTTCAGGTGTCAATGCACTGTGAAGGAATAAAGGCAGAATGAACATCACCAGTCTCTCCATGCAAGTGTGGAATTACTTTCTGTCCAGGCATACAGGGCAAAACTTAGTCATAATATTTTAGACCTGTTCCTTGCTAATTCAACTCATCTTACTCTAAAAATATGGATGGTATCCAAATAATCATAAACAACCAGTAAGTCATAAAGAACAGCAAGAGAGAAATCACTTAAAGGGAGATAATTATTTTGAAGAAATTTCCATTGTACCTGGAATGGCAAATAAAGATATGAATTTTTATTCTGGTAAAGTAGCATTCTGTACCTAAGTATTTTTAAATGTTTTGTTTTTGTAACAATTGTCATTATAACTTACATTTTTTGAATCGCCTGGAATGTAATATATGTACCAGAAGGTAGACTTAAGATCAATACTATGAAAAAGAAAGTCTAGCTCAGCCTTCTCCAGGGTTATCCTGTAGATATGCAGACTGAGAATTCTGGAAATTAAAGTCAAACACTAGAGGTCAAGATTAGCTTTCCCTAATCTGGGCACCCTCCAGATGTATGGACTTTGATGGAGTTAAAGAACTTCAAGCAGCTAACAGCAATCTTGCAGAGTATAAGCATGGACCAAAAAAAGAACTTGCACATCAAGCTTAATTACAGTCAGAAATAAGTTCAGTCTTCACTCAGCAGTTAGATGAAGAAAAGTAGAGGTAGCTTACTTTATTCAGCGGATCTGGATACAGGTAGGTTCATAGTAGAAAGACACTTCATCACTGATTCTTTGTAGGCACTTTCTATGTGGAATAGAAAGTCTGTGTGCAAGCAAGATGCAAGCCTGCAGCCCTCCCTGCTTGCATGTCTTCCCACAAGGTAAAGATGGAGACTGTGTGAATCTCCCAGACCAAGAAGAAGGAGGAAGAAGAAATCAGGTGACCCATGTGACTTCCCACAAGCACAATAGAGACACGCCTACCAGACAAACCCTCTTATACTTGTGAGACAATGCTGAGTTGATCCCTGATAATTCCAACAGACTTAACCTCCCAAAATTCCTCAGGCAACATGACAATTTTTAGAATTCTTGGAGTAGATTCCAACTGTGGCAAGTTTGAGGAAGTTTGGTCTTTGCAAGCAACAGGCTTGTCTCAGCCACGAGGACATTTTTTTTTTTGAAGGACCATGTTTGCTTCCTGCTGTTCTTAGACCTGAAACTGCTCTAGATTTGGTGAAAGTAACTACTGTATACAGGACACACCCAGGCAATTTAAAAGCTCTGGCTTTGTTCTTGAATCTATTAATGATAACTGGATATTCAGGAAGGAGCCAGTGAAATGTTGCATGATATTCAGATAAACACTATCATTAATAATTACTGCAACTCATATAGGGGCCAGTTTGTAAAATGATGATTGTAATGTAATTGGTTGGTGACTAACAGGCAAGTGTGATGTGTCAGATGGTTTGGAAGAGAGATATATGGTGTTTTATTTCACGGGAAAGAAGATTAGCATAATAGAGAGTAGCAATTCCTCGCATACTCTGTGCATACACAGGGCTTTCATTTATTACCTCCACCTTCTGGAAGTCAGTGGCTGATAATGTGCCAACAGGTTAGTTCCTTCTGCAATCTTAGGTATGAAGAATTTTAGGCAAGTCATCACTGGTTATGCTAAATTTTATGAATGGAACAGTATGCCTGTATTACAGCTTTCTTTCTTGTTCTGATACATTACTTGAATTGGCACCATAATCTTTCTGAATTACAGAACCTTTTAGAAATATTTTGATCAAGAGGTCTGAACTTGACTAACATTTCAGGATATTTGCCTTTTAGATGAAGAATACCAAACAGAAAAAGTGACTTTGGAAATTTCATCCATTAACATTAGAAGCCTAACATCAGATTCAGGCCTGATACACCAGGTAATCGTAATGTTGTTAATCTTATTAGAATATTTGTCGACAGGTAAACATTAAGACTTTGCAGTATTGTACCCCAGTTTACTATAAGTTTGCACCAAAAGTTTTATTTCAAACTCAGGTGCAAACTGGAAAAAGAACAGAAGTAGCAATGAAAAAATCCTGAACTTTGGATACTCTCTGCTTTCACTGAAAGAAGGTCATCCTACAGCTTGGCCCCTTGTTACCTTCAGAACCATCAGCTTTATGTAGAATCTGCCTGACCTACACTATCAAATAAAGAAAGGATGCCCTGGGTACCCACCGTGGAAGAAATTGGGGGTCGGGACTCAAGATAGATTTTCTCATAGTAGACCCACCCTCTGACAAAACTTGCCCCCAAAGTTAGGTGTGCCCCTACTCAGATGATAGTTTGGAAGACAAGAAAACAATCTTTAAGAGAGGGTTCAGACTTACTTGATGGCAATTACAGTTTTTTTTAAATAGTTCTTAATTGTTTTATTATTACTGGTTTTATGGGTGGATTTTATTATTGTATTGTATGTTGTAAGCTGTCTAGAATAGGAAGAGTGGATGATGTACCCATTTTAGTAAATAAATATCCAGAGAGGGCCCTAATTACATAAGAACTTAAGAGGCAGGAGGTTCATATGAGAATAAGGAGTCCTTGAAGAAATGCAAACCTAGACATGCAAGTCTTTGTAGACAAAAGTAACAGCTGTCCATGGAAAAGAATTGCAGCCCCCACACTGCGTTCAGCACTGGCAACTTATTGACAGAATTCATACATCTTCCTATGCCAGGGGCTAAGCAAAACAACAATCTGTTGACAAAGCCACAATTGTATGGGTTCACATTCTGCCCTAAGCCAAAAGGAACCACCACATTATAGCTTAGCACAAGATATGAACCCAGCTGCTTTGATTCCTGGTTATTTTACTTAACACCCTTTTGGCTGTATTTCGAGTCGAGCATTGCAAAGTGTTATTCTCACTACAACCCCTTCTTTCCTTTCCCTTAAGTAGTGAAATACCACTCGCCACACAAATATTTCCCTCTACACAGATTTGCAGAAGCCATGTTTTGCCTTTAGGGTATACTGGATTTTCTCATCTTCCATCACATGTAAGACAAATTTGTTGTTTTGTCTGGTCTTGCAATTTATTAACAGGAGTTTTTTTTTTAAAAAAATGTTAAATGCAATGCTTTATAGTTAGTAATCTTTCAATACAATTATACGTTGGATGGTATATACAAAAATGGATGGTAATCTGGTCTTCTTGTTCGGTCATGTGGTTTTTATTATCAAACTGGAGAAAATTTAGGAACATTTATGCATGCATCTGATGAAGATTGTAATAGTAAGACAAATAGAAACTATAATTATTCCTCAGTTTGGTTGCCTTTGGGATCTGTTGGAAGGGTAGGATTTTTTTTTTCTGGAAACCTCAGGATTATTGCAGTCATCTAATACTTCCTCTTGTGTGTGCATGGTGCTATAGAAATAATACTATTTAAGTTTTAATGTTGAAAATAAAGCAAATATATTACAGTGTTGACTCGTGTTATTGCCTCTTCTCTCTTTTCTGTCACCTCCTCTTTAATTCTGGCCCTGCATTTCTACATTTCTCACTATCATGTCGCTAGAACAACAGTTCTCAAGTTGATAAGTCCTAACTTCATGGATGCCCAGCAGCCCAGCAAGGTATCAGGTGTGGCTCACATGCCGTTTTAACCTCCCTCTCATCAAATTATTCTCCTCCTTCCCCTTTCTGTGCCTACTTTCCCTACTGAATCATCACTTCAATTCTAATTTAATATTATGCTTTATTTTAGATAATCTATACTTTATTTGTTGAAGTTTCAAGTAAATAAAGCTCTTTGCTTTGCTTTACAGATAGTCCTCACTTAACAATCACAATTGGGACCGGCATTTTGGTTGCAAAGCAAAGAGGTCATTAAGAAAATGTGACCTGATTTTATGACATTTTTTGTGGCAGTTGTTAAGCAAATCACCATGGGCATTAAGTGAACCACATGGCTGTTAAGCAAATCACACAGCCCCCCATTGATTCTGCTTGCCAGAAGCCACCGGGAAGGTCAAAAATGGCAATCCCGTGACTATGGGATAGAGCAATGGTCATAAATGCAAACCGGTTGCCAAGTGCCCAAATCGTGATCACGTGACTGCGGGGATGCTGCAATAGTTGTAAGTGTGAGGACCAGTCACAGATCTTTTTTTCAGCACTGTTGTAAGTCTGAACTGTCACTAAATGAATGGTTGTTAAGCAAGGACTACCTGTAATTTTATTTTTCACATTATCTTTCAGACTTTGTCAATGGCCATGCTCACTTTGGGTCCTTGTCTCACTCTGTTTTGAACTAAAGCCCTCAACATGCCATTTAAAGACTGGGATGGCCCTCAGACTGACCAATCTGGCATCCGTGCTTTGCTGTAGCTAAAAGTCACTTAGGGTTAAAAACACTGATGAAAATACGTAACGCTGAAAGAGCAAAGTCCTTAGAGGAAAAACTACACCAGTGTATAACGTTTCAGAGAACTAGGCATAAAGTATCTAATAGATAGCATACCTGGTACTGCAGAAACAATAAGCCTGGTGCAGCTGAACATGGAATATAAATGGTTTTGTTTAAGTTGAAGGTGTTGGGCTTCTCCCTGCCTCTTCCCCAAACTGAGATCAACCTCAAAAGACAGGTTAGGCATTGTATGCCTGGTTGTCATGGTCTTGCCACATAAATTATCTTTGGAATGGATTTGCATGGAATGGATGCAGTTAAGTGTAGGTAAGTAAAGGTGTCTGGTTACAGCATATTATATAACTACATAGCTTGCCTGTATTTGCATGCACAGTTTCTGATCTACTCCAGAGTGTCTGTGATACTCTCAGATGAATGACGCTACACAAAAGCCAACTGTACTTTACTGAAAAGATCTCAAGGGAAAATCCCCACCTGCTTTCATCTTTAAAGCTGCAATAAGAGGGTGGGGGGGATCTCTTCATCTAAGCTTGTTGGTTTTCTGTAACAGCAGAAGCATCTGCTGCTGATTTTTCAAATCTATCTTACCACGATAAAGTCTTCCTGAACTCAGGAATTAAGCGCCTCTCTTTTATGATAATCTTCCTCTATAGAAGTGCAGCTTGTTCAAAGTATTTATTTATTTATTTTAAAAAATGGCTTGACCTTTCCAATCCCTGTGAGGTAATAATTACACATTTCTCTAGATGCAGGGTGTATAATTTGATAAATTAAAGTTCGTATCCTGACATTAATGCAAGGATGTGTTTGTTTGTAGCCAGAAGAGGATGATGACACTCAAAGTAGTGCTGGTGATTCACCTACAGGTAATGCTCCACACATTTCCACAATGTATTTACTGCTCGATTGCAGTTTTCTTTATTCTAAGTAGGACACCTGGAATTATCGTTGTAGAAATAAATGGTCTTTCATTACACTGGCTGACAAGAGGGATCCTTTTATCTCAGCATCTCTGTGCTCTGACAATACAGGGAAGAGCTTTTTAAAAAATGTTTGATGATTGCAAGATAAAGAGGAAGCTGTCCAAAAAGTTCATATGCACAAAATTGACATTGGGCTTATTTGCCCACATAAGAGAATGACAGCTTGAGGAGGACCTCAGGATCATCGTTCCTGGGAAAATTACCAGATAACTAAGTTTGGTGCTATTTCATTTGCCTGTGGGTTAATGAAGGTGACTTTAGAAGGATAGTCCACCTGCATGAGGCTATATGTGGCCCCAAAAAGGCTTGGATGTGGTCCCTGAAACCGTTCCTAAAGTTGACATGAAACTGGTTTAAAATTTACCTGTATTTGCATGCACAGTTTCTGATCTTCTCCAGAGTGTTCTGTGATACTCTCAGGTGAATGATGCTATACAAAAGCCAGCTGTACTTTACTGAAAATATCTCAAGGGAGACTTATATTTAAAATCTAATGACACAGAAGGGGATTTTTAAAAAATACTTAAGTAGTCAGATTAAGTACATGTAATTTGTTTAGTGTTAATTAAATGAATTTACAAACATACCACACTATTCTCTTTTGGGTTAAGCAACATTATGCAAAATGCAGTAAAAGAATATGCAGTGGTAAGCAAATAAAAAATTGAAAGAGATAAAGAAAAAAAAATCTAACTGAATTCATTTATACCACCACCATTCACTGCACTTCCCCATATTTTTGCATTCTTACAAACAATCCTTGCTTTAATTCAACCACAGCTATACACTACATTGTACAGCATCATACACTGCCTTTTCTTCTTTAAACTTCTCATTTGTCTGTTTTTGATGATTGTATCAACTCCATCCAACTCCAGCTTTTTAAAATCTTTCTCTTCTTTTCAACCCATTCATTATTCCTTCATACATTTATTTTGCAATTTAACCCTTATTATTTCGTGCTATATGATCAAACCACTTTTGTGGTTTCTTTCATGCTGGTCAATCACTTTTATATCCAATACACATTCATTCAGTTTCCTTTTTTTCCTGATTCTATCCTTGGTTTAGCATATACACTTCTTAAATACCCCATTCCCACTGCATTCGATTTGTTTTTGTGTCTTTGCCCTATTCTCAATTCCATATAACATATCCCACTATGTGAGGAAAGTATAGTGGCATCTGGCCAATCATAAGGCCCAGATGCGGTTTTCACACATACATTTATCAATTCGCACACTACTCCATAAACAAATCACATTATTTTTATACCTCTCCAGTTATACCATCTACGCCTGCAGCCTTACAGTTTTTCAGCATTCTCACTGCATTTATGGCTCCTCATTATTTTTCAATTTATATTCAATTTAAATTTATAGCATTCGTTTCAATTCTATTCCACAACGTACCAATGAAAATCTCTAAAATAGTCATTCCAGCATTCCCTTGCTTCACTTTCATTCCAAGTCATTTCATCACTTTAATTCTTAGTTCCATTCACTCTTCTGCTTCTTCCATCAAAATCACTTTGCATTTTCTCTGACATCTTAACTGTTCCTTGCACTCTTTAACTACATGCTTTGCAATATCCTTTTCCTCTATATACATATTATACAATATCTTTCACCCTCATTTTTTTGCATCAGTCATTTTCTTATATGAATTTTTCTTCATCCATAGCTTCTTTCACTTCTTTGTTCCACCAAGCACCCTTTTTCATACTTCCCCAGCATAACTCCACACAGTTTTATGCCACTATGTAACATAATTATTTTCTCTTTTTGCTAAGCAACCTCTGTATCCTCTTTTCTTTCTTCCACTTTCCATTCATTCTGTTGGGAGATCGTTTTCTAGTACCTTTTCATACACAACTCATACTTTCTTTTCATGTAGTTTTTCTATTTTCCCTTCTTTTCTTTACTTCTGGGACCATTTCCTCCCCAAGATCTGCTTTTGACAATACCAAAAAAATGGTCTGTCCCACATTCAGAACTTATAATCACCCTTGTACTGTATCCTTCACTCATTCTCTCAGATCATAAGCCATCAGATCAATCATAGTTTTAGATTAATATCTGTTCCTTTGTCATACGTACATGTGAATAGACATGCTTGATTCTCATATTTGAAACTAGCAGCCTTTTTTAAAGCTGTTATTCCCCAATCTATTCTAATTCATTCTTAAGTCTCCAAATGGCTTCATCATTTTTCCTGTACTCTCTCAATTCATTTCCACCATTCATTCATATCATCTTACAGAATAATACCTTCCCCTAGATCATTTTTATTCCAAAAGCTGCACAATTTTTCCCAAACTGAACAGTTCTTCCATTATCACCATTCAATGGAGTGTAACATGGAGATACCATCAACCTATGAATTTCTACCTTCATGCAGACCCACAGCAGTCTAGATCACACTAGTTCACACTTTTTGAAATACATATTAGTTCTTTAATTCATAACTGAACATATATCTTCACCTTCCTGCATGCATTCATATTCTACTCCACAAGCTGAGTTTACCTTCAATTCAAATCTATCATATCTTTCCCCTTTCTTTTAGTTTCATTGACATATAATACATTTTTTCTTTCTTTCATTGTATCTGTTAATTCATACCCTTTACCATTTTCTCCTCTTACATTTCAAGTCACAGTGCCATGGTCAACAGAAAATTGACCTGTATGGCCCATCATGGCTTTGGTCGACTGAGGCTTTAATGTAATGCTTAGTAAAATAGAGAAAGAGTAAAATAGGTTACCAGCCTTAGTTGTACCCATGCCACATGCATTTCTTTCAGTGGTACAACCCTTCAAAAGCCAAATATAAAGGCCAACTTGGCCCTCCCCCCAAGTTGCACAGCCCTGCATTATAAAATAATCTGTCCATTTTTTTCATTCAGGTGGCTTCAGCAAAATATTAAAGCACATGCTTTGCAGATATATCACCCAGGGCTCAGCCTCTGGCAGTTTCTGTTTTCAAAATATCCAGGAAGTGTAAGAAACATTTTTCGTTGCAATCTTGGAAAGCCACTCATGAGTATTGATAACGCTGGTCTCAATGAGTTTATTACCCAGGAGGGACAGTATTAAAAAAATATAAAATAAATCATCATGATCTCAATATAAAGGAGTCTCACATCCCTGTGTGCTCTTTGTGTAGTGCCTAAGTAAAGATCAGTGCCCCCATTAGTTTGTGGAGCACATTGTTCTTTAGCATAGCAGCTACTGATTCAATGCAGATATAATGAGCCACAATTTTATATCCAGGATATAGTTTCCCAGGGAAACTGTAGTTTAAGAAAGAAGAACGATTTGCTTCAAATGGACATGCAACAAGAAGAAGGGAGGGAGAATGGGGAAAATGCATAAGGATACAGTTTATTTAGTCTAAAAAAAATCATAATATATTGAACAAGGCTCATTACATCTGAACCATATCATAGAGTTTTATGTACCAGAAAACAGAGGAATAATTCCCCAATATAATTGTAATTCTAGCTCTGAAGAAGTCATGTACAGAAAATGGCTCTTGCTCTTTGTGTACATCTCACCAACCAACCATCAGTGACCTGCTAAATGATGAGGACTTGCTGTATATGATGAGGATCAAACTGGATCCATCCCACCCGACAGTGAAAAACTGGAGAAACTTTGCAAGCAAATGGGGAATGACCTATGATGAGTTGTGCTTTCTGGAACAGAAACAACAGAGTCCCACCTTGGAGTTTTTGTTACGGAACAGTGACAGAACTGTGGAGCAGTTGATTGATCTCTGTAAATTATATCAAAGAGTTGATATTGAGAAAATACTGCAGAAGTGGGTGGAGAAAGAATGGCCAAAGAGAGGGCATGGGGCCTATCAGAAAAACTTATAAAGGAGAAAAAATGGCAATGGCAGAAAACCAAGAATAATAGGGTTTGGTTGTTTATTACTGGTGTATATAGAACTTTTTTTTTTGCTAGGGAAAGAACCACATGCTTATTTTTACAGCATAAACTGTTAATGTGCTTAGCCTTTGTAGTGACAAGGATGACCTTTAAATATGAATTAGTTAAATGTCTTTCACAGGTGTCTTCAGTCTACTCAGATTTTTCCAAGCAACAAGAGAAGAATGAAAATTATCAGCATGCTATATAGGATAGCTGCATAATCAGCCACGTCTTTGTCCTGTATTCCTCTCTCATTGGATACTGTATAGAAATTAAAGATAGGAGGGAAAGGGGGTTCCTCTTTGAGAAATAATCCATGCCTGTACCTGTGAACTAGGCCCTGTTAAACCACTGCCCACGTTGCCTTTGTTCATGAACAAACCAGAACAGAAGACACCCCAGATCAGAACTGGGATATTCTCATAGGATTTCATCAAATTAGCACATTCTAGAAGGGAGAACCTTTATAGCCAAAGATATATATAAACAGTACAGGAAGAAGCCATATTTTTTAATCATCCAGAGCCAGCATCAGATGTTGGGATATTCCAGCAGGGCCAACTCTAGACATTTTGGCACCCTAGGCAAAGTCATATTCTGGTGCCCCCTATGATTAAATTTAACCCTCGAGTGGGTATGCTGATGCACGGAGTGCACCATTACTGCTTTTCTGGGTATAACTTCAATAAGCTGATAGTCACACGACTCACTCACTCAGTACCTTCCTATCAGACCATTGTCTTGCTTTGGTAATATTATCAGCTTCCTGAGGTCCATAGCTGTAATAATAATATCTTTTCTGTGACTTGTAATGCCTGGTTGGTATGCTGTTAACTACCACTTGACCAACTTTGTGGATAAGCGTTTTTGAAAAGTGTAGAAAGAAAAGGTTCTAAATGAGGAAAGATGATCAGATTTTATACTCATACTGTGTAATTTGGAAGTCGTTTCAACTTTGGTGCGCCCTAAAATTTGGCACCCTAGGTGACTGCCAGAGCAGTGCACTCTGTCCTATGCCTCCTCAGCTTGTTGCCACTTTCCTGCCATCTCTGAGTGATGAAACTGAAGAATCCCACCACCACACCACCCCCGGGTACAGGCTGAACCCAAAGAGACAAAGCAAGTGTATTGATGGGAGCAACAATAATTTTTAAAAATGGTGGAACCAGGTGGGGTGGAAAAACTTCCTGAAGGTATCAGAGGCTGACAAAATCTGGAGCTGATAAGGAATACCTAATCCATTTGTATATACTAATGCAGTTTTGATGTCCCTATCACAGTTTTAAAGCCAAGATAAGTAGAATGTAGATCAGATATGTGGTAGATCAGCGAGTGTTCTTGGATCCCTGTTTCATTCCTCCTCAGCCCAGTGTCCTCCAGATGTGTTGGTCCGCAGGTGCTCATCTGCAAGAATGTTGGTCATTATAGCTCAACTCATCTGGAGGATACCAGGCCAAGGAACTTTATCACAGCAACGATGTTTCCATTTTTCTAAACTAGGCTATTAGACTATCTTACATGTGGTAACTAAAATGTAGACTTGCACATGTGGATCCTCCCAGGAGATGGTGCCTCAGGCAAAGAATAAGTAATTGGCACCAACCTCTGCACCAAATTGATCTTAAAACTCAAATTTAAAAACATTAAAAATGAAGCTCTCACAGCTCTGAAACCTATCTGTAACTTCATTTCAAATCCTTATTTAATGGGTGACACAGATAACTCTGTCAACTTAATCGCAGTATTGAAATATCTGATCAAGAAGTACATTTCCTTGAGTTAGGACTGCATTTTTAAATTATCTACCATGTTAGGGATCATTCAGATCTTTCTAGTTCTGAGATGATTGATAAAAATAAAAGCTGATCTTTTAATGTTTGCAACAACCTGTGTTTCAACTCATTTAATAATTTTAGAGAAACTATTATAAATAGCATACTAATTAAGTGTATTTGTGCTGCGTAAAGCATCACCTTTTCAGATAGATAGTATCCTGTACAGTGTGCACTTAAATCACAGAATTATCAAGATCCAGTCCTTGGTTGGTGCTTTTTTTCAGAGTATGCAGAATCTCTATCTGCCTTTGAATTGAAGTGGTTAGATCTCAAATGTGGGTAATATATTAAAATATTTTAAGAGTGATTACGTTAATTGGAATTGCTCATTCCCTCTAGCAACTAGAAGATATGTTCAAACATGTTTTCAGAGACAGTTTGAGAACTAGTGTTACTCCAGGCTGTTACAAAGCACTTATCTTCTCTACAATATTATAGTAAAATATTATGAACAATCTATTAATAAACTTTGGGGATACTCTTGAAATATTATCAGAAATTAATCTTTAAATGAATTAGAGTCACTTGGCATAGTAAGCCTGCATTGGTTTATATAGCACACAGTAATGTGGGCAGAAAGCCAGCTCAGAGTTAAACTCAGACATTGTTTGATCTCATTACAGATAGCCATAAGTGCAAATGAAACAAAGTATGTTGGGACATAGAAGTGTTGCACAGCTAAGGAGAAAATGTGAGTTCAAGATCTGCACTGTAAGGAATTCAGCCCTAAAACCTAAACTCCTAAATGTGCTTCCTGAGAAGCATCTATTTCAAGTTTGAAGAGACATGGGCTTTCGGGTGAAACATAATTTTCAGACATGATATGCTCTGGAAAATGTCACTGCAAATTGGACTAAAAAATGCCAGCAGGAATGAAACTTATGGGGAATTGAACTGTTAGGCTGTTCTTCTAACTCAAGCGTACTTAATTGTAATAGATGTTTTTATAGCTGTAGCTCTTTAGAGTTATGCTTGAAAATTAAGCCACTTCTATTACTGGGATTGTAGCAGTATGCTGAATTTTAAAACTTCTAGTCTTGTTACTATATACCTTTTCTGTAATGCATCTGTGTTCAAAGCATTGTTCTGTGTGTATCATCAATCTCTGCTGTGTTTGTTACATGTTTTGATATACAGAGTTAGTAGAAGAAAACTTACTTTTTTCACTAGGTTTTTTTTTTACTAAGAACATAATTTTTGTTACCTTTCTAAACTACTTTGTTGTAACTATTTAAGACATACATTCCAGTCATTAAAAGACTAACATCAGAAGATGTGCAACCCTAGAGTTTGGACTCAGTTTGGGGTATAGTATAGTGGGGTTTATTAAAATGAAGGCCTATGATGCAGTCTCACCATCTCACTGACAATAGAAGTTTTTCCCTCCTTGTACTTAAGAACAGACGAGCTCTGTTGGATTGCAATAGCTGTCTACAGACCCTGTCCTCTTTTCACTGACCCACCACAATATATATGTTGTGGTGGGTCATCTTATATATACCTTGTGACCAATCACTGCTAGTTGTCCTATTTTATCTCAGATAAGACAATCATATGAGCAAACATTGTTCTGAAATGCTTAATTCATTCCATTGCAAACTCTTTCAGTGAACTGTCCATTTGTTTACTTTCACAGGAATGAATTTGTTTTCTCATAGTGATATGCTAGGTGTTTTAAAACCAAGCAGATCCTACGGAGAGAGAGAGAGTGATAGATTCCTTTCCTTTCCTTTGGCAATGTTTGCTAGCTTTTTTTTTTTAATTTTTCTTCTCCATCTAGATATTCTACAATATTCTGTAAACATCAAGGCAGGCCACATTTCAAATCATCCTGTGAAATAACTTACCCTGCAACATAACCTTAATTTATTCAATAAGACTCATATCAAATGTTAACTTCCTAATTATCCCTGTGCCACCCCATTTCCTGACTGGGCTTTGTTTAAGTTACAGTTACTATAGAATTTCTGCTGGGGAGCTTGTTCTGACTCCAACAAGCAATTCTGACTACAAGGCTTTTTGTCACTGACCTTCAGTCCATCAGACAAGACAAGAAAGGTACTGTGCGATATGGAGAGCCCTTGGAGTACTTTGTTTATGCATTTATGAGCTACAAACCAAAAGCAGGATTCCAACCTGCAGTCGCACTTACTACGGCTACAGCCATAAGATAAAGACTGTAAAAGTTAGCTTCATTATATTTTATGTCCCCTGAACACACTGATACAGTATATGTGTGAATAATACATTTTTTAGTGTTTGCTTGTATTCCCACCACAGTCTTTGTTACTGAAAGGTATTGATGAAATTAGAATGATTCATAAGATATATAGAATGTGAAGATTTCTAAACAGCCCTGCCACCATAGCATGTGGAGTAGGTAGGGAACCCCATGAAACTTACTTGCTTCATAATGAGCAAACCTATGTTTGCATCATAAGTGGCATAATTAAGAAGACTCACCCCACCTACTGATGAATTGTGGTAATGCATTAAGTGCTTAGACATGTCCAGTAAGCGTTGTTTCACAGGTTTCACTAGATGGAGAATCCAGTATATTTTGCTGCTGAGATGAAGGGTAAGTTGGTGCCTCTCTCTCAATAGAAAGTCCTGGACTAGCAGTGGCAATGGATGTATCCTCGAACACAAACGAGGATGACAGCTGGTGACAGCCACCCAGAGTACCCCAGCAAGAACTCATTCATCTTATTCTGCCTAATGGAGTTCACTATTTTTCTTCTTTCTACAATCCCTTTCCATATTAGAAAATGGGATCTAATTGCTACATGACCCCTCTCTCTTTCATTCTCTAAGCTGGAAATGAGGATCTGTAAACCTCCAGATGTTGCAGAATTACAACTTTCAATGGCCACACCAAGCGAAGTCCATGGTAAGAGATGCTGAGGGTTGTGGTTCAGCAACATCTGAAGTGCCATATTGAGGAAGATGGGTAGGACATAAATAAACAGCTTTTTCGGGATTTCCATTACTTTCTAGCCTTCATTTAACTCAGGAAAAAATATAATTTCAGTGCCTTTTCCAGTGTGAATACATTTTTTTGAAAAAGTATTGAAGTTTCTGTTGAGTCAAGGTTGTCTCCTAGTGGCTGCATGGATACATCCATTTTTTTTTTCTTTCCTGGCAACAATACAGGTATTAATTGCTGTTGTCCTCTTCCTGGATTTTTTTCTACTACTTAATATTGTCTACAGCTCTGAGATTTTTCTGGTGGCCTCCCATCCAAGTATCAATCAGGTCCACCTCTGCTGAGCTTTTTCAAGATCAGCCAAAGCTGGCTAGGTACTAATGCTCAGCAACAAACCCTGTAGTTACATTGAATGCTGCTATATCAAGTAGTGCTGATACTTTCTCACAAACGGTTCTGCTCGTACGTCCGCGAGAAGGATTTGGTTAAATCTTCTTCCAGGACCGGTCAAACACTTCGCAAATTCTTGCCTAAAGTTTAATCCAACGCTGTTCCTTTAAGTGTGGGAAGGGCGTGTCTAAATGAGATGATGTCATTGTTCGGGATCTTGTGAACTAGGAAAAGGAAGGAGTGCCGCGGCACCATTTTAAACCTTAGCATCATGAATGCGAAGTGAGGGCTCCTCCTGCGGTTTCTGCCGGAAGGTGAAGAGCGCGTGGCCCAAATGCGGAGGTGAGTGACCGTGAGGGCATCCCGCAGTAGAGCATCTGCAGAGACTTAAAAGTAAAAAGGTGCAGCTGGAACGTGGCGACTGACTTAGAGTAATTGTCTGGTCTGGGATGGACGGATGGGAAGGGAAGTAAAGGGAAACTTTAAAAAATATTGTGGACCGTGGGCCATCCAGTGGAAAATAAGTTCAGTTGGTCTCAGTGAGTTGGAGCCCGGGGTCTGCGTGGGATGGGGAAAGAAATTAGCTGGAACTTAAAAAATAAATCTCTGTCACTTCTTGTAGGGCCAGGCAGGAAAAGAGAAAACAAAATTTCCAATAATTAGTCTGCCCGTTTAATTTATGGGGAGCTAGCCCGGTTTGGGTCTTGAGAAGTGTTTTTTTTTTAATGTAGATTTTTTTGCGTAGCTGTGATTAGGCAGTGGCATACCTATCTATTCAAACAAATATTGGCAGCAAAGGGTGGTGGTTGTGACCTTTCCATTATTTTTTAATGATCCTGGCAATATGGAGACAAAGGCCCTCAGTATAATACCAGTATTGCAGTGGCTGCAAGAGCATGAAATTGCCTGGTATCGTTTTATCCATTTGCTGTGGAGATGGACTACACATCAATCCTGCAGTGTAGTCTGATATTATCCAGTCTCTTGGTGCAGTGTGCTTGTTTTTTTAAGAAAATGGGTTAAGGGGCTTGGCTGGGAAATTGACTTCAGTAGCTATCATGTTGATTAGAGGGGACTGTAAGGTAATATTGTAATATTCCTTTAAGAGAGCCAGAAGATTTCACTTCCTTCTGGAGAGGGTTGACTGGGTGTCTCCTTGCCCTCGTAGCTAAGATGATGCAGCACCACTCAGTTCATCACAAGTTGTTTTTAATAATGTGTTGTGGTAATGAAGAAGTCTTGTGATGGTGTCTGAATCTCTGCTCTGTGGCAGAGTGGCCTGGAGAGCTGAGTGTGGGGAAGACAATTAACATATTAACCAGGCTTAAAACCTGGGATAAAGTTTTGAAGGAAAATGAACTGTTGCAGAAAGTTGCTGTCAACTCACTGAGGAAAAAAACTCACATGGTTTATTTATCAAGTTTATATGGCTGCCCATCTTACAAAAGAGTGACTTTGGGCATCATATAGTTAAACTATAAAACAGTAACATATAAAAACAATTTACAATCCAGAAAATTTAAAAATTGTGCTTAAAGGCTAAGAGAGGCAGATGTCAACAACAGTGGAGTCACTTAGTACCTCACTGGTCACTTGGGGCCCCCAGGCCTGATGACATAGCCAGGTTTTTTTTATTACGAATTTTGAGTGTAATAGTTAACACAAACTAAACTTAAAGAAAGAAAAGAGAATACAGGGAAGGAGTAAAAAGTGCAAGGAAAAAAGAAAGAAAGAAAAAGACAAGTTCTAGAAAATCGACAGATGGGCCCTGTACCATACCTCTTCTGCTGGATCTGATGGGATAGGCAGATGTAATTGGGGAGAGGCGGTCCCTCAAATAACCCAGCCCCGAGCCATGAAGGGCTTTAAAGGTCAAAACCAGCACCTTGAATTGGACCCAGAAGCAGACTGGCAACCAACGCAGCTTGTGGAGCAGAGGTTGTGACATGTGCTGTTCTAGAGGCACACATCACTGCCGGTGCCACTGCATTTTGCACCAGCTGAAGCTTCCAGATACTCTTCAAGGGCAGCCCTATGTAGAACACATTACAGTAGTCCAATCGGGAGGCGGCTAGGGCATGAGTAACTGTGAGCAGAGCCTCCTGATCTAGGAATGGGTGCAACTATGCACAACCCAAAGCTGTGCAAAGGCCCTCCTAGCCACAACTCCCACCTGCTCTTTGAGCAGGAGTTGCGAGTCCAGGAGGACCCCTGAGTTGCACACCAGGTCAGTTTGGGGCAGTGCAACCCCATCCAGCGCCAAAAATGGCATAGTCCTAGAACTGGCAGGCCCCAAAACCCAAAGCTACTTCAGCTGCCAGAGTTCAGCTGAAGCCTGTTGTTTCCCATCCAGACCCTCACAGCCTCCAGAGGCACTGGGATAAGACGTCCACCGCATTGCTTAATTCAGCAGGGGAAGACAAGTATAATTAGGTATCATCAGCATACTGATGATACTTCACCCCATGGCTATCGATGGTTGGTGCTGGTTATCTTCCCCCTCCAGGAGAAGCTAAGTATTGGGACCACTTCATATGTAAAACCCCTTCAGCATACGCTTGAAAATACAGATGTGGTAAATGTAGCTGAACTTGGGTGAAAGTTATAACTGGCATTGGTGTGGCATAAGGTCTACCTGCACACAAGCAGGTTCATGTATGAAATGCAATTAGAAGAAGTGTTGGATGTATGGAAGAAGTTCACAGTGGTTCTCCTAACAAACCTGTCACCATACTTGTGGCCGCGATGGCTTTTTCACTGAGTTCTTTGCTGAGTTTTTGTTCAGCATGCTTAAGCATGAGCCAATTTAAGTTCTGGGCATTTTAAAAATATCTCTTCCTTGGAACTATTCCAGAAGATGCTTCACAATTTGGTTTCTCAAGGGATAGCAGCCCATACTGATTGTAAGACTTGGATTTTTAAGGTGACCTGGGATCTTCATAGTCAACTCCATGGCCTAATATTGGAACATTAAGTCTTCTGGAATCTACATCTGTCCTCCTCCACATACCTTCATACTCTGGTAACAGAGTTTTTTTCTGTCACATTTTCCTTCCCACACATTTCCTTGGTGTCTCTTTTAATGGTTCTCTCAACTAACGTTCAGTTAAAACTTTGCTCTACAACTTTACCTTTCAGATATTGTTTATAATTGGATCATACAGAGCCTAAAGACTTCTAAAACTGAGAAGACAGAAAATGATGTCTTTGGACAATTTTCACAGGACAGTCCGGAGCCCAGTAATTATTGCTTCTTCCTTGTTGACCCCAGTCGATCTTAAGACAGTGGGCTTGTGAAGTGAGAGGTTGGGGAAACCAGATGAGAATAAGGGGTGGCAAAGTTGCAGCAGAGTTTCCATGCAGAGCAGAAATATGGACTATGAATCCTGCTTGCTCAAATTTGTTGTGTAACTCTTTGGTTTAGGACAATTTTAGGCCTCAAATTTTAACCCAGCTTCTACACTGGTGACTTGTTCTACATGGCTTATTGTAAAACTGATTTGATTATACTGATTGCCTTGAAACCAGATATTTACAATGAAGGTCCATGGCAATGCCTTCTTGCATAAACTGTTACCACATACAGCTGTCTATTTTTGCTTCCAAGTCCAACTCCTTATTGTCAGCAGTGCAGTGAAGATGAATAGCTTAAGTCAGAGAAATGTTGATCTTGCATGTCCACATCTTGATTTAGAGATTCCGAATCTTGCAAATTATCCTTGGGAAGAGGTTGTCTGAATTAACTAAACTGGTAGATCATGCTAATGGCTAATGTTTCTTCTTGCAGTACTAGTTTACTCTATCTACGTTAAAAAAAATCACAAAAATTGTATAAAATTGATTTTCCCTTTTAAGTTGGAAGGCTAGAAATTTCATAACCTCTCTTTTTAAAATAGGTTGTTCCATATGCTGGAACGCTAATTGATGGTCTTTCACCTGGAGATCTTGTAGCAATACATGGATTTGTTCCTAAAGATTCAGAGAGGTAAAATTGAAAATACATGTTTTATCAGAAGCTATTGTGTAAGGATGTTGTGGACAAACCATATATATATTCGTTCATCTGTTGAAATGGTTGAATCTTTCTTTTGTGAAATTAAGCTTTTGAGAAATGTTATAACTTTTTTGAATGGTTCCCTACAATAATGATTGTTAATTCATATTGGATCATGGATTTACTGATGAAAATGTTTACATTCTTTTGTTAAACTAGTCCACAAACCTATATTTGCTTGGACAAAGTAAGTGATTTTAGTATTCAAGAGACCATATTACACTGTTGGATAAGAAATACAAATATGAAAAGAAATAAGCAACACTTACACAGTGTTTCTAAGATATGTTTATATGTAATAAATTTTCAAAATATTAGCTAGAGCCATGAAACTGTCTTCTAGAATAGCCATGAGTGTGCTCTCCTCCATTATTTCAGGGATGTCCATGGTTCTATTACAAAACTCTGTCTACATGCTGGAGATGTTTAATATCAGAAGTTAGAAACAATACTTCTAAAGCCTATACCGATCTTTGAAGATGTTGTCAGAGTCTGGGCAGGCTATGGAATGAATGTTCCTGCTGATCTTGTTCAGAGTTCTAAGTTCATATAACAGGGATGGAATATGGAGGTGGCAGCTGTAAGATTCTCCAGTTTTAGAGATTGTTTGCTGCTTCACCAAGGGCTGCGTTGACTCCAATGTGTTTGAATTTACTAGGTTCCAGGTAGACTTTCAGTGTGGCAACAGTACAAAACCTCGTGCTGATGTAGCCTTTCATTTCAACCCTCGGTTCAAAAGATCCGGTTGCATAGTTTGCAATACCTTGCAGAGAGAAGGATGGGGTACAGAAGAGATCACTTATGAGATGCCTTTCGAAAAAACAAAGCCTTTTGAGATAGTTTTTATGGTCCGCCATGATAAGTTCCAGGTAAATTGCTAGGATGTAATTATTGAATCAGCCAGTTAGCAATACTACTAGTTCAATAAGTTCTGTACAACTACAGGTATGTTCGCCATCTTGAGTTATTTATAAAAATAAAGTCGGGATAAAAATTAATTAATTAATTAAATATACTGAACTCCCATGGGTTTCAACAGGTTAAATTTAAGTTTAGGCTTAAGTCACTTTGATTTCACTGGGAGTACTAACTGGTTAATTTTATCTAAATTTTATCTTCTTGATTAGATAATTTCTGGATCAGTGCTCTTAATATTGCATTTATTTAGCTTATATATCCCAGATTTCTGCTTATTAATAACTTGCAAGATACAATAACAATAAAAATATTCAAATCAATTTAATACATGTAATTGTAATGTAATTAAATCACTGCTATCCAAAACAGTAAAAAAAAATCCTGCACCCCAGCCCACAACTCAGCAATCAGATCCCACTTACCCATCAAATACATTTTTGCCTGCTGATGGAAGGAGAAACAGTCTCTTAATATTTCTTAAAGTTTGAACTGATGTGGTGGATGTGAGTAAAAAAGGTGGAGGTCATGATGTAAAGTTCTGGGGTGGTAAAAATTCATAGAAAGTTTTAAGTTTTTAAAGGGTACAGCACATAGCGTCCATGCAGGAATCATGTAGTTCAGAATGGATCAGAAAGAATGACACTCTGTGTGTGACTTCTAGATGCCTGTGGATAGAAGGGCGTTTTCTCCCCTGCAAGTACCCGCTTCTCTCATCTTGCACTCTGAAAACTACTGGTTGATGTTGTGTTTCACAAGCTGTTCCTAATTCACCAGAGCTGGTCTTAATGCAGGGCTGGGCAAGGTTCAGTCTAGGAGGATCTTTGGCATTTTATTAGAACCTTGAAATCCAGCCGCTAGAGGTTGGTGCAAAAACACACCTTTAATTCACACATAATTCTAAACCAGGAGTGGTCAGCTGCATATCTCTCCAGCCTTCCATCTGTGATCCCCAGGGCCTCTCAAAGGTAGTGAACATTTCAGACCTTTGTTTTTTGGAGTGAAAACCGGTGCTTCAAGTCTTGCAGAGGCAAGTGAGTCTTTCAGTCTTTGCAGAGATATAAAGCCCCCCCCCCAAATCTGAATCCCCCCCAAGAGTTGGATTATTTATTTATTTATTTAATAAATTTATTCACTGCCCATCTCTCCCCCTATGGGGGGACTCTGGGCAGCTTACAATAAAGCCACCCAGAGTCCCCCATTTTCCCCCCATTGGCAGAGTTTTTCCCATAAGGCTCAAGTCATCATTGTTCCTATTGTTCCGCCATTCTAAAAAATAGATCTGAAAAGTTTGGCCATACCTACTGCAGTGTCATTGTAGCATCACCAGCGTCATTGTGGCCTTCATGCTGGGCAGAAGGAATGAAGTGCAACCTTCGAAGAAAGGGTTGCTTACCTCAACTCTAAAACATAATTTGCTAATCAATGGCTGTATTAATTACTGTAAAGAATAAAAATCTACCTTTTATAAAATGCCTTAAAATGTGTTTGGTTAACTTAGAAATAATTTGCTATCTAAACTTTATTATTATCAGTGCTTCTGTATAAAAACATTCATATTTTAGCTGGCTGCTTTTCACAGGTGTCAGTTAATGGAAAGCATTTGTTGCTGTATAAGCATAGAATTAATCTGGAAAAAATTGACACTCTTGCAGTATCTGGAAAAGTGAAAGTTACAGAGATTGGATTTGTTTCCAGTAAGGTGAGTTATTATAAGAAACAGTCTATTACTTTGGAATTGCTCTAAATATAAGACATAAAATATTCTATTTCTTATAACATTCTGCTGATATGCAAGGTGTAAACTAGTTATGTGAATAGCATGGACAGAACCATTCACTTCATTCACAAATAGAAACACCCTCCATCTTCCCAAACAGAAGATTCGAAGTAGTTTGAATGGGAATAATCTGTAAACATAATGCACTCTGTGTGTGTGTGGGTGAAAGAGAAAGACAGAGAGGGTGTGTGTATCAAGACATACAGACACACAGGGAATGTACAAGACTAATCAAAGGCATGGTCTCATTTTCAGGAAGAGGCTGGCTATCAGAAATGCTCCAAAAGCCTGTCCTGTGGCAATAATTCTATTGGACCAAAACATGTTCACGAAACAATACAAGTTATTGAATTGTCTAGTACTGTTTATCCAGAACCAATTGCAGTCGCTAAACAAGGACTATCTGTATTCAAATATCACAATTCATGTTAGTTTCTTTTATTTACTAAGTTATCTTGATCAAGATTCTCAAGCATCCATAAACACGGGAAATGTATTCTTTGCTTAAGTTCACAATTCTGTTCTCTTATTTTATATTTAAAACTATCTCTCTTTTTTGCACAGGAAGATGTACCTGATAGCTTACAGTTTGTAAGTATCTGTCTAAATACAAACTGCTAGAACATGTTATAGAATGAACATGAACATAAAGGAACGTGAACTTTTTTTGTATCTCAATGTAAACTTTTTCATTACAAAGATATATGCACATGGGAGGGACTAAGGCATAATTGATTTGTCATCCCTCTGACAAGGCTCAGTGACTTGGATTTAAAATTCTGCTAAACCATGGCTGATTGAATAAATCATGCTGCATGCTGCATAAACCAAACAAGTGCTGGTTTAACAAACATTAATAGCTGCATTCAAATTGTCCTTCAGGACAGTTTCTTCTGATAGTTTTCTGCAATTGCAATTATGTTTAATAGTTTTATCTATCACATTAAAAGTTTACAATGCAGAGGCAACTTTGGGAGCTGCTGGTTGTCTGAGGGCATCCCTGTTTTAAATCTAAGGGAGTAAGAGAGAAAGCCAGCCAAGTAGAAAGTAGGCTTGTTCAAATCATTCCTGAATGTGAACTGCCATAGGACAAGTCATTGTTTTCCTTAATGGTTATTGCCTTGTCTTAGTTTTAATTATTATATGCTTTGAGTGGTATGTAAGTACTAGACAACTGAGGTACATGATTTATATAAAGAAATTGCAGCTTATTAATTTTTGGTATAGGTAACTCTGAGCATGATTACATTTTCAGGTAATTCCTTACACGGCACAACTTAATTATTCTGTTGAGCCTGGACGAACAATTGTTATTAAAGGAGAAGTTAAAGAAAAAGCAAATGGGTTAGTGCATTAGAATACTGTTTGTAACTTGATATTTTACATGCTGATATTGTTTTAGTGGAGGTGTTTGTAATACATTCCTAACACAATCCAAAACTTCTAGAGAGAAACCTTACTGAGTTCACAAGAAACCCTATTAATCCCCTTGTGTATGTCTTTAATCTAAAACGGTATGCAATTTCCTACCACCTTCAGATTTTGAACTATGGTAATGTTAGAGAAAGGCCACAAACATCCACTTATCTGCTGAAGAGCAACGTTTTACAACCAATTTAGTTTATATAAAGAGATGAAAGAGCTAGAGATGCAGAGGGTGAAAGAGCAACAGTGCTACCCATTGGCTTTTTCAGCAGTGATTTTCCAAAATGGTAGTGTTTCTTCCAGATCAGTCAACGTCTAGTTCTTTGTGCTGATTGTATTTGCCTGACCCAGATGTTTGGCATGTTAGTTATCCCTGACTTTGGATATTTAAAGCCTTCAATAAATTTGCTCCCTCCCTTCCCTCCACCTTCCCCAGTTGATTCACATGTGGCTTGGCTATGGTAGTGTAGAGAGTAAGGGAGATGATCTTGATGGAAATATGCAGGAACCATTGCCTAGGCAAAGGAGACTGAAGTATTCTTTAAATCTTGAGAAACAGGATAATATTCGGTAGCTGCTCAAGGCAGATGCCTCCTGCATTCACTGGAGTATAAGACGGAGGGGAGGTACAGCACAATCAGACATGGAAGGTTCTGTTGTTATAGTTTATCTCAATAAATTATAATTTTAGCCTTCCTTAGAGTTGATCTTCTGGCCTGGTTTATCTAAGTGGGCCTGACAGATACTAACCTTGTGTCATCGGTTCAATGCACTCTGCATAATTCCCACCTGCCAGCTGTTGTAAACAGCTGTGCATTCAGTGTAGGTGTCTATAACAGAAGACCATTCTAACTCATAATAGCCCTAGTTTACATGGAAGTTAACAGTTAGAATGGAGAATTATCTAGCAGGTTGAGCCCTCTAGAAATGGAATACCTAAACACAGCAGCTATTGCCTACTCTTATTAATCTACATTCGTAATCAGAGGCAAGAAGTTTCTCCAAACTAGTTGAAGTTTTGTGGACTGAAGCCAGTTGATGCTGTGACTTTTCTCATGAGAAGGCTCTTGAGCTCTGTGCCTCCAACACTGAGGCAGTCTATCCGACAAGACTAGCACTGAAGCTTAAACTTGAAACTAAGTTAAATATCCCTGTCACCAGAAAAGTGGTAGTGAAGATTGACATGGAATGTAATGCTGGCAGGAAAGTCATGAAAATAGAGCTCTATCTTGGGTGAAGTCAAGGAACAAACTGGAAGGAGGGCTAATGGAAGCTGCAGAGCTGAACACAATAGGGGACACTAAGTTGGAGGAAGGATGCTACATGACTGATGTCACTATTTTTATTTGCAGCTTTGCAATTAACCTTAAACCCAGTGAATCAAATGACATTGCTCTTCATCTGAATCCTCGAATAAAAGAAAATGTTTTTGTGAGAAATTCTTATCTGTTCGATAGCTGGGGAGAAGAGGAAAGATCTACTGCTCATTTTCCTTTCAGTCCAGGAATGTACTTTGAGGTAGGAACTAAACAAGATCAGTGATCTGTATATTGCCTGTTCATGTTTTAGATTTTAACTGAAATTATTTCTATCTATTGTACGTTACCCGAAGTCACAATGCCCAAGTTGGGTGGCCATATAAATAAATAGTATTAATAATTCACACATTTGTTTGGGATCAAAGATGAAGCTGGAGGACGGGAAGAGCTACTGTGAAAAGTATGGAAAACCATGTGTTGTGCCCAGTCTTATACACCCTAAGATGGTCAGATGCACAGAAATAGGCTCATAACCTTCCACCGTATATACCTCTTTGATGTATAGAGATTGGTAACTATGTAGAAACAAGGTGATCCTCAGACGTTTGCATTACATTTTCTTCCTTTTCAAGATCTGAAGGCTGACAACCTACTGGATGCAACAAAAAGAACTATTTGTGGCTTCAATATTGCAATCCATTGTATTGTAAAAAAATCTATTTTAGGGGATATATTTAGAAAATCAACTTAAACATTATAAAAATACCGTTATGTTCAAAGGATGTATTGAAGCAGACCATCTGATAAAGGAGTCTTGAAAGATCAATCTTAATCTAGTGGTATTCTGAATTCTTTCCTTTCCAAAGGTAGTCTTGTCTAAAGTGCCCCGTAAGTTGACTCTATTGCTATTTACATTATCCTTCTGAATTTCAGCTGATAATTGCGTGCAAAGATCATCAATATAACGTTGCTGTCAATGGCATGCATATCCTAGAGTACAAACATCGATTTAAGCAGCTTGACAAGATCCGTACACTGGAAGTCTTCGGGGATGTTCAACTGCTAGATGTAAGATGTTGGTAGTTGTGCAGTACCTGTGTTTTAGTAGTTGCATTCAGAGAATCATCTTGATCTAACACCAAAAGAGAAGACTGCAGAAATTCCTCCGCATGTGATCACTTAAATTAATTGAAGTGATATAGGTATTAACTAACCTTAAAAATGTTCTAACAATTTATAGTTTACTAATTACTGAGATTATGCCTAAATTTAAGTGACATATTTGAAGAACATTTCTGTGTGCTTTTATGACATACATTCTAATGTTCATAGCAAAAGGCTTGATGGATTCTCAAGGTCTATACCCATTAGATTTTTACAAAACTTATGAAATGTATGACTGTTATCCTTAAAGTATATTCTGATGCTACATCTGAAAAATACTGTTAGAGGCACCAGTATTAGATTGTAATCCAGTACACACACAATTGGAAAGAAACTCTCTTGAACTCAGTAAAGATTGCCTTATCAGTCTTCAGTAAAATCAGCAGGCTTCCAAGTGTATTTCTGTGTAATATACATGTTTACGTTCTGTTTACCTATGCAGTTGTTTGTTTTTGTCTCTGTCAACTGTCTAGCATTTTTTTAAATGTTACCAAAAATATCTGTAAACAGTTCTGATGTGCTCTGAATCAATTATAAATTTCTACTGAGCTTTATGGAGAATGTATGGCTTTCCAACCTAAAATTAAAATTCTGAACATGCAAAGCAATGTGGAATCTTCTATTAAATAAACTGCTACAGTCTCCTTGAAGTGCTTTGGTGTGAATAACAGGAAGAATTGATAGCCATGATGAAATCAGTTCTTCAGCTTCAAATAGGACAATATCAGTTTCTACATGGGGAAATAAAAAGGTTGAATTTGTTCCCTCACATCTAAATAAATATATTGATGTGGTAGAGTTTTTCTTTGTGGCCCAGTAAAGTGATATGAAATTACAACTTAATATAGTATAGTGAGTGAGTGGAATGCAACCTTTTAAAAACTATATGAAAGAGTATGTCAGTATAGAGAGGTTATACCTGAAAATTTGGTACATTTTAATTAAAATCTAAATAGTCAACATAAATATTGAGTAAAATGGTCAAATATATTTGTGAAAGTACACTATGTAACAAAGAGTTGGAAAAGGTCATGTTCTCTTGGTCCTTGCAAGCCTTAATCTCTAAAACCAGAAGAGCTGATGGGATTAAAAGTAGTTCTGTAGTGGTTCTCCAAGAATAACTTCAAGCTGCTGAATGGTCTTTTGACACTGATGCTCCACTTCTTCACATTCATCTGCCAAGGAGGCAAAAAGAAATAATAAACAATTTAGGGTTCTGTCATTCTGCATCTTTTGTCTCCCACCCTCCATTTTCATGCCTTTTAGAGGTTTTTTAGCTGGCTTTCAATTCTTTGAATATTACTGTTTGCGAATGCACCTTACCACTCAGGACAGGGAAGCTTATACCTTTTCAAATAAAGGTCTTAAAATGTATATTTTTATTTATTTATTATTCAAATTTTGTTACCACCCATCTCCCCCCAAAAGAGGGACTCTGGGCAGCATAATGTATCATTGATATTATAGATTAATCTTGAAATTAAACTTGGAAAAGAGTTTCTGAAAAAAAAAAAGTGACCAACACCATATTGCAAGGCATATTGCTCAAAGTTATTCCAAAATTAATAATTTAGATATTTAGCTCTGCCCAACAAAGGAATCAACTTTCTCAGGTTGCAGAAAACAATATTAAAAAATAGTTGGGGTTCCATCAATGCTTAATTATCAGTTTTAATTTTAGGGGTTCCCCAATCTAGTATTGGAGCAACTCAGTAGAGAGAGAGCATGTGTGTGTGTGTATATACACACAGGTTGTACCAAAACGCAGGACCCATAGACAATTTATTATATAAATTACATTAAATGTTTGAATTAATTGCCCTTTTCTTCTAAACACTTCCTTGTTTGACACATGACTTTTGAACATTCCTAAGTACAGTAACATTTTCTCTGGGAAAAAAAAGATGTATTGTGATTGGCTTGGCTTTTAATGCTGGAAACGCGTCATAGGAAAAGTTCTTGTAAGTGAAAAAAATATACATCCTGTAATGACTGTTCTTGACTATTTTAGACCCAAAACTAGAAGTGCTTGTAGAACTGAACAATATAGTTCAGTGTTTGGTGCCAAGCAGCCTAAAGTCCAGCAGTTTTCAACAGGCGTAGGATACTTTGTCCCAAAGGAAAGGTGGAATTGCAGGACAGCCATGCTTTATTAAAAGTAGTTTTATTGAGAAAAAGTGATTCAACGCAAGAACAACATGCAATACATTACCTTCCATTAGCTCAGCTAAGAAAGGAATGGATTCTGGTAGTAGCGCCATATAATTCTCTCTTATTTTTTCAGCAAGCTCTAACAAAGCCAACAAGGCAGCAAATCGAACCTAAACAAAAGAAAGGCACTATGTTACTGCATTCAGAATGGCCCAATGCCTGGCTGCCTCCCCTGCAACATCTGAGCACAATCACAAAATTCTAGATTTTTAAAAACTGACACCCAACCATTTGTTCCACTATGTATTAAAGCATGTTTTTCTTTTCAAAGAACGAACATCACATTCTTAAACACAGAGTAACTGCCACCTTGATTGTCTTAAGCAGAACTTGACAGGTCTGCTATTTACCTTGGGTGATGCGTGCCTCATCTTTAGCAAAATCTGATAGTTCAGGGGCTTCCATAGAGAGTCATCTGCCATTGCAACTGCAAACTGAGCTATACATGGAATCAGATGCATTGTCACTCTCTCCTGGAATTTCTCTTCTCCTCCAAGCATGTTTTCCAGCTACACAGAAAAAATAAAATCACTTGCATGCTAAAAGAAAAATGAAACATCTTCATTCCAACCAATGTTGGGCTAGTTAGCCTGACCAAATTCTTGGCTGTTTACTTAAAACAATTTTTTGCTGGAACTTTTAGAATTCGAGTAGTTTCTTCTATTATCTAACATCTGATTCCTTTGATTCTTTATACTTTTATTGTATTTAAAAAATCTAATAAAATGTACTGTATTAGAATCGTGGTTTTTTTTTTTGTAATCAGTAAGAGCATTGACTGCATTTAACCACTGGTGGCACAACACTGAGTGTATCTGGTAGACTGTTCCTTTATAAACAGTATATCAGGACATTCAGCTCATGCTCTAAACTGAGTATGGTGATTTGACAATAAGGGAAGCACCAAAAGGAACCCAGCCCGGATGAATACCACAAATCTGTAAAAAATGGTCAAAAGAATTACATAGCACAGTGGAAACCCATTATGTAAGAATCTAACAGAAATGTCACTGCTCTCTAACCTGATTGACTAATGGCAGCATCAATGTTTCTGCCCTCTCTTTGCTCACAAAATGATGAGAATCAAAAAGGAAGATTTTGTACAAACAATCAAGGCTATACTGTAGTAATAAGCAACTTTTTTCAGTGTCGTCCCCCTCAAAGCCAAAGTAAGCCTCATCTGCATCTGAAATAAACAACAAAAGGTACAGGAATAAGGCATTTATACTTAGCCAACTATCACTTTGTAATCTTCATATGATACAAGCAAAGAGAACGTTACATTAATAATGCATGTACAGTTAAAGCTAGTTTTTTTAATAGAATATATTGATTCAGATATTAGGGTAACAAATTATTTATGACATCTGTGTGAGAGATACAGCATGTTAGAAGTTTTGGGAGTTTACTTCCAGAATATTATCCAGCATATCAAGTTTCTTCCAACTGTAGTTGGAAAAAAAATTTTTAGCACTGAAGTGCAGAGATGGACTAAAACATGAAAGGACATCCTAAGGGCTTGGCAGACTGTAGACTGGCCAGGAAGAGATGGGTTTTATTCCATCCACAACCACACTCCCCATGCTGGGGCCATCCAGATACCTTAGTTTCTATCTCTTAAAACTTGTTTTGGGGTTACAGGAGAGTGCTGGAAATGTTTGACCAAAGTAAACATAAAGAGAAATACTTGACTTGTATGAGGGGCTTTGCAGTATGGGCAGGTGATTCTCTTCTGGCAGTTCCAGTAGTCTGGAAGCCCATCAAGAGTTGCCTTGTGAAGTGATGTGAAGCTGCTGCATTGCTTCACTTTGCCTCAAGCCTCCTGTCTGACAGTACCAGCAGTTGGAAAAGGCTTCTGTTTATGAGCAGGGCCGCTTCTGGTTCTTCCAACAGTGGCCTGAAGGTGCTCAAATAGGCCTCTGCACAAATACTGTGCATGTGGAGAAGTTTCTTCTAAGTAATAGAAGTGCTTCAGTGAAGCACCCCTTTGAACATTTTGAAACACTTAAAGCAGTTGGGTATTGATGGAATAGCTTATGCCTCATCAGCTTATTGGTACTGGGAGGACAAGCAAGCCATCACTGAAAGACTGTACATATGAGTTGGCTAAATACAAAATTTACTCAAGAATAGATAACATAAACCATCATTTCAGCAAAGTTCATTCATCAATAAATGTACAGTAATAACCATTTCTGACCATGTCATAGTTGTATCATAGAATTGTAGGACTGGACAGGGCCATTTAGAACAGGTTTTTAAAAACCCTAGGGTTCTGTGCTTCAGCAAAGGATCGCTACCTTGTCGTGGTGCTGGAGCTTGAGCACCTCAATGATGCCAAGAGCTAAACAGTGAAGGGCCACCCAAGATGGGAAGGTCATGACAGAGAGGTCAGACAAAATGCGATCCCTGGGGAAGGTAATGGCAACCCACCCCAGTATTCTTGCCGTGAAAACTAAATGGATCGGTACAACCAGAGATATGTCGGTATACCATGGGAAGATGAGACCCCCAGGTCGGAAGATGGTCAAAACGCTACCGGGGAGGAACAGAGAATGAGTTCAACTAGCCCCAGACGTGATGACGCAGCTAGCTCAAAGCCGAAAGGACGGCTAGCGGCCGACGGTGCTGGTGGTGAACGGCGAATCCGATGTTCTAAGGATCAACACACCATTGGAACCTGGAATGTAAGATCTATGAGCCAGGGCAAATTGGATGTGGTTATTGGTGAGATGTCAAGATTAAAGATGGACATTTTGGGTGTCAGGGAACTGAAATGGACTGGAATGGGCCACTTCACATCAAATGACCACCAGATCTACTACTGTGGACAAGAGGACCACAGAAGAAATGGAATAGCCTTCATAATTAATAGTAAAGTGGCTAAAGCAGTGCTTGGATACAATCCAAAAAACGATAGAATGATCTCAATTCAAATTCAGGGCAAGCCATCTAACATCACAGTGATCCAAATATACGCCCCAACCACAGATGCTGAAGAAGCTGAAGTAGAGCAGTTCTATGAGGATCTGCAGCACCTACTAGACAACACGCCTAAAAGAGATGTTATTTTCATCACGGGAGACTGGAATGCTAAGGTGGGCAGTCAAATGACACCTGGAATTACAGGTAAGCATGGCCTGGGAGAACAAAATGAAGCAGGACATGGGCTAATAGAATTTTGCCAAGACAACTCACTCTGCATAACAAACACTCTCTTCCAACAATCTAAGAGACGGCTTTATACACGGACTTCACCAGACGGACAACACCGAAATCAGATTGACTACATCCTTTGCCGCCAAAGGTGGCGGACATCTGTACAGTCGGTAAAAACAAGACCTGGAGCTGACTGTAGTTCAGATCATGAACTTCTTATTGCACAATTTAGGACCAGACTAAAGAGATTAGAGAAGACCCACAGATCAGCTAGATATGAGCTCACTAATATTCCTAGGGAATATGCAGTGGAGGTGAAGAATAGATTTAAGGGACTGGACGTAGTAGATAGGGTCCTGGAATAACTCTGGACAGAGGTTCGCAACATTGTTCAGGAGGCGGCAACAAAATACATCCCAAAGAAAGAGAAAACCAAGAATGCAAAATGGCTGTCTGCTGAGACACTAGAAGTAGCCCAAGAAAGAAGGAAAGCAAAAGGCAACAGCGATAGGGGGAGATATGCCCAATTAAATGCAAAATCCCAGAGGCTAGCCAGAAGAGATAAGGAATTATTTTTAAACAAGCAATGCGCGGAAGTGGAAGAAGACAATAGAATAGTAAGGACAAGAGACCTCTTCCAGAAAATTAGAAACAGCGGAGGTAAATTCCAGGCAAAAATGGGTATGATCAAAAACAAAGATGGCAAGGACCTAACAGAAGAAGAAGAGATCAAGAAAAGGTGGCAAGAATATACAGAAGACCTGTATAGGAAGGATAACAATATCGGGGATAGCTTTGATGGTGTGGTCAGTGAGCTAGAGCCAGACATCCTGAAGAGTGAGGTTGAGTGGGCCTTAAGAAGCATTGCTAATAACAAGGCAGCAGGAGACAACGGCATCCCAGCTGAACTGTTCAAAATCTTGCAAGATGATGCTGTCAAGGCAATGCATGCTATATGCCAGAAATTTGGAAAACACAAGAATGGCCATCAGACTGGAAAAAATCAACTTATATCCCCATACCAAAAAAGGGGAACACTAAAGAATGTTCAAACTATCGAACAGTGGCACTCATTTCACATGCCAGTAAGGTAATGCTCAAGATCCTGCAAGGTAGACTTCAGGAATTCATGGAGCGAGAATTGCCAGACGTACAAGCTGGGTTTAGAAAAGGCAGAGGAACTAGGGACCAAATTGCCAATATCCACTGGATAATGGAAAAAACCAGGGAGTTTCAGAAAAACATCTATTTCTGTTTTATTGACTATTCTAAAGCCTTTTTAGAACCATAACAAATTGTGGCAAGTTCTTAGTGGTATGGGGATACCAAGTCATCTTGTATGCCTCCTGAAGAATCTGTGTAACGACCAAGTAGCAACAGTAAGAACAGACCACGGAACAACAGACTGGTTTAAGATTGGGAAAGGAGTACAGCAGGGCTGTATACTCTCACCCTACCTATTCAACTTGTACACATCATGCGACATGCTGGGCTTGAGGAATCCAAGGCTGGAGTTAAAATCGCTGGAGGAAACATTAACAATCTCAGATATGCAGATGATACCATTTTGATGGCTGAAAGCGAAGAGGAACTGAGAAGCCTTATGATAAAGGTGAAAGAAGAAAGTGCAAAAGCTGGCTTGCAGCTAAACCTCCAAAAAACCAAGATTATGGCAACCAGCTTGATTGATAACTGGCAAATAGAGGGAGAAAATGTAGAAGCAGTGAAAGACTTTGTACTTCTAGGTGCGAAGATTACTGCAGACGCTGACTGCAGTCAGGAAATCAGAAGGTGCTTAATCCTTGGGAGAAAAGCAATGACAAATCTCGATAAAATAGTTAAGAGCAGAGACATCACACTGACAACAAAGATCCGCATAGTTAAAGCAATGGTGTTCCCCAATGTTGTACACAATGGTGTAACATATGGCTGTGAGAGCTGGACCATAAGGAAGGCTGAGAGAAGGAAGATCGATGCTTTTGAACTATGGTGTTGGAGGAAAATTCTGAGAGTGCCTTGGACTGCAAGAAGATCAAACCAGTCCGTACTCCAAGAAATAAAGCCAGACTGCTCACTGGAGGGAATGATATTAAAGGCAAAACTGAAATACTTTGGCCACATTATGAGAAGACAGGACACCCTGGAGAAGATGCTGATGCTAGGGAGAGTGGAAGGCAAAAGGAAGAGGGGCCGACCAAGGGCAAGATGGATGGATGATATTCTAGAGGTGACGGACTCGTCCCTGGGGGAGCTTAGGGTGTTGATGACCGACAGGAAGCTCTGGCGTGGGCTGGTCCATGAAGTCACGAAGAGTCGGAAGCGACTAAATGAATAAACAACAACAAAGGGTTCTGTGAGAAACTGGGGAAAAGATGCAGTCAGTTTTCTGTCACTAGAGCTTTACCCCTTGATTAGGGGTTCTGGATTTTTTTTTCCTTAACTAACAGGTTCCATGGCCTGAAAAGGCTTGAAGATGCCTGGTTTAGACTATCAAGTCCAATTTTCTGCTCAGTGAATGAATCCAAATTAAAGCATCCCAGAGAGACAGCTGTCCTGCTTCTTTCTGAATACCTCTAAGAATTGGGTACCACGTTCCATACTGCCTGTACCTCATTAAAGCTTCAAATGGAGATTGAGCCCTTTGATGGCAAGATGCCATTGTCAAAACCTTTTGGTCAAGAGATTTTAAAGCAATTGGAAACATTAGCCAACGATCATTTACACTGACTCTTGCAATTGGTTTACTATTTGTTATTACCAAATGTTTATAAGTTGATGTAGCATAACAAAACTGTTTCAGTTCTTATTGTTAACTGCTAGATTTGTTACTGAAAAACACTGAGTTTTAAAAGTATTGGAAACTGATTTCACCAAAATATTAACAGAACAAAAGCTTTGAAAAACTCTACAAGAAAGGACATAGTCAATCAAATCTGGTCCCTATTTGTTAATAATAGTGCTATTAAAAATAATATTAAAGGTTGTTAAAACTTGTATTAATAACAATACTTTTCCTAGCAAATTGCCCTCGTTTGTATAAATGTCATTTTGGGTAGAAATATTGAATATTTGAAATGTCTGTTTTTCTCCTCAAGATCACGTATGTGTTTATTAATTAATTTTAAATGTGGGACTTGTTTTCTCTTCCTTTTCTTCTTAATTTGATACTGTTCTCATTATTACTGGGTTTTTTTAATTTTGCAAAGATAATGCAAAAAATGAAATTACAAATCTTATCCTCCCTCAATGAAGACATGACACAGGCTCAGATAAAGTTAAACAAACCTAGTTTAATATGGATGACCCCTATAATTCATTCTCTTGATGGTGAACTACCGGAAGTTGGGACTCTGAGCTGACAAAGCCTGGGATTTCATTTCCTATAAACTAATGGAAATAAGCTAAGAAGAACATTATAAATATGAATTATTACATTATTAGTGCATTATAACGTATTTTATTAAATTGTTTTTTTCTTCTTTATTTTGAATTAGAATTTTTACCTGTTTTGGATGTATTGATCTGATTCAGAAGGTCAGCAAAAGGTTTCACTAAATGACCAGCAAAAAGGCTGAACAGCCCTTTTAGCTCACCAGCAATACAATCTGCTAGTCGGTAGAAAGTTAACTGCCTATCCTTTGGGGCACTTTCAGTTTTGGCCCAATCAAAGAGCTGAAACAAAGAGAGGAAAGTATTTTTTGTTTTGCATGAAAACTGAAACAAAAAACCTGTTGAGATAGAAGCATGTTCAAATGCCTACCTTGAAAAAGAGGGGTCGGAAGGACATTTCAGAAAGCTTCATAACCATGCTGATTAAGCATGTACTAATTTGAGCTTCTATTGTGCCAACCTTCTCAAAATTGTCCTAGAATAAAACAGGTGTTATCAAAACATTTGCAGCAATGTTTACAGTATTCAGTTGTAAGTTGTGTTTTTACTACACTTAAGTAAGAACAATTTTGATTTTTTTAATGTTTACGATAATCATTCAGTAACTATACTACACAGGATTGTGGGCATAATGCTACCCAGAATCGAGCTTTTTAAACTCCCTTATAATGAGATTAGTTCAAAAAGAAACATCACTTGAAAAGAGGAATATGTTTGTGCTATTCCCAAAAGATCTCATATACCCCACCTGAGAGTGTTCAGCTCTGAAGTCCAAAGCCTTCATGAAAAATGTTGTTAACTCAGACTGATGGGAAGAGAGCTGATCTTTTTCCAGAGTTACAATGTGCTCCTTCAAAATATCCATAATAGTACCTAGATCATACTAGAAGAGCAAACAAAGACACAAGTTCAAATTAATATCTATGGGGTTTCAAATTATTAAATAAAGCTGTCCAGATTGCTTGAGTTTTCCTTCAAGAAACTTGGTAGTATTTTTCTTTAGGAAAACCAGGATAGTGTAAAATTTGAGAACCACAAGGAGCCGTTGCCCTGCTCTTCTTCCTCCTTACCCAAGGGAAGAAACTAAGTGCCAAACCTAAGACCATGCTAGAGCACAGGTTACCCAAGTCAAGGAAGCACATGGAATTACACTTCCTTGTGAATGAAGCATGATGCCATGCACTTTCTGAACCCCATTATTAACTGGGGTAATATACTGGCTATGTATGCATGTATGTATGTTATATCAATATACCAAGAGATGTGTTGAAGAACTGAAGTGCATCTAACCTTATGAGCATTTGCAATTTCACCATAGCACTTGGCAATTGCTGGCAGAAGAACTCTTGATGGAAGTTTTGTTGCCAAAGTAATTTTCAGAGATGCCACACGTAGATTAATGTGGGATGAAGGTCCCATTTCAACAGCAATTCTGTCCAAGTGGACCACCTAGGAGGCAGCCAATGTACAAGTCTAATTATTTCACAGACGTTTCACACATTGGGCTGCTTGACTAATACTTGCTCATTGCCAAAGTAGGTTTACTGACCTGTAGCAAAACATCCAGCAGATATGGGCTGAGGAAGCGTGGCAAGGTTTCCACAACTTTCAGTAGAGCGGTCACTGTACTAAGCAAATAAATTTCATTGGCAACCAGCTCCTTTTTGTGTTTCAGTATATTTAGCAATGCCGGCATAAGCCTATGAGAAAAGATACGCAAGATTAACTTGCCCATATTCAAACAGACCTCCCAGTAAAATAAGGATCTCTACTCAGATATATTTCACTAAACGTTGTTTTAAAGAAGACTGAAGACAAACAATTCAAGCTCTTCTGAAAACAGAAATCTTCAATGCACTTTCACTTAAGAAATACATCTCAAAGTTTCTTAAGCTAAATAGAGGGCTGTGGAGTGGTTAAATGCGTAGCTAATTCAAAACTCATTTTATCCATCACTACTTTCTTGAGTGACTGTAATCAGGAAAAGTGCTTAATTTTTCATTTTTCTGTGGAAAGTTTCCCACCCACTATCCCTGATTATACAAATTATTCTATGCATATTATTAAAGCTTTTCTTTGCAAGGAAGAACGATCAGTTATGTGTCACAGAAAATTAAGAATCATTTGCACAGAGGGAAGTACATCAAAAATGTTCCAATGCCAACTGATATTTCCCCCTTCAAAATTTCCTGCAAAACTTACATCACTACCTATAAAAGAAGAAGAACCACCTTTCAGGGCTGCTTGACTGGTATTCAAACACACTGTAATACAAGGCATATTTTGAACAAATCTCAAGGGACAGTGCAAACTTGATTTCTTGATTCCTAATTATGCTGGAAGAGTACCTTGGAAGCTGAGGTATAGCCAATGCTTTCAGCACACAGGTGACCTCAGCAGCGCACAGCAAAGCGCTGCCTATGACGTTTCTTTCTTCCTTCCCATCCGAAGAAATCACCTCAATGGCCGCTTTTAGCACAGCTACAAACAGCTCATGTTTCTCTGTGCCAAAACACTTGCAGAGCAACTTCAAGCTGTACAAGGCCGTCTGCGTGTTAATTGCCGGCTCCTCGGCTTCCCTCCCCTGATGCTGCACAACAGTGAGGAGGTCGGGAACCAATTCTAGTAGCAGTTCCACCTGAAAGGACAAAATGAGGCCCAACAGTTCACAGGAAAGTTTCAGTGCTGAACATCCAAACCCAGATCTTGCTGTCCAAAACAAACATACTGCAGAAGATTTCCTGAGGTAAATCCAGGGATAGATTCCTTATTTAAGTAGTATACTTAAAGCCAAGACTGAACTTTTTCTGTTGCAGTTGCTATGCCAAGTGACATAGAGGGCTATTATGAGGCAACACATATTTCTTATGGCAATAGAGACAATGAGAAAGATTGCTTACTTGTGTTTGCTTCCATCGTGTCTGCTGTTGCAGTTTATTGTTGAGGAGATCCATTGCTTTACGTCTCACTGAGGGCAACTGATTGACCATCAGGCCCCTCAGGACAGGAATAAAGGTTTCTGTTGGAATTAAGGAATTGATCTAGAAAGGAAACACAGGAACAATTAAAAGAAAAAAAATAGATTCCTATCAGAGAATGCTTAGACAGGAAAATCACCCCAACAATTCTTCTCTGTCTCTACCCCATTCCAGCCTTGAGCATCCTACTGACAAGACTCCTGAATTTTGGGGAAGCTCAAGAAAATCTCAGGATGCAAAACCAATGTCAGCCCAACAAGATAGAGCAGACTAAGAAACCAATGCCATATAGGTCAGGACTACTGTTATCGTAACAGCTATAGGAACAGAATCTTGCAAGTGTGAATGTTTATTTTTGTGTGAATTAGAAGGGACCTGTCTGAGACAGTCAACTTAGTTCTTGGAATGGACTCAAGCCCCACTTATCTGACTGTTACCTTGGTCCTCCTCCTGTCCCTCAAGGCCACTCCCTATGCCCTCTACAGCTAGGTTAAAAATAGGAAGGGAACAGTATAAGCAGAGAGAGCTTTCTTTACTCAGTGTGCCTCACATTCCAGGCCTTTTCTCAGGTCTTGACTAAGGAAGGTGGAAACTCTTTGTTCCTCCTTCCCCCTGCCTTCACTCCATTGCCTGATAAATTAATTTAGACAATCCAGAGTTGAAAGGAGTTGTTTAGGCCACCAAATCTAATCACTGGCTATCTAGCTTCTGCTTGAACAGATTCAGTGAAGGGGAGCTCATAGTAGTTGGTTCCTCTATTGAACTACTCTTACCATTAGGAAGCTTTCCCTAACTGGACCTTATCATCCTATAGTTTGAGGTCTTTATTTCATCACCAGCACTCTGGCACAATAGAGGACAGGTCATGCTGCTCCTTTGACGAACCTCCCACCTTTCAGGTACGTGAAAGTGCTATTGTATTTTCACTAAGTCTTCTCTTTTCAAGGCTAAGCCCTTCTATGAGCTTGTTCCAGTTTTTCCAAATCTTTCAATCTTCTCTAATTTTTACACATTGTTTTTAATCTGTATTGTATTCTCTATCCATATAAACTGCGGAGATAACTGTAAATTGTTATCACTGGAATTAGATTTGCTGGGCAAATCTGCTGTAACAGATAATTCAAGATACCTTAAGCAATTAAGATTTTTGCTTGAATTACCTGGTGGTTTAGAATTAATAAAGCCATTCTTATGTCAACATCACAAAGCCCAAGATGTCATCTTACTGGCTGTAAGAGCATCAGCAGTGAGATCAATACTTACTTTATCCAGTAGTTCATAAGATTTGTTGAGCAAAGCCTTCCAGAATTTGGCTGTCAAAGTGTTGGCATTTTTTTCTATTGATTGCGCCACAGCATTTATATAGCAAAGAACTTTTTCCAACAACCTGCACAAACAACTATAGTGAATGACTGACTACTTCAAGTCCACGCTAACTTTTCATTAGAATAAAAGTCAAAGAATCCAAAAATGAAACCATTTATCCACAAGAAGCAGGCCATATGGGCATGCCATTAGATTCAACTTTGTTATCATTACTGTGATCATCAAAGCAGAATCCCACACTGTCCTTGAAATCTGCCCCAACATTAAGTTGACAGAAGATGCTCCATCAGCAGGAAATGTTAGCTGAATACCTACATTATTTTATCCTGACATATTCTTAAAGCGAATCTACTATTTTCAGTGGATACTCTAAATAAATCAGACAGGATTCCACCACATCAAAGAGCAGTCCCCGCATTAATTTTACACTTCTATCTCTTGAAGCCCTGCAAAAAAGTATAACTTCATGCTCAAAGAACAGCCTGATTTGTTTTGAAGCTGTCCTTGCCCTGTTTCAGGTTTTCTTATGTGTGACCTCTGCCTATTTTGTAAGTTGTTCAGATCTACCACCTCCTCCTGAATTAGTATCATATGCCTTAACAGGCTGTAGTTTCAGGCCCTTTAATATATATGTATTTTAATAGATAATCTCCCCATACAGCTTAATTCTATTCTTGTTTAACATTTTCAACAAAAAGCAAACGTACTTCTGTTCAAACTCCTTTAACTTCTCAGAATCTTCACATTCAACTACCTAGTGGATAAAGGAAGAAAAACCACTTACACAGTCCATGTCATGTTAATGGAAATTAAATTCTCATGTATGAATGTTATTATGAGGTGCTCTAACATTTCCTTAACAATATTAAGCAGATAAAACCTTCATGGCTGCAATTTTGTCTGGAATTCAGCTTTACACTAAAGAAATTGGTGGCATTCAGGATCCTGAAAAACCCATATATACCCACCAAGCTGTTCCCTTTCAGGGTAAGTAATGTTAAAGCACAGCACCGAGCAAGAGAAATTAAATGAGAGAAAAAGAAAAGGAAATTTAACTGAATTGAGTTTACATCATCATCATTCACTGTATTTCTCCACCCTTTTCAATCCTGGCAACCATCCTTGCTTCTACTATGTCCATACACTGATTCATACATGGCCTTTAGTTCTTTAAACTTTTCACCCTTTTCATTTTTCAGGATCTTATCATGCTGCCATCAGCATAACATACAGAACTGAGCGAGACTGGCTAATGGTTTGACTCGGTTCCCTATGTTCTTAACCAGTGAAAACACAGCCTTGAAAAGGTCTCTTTTGCATAATAGAATTCCAATGTAAATGTCAGAATTCCTCAACAGTAATCAGAGCTGGAAGCAAACGCTCAAGGAACTCACCTTTATGAGTTCTCATTAATAAAATATTTTTTTTAAAGGTTAAAGGGACAGCACAAGAGTTCCAACAAGTAGTTTTGCTTTCAAATGTGCACCTGAATATTGTTTCCACAATGTCTACTATTCTTATAATCAGAACCACTTTTACAGCAAAGACCAATCAAATCTGTCCTAATGGGGCATTACATCAATTTTTCTGGGTTGTGGCAGGTGGGGCAGTGGTTCAGAGCAGACGGGGCTAGGTCTCTGAAGGTCTCCCTTAAGCACAGAAGGCATTTTTGAATGTGTTTAAATATATTTATCCTGTTTATTGATAAGCTAGCACTAATCACAAAAGATCAAACCTAAAAACAAACCTCCTTTTGTTATGCTGTGGCAGTTGTGTACAACATGTACATGGATAGAATGCTCAACTGCCAGCCACAATATATATATAAATCTTGCCTCTGACTTGTTCCAAGACTAGAAATAGAAATCCACTGTGGTTTGTCTTATTTCGTCCCTTGGCTTCTCTTGCCAAGATACTTAGTCAATGAGTATTTTTATAGTCACTTTTTGTGAGATGGGCAGCTATATAAATGTGAGGGATGGATGTGCAGACTTTACAGCAAAATAAAATGTAATATTATTTTACTTTGCACACAGTGTCAAGCATGTTTCTAGTTATACCAACCAGCACTACACTGAAGCCAGAAGTGAAAAGGAAAGAAGCTTCTGCAAGTTGCACGGGTCCATGGAAATTACAGATCCTCAACTGGTAATGGGACTCTATCAATCCTGGGCAAAGATGAATTCTACTCACTTTTTTCACAAAATGGTGTGAAGCCAGAAGCTGTGACATGAAAGAGACTGCCAGGAATTTCAAATGCCTCAACTGTTTGCCAGAATGAGATTCCACATCAAAGAGTTCAGTTTCTTGACTGTATGACTGCACCATGTGCAGCCTTGATTTCTTTTGTCCAGGGTCATCTGTAAAAATAGACCCAAAAGCCACGTAAGTCTTTTTAAATAAACAAATAAATAAATAAATAAATACTTATTCTGCATGTGTATTTTCTGGGTTTCTTTGTGGAGTTTTTGGGGGGGAGGAAGATGGATGGGGAGGCAGAGTCAGGTTTTCAAAGGAAGCAAGGCCTGTGGCATATTGCAGGTAACAAAAACTCCCCTTTATCATCAATGTTCTCTTTTTTATTTATTTATTTATTTTTCAAATTTCTATCACCGCCCATCTCTCCTGAAAAGGGGACTCTGGGCGGTTTACTTTTACTCTATCTACCTACCTACCTACCTACCTATTGGATTTTTATCACTGCCCATCTCCCCCTCCCCCGAAGGGACTCTGGGTGGTTTACAATAAAAACAAGGTAAAATTCAAGATGATTATAAATACAAATTACAATAAAAATGAAAATACAGTAAAATCTAGATGACTAAAAGTTCTCTCTCAGGCTGTGAGAATAAGGGCCATTCCAGGATCATCCTAGGGTGCCAGTCATCCTCAGGAGTGGCCACTCCTCTTCCCGCTCCAGGCCTGCTGGCAAAACCAGTTTTTAATTTTTTACGGAAGTCCAGGAGTGAGGGGGCCTGTCTCACCTCCGAGGGAAGGATATTCCAGAGGGCAGGAGCTACTGCAGAGAAGGCTCGCTTCCTGGATCCTGCCAGATGGAATTCTCTTACAGACAGGGTCTGTAGCATGCCCTCTCTGCATGACTGGGTGGGACGGGTCGATGGGGATGAGATGGTTCCTCAAGTAACCTGGCCCCATGCCATCTAGGGCTTTAAAGGTGATAACCAACACCTTGAATTGGACCTGGAAGCAGACTGGGACCCAGTGCAGCTCACAAAGCAGAGGTGTTATATGTGCTGACCTTGGGGCACATATTAAAAGATTGTAATTTACAGTGGTCTTTCTCGTTTGCAAATTAATGCAAGATGCAAAGCTACCCACTACTTCACAAACCACCACATTAACCACACATTATAGCTTAATGGGTTGAGTAAACCCAGTAAACTAATGAACATATTGCTCATTAAACAATCATGTATTGGTGAACCCAATCAATAGGAGTCATGTTTTCAATTTTGCCCCCAAAGGAATGTCTGGTTGTTTACTCCTTTTAAGAGGGAAAAAAAAAAATCAAAACTGGCATTTACTGCATTTACTCACACCTACAGCATAAAGAGGTTTAGCATGTTGTATAAATCGGGCCATTCCTTAAGTAACACATCGACTTTTGCTCTAACTTTGGACAGAGTGAGTGGGTAGACTTGGGCAGCATCATTTTCAGCATCATGAAAGGTCAAGCTATTCATTTATCATTACTGCCAGAACGGACAGAGATGTTTATGGGATCTTCTTCTCCATATGCCCAGATAACTGCCTCGGTTTGGGGAACTCTGAATAGGTGAGGTGCCATTTGCTGCTCTGCCTCAGGCAGCAAATTTCTTGGGCCAACTCTGGAGAAAACAGTCCTAAGCCTGATTATGAACTTCCTAAACAAAGACTCTTTCAGCTGGGATTCAACCCCATCTGTTCGTTGAGTGGCTGACCACAAGTTTCTTTGTTGGCAATTACCTTCTTTATTCTCTGGCAGATTTGTTAAATAGTTGAGTAGTTTCATTAAACTTTGCAACTGTTCAATTACGTTAAATTCACAACATACAGAAATCCAGAATTCGGTATCGGTTTCCAAAACAATATCCTGTGTAAGTAGCAGGAAAACAATATTGTAAATGAAGAAAACAATATTGTAAAAAATGCCATATATTAAGCATTATATTGCAGTGTTCTGCACAGCAAAATAACCATACATTTTTAAAGAAAAACTACTCTTCAAAATTCTTTACTTACTTTCTCCCCATTGGCTACTGCAGTCACAGATTTTGTCACATGCTGTTCAAACAACAGTACTAAAAGAATCCACAGAAATCGCTCCACCCCCAAAGTACTTGTAAGTTGCTCTAGAACTGGGAGACGCCGATGCTCCGGCACATGGGGCAAGGCATCCACAAAAACCCGGATTATTTTAATCGCAACTCCTTCCATGTTCCCCGCAGTTCCCGAAGACCCACCATCTTCCTCGGCCTACAAAGGAAATTTTCAAAGAATGAAGTGGTTGTACTACAAACAAAGCCTAAGCAAAGGAAAAACAGACGAGACTGTTCAAATGAACCAAAAAAGAAAGAACAAAAAAACAAGGTTATAACTAAAGCCTGAACTAAACAATCTGAGCTTGTAAGAAGAACCTGAGAATAGATATGTAATTAGTGGAACTGGGTTTGCACGGCAAAGCCATTCTGTAAATGTCTGAAAGGCAGGTTTGAGCTAACACTGGAAAGGACTGTTATTGTCTTGTAAATCCAGCAATGATACAATTTAAGAAAAAATGACTATTGACTAAATGACTATTGTTCTACAGTAAAGGAAACTCCTGTTTTAATTAATACACACACACACACACACAATGTCTCTCTCTCTCTCTCTCTCTGTGTGTATATACGTACACACACACACACACATGTATGTATGTATATATATGAAGGATTAAGCCAAAGCTTTTAGAATCCAAACTGCAAGCAATGAAAATAAGAACACGACTGTCTCAGATACAAGACTAAGTTTGTTGCGTTCTATTTTAGTGACCCAGGTTAAATGATCTTACCTGTATAAGAGCTGGAATGACCATCTTCACTGTCTTGTTAATCACCTGGAAACTGTACGCATCATCCAGACGCATGACATTTGCTCCCATGAATGTAAAAATGGGCATAATATTGTGCAGCACTTTATCCTGCACAAAAGAAAGCAACTATTCCTGTAATAATGTAGCACTTGGTTTTGAACATTTATTCTTGCAGTGCAGTTTCTCTTACAACAACTTTCTTTCTGAATTTAAAGCAGTGGATCCTTTGCTTTTTTTATACTGTTAGAGCGGTGTTTCTCAACCCTGGCAACTTTAAGATGTGTGGACTTCAACTCCCAGAATTCTGAAGTCCACACATCTTAAAGTTGCCAGGGTTGAGAAACACTGCATTAGAGGAACTGCTCAATCCTTTTTTATATATAGGCAAACTTCACCATCCCCTTAACTAGATATCAAGGCAATGAACTTATCTAGGCAGCAAGGATTCTATGTTCAATTTACAGGTCTCTACGACATGACACTTCAGTCTGGATTGAAACCAGGGTACTGTGCAGAGACAGTGTTGGTCGTGCTTGTTGATGACCTTTGGCAAAGCCGGGATGGGGGCGGTGCGTCCGTCCTAGCGCTCCTTGATCTCTCAGCGGCTTTTGATGCTGTTGACCACTGTATCCTTCTGGGCTGGGTGTGGGGGTTAGGAGTGGGAGGCACTCTGCTCCAGTGATTCACCTCCTTCCTCAGCAGTCAGTTCCAGTCGGTGTTGAAGGGGAGAGAGAGATCGCGTCCGCAGCCCCTCATGTGTGGGGCACCTCGGGGCTCAACACTCTCCCCTCTTCTGTTCAACATCTACATGAAACACTGGGTGAGGTCATCTGCCAGTTTGGGGTGCAGTAAAATCAGTATGCTGATATTACCCAGCTTTACATCTCCACCCAAGCGGCACAGGTGAAGCTGAGCGTCTGGAGGCTGTTCGGGTCTGGATGGGGCAGAACAGACTTCGGCTCAGTCCTAACAAGACTGAGTGGCTGTGACTATTTGGACCCCCTGGGTTAGGGATGTCATCATCTTTGATCTTGGATGGGGCTGCATTTCCCCAGTCAAAACTGGTGTGCAACTTGGGGGTCCTTCTGAACACATAGCTACTGCTCAAAGAGCAGGTGGCAGCTGCGGCCAGGAAGGCCTTTGCACTGGTTCACCTTGTGTGCCAGTTGCACCCTTCCCTTGACTGGAAGGCCCTTCAGACGGTCATGCATGCCCTGGCCACCTCACGAGTGGATTACTGCAATGCGCTCTACATGGGGCTGCCCTTGAAGACCACCCAGCAGTTACAGCTGGTTCAAAATGCAGTGGTGTGAGCAGTAGCTGGCACCTCTTGGTGTGCTCATGGTTCACCACTCCTATGCAAGCTGTGTTGACTGCCAGTTGGCTTCCAAGTGCAATTCAAGGTGTGGTTTTTACCTATTAAGTCCTGTATGGCATAGGGCCTGGTACCTGAGAGACAACTTGTCTCCTGTCCATCTGCCAATCAAAAACAATGCAAGATTCTGCTGCAGGATAAATAAGGTTTGCTGCTGGGACAAAAGGGGCCAGTTTTCTATCCTGCATGCAGAAGCAGAAAGCTTTAGCAGCTCTTCAATATTTGTTTAAATATTTTGATGTTATATTCTCAAACCTCTGTCCAGTTATGGATCACTTCAGGGAGTAACAGATTAGTGATAAAGAGGCGGAAGAAAAAGTTGGTAAGTGATGATGATCTACAGAAAGAAAAAAGGAGGTTGTGAGAAAGGTCTTGGAGAAGGGAGAAAAGTAAGCTTAGAAAGTAAAAGTGGTCAGCTATTTCAAGCACAGGAAAGGGTCAGCAGCCTCATCCCTATGCCTGTTTCAGAGCTGAAAAAAAACACCTAAATGTGATATCCCTTTTTAGAAGCTTCAGTGAATCTTCTTTCCCTCAACATGCATTCAAATAAACTCACAGGAAACATTCCAGCTGCGGCACCCAGCAAGAGCAGTGCATGGTGATGGGTCTGTGGCATTTCTGAGACCCGAATGCACTGAACAATCAGCTCCACGTTGAACTTCTCTTCATCCAGAAGACCTCAAAAAGCAAAGAAGGCATTGAAAAGTTAGCAAGGCTTACAATGCTCCCATCCCAAATGTATTTAGGGATATAAAGCCTGGGGCAGACTGTAAAATATCTAAAATGAAATTAACTTTGATCTTCACTTTACCTGCCTTTATCCTGTTGCTATTTGGGGACAGCTTCTGACAAATGTTTAACAAACCACCAAGTAGTAGTTGTTTTGTGTATTCCAGATTTTCTTCCCCTGCAGTAGGTTCTAGACACCTGGGAATTCAGAAAAGAGTCAGATTGACTTTGGAGGCAACATGACACAGCTCAAGAATATCTGGCAGTGGGGCAGCAACTGGAAACCATATTGTAAGACATTGGATGGACCATCTCAAAGGGCAGTCAGATCCACAAATTCATACTGTCCAAATGCAGGTTTGCTTATAGCTTGGCCATTAAAAAGAGCCTGGACAGAATTAAGCGGTAGCAAAGAATGGAGGACATATGAGCTAACTGAGTCTTTTTGATAATACCTAGCTCTAAAGATGGAAGGGCTCTCCCATTTTGGAACTCCTTTCTCCCATGGGCTAGTATGTAGAGATTTCCAGGGCCAGCTGGTCTTCATATTTAATGGCTGGATTGAACCCCATTATGGTTAAGCAATTACAGTGTTTAGAATTGCTCTCCAAAGTTAAATTACCTAGATAGCAAATTGAAAAGAGTAGGTATCAGGGCCTGAGGCTGTCTGAGCTTTTTTTTGTGTTGCAGCAATTCTAGGATAAGTGTAATTCTTTGCCAGTTCACACTTCCTTCTTGTAAACTTCCTTGATCTTGGACTTTCCTGGATGATAAAAAGCAGAACAAAATAAACACTCTCATCTATAAAAAATACCAGTTTGTAGAGCAACTATTCATGTGAATAAGATTCTACAAAGAGCCAAAGTACCATAAACAAAATACAGCAATTAAAGATTGGTTAATTCATATGTCCGTCTTATTTTTCTACTCCTTGGATTACCATATATGCCTATGACTCCTGGCTTTTGTTCTCTCGCTGATCAACTACTTTTGTTTTGACTCATTATCTAAAGTCAAGGTCAGTATTGATTTTTGTACCCAATGTGGTCAAGATCATATTAGAAGCATTGATTTACACTACACAGAAAGCACAAATGATTGTTAATAGAGATGTAACAAAACCCTGTGAGATACAAAAAGTGTTAACTATATAAGCTAACCTAAACATTTATTCTGTTTGTCCAGTCCTCTTCAGTTAACTCTGTCTCTTCCCATTTAATCACAGAAATAATTTTCATTATGTTGCATCAAATGCTTGTATAAAATTCAGTTCCAATTAGTCAAAACCAATAGAATCCAATGAATCAAATCTAATAGAATATGTGTTCCCTTCTTGAAAAATGTCAGAGTGTTACTAATTCTACTCCACATGTAGATTCATGGAAATGCCATAGCTTAAATACTTTGCTTTATGAATTACTGTCTTATGTTCCTAAACTGCTTGGCTCCCAAATCTTTAATATTCTGTTTTTTAAAACTCTTCCATTACAGCATATATATTTCCCACCCATTTTACCTCTGCTGCTGCATTTTCTGCTTTCTTGTCTGGTGAACTGTAGCCACAGTCTTGATTTTAGGTAGAGGGTCAAGTTCGATACTAATCTGCTCGGCATCGACTGAAATCTAAACAACATGTTAAATTTTGTTTTAAAGGTTTGTAGCACCTCACACCTCACAACATGTCATGCATGCGTAGGCCAAAACTGCACTGTATGTGCAAAGCTCAGTTGCAAAATATGATCTGGCCATCCTGCTGTCAACTGGAGTGTGTCATGCCTACATGCTGGTGGAGAAAGACAGCGTGACAATTTGGGTTTGAAGGGAACGACTAAGAAGAATGTTTCCTATGAATTCAGCACTTCCAATGGCACAACAGCTTAGCTGTCTACTGAAAACAATCACAATTCTTTGCTTAAAACTAGAAACTATTCTTTGTTTTTACAAAAGTAAGTGCTCTGTAATGTTTTTAATAAAAGCAATGCACACATCATTCGGCATGTAACTGATTTTCCAAACTATTCCTATAAATTACTACTTTGTGTTTTGATTCTCTGTAACAATATGTTTTCGTTAGCTCTCATACTGAACATAATACAATTGTTAAATGTAATCACGTTATGATGGCATAATCCCTGCAAGTAAACTATGTGATTAGGGCAGGATACAAAACTGACACAGAATAAATAATTCTGTTCTACTTATCCAGAGGAATCAGAGTCTCATTATTCAGAGAGATTAAGACGATCTTACCCCTTTAAATACACTGCTGATTGTCTGGGCACAATGTGGATTTTTGCAATTGAGGAGTAAGTCAAAAAGAACTCCCAGAATCCTTTGCTGTATCTTCCCATCTGGCAGGGCAGCAAAGAAAGGTTTTGTAATCTAGAAATAATAAAAAGAAATGAGTTGTACACACTTTTTATATGCATTACATTTTGAAAGGTCAGTATTATCTCCAGTGCATAGATAAGGAAATATAGAACTTCCTCATGATACCTTGTGAATTCATGCCCAAAATACAATTTGAATCTGGCTTTTTCAAATCTTTGTTCAACTTGCTGGCCGCTGGCTTTCAGGATTAGACATATACCGTGTTCTCTAACTTATAGAGGGCTGCATTATAACTTGACAGCATGATGAGAAATAAAGAAACATTTAATAGACAAACCAAGTTTATCTACAATTTACATCAACAAAGAGAAAGGTATCAAAAGGATCCTTCTGTAGCAAATAACAACTCTATCTGGGTCCTGCTGGAAGCAGATTTTCTGTATTTTTTTCCTTAGTTGAGTTGTGGTGCATATGCATCTCATTTATTAGAAGGCAAAAAAAAGAAAAGAAAAGGAAATTGGAGCAAAACCCAATTACCAGCTGTCTGTTCAGAAAGCAATTGTAAGAACTTTTATAACAAATAGAAGAGGAATGTTTGTACTCAAGAAGGTAGCCTATGCCAACATTAATTGTGACAGATTCCAGTGAAAATTGCTCATACAAAATCTTACCTGTTCAAGAGCCCTGATCTGAAAAGAATGAAGTCCCTGGTACACTTCCTGCGAGGCATGCAAAGCTTTGATAAACAGATGTAAACACTCTTGATTTGTGCAGAGGACTGTTGCTGAGTGCTCATTGTATTTCCCAAGAATGAGATGCAGAAGAAGGGTTTCGTCTTTCAACATCCGTCCTGTGCCAAAAGCTTTCTCCAATAACTGATCTAGGACGGGCAGCAAGCTAATAAGCACTGCCTGGAAAAAACACGGAAAATATTTTTTTAAAAATCAGCCCAAACTTTAACAAACTTATGGTTACAAAACTTGTTTTGTATCACACTTATAGGTGTGTTCAAGGAGAGAAAGCCAAATTTCTAAATGTGTATAACTCAAGCACATATTTAACCAAAATATTGTTTTCCATCCTTGTCTATTAATCAATGAGCAAAATCTTAAGTCATTCAGAGTAATGAATATTATTTGGCAATGAAATAAGAGAGCTCATTAGTATTTGATTATGGATTAACATCCAAATTTTGGTAACAAGAGATATTTAGATAAATTCAGACAGCTGTATATTCAATTCATCAAAAAATATTCTCAGACTCTCCCATGGCCTCATGTTTCTTTCTACTACCTTCTATTTCTCCACATCTTTCTTTCCTCCATATTCTTCAAAATTCTAAACTCTCTATCAACTTTGGTAGGAAAAAGATTTCTCTGATAAATGTATCATTCAATCCTCCTCCCAGGAAAACTATTCCAGCCTACTAATATAAATAGTAGTAAGCTAGGTATGCAAATTATCTGAAGACAAGTCTTTCAGTCTCTAAAGAACTTCTGCAGATACATTTCTCAGAGCACTTGGTATACATGATCACAGTCAGCTGATTCTTCTTTAATAAGGCGTCTCATCTGGAAGGACCTCCCATTAGAGCAGGTATAGGCAATTCTGGTTTTTAATTCCTACCAGCCCCAGACAACACGGCTAATGGCCAGAGATGGTGAGTTGTCATACCGACAGCCCGGAAAGCACTTGGTTGCCTTCTTTTGCACTAAAGGTATTTCCAGCAACAGCAATACAATCATCCCAATGGCAAGTTGAAACCCTTCTATATATCTTGGCATTTGAAGTCTTACTCAAATAGTACAGACAGAGGTATAAAAAGTTCTATTTTGCAAATATTTTAATTGAATCAAACTGCTTCTGGGGAACAAAACTAAGGCTATAAACAAGGCCTTGCTCTGCAGAAAAACAACACAAACATTTGACTGGGCAGGGTATTTTCCCAACTTCAGCATTGTGTATTTCACCCACATTGCCATTGACTTTGTGAAGAATTTTCATCAGGTTTCTTGCAATATAGGAAGGACATTTGAAGGCTTGGACACATTCAAGTAATGCTGTCAGTGTTTCTGACAATTTCTGCTGCTTGGCTTTTTGCTTCTGTTGAGTAGGTTCTCCCCCGAAGAGATCACCAAGGACCTAGATTATAAACGAAGTGGGAAAAAGACACCAAAGAGTCATTAATGTAATTCTATCGATCCTCTCTCTCTCTCTCTATTTCTCTCTCATCTCTCTATCTTTATTTCTAATTGATGGACAAAGGTATTGAAAATGTACCGCAACTACTGCATGTGAAATAGAAGAGGGGCTCCTGAGAGGAAGCAAAGATGTTTCCTAGTCTCTGACCAATACTTCCTTCAATGATCCTGCCTCCCAGCAGACCACAAGAGCTCTCAGTATTTGACCCATCAGAAGGGCACAAACAGAGAACGTCTGATGCAAAGCAGGCAACATCATACTTTCATCTAAGCTTACCTGGATAACATAAGTTGAGTCAGACATTATTTCCTCAGCTTTCTTCACAAAACTCTGAAGCATAGGATGAAATATGGATTCTTCTATTCCACTTAAGGAACGAAGGCATTTGAGAGAAGCTCTTCGGACTTCACTCACAGGACTTCCCAAATTGATCAACAGAGATGCAATTACTGGAAAGTGCAAGTAGGGAGAACAGTTGTTGCTTTACACAGTTCCAAATAAACTTAGATTTATTAACTACCCAGGATGAAAACTCCTACCCTGAGAAACAACTTGGTTGTGCTGCTGGAAAGAAGCAATCTGCCTGCACCCTCCCTGCTGCCATGAAGAATTTAGATCCTCAGAATTTCAATGCAGGGCCCAGTGAGGAGGTCTTTTCCATTTCTAACTTGAACCCCCACAGCCCTTTGAAACAACTAGAATCCTCAAAATCTAAAACCTGTGCATTTATTTACTTCTATGAGCAAGCTTCTGAAGTCTGGAGTTCCACAACATATGTCTACTGGTGGGGCTCACCAGGACCACAAAATGGGGACAGTTCCAAATAGTAAAAACTACAGAGACACTTCTGTAAGTTAAAAGTGTGGTTAGAAGCCTATATTTATTTTAAGTCTGATTACAGTATAACCAGAAAATGGAATGCAGAGCCCTGGAGAAAAAATAAATAATCCCTTCCTCCCTCCCCTTCTTCTAGAACTCAACATGCAAACACATGTAAGTAAACTTTAATCCAAATAATGCATGCAAATTATTTACTGAAGAACAATGTACTAAACAACAGAAATACAAAAAATCATGAAAAATTCAGCATACATATAAATATGGCATGTTAATGTCCATTTACATACTGAAATATAGAAGCTGATCTCAAAAGTAAATGATACAGAGTCAAGCAAACCTTTTAAAACATAACATGTCTACTTCTCTGTGTTGAAACACAAGGAACAATTTCAAGGGTGAATGAAAATACACCTAACATAATATTGAATGTTCTAGAGTACATTTAAGTTTTCATTGCAGTAAAGTAACTCCATGACCTGCCAGGGCTCAGAATTTATAATACTTCATCTGAGAAAAAGTCTGAATTTAATCAGTAATATCATTTTTCATCAATTGTTATGTATCTTCTGAATTCATGTAATATATGTAATACATTATTAGACAAGGGTACAGATACTCTGTTATACGGTAGTTTTATGTTTATTTTCTGCATCTCAACCCATTAATATGGAAATGAAGACTATTATATTTAGACTGGTGATAAATGTAATCTTTAGCAGCCCAGATAAATGGAACAGTATTTGGAATATTCCCTTTGTTTAGTTTTGATATTTAGGACATTCCCTGATGCAAATGAAGGGAAGGAATTGGTTTTGCTGCATATCACCTCCATTGCCCACTTTGTATTACAGGAATGTGCGATGTAAATTCTTCAAAACTGCCTATGAGAATAGTCCAACCAACGTGACAGAGGTCCATTTAGAAATTCCAGAGCTTTTATACTTTGCAGTTGTTCAACCAACTAATGGAAAATCAAAGGAATTTTCTGTAATTTTTAGAGAGTGCTGCCAAGTGAAATAAAAAGTTGGTGGGCACCTAAGTATCCCCACCTCCATGGCTGCTAACTTACAACTCTGCCAGTCTTTAGAAAAGCAAGATAAGCCTTAAGGCATGTTTGATAGCCACTGTATAAGTAGGCAGAATTCGGGGTTTCAGCTTACAAGAATTTTGTTTATTTGTTTGTTTACTTTCTATAGCCGCCCATCTCAGCAAGTGACTCTGGGTGGCTTACAATCATAAAAAATGTAAAACAGTCAAAATAATTAAAAACGATTAAAAGTACAAAATAAACATATATGGTCGCCAAGTAAACAATGCATGGATGTTAATATAGCCAAGAAATGGGGCCCTTAACACACTTAGGGCCCCAGGCCCGGGCACATAACCAGGTCTTCATGGCCTTACGGAAGGCGAACAGAGTTGGGGACATCCTGATCTCTGAAGGGAGAATATTCCAGAGGGCAGGTGCTACGGCAGAGAAGGCACGCCTTCTAGTCCCTTTTCTGCGGAACAGTGATGATTCTGAAGGATCTGTATGACCGTTTTCCCCCCTAAAACTGCCAGCCTGCCTTTCTGTTAGCAAAATTACTTGCTACATTGTTGTATGCCGCCCAGAGTCTCCTGTGTGAGATGGATGGATATATAAATGTGAGCAATGAATAAATAAAATAAAATAAATAAATAAATAAATTACAAAAAAGTATAGTTATCAAAATAAAACCTCCTCTTCAAAGAAACAGAAATCATGTAAAACTTCTTGTAAGGGTAGATCGCTTGAAAGACAGGAAAGAAATTAGTGTTAATTTTCTCCTAATTTCTCTGGACAGCTTATAAGGCAATTGACTGATGCTACAATAACAAGAGGTGAGCTTGGGAAATACTTCATTTATTTATTTATCAGATTTGTCACCGCCCATCTCCTCCTACCCCAAATATCCCAAAGATCATCACGCAGTACCTGGAGATGCAGTTGACGCCAACTGCCTTTTTTTCTGCTTGGGCTGAGATTCAAGCATGGCACATCCTATGTATAACGCACGAGTCTGCAGCACAGCATCGATCACAAAATTCAGCTGATTGCACGAGTTGTAGTTGTATGTCCACAAAACAGAAAGAAATCTAAATTGATGCTCTGCTCTTTTCAAATGTACCTTCAGATAATGATAAAAAGGAAGCCGTTAATATGCAGTTTTTGGAGAATCCAGTTGCCTTTTGTGGCGTTGAAAAGAGAAACACCCTCATTTGAGTTCAATGGGATCCCAGAAAACAATCTCACTGTAAAATCTGAACAAAACAAACCATTTAGAATTGCCTAAATCAGATTAATAACCAGAAGTTTTCTCCTTTCATATTGTATATTTAGATTTATGCATGAAAAATGTACCTCAAACAGAAGTCGCATCATTGCCCGGAAATGACTAGCATAGAGCCCCTCACTAGCTCCATGGACAACAATGTCAAACAGTCCCAACAGCAGGTGCAAATAGTCTTTACTGTTTGTATTTAAAGTTTCAGGATTCCACCAGACCTCATCTGTAGGAATGCACAGAAGCAGCAATTAGTGGCTGAAGCAAAAGCATCTTCTGAAATGGAAACAAAATCAAACTAAACGACAGCAACAACTTTCTTCTGGCCACAAACTGATGCTGACTACTTCTGTGATCAAGTTTCAGAGTTTGCAGGAAACAAGCAAATAGCAGTTCAACAAGCAAAGCAACTGCATGGTGAATTTTTCAAATGTAACTTCTCCTGCAATTAAAAATGTACCTTTCACGAAGGAACTTGGAGAGACCAGGCCTTCAATAAAATGTCTCAACAAAACGATGAGCAGCATGGCATCTTCAAGATCAACAGCTGCATGAACGTTTAGTTTTTGTATGTATGTCGATAACAAGCCCCAGAAAAGTTCACCCCCAGATGGGAACTCGGCAGAAAATTCCTGAAAATGAAACAGAACATCTGAGCTACTGCAGTGTCAAGGAAAGCTTCCAGCATTCTGAGGGCCAAATAACTTTACTGGCCCTTAGGTTTCTACCTTCCCTATCTTCCATAAAGTGCTACATGTGGGGAGCTCACCAGTCTTGCTCTGTCCTTGTTCCTTATTTTTTTATCATTGTCACTACATGATACTTTCCACAATTGCCCCTCTGACCTTCAACTTCACCTTGCCTCCTTGCTATGCTCTGTAAAATGCAGGAGCCACTTTTCCCTCCTCAAGAGGGCTGTACCATGCAACACCTCTCCTAAATTAACAGAACTGAACTCTGTATACGTACACAAATCTAGAGCTGAATGGGTCAAAAAGGGGCTTCTGACTGAAGCTGCAATTTTAAAATCAAAGTTCTCACCTCCAAAGGGCAGTTGTCTTTAAATCTGTCCATTTTTTTACTCAAAAAGTGGAAAATCCTTAAAGCCAGGAATAAATGACACTCTTCCATCTGGGAGCAACTACAACAAGACCGGATGAGGACGAAACTTATAATGTGACCTGTTAGCTTCTGTTTTCCAGTAGGAGATTCCTTTTCAATAAGACTGATGAAACCTTCCACCTTGAACGGGAATCACAACAGAGAGTCAGTTTCAATTATTCCTGACTTTTGAGAAATGGATTTGTCCTAACAGTCAGAAATCACGCTGAGATGAGGAGTAGGTCTCTAGTGTCTATTACTGCTACTTAAAACAGAATCCTAACAAACTGAAGAAGCATGGGAAAAACCCAGACATATAAACCCCAAAAGTTAAGGCGGGTCTGATCTGTGTCTCTTTGAATGGCTGCTTAATTCCTCAGTACTACGCATGCGTTTTCCACCCTGGATAGAGGCCCCCTCCTGCTCGCCATCAGTACTCATGACAGGATTATTTTGAAAAGTGCCTAGCATTCTGCAAACATTTTAGCTTTTCTGCGTCTTTTTAAAAAAAATACACTATATGAAGGCATTGGCTTTAATAAATAAAACATGGTGAACAAACAAAGTTATTGTATGCCATGTTAGACTATAGGAGAACCTAACTCAGTACTGTCTATCTTGGCAGGTAGCACCTCCCCTGGGTTTTAAGCACAAGTCTGCTTAGGGATACCAAAGAATCTGAGAGTTAATCCTGGAATCTTCTACATGTGTTCTGCTACTAAATTACGTCTACTTCCCCTCTGAGGGAAGTTCTAGTCCAAGAGCTCATCCAAGCACTTTATCTTGAACAGGAAGATTTCAGAGAGGAGAGCATGTTTCCGGCAGCAACGGGCTACTTGCTTAAAAGAATGCTCTCTACTCTTCTATCTTAAGACCATACAGCTAATGCTTGAAATCAACAAAGGTCTCTTCTGAACAGCAGTTGCTGGGGGACCCGGGTGAGAAGATGTAATTGTACCATGGCCTGCTTGAGGGATTTCTACAAACCTCTTTTAATGGTGGAAAAAGCAATAAGGGCGTATCATATATGTTTGGCAGAGAAACATTTTCAGTTCTTTATTCAAGATTCTTTTCAATTAGAGATGCAGAATTATAGCTTGGCAGGATTATAAACTGAATCTCCCAGAGACGCTACTCGAAGAACAGGATATACTGAGCTAGCTGACTCAAGGTTTGGTCACATGTACTCATTTTGCATTTTGCTTTCACATCAGCAAAATGTGAAAACTCTGCATTTTTCATTAAATTGGGTGTCAGAGTTTAAAATGCCCACCAGTGAGATGTAACACATACAGAACCCCTGGCTGCTGTGCTTTATTGTCATGTCACTTATGCCAAACATTCTTTAAAACTGTTGATCTGAGAACTGAAAATTCTATACAGCAGGTCATGTAAACGCCACACGTACCATTTCTGACATGAAGGAAGAATCTTCTGAAATCAGGTTCTTGGACAAGAGGTCCAGCAGTTTTGCGTTAGATGCACCTGGCAAGTCTCCTGACTTAGTTGCATTAATCACCTTTTGGAAAACTTTCAGGACAATAACAACATAAAAACAGAATGGGAAATCAATGTGGGAGACTGGTTAAACCTTTTGAAGCCACTGTTGGCTACAGAGAGGAAAAAGTTTTAAAGGAATATGCACTTTGATTTTAAAAGTCATCTGATGGAAAAAATGGAGAGCATCATTCTACTCACACACACAGACGCACACAAAAATGATACTGCAGAATAACTATTTATTGAAAAAGAGCCCACAGTAAATGTAGAAAGTGTATGTAGCTTTGAAGAGTATCAGTAATATTACCTACGAATTGATAATACAATCCTGGTTATTCAGCTGAAGGGCTGAATTCCAGCCCCCAACTATTGGCTCCTAGCCCTATCCACTTTTGAGGTGTGGTCTTCATTATACCATGCAAAGTCAGAGGAGGCCCTTGAGCAAACGAGAATTGCATCTCTGCACTGGCACGTTTGCAGTCTGAGTAGCCACTGGACGGTCATGACACTTGGATTTTGTTTTGCTGCAGCCTGATTTCAAACTCGCATAATCACAAATATAAAACCAAAGTTCTCCTTCCTTTCTGACTCATGCTTCTATTTTTTTTCTTACAAAAATACTGTAACTAACACTGAAAGGGAAATATAGCGACTATGCCTCCCTTTAGAAAGAATTCAATTGCTTACCTTCTGGCCAACCAATCAACAAAGGATGAAGAGAGCAAAGACTGGACTCTGCTATGCAAACTGCCACTCTGCCTTCAGCAGACTCTAGGTCATTGTTGGTTATGACCAGAAAAGGAAGCAGCTGTAGGACTAACTGATTGAAGAGGTCTTTATTATCCTTAAGAGTATCCATTTTCATTAAAAGGTGTAGTGCCATTTCTAGAGTTTTGCACCTAGCAAGTACATGGGAAGAACACATAGTTCAATGTTTTGCCATGACTGTACCTCTTGTGGCAACTAAACATATTTCCATTACACGGGTTGCTGCCTGAGAAAGGGCAGACAATGTTCCCCTCTCTGAAGGAGCGTAATATTAAAGGCAGAGTCTTGCTGGTACCCACTCTAATATATTTCCTCTTCCCTGGCAGTACAAAGACAGCAATAGTAACTAATAATTCACTGTCCTTTCATGGTGTTCAAAATTAGCTGCCAGAGGCAACCACCATTGTTCAGTGCCATCCCACCTCTTTTAACGGTGAACACATCATTAAGTTTGTTAACCATTTTTTTGAATTTCATGAGGCAAACTTCTGCTCCAAAACACAAATCTCAGTTGTATTAAATGGAAGAATCATGTAACTAACTGATTATCATTGCAAAATCTCCTGCACATCTAATGAATTAAGTGATTTTATACACGCACACATTCTTTAATGTATTTGCCGCCAGAATACAATAATATAGTTATTAAATCGACAACTCCATTTAAGTTACAAAGTAAAAACTTAAATGGCATTTTTTATTTACCTAGTAATTAAATTAGTGCACTTGGAACAAAGATTCTATACTATGGAAAAAAAATCCTAACCATTAATATGAAATCTAGACAGAAAGATGTAAAGGTTATCACTTACCATTTTTCATCCTTTGAGAGATCAGCTCTTTCAAACAGTGACAAGAGACTGAGGCCAATTTGTTCATCAAATGTGTTCAAATGAACCAAGACACTCTAGAATAAAGTATACAAAAATGTGTCCACTGTATGCACAAAATTATATAAAATACATATTACAATGAATAAAAAGAGGAATCTAATGCAAAATCCTTCCAAAAATATTTACAATATGTGTATTTTTTTTTAAAAAGAAAGGATTTTAATATAACATGAATAAATATAGCATCAAAACAGAAGATTCTGGGTTTCCATTTTAGATTATTTTGTATGCCTTAAGGGTTTTTCTGTCCCTCAGAAAAATTTTATTTTGTTGATACAGCTTACTGAGATTGGAGCTAACCTGCTTGTCCGGAATAAGGTGAATATCTGATATGTTCTCTTGGCTTCAACTTTTCCCTCCCCAGATATTGTCTCAGGCAGTACTAATTTAAAGCACTGCCCTACATATTCAAACTTTCCACTGACTGCAATTGGTTTTATTCCCAAATAACAGAATATAGAATTTCAGCCAAAGAACAGAAGCCAGGAGTCTGCTTTTACATACTATCATTTTATCACAGATGGACCCCTGGTAATTCTTTTCTAGAGATGGGTGCCATCCCAGGGTGGTGCAGTAGTTAAAATGTTGGAAAAGGACTAAAGGAGACATAGGTTCAAGTCCATCCTCAGCAATGGAAACTCAATAGATATCATCACAGTCATTCTCTCTCACCTTCAGGACGATAAAATGGGAGGGAATGCTATGCTGCCTTAAGTTCCTGGAGAAAATTCTAACCAATGCAGCTGCTAATTCATTGTTGACTAATTCAAAGTACCACATATTTCTGGCCTTCCAATGGATTAAGACTTACATCCAGAGTACGAAGAGATGACATAACCACTTCTAAATTATCATCTTTCAGTCGTGCTACAATTGCTTCTTGTATGAAAGAGTCATCAAAGCCCTCCTAAAAATAAAAATCATGACGGAAATGAAAATTAAAGAGGTATTAAAGTGTAATGTCATAAATTCATTTCTGGGAAAAATCAATCTTGTCTACATACAGACACATTTAAATAATAATAATGATACATGGCATAAGTTATGATTCAAGGAATTATAGGAATTATGGCTGCACCATTCATAAGGTAGTGTTAATCCTTCTGATACATAGTAGCTGAAGACTGTTCTGGACTCCCATTTCCAGCTTTGTAGGTATACATCATGTACAGCGCACAAGGGGGAGTATAAATGAGGGCAGAAATTTTTCTGACATTACCACGTTTGTAGCAGTGACCTTTCCCAATTATTGCTCAAGTTGATAAAATATCATCTTATATTTAGTCAATGAAGTCCAGTAGAGAAAGCTATGCAATGGACTGTACAATGTAGATGCAATGCGAAAGAAGTATTGAGAAACTACTTTGGATTACTATAAATAAGAGGTGCAAAAAGGACAACCTGCAGGCCATATGTGGCCCCCAGAGCCACCCCACAGTGGATGGGGGCAAAATCTGTGTATCCTTTTTTGTTTTTTTAATGTTTGCAGAGTTTGAGGGACAAAATGGGAGTCTTAAATCTTACATTTGCTTTTAAAGGTATCCATTTCACTCCTTAAAACATCTGAAACACCATCCAAAAATGTGTCCTGGCTTCCTTGATATGCTCTGCAAAACTTGGTATGGCCCTCAAACTGATGAAAGTTGGGCACCCTGCTGCAAATACCCCCATTTTTGTCACCACTAATAACTGCACTTTCTGGCCTATTGAAAGCCTATTAAAAGTTCTGGAAAAGGTTAGAAATAAGAACCAAAGAGATGAAGGACAACCAACCTTTGATGTTTCAATGATTTCTTTCAAATGCTGAACAGCCAGAATTCTCACTGCTGGCTGGGGATGATTCAAACTAAGGAGCAGAGAGGTATTTGAATCTTCTAGAAACTAGGAATACAATGTAGAATTAATCAGGCTGCAGTTCCACATCCTCTCCCCTGAAAGTTCAGGGAGATTATTTCTTAGTTTTCTATACATAAATGTATAGTAGTTTTCTATACATATGAACACAGACACACTTCAGGGAAAAAAAACAGTAAATAGTTTATCTATACCATAATTTGCTGCCTGTCTATACTCTTCACCATGCTCCTCCCTTTACATGAGTGGGGAAACAAACCAGGATGAAGCCATTAAACATAGCCTCCCTTAAATGAACCAGGGACTATAATCAATCTCTTCAAAAGAAATCAGGAAGAGAAGCTAGCTTTAAATATTAAGTATTTAACTATTTTAAATTGGTTTATGGACCCTGGTTGTTTTATGTTTTTTGAACTTCCTTTTCCAATTCATACATAAAGGGGAAACCATGTTTAATGCTGAATCCTGACAGAGGATTCCGGAGGATTTATTCAATTCATGCCAAACTCCAAGATTTTTACTAGCACCCTGCATCAAAGATGTGACCAATTGTTGATAAATTTTTGGAAGGAATGTTGTCTACCAGTGCTAATTTTACTGAAAAACCTGTCACACAGAATGAGTCACCAATCTATATGCGCTGATCATTCTTCTTATAGCCATTGGATACAAACTAGATGGTCTGTTGACATTATAGTCTCTATGATACCATGTTAAATATTTTTTAAAATATAAGATCTCAACAACAGCTTGCTCAGACAAAACTGTTAGAATGGTAGCAAATGTATCAGAAGGTCATTTTTTTTCATCATTCAGGATTAATTTTTAATAAAATGCTCTCACTGATCTTAATGCTGAAGTGACAACAAATAAAAAGGAAGAAATCTTAGGACACTGACTTACCTGGTATTTACCACCACTCACTGAAAGAGAAATGAATCGGTGGAAGAGTTCTTGCTCCTTCTGATTTTTGACGTTCTTCAGATATTCCTCCAGTACCAAATCTAGTGTCCTAGAGTATCTGCCATAGGCAAAGAAAGTAATCCATATTGTACTCTGGGAAAACCAAACATTTTGCCTACAAAAATTGCTAAGACCTCATAATATGTCGCACAAGACTGCCAACACTTTGCGAAATGTCAGCATTCTTGTACAAGATCTCAGCAACCAGAGGGAGGAGTTGAGAGCACGTTTGGAAATCTTGTAGATGCCATATTACTAATCCTTGTTTTCAGGGATCTGACATTACATATTTCAGGGAAGATAAATCTATTTTCAGACTATTAATAGAACACTTAAACTCAGTATAGACAATTTCATGGATTTGAGAGATCAGAAAGCATGCTTGACCTTGAAAAGGAATCTCTGAGAGACACTGGAAGGAACACAATATTCAGTACTGTCTCCTTCTTTCTTCATCCCCTATAGAGGTTTGTGTGACTCTCCAGTTCTGAAGCTTTAAAACCTTCCTGATTAGGAGAGTGTTGGGGCTATTAATAATTGTTATGGTTTGGTACTGAATTTCTTTTAACTTGCTGCTGGGAATCACTCTTATTACTAGAAGACATCTCTAGGGTTTTAAAAGCTGTTCTGAATTTTACTTTTTTCAACCATTTTGTAGACAATATTTGTTTCACGTTTTTGTTAAGTTACCATGAAGTTCTTAACAGGACATACACTTTTTAAATCAATAAAAAACTATAAAAGCTGCATGAATTGAGAAAACCATAAGGGATTGGAGCCTATCTTCTGATCCTCATTTTATTGTTTGTTTGTATCTATTTATTTACACAGATTACTGCCCAGCTCCCCAGACTTTGTGTGGCATTAAAAGCAAAAACCATAAATTAAACCGCAACCCAGTAAAAAGGTAGGCCAAAAGTTATGTACCAGAACTGGAGTCACGCATAGAAATCAGTTAAGTCTGCATGAGGTAGTTCTGAACTTGGTTTTCAGCAGCAGAGTAACATCTTAGCAGCCTCTGAGTGTTCCTTCACGAGACTAGAACTGAAGCCTGGGATGTAATGGTTCTATCCTTCTGAATATGAAAACTGAAACATCAGATTCCTTGATTTACCTCTGAAGTTTGCTTTGAAATGGGTGGAGAACTGGGATGTGCAAAATACTTTGAGTACAAACCAGACAGAGAATTCCACTGAAAGTTTGTTTTGAGAATAGAACGCTTTCTATTCTATGTTTTGAGTTGTTCAAGTGCTTGGTGTTCTCCCAGGCAACTTGACTGAAGGACTGTTTTGCGTCTTGCCCTGAATTTTTGTTCTTTCAATCCTGCCTTGGCCAGTATAGCAGCTGGTGTTGGTTGAGGCCAGATGGGGTGATCTGGGGGTCTGAGGAGCACTGGGGAACGGAAGGCATACCCAGGGCTCACTGAGGATCCACCTAGACCTGGCTCTGCTCTTGGGTGGAGACTGAGAGAGAATCAGGAAAGTGGCGAGAGGCTTGCTGTATGTGGATGGCCACTGCGGTGGAGGTCAGCATGGACTGGACTTTCTACTCCTGGATTCTACCCATTCTTCAGAATGGGAGCAGAATCTGTTTTGGCCAAAAATGTTGAAGCAGCAATTTGTACCACCTGGATAAGCTTTAAATAGCTTGGGAATAAAGCATTAATTATTTGACTTCACTTCTGTTTTGACTTCTTTTAACATTATCTTCTTTAATAACGGTTAATTTTGATCTAGTTGGCTTATGCTTAAATACCTTATCCCTACCCTCAACAAGTATGCAGTGGAATAAAATGCAAACAGCAGATTTTCACTTCTAGGTTACAAACTCACATATTAATTTTAGTATCAGTTTTATAACTTGTGAATTTAGCCTACAATATATCTGTTTTATTCAGTGATTTTGCTTTACTTACTTTCTTTCAAAAAGTCTGATTAGAGGAAGCAACTCTTTATTAATTTCAGCTATTTTGGCAGGATCAGAATCACTCTTTACACCAAAGGAAATATAGTCCTCCAGAAACTTACTGAAATGATAAGAAAAGGAAACAATTATCTCTTTACAGAGAATACTGTTTTTCACAACTTTCTCAAAGAATGTGAGAACTCAGTAATACAGACATCATGTGAACTACTGCTTCTTCTTCAAGTATCCAATTTCTACACAAATATTTCCTATCTACCCATCACCACCACGCAGCCCACGCTGACCAAAACATGTCTTACCCATAGAGCTGGTTTTATTTACAAAATAATGATCATAAACAAATAAATACGCTGAAATTAAAATATGCTTCCAGTTTCCAAGTGACAGATTTTGGAGGTGAAGGGTCTAGAACAGAGTTTCTTAAAGTGTGGTCCTAGGACCCTGGGGGGTCCCCCAAGATCCTCTCAGGAGTCCTCAAAATCAAAATAATTTGCCAGCCTATGTTGAAAAATGATACAATATTAAAATCCCATTAAACAATCATGAGAAGTGGTAGTGGCAGCAAATGCTTCAATTTTAATTTTTAATACAGTAAATACTGGTAGACCTCATTTACTGACTGCCTCATTCAGCAACTGTTCAAAGTCACAACAGTGTGAAAAAATAACTTTACGACCAATGGCTGCACCTACGACCTTTACAGCCTCCCTCAATCATGTGATTGCCATTACAATCAGTGCATGTTGTCCTGTGCTTGACCAATTGTTTTTATTCCCCCCCCCTGCAGGGCGGAGAGATTGGAGAGGAAGGGATTACAAGAAAGTAAGCAGGCACACAATGGGGAATACACGCTGAAAGACATGTGGTGGCACCGGAAGCGCTGAGCTTGTTTGGGGCTGGAAGCCGTGAGTGCGCTATGGAAACAGCCCAGTGTATCCTCCATTGTGTGCCTGTTTACTCTGGAGTCCTTGGTGCTCTCTGAGCCTTGTTGTTTTCTTGCAGACGTTTCATTGCCAGGCTAGGCAACATCTTCAGTGCAAAGAGGGAGTGGGCCTTGCTGTCAGTTTATATACTATGGCTTGCCCTGCTTGTGTTGGTAGGGGTGTTGTTCTCTCTTTGGGAGTTCTTTGATTGGGCTGTTGTTTGCTGCTTGGTTGATTGCCTGAGCAAGCAGCAAACAACAGCCCAATCAAAGAACTCCCAAGGAAAGAACAACACCCCTACCAACACAAGCAGGGCAAGCCACGGTATATAAACTGAGAGCAAGGCCCACTCCCTCTTTGCACTGAAGAGGTTGCCTAGTCTGGCAATGAAACGTCTGCAAGAAAACAACAAGGCTCAGAGAGCACCAAGGACTCCACAGTTCAACCCTGAGCTACAAATATTCGCTTTGATTGGTACCTGTTTACTCTCTTGTAATCCCTTCCTTTCCAATCTCTCCGCTCTGCAAGGGGGGAGAAAAAGCTGGGTCAGTCACAGGAAAGATTGCCTACAGAAATTGCTTGGTTTTTTTCCTCTGCCCCCCCCCCACGAGTAATTGTTTTTTTCTCCCTCTCCCCTCTCAAAGAGCAAACAGGTTGGAGAGGAAAAGATTACAAGAGAGTAAGCAGGCACACAATGGAGAATACACTGGCTGTTTGTGTAGCGCACTCACCAAGCATGCTTGGGGCTGCTGGCATCACTGCACTCCTTTCTATGTGTATTCCCTATTGTGTGCCTGCTTACTCTGTTGTAATCTCTTCCTCTCCAATGAATGTAAATACAAACGTTAATTCCCTTCTTCCTAATTATCCCAGCGCTGGGGTGAGCATTCCAAAGAGCTGGGAGTGGGGAAAAGGGGAAGCTGAAGTAAAATCCTTAGGAGGCAAACAAAAGTTAAAGGTGTGAAGCTGTTAGTCTTGTCAGTTATAGGCAGCAGCTGCAAGCCAGCTATCCCAGTCCCTGGGTGAGCATTCCAAAGGGCAAGGGAGTGGGGAAAAGGAAAGCACAGTCATGGTCATGTGATTTCCCACTCAGCCACTGCTGCCAGCCCAAATTGTGGTTGCTAAATGAGGGCTACCTGTATCGATAAATATAACCCATTCAAAAATAAGCCCCCTCCATAATTTTTAAAAGTGAAAAATGAGAGAAAAAAGTTTAAGAAACACTGGTCTAGAACACTTAACCAATAGAATCCTCTGTCTGTCAAGTTAAATTGTGACATGAAAACCAGGGATATGAAATCAACTAGCTTAAAAAAAGACCCTAGCTTACCAGGCCAATAAATGATCCAAATCTTTTTCTAGTGGTAAAGTTGCAAGTATAGCTTCTAGATGTTTTATGTAGATCTGATTATCAGTCATGTTGGATCCTTCTTCCATCTCTGAAAACAAGTAGATACCATAAAGAAATAATGACTGCTTCTGAATAATTTTTATTCAATTGTTCCAGTGTTCATCATTTAGGACAACAGAATATAACTCTTTCTGTCCTATGTTATCTGAAGTGGGATGATATAAAGCCAACAAGCCCCATACTTTGTTCTGACTGATCCAAAGAATTATGCTTCTAAAAGGAAGAATAACAAAGTATCATTAACAGAATCTAAGAATGTAACAGTAGTCCTACTAGATCAGGCCAGGGCTCTTCTCAGTCCAGCACTTTGTATCCCAGAATGACCAACTAGATGACTCTGGAGTTCTTACAAGCAGGAGACAGAGACATACCACCACCGCCATCCCATTTACCTGCAACTGCTATTTGGAAGATACAGCCTTCAACTCAGAATTAACACTGAGTTCATAAATCTAAGAGTCCTTGACCAAACCTGTCCTCCATGAATTTATTCAATCTTTTTTTAGAGCCATCCAAGTTAGTAGCTATCACCGTATCTTGTGGTAATGAATTCCACAGATTATTCTTCTGTCTACACTAAATCTTCTTCCAGTGGGTTTCACTGGATGGCTCTTAGTCCCAGTGTTTTGAGAGATGGAGAAAAACTTTTCTTTGTCTCCTTTCTCCATGCCATGCATGGTTTTATATTCCTTATGTATACAATTAGTGAAGAGATGGAGCACAGATTAACATACCCGCCTTTCCATAAATAACTGAATGAACTAGGTGGGGCAGCAGGTACTGTAAAATGGAACTGACATCGTGAGCTGCTGAAATTTCGTGAAGAGTAGCAATCAGATTGGGTACGTTACACAGATGAACATATGGCCTGCATAGGAAAACAGTAAAAGTAATCCTAAAATGTATTTCTTAAATTTTAAGAATTTTTAGTTGTCAAATTAGTATTCAGTTGACAGAATAATTATTCAGATAATTCATTTCAATAACAAACATTAACTATTTTAGTAAAGCTCAAATTTCATTTGATAAATATATCATGAGGTGACAAGTTTTAAAAACAAGTTATATGTCTTGCTGGAAAGTGGCCCCATTTTATTCTTCAAGTCCTGTGAATTCTGAGAATTCTACTTTTGAGCTGGCCGGGGCAACTCTGGCAACTAACCTGACCTTGGTTCTTGCACCTTATTTAATGGGACCTCCTAGAACATTGATGGTCTAGCCCTTAGCTCTGGAATTGTCAATATGGTCCCTTAAAAGAGGAAATCCCTGATGTCAGGCAATGAGTCTTTCCACAAAAGCCCCAGGGTATCTTTAAAAAGTTTCTAGCCTAAAGTTTACATCCAACAAGATGTGAAAATGCTTCCCCAAGTTCAATAATGAAATACATTTTAAGTAAATCAAAAGCTGGATTTCCTATTAAATATCATAGTGTCAAGCCCTCAAATGTATCCATATCCACCTTTCAATTTTATCCGTAATCCCCACTAATAGAGAAAACAAACTGCATTTTTAAGCAAAGAATACAAGTCCTGAAAAAAACAAACTGCACCAAATACAATTTATTAAAACTATTTCAGCTGCTGATGACAGAAAAACACATGCACCCACCCACACAAAATAAATTCATTATCCTTACTTTTCCCCAAGTCCTTCTTCCTTCTGGCTCTGTAAAAGAACAATCAAGCAGGCTAGCCCATCTTTGACAAGAGAAGGTGTTTTGGTCAAAGTCTTACTAATCAGCAACATCAAGGAATGAACAAGTGATTTTTCCATTGTCACCCTCACAGTTAATTGGCAGATGATCATATATGTTGCAGCTCTGTAATCCACTAAGGATGATTTCAAACCCTACAGTGAGGAAAAGGAGTAAAAATATGTTGATAATTTAAATATAAAGTCTTTGAAAGTAAAATTGCACAGTATGTCATAAAAGGCTTAGGACTATAAAATAGCATTGGATAATGGGGAAGACCTGGGAGTTTCAAAAATACATCTGTATTTGCTTTATTCATTATAGAAAGGCTCTTGAGTATAGACAAAGCACCAAGTTAGAATGGTCTATGGAGCGACTAAATGGTCCAAAATTGGGAAAGGAATACACCAAGACTGCATAGTGTCACTTATAAACAGAACGTATAATGAGAAATGCAGGACTTGAAGAAATTGAAATTAGAATTGCCAGTAGAAATATCAACAACCTCAAATATGCTATCCATATCACTTTGATGGCCTAAAGTGAGAAAGAATTAAGGGAATTTCTTGTTGAAGATGAAAGAACAGTGTGCAAAAGCTAATCTGTTTTCTCAATATTTAGAAATTATATCAACAAGCAACATTAACCCAATGCAGATAAGGTGGAGAAGAAGTTGAATGTAGTAATCATCTATATCTTCCTCAAAATCCAGAGATGGTAACTGTAGCCATGGAATAAAGCAAGACTATAACAGAACTAGACAAAATATTAAAATACAGAGAAATCACATTGATAACATAAGCCATGATTTTCCTACTTGTTACATTTATCTGTGAAACATGGACCATCAGAAAAGATGAATGAAAAAGAAGCATTAACTGAAGGTAGAGAAAATTGTTGACAATATCTTGGACCAGAAGAAGAACAAATCGTTAAATACTAAGGTAATAAAACTAGACTGCTCCCTGGAAGTGCTAATAATGAGGTATGTATGTGCCTGTGAGTACTATGAGTGTCTTTCAGTGTATCTGCGACATACAGTGATACTGTATTCAGTAAAGCAAAAGAGAAATCCTTAACAGAGAATCATTTTTAAGATGACGGCAGGGGGAAATATTAAATGTAGAACTGTAGAATAATCATATTAATTAAATTAAATTAAATTATAAATGAAATCAAATCAAATTTGACCTGGCCTGTTATTTTTTGGAGCATGACTCCCAGTACATCAGCCAAAGGTGAAATGCAACCTTTGGCCTGGAACACCATGCAGTTTTAGCAAACAAGGGAGCACATATCAATGGTTCCACATGAAATGGTGGGAAGTGTCCTTTCCAGGCACTATACACTTCTATTTCTTCATAAATGATTGGAATGAGGGCTAGAAAGTATGATCGTCAAATTTGCAGATGACACGCATAAGGGAAAACAAATACCTCAGAGCACAGAATCAAGATTCAGAGGCTCTTGAAAGATCAAAAGCATGAGTACAGGATGAGGGGACCATACTGGGCATATGGACCATACGGATCTGGGTTTCTCAGTGGATCACAAGCTGAACTTGAGCCAACGAAGAGAACAAATGTAGTCCTGGACTGCATCAGTGTCAAGTATAGTGTAGTGTCAAGATCAAAATAAATGTTCCCTTCTATTCTGTATTGGTCAGATCACACCCAGAATATTGTGTCCAGTTCCAGGCACCATATTTTAGGAAAGATATTGAAAAACTGGACTATGTTCAAGGGAGAGTAACCAAGATGCTAAAGGCCCTGCAAGGAAAAACATGAGGAACCACTGGAGGCAGTGGGTATGTTTAGCCTGGAGAAAACTGCAGGGAAATGGCAGAATTGTTCAGAGTTGTTCCAAAGGAAAGGATAAAAAAAAAACAAAGAGATATAAATTACAATTGGATATCACAGAACATCTCCTAATGGGAAGAGTTGTTCAACAGTGGAAGAGAATGCCAAAGGAGGTGGAGGAGTCTCCTTTGCTGGAGGCATTTAAACAGAGGTTGGATAGTTTTCTATCAAGAATATTGCAGTAATAGGTTCATATACTGGGTAGAGGATTGAACCAGGTGATCTTCAAGATACCATCCAACCCTAACATTCTATGATTCTGTGTTCTTTAGCATTACAAGTGAATCAGGAACTCTTCTTGCTTCTCTCTCAACAAGCAATAATATGGCAAAAAAAATGGCTTATGACTTATGACTTATGTCTTCTTACAGTGAAAAATAAGCCAGAGTTCCTGGTCACTACGATTCTAAGAGCTGTGCTCATTAACTGGAGGAGTTCAGTATGTAACACAGGAGCTTTACTAATTCTGAGACATCCAATTATATAAACCTAATAACTTTAATCTGCAATTCAAATATGTGTAAAAGTATAAATATTTATAGGAAACTAGTAACAGTTGATAAATATGAAAGATCAGGGATTGTCATTGATCAAACCAGATGTTCAATTTCACATCATAATGCATCATCTGCAAGCCATGGAAACCTCAACAGACTGAAGTCTTTGTTCTCAAAGCCAAAACTACCTCCAAATTTCTGCACAATGACCTGCTGCAATTGAAAGAGAAAGATTAACTGTTCCAAGGAAAGCTGAGTTATCAGGTACCTTCTGGATATATGGAAGCAATTTGGAGACAAGGGTATCTGTGATAATTGCTACGGCCCCAAGAGCAGACGCAACCGTAGAGGCATAAAAAGTAAGCAGGACTCTCATCTGTGATGAACTCCCTGGGTTTTGTGAAAAGACCTAGAGGGAAGAAAAATATACTTGGGATGGTAATACAAGGAAGGAAGGAAGAAGCTCAAACCACAACACTATTTTTATAAGTGCAATATGTTTTCTCCATATGGATTCACACATTCAGAGTTCATCAGCCAGTGTGATGTAATGGTGAAAATGCTGGAGCACGAAGATACAGGTTGTAGTCTTCCTCAGCTGTTGAAGTTCACTGGGTGACTCTGGGCCAGCCACCCTCTCTCAGGCTAATCTAACAGGGGTGCTGCTGTGGGGAAAAAATGGGAGGAGGGAACACTACATATGCCACCTTGAGCTCACATACAAAAGGCAGGATATAAATCTAATCAACAAACAATCATGTGGGTGAGGGAGATGGCACGTTATACACAGCTCCCATGGGAAGTACAAGGTGATATGTAAGGCCTTTCATTCGGGGGGAGGTAGAGAATTGTACCCAGTGGAATATGAATATATACAGGCTATATTACTGTGTCTTTGATGAATGCTACTTCTCTGCTTAAAATTAGGAATTCAGGAGAGAAATAAACTCATTCAGGAGAGAGAAAAAATCATGCTGGCCTGGCTAAATATGTCTGTAGTTGGACAGTTTAATAATTAACAGTCCAGCTTTGTTCAGTATGCGAACTTAGTTGCAATAATTTCTATTGTGTTCAGTTAGTTTCTGTGTCCTAATTTCTTTCTGGTATTTAAAGGAATACGTGTGTGTGTGTGTGTGTGTGTGTGTGTGTACGACAGACTATCACACTGGCACTGCATTGGAACAGTGCACTAACCTTTATAGATTTGGTCACTAGGCTGCACAGGAAATCCATGAAACCCAAGTCTTTGTGGCAGTGCGTAATCAAAGTTCCCCGTGCAAGAGGGACTCCTGGTTTCTATGAGAGAGAGAGCCAAAAAATAAGAAAGATATATAGGTAGGTAGGTAGGTAGGTAGGTAGGTAGGTAGGTAGTATGTGTTTCTCAACTTCAGCAACTTTGAGATGTGTGGACTTCAAATCCCAGAATTCCCCAGCCAGCCTGCTGGTTGGAGAATTCTGGGAGTTGAAGTCCACACATCTTAAAGTTGCTAAGTTTGAGAAACACTGAACTAGATAATCAATGTTAAAAACACAGAGATAAAACACAGTTCATGGTATTTAGTTCAGAACTTCAGAGTTACTTGAAGCAAATGTATTTTCAAAACCAAAGTTATTTTTGCTGCATGCCATTTTTACCCATAAATTCATGTATTATTCAGAAATAATCTTATGCTATTTATGTGAAATTAAGACTACTTAGTTGTATTTATACATATCATTTGTTATATAACTATCCCCAAAGTAGTTATTCATATGTTTTACTTCATAAAGTAATAGTTAACTCTGTCTCTCAGCAGGTCACAGCAGCATATATGCTGATATACTCTCTCTCTCTCTCTCTTTAAAATAAAATCTTTATGGCAATTATTTGAGATAGGTTACAGTGAAAAAGCAAGTTGCCAAGAGCACCCAGTGAGCTTCACTGCTGGCAGTTCTGGGGTTTATTTATTTATTTATCATATTTTCATCACCGCCCATCTCCCTCATACGGGGGTTTCTCTAAACCAATTTATAGGATTTTCTGTCTCCTTATATGCATAGAAGTGCACATTTATTTATGAAGTAAAATGTATGAATAACTACTTTTGGGATAGTTATATAACAAATGATATGTATAAATACGACTAATTAGTAGTCCTAATTTCACATAAATAGCATAGGATTATTTCTGAATAACGTATGAATTGCAAAAGTATTGTGCGCAATATGGACAGCATTATACAGATGACCTCATGTATTATCTTTCACTACTTTACCTGAATTGGATGCAGCCAATGCCATTTATGAGTTGGGTCGCTAATTTTTAAAAGTTGGATAACTCGCACAAACAACTTTGTCTCATGGTAGGGCAATACACAGCCAATCAAACTGTCTTGATTATAGAGATGAATATGAAACCTAAATCAGAACACACACATACAGTTAGAGAAAGAGTTTCCATGTCAGATAATTATGAACCTAATATGATACGATCTATGATACTCAACCACTAAGCTAGACTCCTTCATCTTTGCACTGGTGTAAAAGTTTTTCTCCTTAAAATCCCTTACAATATAAGAAGAGGGAGAAAGATACCTTGGAACCAGTTTGGCTTGTGGAAGAAAGGAAATACTGTCCTTTACTATCCCTCATGATGAAATATTACTAAATCCAAAGATAGGGACACACACAGTAGGTGTCTACAGTGGTTCCAAGTCCTGTTTCATAAAGTAACACCCCCTGAGAATGCTCTGAGGGGCTTGAATCTTATGGACTTCCACGCAACAAGCAGTAAGATATCAGGAAAGCATGAATGAATTACCTGTGAATCAGCCACTCAAGGCACTTCTGTGCTGGTTTAAGCATGAAATATGGAGACAAGTGAATCAGGAACAGTGAAATATTTTCGTCAAGCTGCTGGTTTACTGCTTTAGTTTGGACACTGCGTTCCAATCCTTTAGACATTTGACTGAAAAGCGTTGTCTGAAATATCTCAAAGGATGGATCAATCCCAATCAGCTCTTCCAGGCCAGTACACCCTATGGAAGTTGTCAGAAATAGTTTTAGCAAATAACACATTTTTTTTTAGAAGCCAGTGCAGATAATAGTAAATCTTTTTACACTGAGTGTTCCTGGAGATGAAGCTGTATGGATGACATAATTCTAACACATAAACTTAAAGAACTGCAGGTTGACATAGCCAAGCTTACAAACTAGGTCCTATTTTCATTATCAAAATGCTGATCCATTCTAGAGCAGCCCAAATTACTATGCTTTATACTCAGTTAATTACTTAGTAGCTTTAATTTACTAACAACTTACCTATAAGGATTTAGCTCATATATGACAATATTTAGTAAACTTACTACATAATATTATTCATCTGATCGTCTCTGAAAACCAAGTGCTTTTCAGTCACCCTGTATAGACCACAAGCTTATTATAAATTGCTGTTTACAGAATGCAATAATGTATTAATTAAATTAATATAATAATAATAATAATAATTAAACCCATCAGACATATGGAACATAGATGGCAAGGATTTAAGGCTAATAAGTAACTAATTACACAGGAATTAGCAGTAACTAATTACACAGAAAAAGAAGGATTTTCACTACAGTGATCGTATTATAAGAATATATTCTGTTCCTACTGAATTTCTTAAAATACTACTGTTTGCCTTCAGCAAAGGATCGTTACCGTGTCGTGGTGCTGGAGCTTGAGCACCTCAATGATGCCATGAGCTAAACCGTGAAGGGCCACCCAAGACGGGAAGGTCATGACAGAGAGGTCAGACTAAATGCGATCCCTGGGGAAGGTAATGGCAACCCACCCCAGTATTCTTGCCGTGAAAACTAAATGGATCAGTACAACCAGAGATATGTCGGTATACCATTGGAAGATGAGACCCCCAGGTCGGGAGATGGTCAAAATGCTACTGGGGAGGAACAGAGAATGAGTTCAACTAGCCCCAGACGTGATGACGCAGCTAGCTCAAAGCCGAAAGGACGGCTAGCGGCTGACGGTGCTGGTGGTGAACGGCGAATCCGATGTTCTAAGGATCAACACACCATTGGAACCTGGAATGTAAGATCTATGAGCCAGGGCAAATTGGATGTGGTTATTGGTGAGATGTCAAGATTAAAGATAGACATTTTGGGCGTCAGGGAACTGAAATGGACTGGAATGGGCCACTTCACATCAAATGACCACCAGATCTACTACTGTGGACAAGAGGACCACAGAAGAAATGGAGTAGCCTTCATAATTAATAGTAAAGTGGCTAAAGCAGTGCTTGGATACAATCCAAAAAATGATAGAATGATCTCAATTCGAATTCAGGGCAAGCCATCTAACATCACAGTGATCCAAATATACACCTCAACCACAGATGCTGAAGAAGCTGAAGTAGAGCAGTTCTATGAGGATCTGCAGCACCTACTGGACAACATGCCTAAAAGAGACATTATTTTCATCACAGGAGACTGGAATGCTAAGGTGGGCAGTCAAATGACACCTGGAATTACAGGTAAGCATGGCCTGGGAGAACAAAATGAAGCAGGACATAGGCTGATAGAATTTTGCCAAGACAACTCACTCTGCCTAACAAACACTCTCTTCCAACAACCTAAGAGACGGCTTTATACATGGACTTCACCAGATGGACAACACCGAAACCAGATTGAGTACATTCTTTGCAACCAAAGGTGGCGGACATCTGTACAGTTGGTAAAAACAAGACCTGGAGCTGACTGTAGTTCCGATCACGAACTTCTTATTGCACAATTTAGGATCAGACTAAAGAGATTAGGGAAGACCCACAGATCAGCTAGATATGAGCTCACTAATATTCCTAAGGAATATGCAGCGGAGGTGAAGAATAGATTTAAGGGACTGGACGTAGTAGATAGGGTCCCGGAAGAACTATGGACAGAAGTTTGCAACATTGTTCAGGAGGCGGCAACAAAATACATCCCAAAGAAAGAGAAAACCAAAAGGCAAAATGGCTGTCTGCTGAGACACTAGAAGTAGCCCAAGAAAGGAGGAAAGCAAAAGGCAACAGTGATAGGGGGAGATATGCCCAATTAAATGCAAAATTCCAGAGGCTAGCCAGAAGAGATAAGGAATTATTTTTAAACAAGCAATGCGCAGAAGTGGAAGAAGACAATAGAATAGGAAGGACAAGAGACCTCTTCCAGAAAATTAGAAACAGCGGAGGTAAATTCCAGGCAAAAATGGATATGATCAAAAACAAAGATAGCAAGGACCTAACAGAAGAAGAAGAGATCAAGAAAAGGTGGCAAGAATATATGGAAGACCTGTATAGGAAGGATAACAGTATCAGGGATAGCTCTGATGGTGTGCTCAGTGAACTAGAGCCAGACATCCTGAAGAGTGAGGTTGAATGGGCCTTAAGAAGCATTGCTAATAACAAGGCAGCAGGAGATGATGGCATCCCAGCTGAACTGTTCAAAATCTTGCAAGATGATGCTGTCAAGGTAATGCATGCTTATGCCAGTAAATTTGGAAAACACAAGAATGGCCATCAGATTGGAAAAATCAACTTATATCCCCATACCAAAAAGGGAAACACTAAAGAATGTTCAAACTATCGAACAGTGACACTCATCTCACATGCCAGTAAGGTAATGCTCAAGATTCTGCAAGGTAGACTTCAGCAATTCATGGAGCGGGAATTGCCAGATGTACAAGCTGGGTTTAGAAAAGGCAGAGGAACTAGGGACCAAATTGCCAATATCTGCTGGATAATGGAAAAAGCCAGGGAGTTTCAGAAAAACATTTATTTCTGTTTTATTGACTATTCTAAAGCCTTTGACTGTGTGGACCATAACAAATTGTGGCAAGTTCTTAGTGGTATGGGGATACCAAGCAAGAGGAACTGAGGAGCCTTATGATGAAGGTGAAAGAAGAAAGTGCAAAAGCTGGCTTGCAGCTAAACCTCCAAAAAACCAAGATTATGGCAACCAGCTTGATTGATAACTGGCAAATAGAGGGAGAAAATGTAGAAGCAGTGAAAGACTTTGTATTTCTAGGTGCGAAGATTACTGCAGATGCTGACTGCTGTCAGGAAATCAGAAGACGCTTAATCCTTGGGAGAAGAGCAATGACAAATCTCGATAGAATAGTTAAGAGCAGAGACATCACACTGACAACAAAGGTCCGCATAGTTAAAGCAATGATGTTCCCCGTAGTAGCATATGGCTGCGAGAGCTGGACCATAAAGAAGGCTGAGAGAAGGAAGATCGATGCTTTTGAACTGTGGTGTTGGAGGAAAATTCTGAGAGTGCCTTGGACTGCAAGAAGATCAAACCAGTCCATCCTCCAGGAAATAAAGTCAGACTGCTCACTTGAGGGAATGATATTCAAGGCAAAACTGAAATACTTTGGCCACATAATGAGAAGACAGGACACCCTGGAGAAGATGCTGATGCTAGGGAGAGTGGAGGGCAAAAGGAAGAGGGGCCAACCAAGGGCAAGGTGGATGGATGATATTCTAGAGGTGACGGACTCGTCCCTGGGGGAGCTGGGGGTGTTGACGACCGACAGGAAGCTCTGACGTGGGCTGGTCCATGAAGTCATGAAGAGTCAGAAGCAACTAAACGAATAAACAACAAAACTACTGTTTGCTATTGTAACGAAGATTTATTTCCTTCTGTGAGTAGCTGTGTAAATAATCAATGAGAATTAAATTTACTTAATATTGTTACAGTGTATGGATTATCAAACAAGATTAAATTTAAATAACTTCCCATTTAATCTTGTAATCCATGAAAATGGAAAATGCTTGAAATTGAGGGCAGTAATTGTCACACCCTTCTTTAAAGCAAATTTACAAACAATTTACCTATAATCCACAAATGCTTTCACCAGGACAAGTCTGTGCGTGTGTTCGTGCATGTGTGGGTGGATACGCACATGATTTATTTACTTATCTGAGAGCCAGTTTGGTCTAGTGGTTAAGGCTCCACACTAGAAACCAGGAGACAGCAAGTTCTAGTCCCGCCTTAGGTGTGAAAGCTGGCTGACTTTGGGCCAGTGACCTCTCAGACCCCAACATCAGGCTCAGGCAAGAAAGAATAACCTGTGATTTCATGCTATTTTTGAAGACATTCAGAAACAGCATCATTTATTTTTATTTTTAACTATTTCAAAACTTAGGAGAATATCAGAGAGAAGATCTTGCCCTTCCCAGACCAGGGAATGGAAGCATCAATGGCCAATGTACAAAGTGCTGGGCTACCAAGATGATACTTGGCCATGTTTTTAAGGCCACACTTACCTATTGCAAAAAATGTCTCTCTGTCAATATTGGCAGCTTCTTTGCAGTCAAAGAGCAATGAAGCAGCTTCACTTCGAGACAAGAGGCTGGGATCATTCTGAGGAAGCGCAAGCCTCTTCAGCTGATGTGCAAGAGATGTCATTGTTTCACACTCCTGTGGTGGAAAAAAATCAGTCACAATCTTTCACAGATGCAACAAGTATTAAATCAGTCTTCCTAACCTGGTGCCCCTTCAGGTGTCTTAAACTACAACTTTTATCAGATCCAGCCAATGCTGTGATAGAGAAGGAAGATGGGAAATATAGTCCAACACTACTGGAGAATACCAGAGTGGTGAATTATTTATAAAAACAATTTATCTGCAGCTTTATATCAGCTGAGTGGCAATAAATCCATGGATATAATTTATTCAATTTTTGGTTATTACTGAAAGGCAACACTATATCCTATGGCCTTAAACATGATTTGCTGAACAAGAATCAATTGTCTTTTTCACACATAATACCAAACCAGATCCAACACGGACTCACTACACCACACCTTAAGCCAACTTCAGACATGTCATATAGGGTATACCAAAATGTATTAATCTATCCTTGCTAGTTAGTTTATTAGCGGGGTATACTCAGGCATTCTACCACAATTCAATGAATGATAGCACGCTCTTATGTTTGCTCTCCTAACTGAATTCAAAACTCAGCTCAGCCCCCCTCGTGGAAGCCAGACAAGCTGCAATCCTCATCTTCAGCCATCCGACCGTGTCTCTGTGGTAAGACGGGGTCGGGAAGCGGGTTTAAGGGCAGAGGGGGCAATTTATGCCACTCTCCCGACTGCCGCCGGATATCTGGCGCCCACCTTTTGCAGGGAGCCCGCGCAGCGCAAGCCTAGACCAATGCAGCCTGCGCGCTCTCAGGAACCGCGCAGAAAGACATACCTGGCGTACCGTCCAAACAGAGACCAAGGCCCTGGAGATGGATCAGCTGCCAGTCCAAGCAGAAGTTCTGGAAGGGTGAACGCGTGTGAAGCTGGGGACCACCACAAATGCCAGGGAGCACAGGAGAGCTACGGTCTAAGAGCTGCGCGTCCACGACCAACTGCCGGCGTACAACACATCCGATCCCCAACTTCAACAGCAAACCGACTCCTATTCTTCTTCTTTTTCTTCCCACGAGGGCAGTAGACTCGCCATACCTTTCCCCCTTGACCCGGAAGTACAAGCCAAGCACTAGCATTTCCGCTGTAGTGATTTCCTTGCTTTGATCACTGCTCTCGGCTGCCCCCCTGAGGTGTCGAATTAATTTGCACCCTGCCGGCTGGCTGGAGAATTCTGGGCATTGAAGTCCACAGATCTTAAAGTTGCCAAGGTTGAGAAACGCTGCTGTAGAAGGATTCCGAGGCTAACTTCGCTTTCCATCGGAAAAGGAAAAAAAAATACTTTTAAAGAAAAAAGTATGAATATTTGAAACCTTAGACAAAGCATTATTATAGCTTAGCACAAATGGAGAAGCCCAGTCAATTATGGATGATTAAATTTACATGCTGTGGTCCAGAGTTCCAAGTTAAGGACTAGAGGAGCAAGAATTCCTTGCTCCCTGGAAGAAAAGGGGGGCCTTCCTCTTTCACGCTGTAGCATACAACCAATAGGTTTTATAAATGTACACATTCAGTATCAAAATAGGTAGCTGGGAGCCGTTAGCTCACCTTGCAGGGGTGTCCCCAGAGCGTGGTCAAAAAAGTCAAGATGGTGGCTGCACATAAAATCCAGACGGAGGTTGGATCACACCGTCTGGACTGTCATATTGGCATTTTTGACCATGCTCTGTGCAGACCCCTGTGACCTTGCCTGATCTCAAGCTATACTGGGTTGGATCTGGTTAGTACAGGGGACTACCAAGACATCTGAAGTTTTTCTCAACTTTGGCAGCTTTAAGACATGTGGACTTCAACTCTCAGAATTCTCCAGCCAGCCATGGGGAAACACTGAGTTAGAGGCTAGACTGGGAAGTTAAAAAAAAAAAGCAACAACCCTGCAAGTTGGCACAAGAGAAATGTGAATGTAGTGTGAAGGGGACTTTTTATTTGCTTTATTATTTATTAATTAAACATCTTTCCCCAATCAAAAAAAGTCAGTGGCTTGCATCAAATAAATACCGCATGGATTGCTTCCATGATACAATCCAAAAACTGGCAGTCATAAGTAAAAACAGAAACAATAAGCAACATGAAGCAATTTATTCCTTGTGCTTTCTACTACTATTCCCTTTGGGATCGACTTATAAATCATACTGCCTACTATTGATCCTTCAGTGGGGAACCAGCCAATTGCTGGGTTGTATAAAGCTGAACTGTGGATCATTAGATCTGTTATGATTGTCAGTCCAGCCATGTTACCTGCTGCCTGCTCGGCAATTTATGTAATAATGATTGTCAGGATAGCACTTTTAGTTGAAGAATGTGCCACACCTTTGAAAATAATCCCTAGCAGCTAGCTGTTTAAAAGAAAAAGAGATCTCTTTTAGGATGAGACTTTGAAGCAGAATGAAAAAAACAGATTCCCACATTGCTGGCAATGATAATAAGCTAATGTGAAATAGAAACAGGGCATAGATGCTAAAAATGTATGCTTGTCTGAAAGTCTGTTAATAAGTTATTCTACACCCAAAGTCCTGGCCTCTCTTTCTCCTGCCTTTTGCATTCCCATTACTGAACCATTTTTAAAACCTTGGATCTGTCTCACCATTTTTTCCAGCTCTATGCCAGCACTATTTGTAGTTTTCCACCTGTCACTGTGTGTATTATATCCTAAGTCTGTGTAGTGTTCCTGCAATTCTCATGTGTTAAGACATTGGGATGAAGATGATTCACCAGTCCTTTTTTGTGTGAGTTTATTTAAATTAATAAGCGTTAAATGTGCTTACATGGAAATTGTTGTTGTTTATTCGTTTAGTCGCTTTCGACTCTTCGTGACATGGAAATAAATTCTGGTAAAATCAAAGTTACTGTTTCAAGTAAAGTGCTTAGGAATAGGTGTGTTGATTTCATAGAAATAATTAATTTACATGTAATTTCAGGCAGAAATCATAATGTATACTTTCAAATATTTTTATGTGAGAATTCATATTTCACATTAAACTAATCAACACTGGGCCAATCACATTTCTTTTTAATGATTTTTTTAAAATTCCCATATCCCCATTCAAGAACTTCTGTTATCCTAGTAAATCCTTTGCCTGCAACTCCACACAACCTTCTTTTTTGTATTATTCTGTGACATCTCTTTTTGGACAGGATTTCCCTTTCATTGAAATCTATTGGGAAGGAAAAACTAAAGATTAAAAGTTGGAGACTCCGAACACATAAAAGTAGTTTCTTCACACAACACCTAAGCCATGTAATGCACTCCCACAAGAGGAACTGATAAAAAATTAGAGCAGTTCACGGAAGGTAAGGATGTTAGTGGCCTCCTCTAGTTATGGTATTGCTTTTAGCACTAGAAAGAACACGCTTTGAATATTAACTGGTAGGTATTGCAAATGAACAGGTGCTGTTGCTTTCCTGTCCTGCTTGTCCATTTCCATTGGGGTCTATCTGATATTGTGGAGAGGAGTTTTGAGCAAGCTTTTATCCTGATCCAGCATGACTCCCAAATTCCTCCTTTTCTAAGTAATTGTAAACTCTTCAAAAGAATCGGATTGGCTGAACTGATTAATTATCTCAGAGATGGGGGATCTTTGCCACTGGTTTAAATTATACTCCGTCTTAAGAAGTGGACTGACTCCTACTGCTCTAAACTTTCCATTTAGACCCCATGTAGGCCTTTTTTGAGACTGCAGGTAGTCCTCACTTAGTGACTGCCTCATTTAGCAACCATTTGCAGTTTTGACGGTGATAAAAAGGTAACATTATGACCAATCCTCGCATTTACAACCTTCACAGGTCTGTAAAGCAAAGGAAAGCTGAAGTAAGTTCATAAGCACGGTCACGGTTTCACTTAGCCACCACTTCGCTTAGAGACCGAGTTGCCCGTCCCAGTTGTGATTGCTGAACGAGGACTAACTATATGTGAATTAGCTAACCACTGATGTTCTGCAAGAGATGAACAGATAATGTATTCTGCAATACTTTCTGCACATTTGCTCCAGCCCAAGGCTGTTGCTGCAAATTGTTGGATTGTGTATGTCACCTGGGCTTGAGGAAGAAGGATTGCAGTGGCAGCTATTACCTACTAGGTCCATGTATTTAACTGCACTCTGTATTTGTGAATTTGCCTCTTGATACATCTGGGAAAAAGTGGGAAGTTTTGGAATGTGGCGATATACAGTATGCTACTGTGGTTTGCTGTTGCTGAAGCACTTAATTCGATTAGATTGGGAGTACGTATCTAAAGGGGCCCTCAGGTTTTCCTGGTGGTGGTGGACTTAACTGTAGAATTAACTGTAGAATTTCTACCATACGAGAAAACAAGAGAGAAGTTGTATGGCATTGCAAAATCCTTTACCATCTGCAAAGGTGATTAATTAACATCAGTCTCATATAAGTTCAGAACCCAATTATTATTATTTTTACAACATGCAAATGGAACTATGTTGAACTGTTTTGCAGTGTATTACCCATTTTACTCTTCTTGTCTTATGCCTGCCCTTCTCTTTAGATAATTTATGGTTACTCTGTTGAATTGCATTACTGTTCTCTTTGGTAGTATGTGTTTCCGTTCCTTTTTACTTGCCTAGGAGATGATGCAGGCAATTGCTCTGTTTTGCAGAAGTGGGGTTGAATAGTTTTCTAAATCACATTGTTGGAGTTTATGATGTTGGATTGTCAAAGCATTTATAGGAGAGATGGACAATTGTAATGGTTCTTCACCTGAACTTCAGTTCTCAGCAGCTTGTGGAGAACCATAGCAATGGACTAAATCAGGGATCGGCAACATGCAGTCTTCAAAAGGGGTTGAAATCTAACTCTGTTAGTTTTAACCAATAAAGGATAATGGGAACTATAGTTCATATACTATGATCTAAAGGACTGCTTTGCAACTCTTGGTGTACCAAAATAATATTGTAGAAAAAGTAAGTAATGTTCACTTTTTATTTGCTGATTCAGATTAACTCAGCTTTCTTATAAAGAGCTAGTGGGGTAAAGTAGTTAAAAGTGTTAGACTAGAACTGGGGATATCCAGTCAAGCTCACCCTTAGCAGTAGAAACTCAATGAGTAACTTTGAGCCAGTCACTCTCTTTCAGCCAACATACTGCACAGGGTTGCTGAGATGGGGATAAACTAGAGATTCCTGGATAAGCAGCCTTGATGGGGAAAGGCAGGATATAAATCTAAGAACTAAATAAACAAATTCCTATACCCTCCCCTCCCAAATCAGTATGCTAGCTTTATATTTTGGTTCAAAATGCTAGAACCTTGGTATCTCCAGGCTACTGGCTCCACAATTCAGGCTAGCTAATGATGATCAAGTTAAATAAACTAGTCATTTCAATTAGCCCTGGCAAAGCAGAAGAAATAATGTTGTGGAATTTAGATTGTTAATGGGTTTTTATGAAACAAATAGCTCCAAGTTAAATTAATGGAACTCAGTGAGAATTGTTTGCAAGACCAAAGTTGTAAAATTCAGTTTATTTAGCAGGCACTATATGTTTTGTTATCTACTCTTGGCAACAATCACAAAACTGCAGTATCGTTGGGAGGGGGAATAAAATTGCTCTGCAAAATAAGATTGATGCAATTTTGCAAAACTGGATTGATGTGCCACACTTTTTCTTAGAATATTATATATCTATCTTGTGAAATAGAAAAAAGGGGCTTGCCTGAAAGTACTTTTCAGGGAGAAAGTAAAGGTGAAAGTCAATTCTTTTATTCTGAGAGTGCATCTGGCCATTTGAAATGATTTTAATCATACTGATCTTTATTGCTTCTCGGTTTGTAGGCATGTATTTCTGTTTCCCTATATTGCAGGAGAAAATAATACTTCAGTAAGACTGTGAAGGTTTTGCATTAATGCAACGAGTTCTGAAGTGATCCAGAGCTCACCTGGGCTAAGCTGTGTGCATGTGACAACAGACTGTCAGTTTGAGAAAGCTTGCAGAGAGATTGTCTTCTTCCCCCTGCATCCCTCCCGCCCACCCCATGAAGATGGGTGGAAAACGGGCTGTGTTTTGTAACGAGTTTGAAGGATGGCATCAGAGCTCCTGAGAGTGAGAACTGCCTTTTTTCCTCTAGGATATTCTACTTCTCTCTTCAAACCAGATGCCCTTTTCCCCAAGTTTAGGTAGCAAATTCAGAGTTACATATTGTCTTCCGAAGGCAGGAGAAACTTGAAAACGGCCAATCAGGGACATTAAAAAAAAAAAAGAGAGGAAGGGGATGGATGTGTCCCAAGCGATGCAGAATGGAGTCAGGTGACAAGGCGAGGGGATAAGAAGCAGAAGCCGTGCCCAGCAGCTGCCTTCAGCCAGAGCCGGGCTCACAGCCAGCAGCAGCAGCAGCAGCAGTCCAGGGGCAGGAAAGCTGAGTGAGAACGTGAAGGCTAGCTCCCACTGTCAGGTTTTCTATCTTCCCTTTCTGCCACAGACCCAACTGAAGTAAAGAACGTTCCATCTTTGGGCCTGTTTAATTTACTTTCCAAGAAAAATTACCATCCTCATTGTTACGATCATCTTGAGAAGGTCCTACCGTAAGTTACAGGAAGCATCTACAGCGGTGAAAAAGAACCTGATCTTTAAGCAAGATGACCACCCAGATCGAGTCCAACATTCATTACAACTATGAGTATGAAGAGGATGTATACATGAACCAAGAGGAGGAGTGGGACAGGGACCTGCTCCTGGATCCGGCATGGGAGAAGCAGCAGAGGAAGGTCAGAAAAGCCCAGCCAGAGTAAAACATCTCCAGTTGAATGTGAATTTATGCTGATCTCATCATGTCGTTCTCTAGAATGCCCACTTATTGAAAAGTTGGGGGTGGGCAGCGAAAGATAGAGTGATGGTCTTAGATTTAGTGTTGTGTTAGCATTTGAAGCACTGGCTCTGTCTCACCATGTATATTGGAATGGTTTTACTTTATTTGTTTGTTAGAATTAGATTCTATTTTTCTGCCAGGAGCCAAAGGTAGAGTACATGGTACTTTTTCCCCTACGTTTCCCCCCAAAATAAGGGTAAAGTAGGTTAGATACAGAGAGAGATGGTCCAGTCATCCAGTGAGTTTCCACACTAACAGTGGACTAGAACCTGTGTGTCTTTACTCCAGCACCTTAACACTTCACCATACTGGCTGTCTTCTATTTATATGTGTCAATGCATTTGTGTGTCTCTAAGTAAATATAGTTTTATAGGAAATATAGGTGCTCCTTCACAGATTGAGGATGTTACAGGCGAAACACAAACCAACCCTGTACATGTTGTTAATACATTTCTCTTCTAACATGGTTCTGCATATTGTTTCCCTCTCTTTGTGGCTGCTTGGGCAGAGAGGATGACCCTTGTTAACATGATCCTGGAAATGCTTTCTGAAATGCAGTTGACAGGAAGAGAGTAGATGCAGAGCAATCCTTTGCTTCTCCAGATTTCATCAGAAGCTCACCAAGTCATGATTGTTCATGCTCACAACTTGGGCTTCCAGCTGTATGCCTCATTGCAAAGCTTTCCAAGAGTCCATCAGCAATAGTTTGGGATTTTATCACATGTTTAAGTTCAGTCCTTCAACTAAGGTTATTCAGCACATTTATAGAGTTCTATGAATTGGTCCAGTGATTAGGAATAAATGAAGCATCATCTTTTCTTGGTCAAAGCTTATGTAAGATTTTTTGCTACCTTTAGCTCTTCTTCTGAATAATGTTGTCATTTATCTTATTTTCAATGCAGGTAGATCAAAATATCATATTAATAATAGAATTATTTCAACCGTTCTAATCACATCATGTTTTTTCTTTGTCCTCTGATTTGAGAGAACCAGAAAGTACTCCAAGCTCGACAGGGTGCATATTTATAGAGGAAGGTTTAATCAAATGTACAGTTTGGAGTCAAACTACACAATACATTCAATGCCTAAAGGATTCCCCTTGTGTGTTTTTTTTTAAACAGCAGCCACAGAGACAATCCCAACTGTGTTGAAGGTGTAAAGGGGAGAGGTATTTGACTTCTTCTTTTTTGCCATTTTGGTGACATAAACAGTTTCCTACCTATTGGATAGAGAAGTTGGAGGGGGGCAGTATTGGGATCATGACACTGAAGCAAAAGGTTACGCTGCCCTCTTTACATACTACAGTCCTAAGTCTGATCATACTATCTGCAGCTGCTGCCTTTGAAACATAGCATGATACCATTTGGGGTAGTGGTTTTGTCTTTGTGCTCTAGCAAGAGCTTGCAAAGTGACACAAATACATTCAATTTTATTCTCAGTATAACCTATGAAAGAGGTTAAACTGAGTCTGAGTGTCTGGCCCAAGGTCACCTTTGAACTTTATCACTGAGGGCAGGTTGAACCACACCCTCTCCAGGTCTAGTCTATCCATCATAATGCTGCATTGTGCTTGGTTAGAATCCTCCATACTCTTTCCTGAATATATTCCATTACAGTTAACAAAAAAGCTTCAAAAAGGCTGTGTTCACACATTGCATTAAGCCACTTTTTTTATCCGTGAGTACTACCCATCATGGTTCTCATAATATGCTAGGCCATTAAGCTTATTAAAGCTTAGAGTGATACAAGACTGTCAGTTTAGCATGATAGACCAGTAGGGCTTGTTCAAAAGACAATAAATCATGACTTTAGGGGGAGTAAGTAAATATAGCCATTTTCTGAGCTTTTCACAACTTTATCAGTTATTTCTCTCGTGGAAAAGAGCAGATTTTTTTTTCAGTTGAGGCTTTGAATGGCTTGATTGCTAGTGGCATAACTGGCTTTTATTTAGCATTCTGAAATAATTTTAATTTTTTTCTTAAAAACTTGCACAAATCAAACAATCTTAACGGATGCTACCAAAGAATTAGCATATCATGACAGATGTTGCAATACAGAATATATACAGTTTGCATTTATAATAGTTACATTTTACAAGAATGTGTGGATTTTTGTTTTTGCTGTTTGGTCCCAATTAGACAAAACATTGAAAAAAAAGTAATATTTCAAGATGCAAGTGATGAAAGAAATAATCTCTAAATCCTTGCCCCACTGCAGTCCAGTCCTTTCAGTGGGATTTTTTGCCCCATTCAACATGCCCCACTTGATCTGAGTGGCTGGTGGACTGCAACCTTCATAGCTTTACATTGTCCTTAGCCTTTAAGAAAGGAAAAAGGTTAACTGCATGCACCTATCTATAAATAACATCTGAGGGAAGGCATTCTCTTTTCTTGGCTTGGGAATAAGTCTGTTATTTGTGTTTCAGGAAGCAACATACTCTCCCAGTAGGACTGGTGGATTTGCAAATTCTGAGGGTGGTGGGCTTTTTTCTCCATGGTGCTAAAATAAGCTCCCCAAAGTACATTCCTGAGGTCCACATATACAATGAGCTGCATGGTTGCTGAGCTTTGTTCAAACCAGTAATCTAATATTGAACAGCCAAACAAGCCCAGCAGTTGGCTAGCATATATGTTCTATGAGACAATCTTGGAACAGGACAAAAATAAATGCCATTGTTTCTATTGTGGGCTGCACTCTGCAGACTTGCCATTTCAGGATATGCCTGGTATGAGAACTGTCAACAGTTGCTGGTAAGACATGATGACGTCCTTAGGATTACAATGGCCATGACACCTAATTATAACTCCAGCTCATAGTGTAGCACAGGGTCCCTGCAATCATTCACCTCCTTGGTGTGGAACCCTTTGTTCCATAGATTTCCATAAATGTGATATGTATTATATAAGAGAACTCTATTGGCCTATATATCATGCTTTTAACCTTAAACAAGGGGACAACTATGGGAAACTATTATTTTATTCAGTGCAAGATGATTGCCTAAGAAAAGCTGAAAGTAAGGACAGATCCTGAATTTTTTCATGTGCATGTTGGTTGAAAACTAATGCAGAATTAAGTATATTTAAGCCCATTCAAACAGTGACTTAAGGCTGCAATCATCTGCACATCTACTTGGAAAAATGTGTATTGAACAGAGAGAGAGAGATACATATCTCTGTTAAAATGTGCATAATTCTTGCTGGATTGTGATTCTAGTTTCTTGCTGACTCAGTGAACAACCTGCAATCTCTTTTACACAGGGAATAACCATGGGACAAGCAGAGGGTCCAGAAGGGCCCAACACAAGCAGGCTGTAGTCTCATTACCATTGAAAAATGTGGTGTTCCCTTTGTAACAGCATGCACTCTGGGCATTATGTAAAGCAAACACCAGCAAAATGTGTGTATGTATGTCTCTGTATTATGGAGAGGTGTTAGGAAGCTGTACCATGGGACAGAATTAAAACAAAAATGCTGGAGATTGTCTGTATGTGATGACATTCTGAGATGTACTTGGGAAGGAACCATGTTACAGGTTCATTTGGGGTGCTCCATTGGGGCCCTGGTTTTAAATTGCCTTGAGAATGTTTTGATAGAATGGCTGGTAGAACTTCTTCAAAATCAGTCAGTCAGTATAGAAATTTAATGAATGCAAGGAATTCGAGATGACATATTACTGTAAATTGCAATCCTGTGCTTACTTATTTGGCAGCATGCCCTGTAGAGTCTAATGGAACTTACTACTGAGCTGACATTTTTAGAGCTGGGCAGTTAACCAGGCTATACTGTCATGTCCTTACAAAAAAGCGTTTCTTCATCTTCAGTATAATGTAATCTGCCTTTCCATTTGGGCATTTCTATTTTAAAAAAAACCCAAAGCTTGATCTACCAAAATAGCCCACAATGGCAAGAAGAGAAAAGGAGAATGCAGAATGCTGCCGCAGACAATAGGTCAAATACAAAATTAATTATACCCATTGATTCAATGAATGTAAGAGGCATCTTATGTATGAAACAATGCAGTGAGCTTTGTTACGGTAGTATAAAAATGTTGCAAGTAAATACATACACTTAAATCTCAACCTCCAGTATATGTCTTTCTGTTGCTTCACACTGGGAACTCTAGGGGGAAGTCAAATATAAGTCTGAATGTGCTGTCAGATTCAGATTTCAATACTCTAGGGCAGTGTTTCTCAACCTTGGAAACTTGTACGTGTGTGGACTTCAATATGCTGGCTGGGGAATTCTGGGAGTTGAAGTCCACACATCTGAAAGTTGCCAGGGTTGAAAAACGCTGCTCTAGGGCATATTTGGGACTCCATAGGCAGGTATGACCCAGGATTATATTGTGGTAGCATGATTTTGCTTTAGTGCAAGTTAAGAGACAGAAGAGGCCTGCTTGCATTCATGAAGATTTTGTGAGAGCTAATCCTTTGCCCAGGGCATATCTACCCTACCAAGAGTCCTGTTTGTAGGCATAACAGCTTCCTTCAGAAAACCTTGGTTATCCTAGTCTGGATGTGAATGGGTAGAGTTGGCACAAGTGCCTTTTTCTTCCCACTGAAGAAGGTATTAGTAGCGGAGGCAGAGATGTTGGACACAACAATAATGCTGAGGAAAGGATTAATCACCCAGCCCACACAGGGTGGGGAAATGATTATAAAAAGATTTGTTTATCAGGATGAGGGTTACTGACCTGCTAAACACACAGGGCAGGCCAGATGGAGGTGGTGACAGCTGCCATTTATTGTCACCAACTGCCTGATGAGATTGATTCTTTTCTGAGAAAATTATTTATTGAACTTGTAGATATCTTCATTTGTTCTGTATAGGCTGGCTATAGCTCTCTACAGTTTTGAGCTTCAACTCCACCAGTCTGGCAGATTTGCTACTTGGTTTCCTCTGTTATTGTGAATGCTGATTCTCCTTATTTTGGGTCCAGACTATGGTAATTGTCTTGGACATTTGGCCCAGACTGTGTTCAATCACTGAATAAATAAACTAAAATTCCTTGAGCAGTGTTAGGGTTAAGGATTTAGAATGTTGCATGTACAATATATATATCTAAAAGGGGTGGCTGCATGCTTGCAGCCCCATTAAATTTTGACTTTCTGGGAGACACACCTGCTCTCGAGAAGGGCTCCTTATTCCTCTTCACAGGGCAAGGCTGGCTGGCAGTGTATGATCATTTTGCAGATGAAATTGCTAAGGTTTAAAAATTTTTTTTTTTATCCCACCTATATTATTTTATAAATAACCCAAGGCAGCAAATATACCAAATACTCCTTCCTCCTCCTATTTTCCCCAGAACAACAACCCTGTGAGGTGAGTTGGGCTGAGAGAGAGTGACTGGCCCAGTCAGCTTTCATGCCTAAGGCAGGACTAGAACTCACAGTCTCCTGGTTTCTAGCCTGTTGCCTTAACCACTAGACCAAACTGGCTTTCAAAGTACACTAGGACTTCGGTGATGTACAGCCTATTAAATTGCCTCAACTAGCTGTCCAAAATTCAGTTGCGATAGAAAGTAATGTGTTAATAATTGGATGAAGTGCTAAAGTTTTCTGTTATCTTTGCAGAATATATATGTTAGAATATATAACATAAAGGAGGAAGATGAGAAATCCATGTTCCTTTTTGGTGACATTAATAACTGGTAAAGTGCTCTTTCTAACCCTACATTGTAGCGATATATGCATGAAAAGAACAGATGCAGAGGTCATGCCGCATATCAAGAGAAATATGCTGGTAACTGGTGCATCATGAAGTACAGTAATCTACATTAATTAAAAGTGGTATTCAGGTGCTGGGTCTCAAGGGAAATGCACTGGGGAACCACAGCTCCAAATATAGTTTTACTAGAGGGGCTTACAAGGGCTATTACGTGAAGCTCTTCTGCATTAATGCTGCCAATCTCCAGTTCTGAGGATTTCTTTTCCCCCTGCCACTCTGTGTAGGTTCTAAATCCCATAAAAGGAAAATGCGTAGCTCTGCTGTAGCGGCATAACCTATGTGCAATACGTTTCAGTCATCATTGCCATGTACACATCAACAATTCCCTTTATTTATTTATATAATTATATTTAGAGTCTGCCCAACTCCAAGCAACTCTGGGCAATGTATACCTTAAAAGGCAAGGAAAGTAAAATAAAGAGACAAAATCATGCATGTTTGTGAAAAAAGTAATAACTGTACGTAACGCACCCCAAAACAACTGACAGAGGGTCAACCTGCACTTTACCCCAAGACCTAGGAAAACAGCCAGGTTTTCAAAGACCATTGGAATATCATCAGGATGAGAGCCATGCGGATTCTGGGGGGATACTGTTCCAAAGGGCAGGTGCTGAGACAAAGAAGGTGACCTTCATAGGTCCCAATAGATGACACAGCCACTCTGCCTGATCTTACTGGATGGGCAGAAACTATCAGAGATAGGCAGTGCCTCAACGAACCGGGCCCTGTGCCATGAAGGGCTTTATAGGTGGCAACCTCTAATCACAACTCCACTCCACCCCCCACCCCCACCCCCATACATTCATGAGGATGGTCTCTGCTACTATCCCTTAGGCCAGTGTTTCTCAACCTTGGCAATTTTAGGATGTGTGGACTTCAACTCCCAGGATTCCCCAGCCAGCAGCATGCCTTAGACTATCCACATTAGCTGTAGCAATGCACACTCAGACATTTGTATTCTCTTCAGAAGACATCTGTCCAGCCAAATTTCCTGGGGCCAAGCAAGACAATTTTCTAGATATAGTCAGCCCTTATGCATAGCTTCCCTTCAGTGGCAGCTGCTTAAATCTGATTCTTCTTTAGGGAATTCCAGTTGTGCTGGCTTCAGAATCTAGGAATGTATAGGATATTCTATTAATAGTTTACAAGCATGCTCCTGAGACTAGCTAAAATTCCAAAGTTTCATGGTAAGATCTTTGCAGTAAATGTTGTTTGTTCATTGTTCCTGGCAGTCCAGAAGCAGCATTTTTGATGAGGATTGTTAGGGGCAGAGTACAACTCCCTTCTCTTTTAGTAATCATTGCTTCTCCACTGCCGTAACAGTAAAAAACAGTGATCTCTTCCTTGCCATTCAGTGGCAGCTTGCTCTGCTGGGTGGCAGAAAAAGTGGGTAGGCACTAAGAACTTATATGCAGCCTCTAACCAGATCGTTTATCTAGATTCCAGAAGGAAGAGAGGCAAAAATTCTGGCTAATAAAATGGAATAGCAGTAGGTAAGAATAGCATCATTCACTTTCCTGTGCATATCCTGCCTGAGAAATTGTACTGTAAGTTCTAGTCTATCTCAAAGTGGGCTCTCCTTAATTTTGCAGCTAACATCTCCTCTCTTGGAGATTTTATTTATTTATTAATTAATCAAATCTGTATAGATCCTTCATTGTCTGGTACCTGTGGACATACTTGGCAACTATACAGCCCTACCTATGGAATACTGGCTTATTAAGCTTGAGAGAGAAAGCATCTGACCAAGTGCCTAATGGTCTTGTAAACTGGATCATAAGAGAAATGTGATATATGTATTGGGAAAAGCATGGATAGATGCACCTGCAAGAGAGAAGGACTCCACATTTCCCTGGCCAAAGCTTATGCATAACTGAAAGTAACTTAAGTAGCTATTGTATTCACTTAAAGTTCATGATGCTGAAGAATAGTGACCTGGGTGAAATCAGGGTAGCCAGAACATTATAGGGGGTCACAAATATCATTTGGTATGAATGATAAAACTGGGTTGCTCATCTGTAAAAAGAAGTAAGATTTTTTTTTCTCTTCTTTTTCTTGGCTATGCTCTGATAAAATCTCTATATTCATTAACTGCAAAATGCTGGAGGAAATGGAAAACAGCAGCCTTCAGAATATCTCAAGTCAATATATTAAATTCCCTTATAACCTTTTTCTTGGTTGGGTTGGGAGGACTATGCATCTGGCATTTTAGCTCTACGGAGAAGTTTCTGTTAATTGACTAATATGGCACTAGAGAGAGTGCCATATTAATCATTTAACAGATCTCTCTGCAATAAAATCTCTCTCTCCCTCTCCCTCTCCCTCTCATTGCTGCCCAGGTGCTAAAGCAGAAGATTTGATAAGTTCCTGGCACATTATAACACTGCTTTTTGAGCTACACACTGGGTACGCTGGGTGGGTACATGGGTTTAATTCACTGTATGATAGAGCAGGTTTCCTCGGCTTGAATCCCTGAAGATGTATTGGGCTATAGCTTGCTTCTTAATGCTGGCAGGAGGTAATAGTAGATGTAATCTAGCCCATGTGGAAAGTACAAGGTCTGGGAAGAGTTGGGCAGCGTACAAGTTTAAATAACAACAACAACAACAACTGATGCGGTTAGAAATATAAAGACATTAGCTTAAGGATTTAAAAGGTTAACTTAAAACTTCTTAATATTCACAAAATAGTGTGGATGCTTCAGGAAGGAGGTCATGAGTGTCTGCGGAAAGGGCAAGTCATATCATGCATGTTGTGACATCAAACAAATAATGCAAACAATGCAATTAATTTGCATCAGTGTGTGGTGCAACTGGCTCAATTTGTATCATTTGTGTGATGACACCATGACAAATAGGATGTCATTGTGGCTTGTACTGGGCTTCTACACAGGAGGCCCCTGACCAACTGCTGTACTTTCCACTGAAGTGTTCCCTGTCACCATTGTGGTGCTTGCCCAGAGTCTAACTGGAATTCCCATTGTCCCAGCAGCAGCAGATCATCATGTAAGTGTTTGATGTGCCATATCTCTGCAGCAGCAGTACTGCCTCTAGGAGAGGCATCTGGGTGTCTGGCTCAGTTAAGTAGCAACTGCCCATCTGTCCTGTTGTAAACAATAATCAGGAAACCAAGCTTTTCCCTATGCCTTTGTTTGTCACTCACCACCACATTAACACTTTCTAAAATGTACTCAGATGTATTTCTATTTATTTAATAGAAAAAACACAGTCAGAAACCTTAGAGTTGGAAAGTTGGGGTTCTGAAGCACTTAATTGTCACACTGTGACACTTAGTGATGGTCTTTCAAGATTCCTCCAGCTGCCATCTGACCTCTTGCTCTGCTTCTGTGTGTTGACCAGTGAACATCAATGGTCTGATAAATATAAGATCTTTTCCAGCCCCAAGAGACAAAGACATGTAGGGTATTAGCGGTATCTGTTGGTTTTAGTTTGCTTGCTCAGAAATGAGTATATTTTGAATTCTGCCTCAGTGATATTAATAGAAAAGATTAGTCAGAGGCAGCAGCGTGTTCTCTCAACATGGAAACTGAATGAAGGCACAAAGCGGAAGGCTACCCACGATGGAATGGATGGGGACTGCATCCGCTTCATTGGCTTTGATGGGAAGGAACTGTTTTAAAAGATAATACTGTATGTATAAAAATGCCACTAAGGGTGCAGTCCTAGGCGTATCTACTCAAAAACGAATCCTGCTGGGTTTATTCCCACCCATTCCTAAATGAACTCAGTAGGATTTATTTCTGGGTAGGTATGTATACATTGGCTCTATCAATGTGAGACGTTTAGACCTTTCTATGATCCCATGGCTATGAACCCACCATCTGACATGTTAAGCAAGTACATTTAGGATTCACAGAGAAAGAGGAATTAGTGAGAAGACAAAGAATAAAAAAGTTTGGACAGGTAACAAGCAGCACAGAGCCCCCCCCCCTCTTTCTCTGCCATTTTGTAAACCATGGTGTCTGCCATTTTGTAAACCATGGTGTCTGCCATTTTGTAAACCATGGTGTCTGCCATTTTGTAAACCATGGTGTCTGCCATTTTGTAAACCATGGTGATTGCTATATTACTATGTAGTTGTCTGGTTCCTATATATATACTGGTCCCTATATATATTGGGCCATGTATTTCTGTATGAATTGACATGTATGAGAATCAGCTTATACATCCACAAGAATTTTCTGGGTTAGGTAAGATTTCCTATATTAGACACAGAATTCAAAACCATTTTATGGGATCTGTAATATGCATAGTTTTACACACATAACTGCATGCAGAACGGAAGAAGTCTGGAACTAAATTGATCCTGATGCCTCATAAAGGCAAATCCATTTCCACACTAGTTAACTTCTCAAACAAAGTGCCTCATCCCAGTCGCTCCCCATGCCTCATCCCCATAGTGTGAAAAATGCACCAGATTTTTGCTGTCAGGATAGTTGTGATAAGAATTGGAGCATTAACGAGCAACCTTACAAAATTCTTGGAATGATACACTGTGTAACTGTACAAGTTCTTTATCTATGATAGTTGAGTCAGAAATCACTGTCCTGAAGATAAGGATGAAAACAGATTTATTGGGAGTGAGAACAGTGCAGTAAATAAAATATACACACAACCTCACACTTTAGCCATTGATCGGGGGGGGGTAGTAACAGCCATAATGAATCAATACCTGTTCTACTCTTCTGTGTATTCAAGTAACAGCATATTTAATTGCAATTCTAAGTTAAAATATGATTACAAAACAAAACACAGTACTCCATTAATATCTTTGCAGGGGTAAGTAAAATAATGCTCTGGTAGTTAGAGGGTGGGATTTATAATCTCAGCACATCTGGAAGGCACCAGATGGAGAAAGCTCCTTTCATTATATGTCACTGCTAATCTTGCAAGCGGTTACAGGGACTGCTTAAGAGGCTGCAAGGGACTAATTAATGAATAGCTCTTCTTATCAGTCTCGTTTAGATGTTCTTCACTCAAATATCTTTCTCCTTTTCATATAGAAATCAGGCTGTTGTGGCATTGCTTTTTTTCTTTTTGCCCCAGTGGAATGATAATTGACACTTAATAGCCCTTGTTTTCTTCTTTTCAGTGATATTTTGGTGCATGAAATGTATATGCAATAGATGCACATCATTCTTACTGGGGGGTGACCCTAGCCAATGTAAGCATATCTCTATATCAACATGCTACCTTCTTTATTTTACATTTTACACATTTAATGTGTGAACCCCCCCCCCCACAAATCCATATTGAATTCTGGCAGGCTATAAGGATGAAAAATAAATGCATACATATTTGTCCTTCATAAGAGTTAAGAACATGCATTTATTTCACAGCATTATATTTGTAAGGCTGGAGCAAGGTAGACCAGGCTTTTCCAAACTGTCAGGGTCTGTGAGAATTCCTATGCAAGGCAGCTATTGATCATGTTGGCTAGGCAGTCGGAGAGGGTGCTAAACTGGGGAAAACTGAGGTGGTCTAAGGGCACTGAGCTGGTTTGAAAGCATCTCCAGACCTCAGTGTTTCTATGACTTCAGGAATGTTAGAGAAATGAGCTGATTGTGCTGTCTTTCTGGGGGGCACTCTTGCCTTACCCTCCCCTGTGACTTCTGAGCTTCATAATCTGTAATGGGAATGGTGGCTTGCTGGCTTTGCAGCTCCTCCTTAATACTTCAGGTAAAGGAAAAGGGCTGAAACCCTCAAGACTTCTGCAGTTTCCCCCTTCAGCATTGGATCATGTGCAAAATCTTCCCCTACTGGATTTTTTTTTTAATTTGTATGTAGAAGTAAGAAGTGAGAGGATTTTGGTTGCTATAGGACCTGCAGCAGCTTAAGATATTCACTCCTTGTTCTCAGCATAATCCAGATTGTCAGAAACAAAGGCAACCAGGGTTTCCCTTCAGATTCCTTCTGAGAGTTCAAGGAGTGAAAATGGTGGAAGTATGGAAGTGTACTTTGAGGATCTGGAATGTGTGACATTGTTTATACATATGCCAAGCTGAACAAAGAAATACTAACATCCTGTAAATGCTGCCCCTTGTTCTTTGTTAAATACAAGAGAGATGTGTTTTACATCTGTCATAAAGTGAGCTAAACATTTCTAGTATTGCAATATTTAAATTTTGACTTAAGATGTAATGTTGCCTGAAACTGGGCATCCAAAGCTTATTAATGAAAGTGAATAGCTTTTCTAACCAGGTGCTTTGTTGCAATTGCAGACATTTACAGCTTGGTGCAATTCCCACCTGCGGAAAGCTGGAACCCAAATTGAGAACATTGAAGAAGATTTCAGGAACGGACTTAAACTGATGCTACTCTTGGAAGTCATTTCAGGTTTGTTTAAAGATAGCAGCTTCTTAAGATATATTTCCAACTCTGAGCCTGCCTCAAGATTTTACAGTATCACATGCCAGATCTGATTCTAAAAGTTACTGATTGAAGCACAACATTTATTATTACAGTAATTGTAGTCCTATTAATATTAATAATATATAATCACAATGCTTGTACAGCGATTGGTTTCTTGTCCCAGTGGACCATTCTCAGTTTTACTTTCTCTTTGCAGTATCTGGGATTGCACTCTGTATTTTTAAATATAATTTTAATACATGTTAAAGTCATTATAATTAATATTCCTTGAAAAACCTTAGTTACTCATTTATAACACAATGAAACTAAATAGCAGTACAACTATATAACCGTACTACTGTTCTGTAAAAGACTTCAAAAAAGAAACCTTATCTGTTGTATAAAAAAACTATGTAATGAGCAGAAAAAGAAAAAGGCCTTATACTTAAACTTCCTAAGGAGAAGAAAGAACTAAAAAAGACAAGTCAGAAATGAAAAAAAAAATTAAAAACCCAGACAACTAAAGAACTAGACAAAATTAAAAACTTCAAAAAATACATACCTATATTATATCTAATTATATATATATATATATATATATATATATATATATATATATATATATATAATCTTAAAACACAGACACACACAGTATTTCAATTTAAGCATTATGACACTGGAGCATAAGGAATCATATTTTCTGCTCTCACTTCTCCTTTGGAATTGAGTAAATTGAAAGGCAAATCCATTAAGGCAAGTTTCATTAATACAACCTTTGGAGCCTGGGAGGAAGCATACTTCCATCCTTTTTACAACAGTGCAAATTCAATATATCCAAAGTTCCTCATAGACTGAAATATTCCAGATTTTGGGGAGATAGTTTAACACACCATTAGCATTTTCAACCCATAACTGCTTTTCAAGAACCTGGTTCGCCCTAGTAATATTATTTAACCAATAAGGAATTACAAGTGGCCATCCCATGGCATATGAACCAAAGTTTCTTCATATTTATTATATTTCCAGCATAGAAAAAATGAAAGCCAACTCTTTTTAAAAAATATCTGTATTCTATGGATTAATCTGAAGTAACTCTAAGGCCTTGGAATGGGATAATAAATGTCTCTTTCAAATCATTTATTGATATAGTTATAGCAGATCCAGATACCCTATGGTCCTCCAGATGTTGGTACAGCAACAGCCAACATGGGCAATGGCAAAGGATGCTGAGAGCCATAACTGGTTCCCCTTCCTTGAATCTGGAGTGAACTAAAGATTAAAAACTGGGTACATTAATTTTTAATGCTTGAAGCATTCTAAAGGACTAAAAAAATTAAGCTACAAACTGTATGTCATAATTTGGACAAATGCAACAGTTTAACCTATTTTCACTGCACCAAAAAAAGTAAATATTAAGTCATTATTGTTGCATTGCAATGTTTTCTTGTGAATGAGCTCTGTCATTAAAATCTTTAAGGAGGACCAGATTTTGGTTTTAGATAGCAAAAAGCATGCTTTCCCCACTACTGTAGTGTAGCCAGATTCCAGTATTTGCAAATGTTTTTGATTTTCTTTCCTATAGGAGAAAGACTTCCGAAACCAGATAGAGGAAAGATGCGCTTCCATAAAATTGCAAATGTCAACAAAGCTCTGGATTTTATAGCAAGCAAAGGTGTCAAACTTGTCTCAATTGGTGCAGAAGGTATGTAGATGGTATCCATAATGAGATTTTTCTTTCAGTCATGAAGCACTACATTTTTAGTGCTGTTTGAGGTCACTGTATATGCATGTAATATAAGTGCAAAAAACAATGATGTACTACATTTCAAAACACAAGTTTTCTCTACTGCACAATTCTTGTTTGAAAGAGATGTAGCTTAGTGGCGGAGTGCAGAGAAGGCCTCAGCATCTTCAGGTGCTATTGAAAATACCTTTGCCAATCTTCAAATTGAATGAGTTTTTAAAGTAGAATTATGGATCTTCCCTCAAAGTATCATGAAATAAGTACAGTATGTATGAAGAACATAATGAATCCAAAATGGCAGCTGACATAGGTTATTCTATTGATGACCCACTGTAAATTATCCATTCCATTTCTCTCTAGAAATTGTGGATGGCAATGTGAAAATGACCCTGGGTATGATCTGGACTATCATCCTCCGTTTTGCTATTCAAGATATCTCAGTGGAAGGTAAGAATATTCTGTATAATGTTGTCTTCAAGTATTTGTGTCAAGCAGAATTGACCCAGGAATACAGATTGATTGAACAGGTGATAGCTTTATTGACAACAGTGAATTCTGATGTGCATATTATTATACAGTAGCAGTTAACCAACTTATAAGTAAGCATTTAGGACTAAAGGCTGTCTAAACTTGCTGATCTGCTTTCCTCCTTATTATTCTTCCTAGCAGGGTAGACAGATCCCATAAGAAAATAGAAATGAGAATTATTTTCTCTTCTTCAAAACTGACAGGAGGATAAATGCATAAAACTTCAGTTGTGTGATACTTATATCCAACAATCTGCCTCTCCTACAAATGGACTGATCAATCAGAAACATTAAGCTCCTTGTGGATAATAGGGCTAAATTAGATGATACACAGACAGTATGTCATCCTGCTCAGCTTTTTACTTTGTTTATTTACTTGTAAGCAGCCTTAGCAGGTGGTAGCATCTGGCTAACCTTATCTGGCTTGGAAGTAGGGTCAAGCCTGATTAGTAGTTGGATGGGAGTCTACCAGGGAATACGAGGGCTGTAGGCTAGACTGGGAAATTGAAAAATATCTCAGAAGAAGGCAACAGCAAGCTAATACTGTACCATTGATAAGAAAACTGCATGGATGGATCCACCAAGTCACCAGAGACAAGCTTAGCTCAAAGGAAACTTTAGCTTTACCTACTTGGAACCTCACTGTGGTACCACCAAAATGGACATTGTGAAGCCTAATCCTTCTCATCAATTCCTTTGTTTTTTTTAAATTACTTTCCCCATATGGGCACAAATTATTATTATTATTAAAAAAACTTATGTGGGCAAATGTAAATTTTAAAGAAAGCTCTGCACCTAAACAAGGAGAAATGCGCATACACATATACATATACATGTACACACAAACACATAGAGAGAAATAATTGTGAAGGATTCTGGTGGATTGGCTCCAGGAACTTTCTTGTGTAAGCTTCCTAGTCAAAATTATCATCTGAATCTGCCTTCCCAGTAAAGTAGTCAGAACAAACTGTATAATGGAAGAACAAGCACAAAGAAAGTACAACATAAGACTATTTGTATATATAAGAGTGTGCAAATGTCTGTCTTTCAAACCCAAAAGGGTTTCATGTCAGGCTTCTCCAAATGCACCTGTCTGATAAGTTATTCTTATTGCAAGAACTGGAAAAACAATTAAAGAAGAAATTCAGAACTGACAAGCATAGAATGCAGGTCCTATTTATAGTAGTAGCCAGGTTCAAATATTGTCCCTCTTTCTCCTGCCTGCACAGTATAATGGGCTGAGAGTCTCTGATTTTCAGTTGGGAGGAGAGGTTGATGCCCTTATTACTGTAATGGGTTTTGTATGGCCTCAGGCTCTTTGCCTCTGGCCTTGCCAGATGTTGCCATCACCACTTCAGTATATAGCTCAGCAGATGGATAGTTTGGAAATGCCTGGATGGACTTTATTTTCTATGGGATGATTAGCCACCCAATAAACATAATGGGTTATTTTATGACCTTGGAGCAGCCATCAAGTAGTTATGGGAAAAGATGTTGATTGAGCTTAAAGATTTATTTTTTTTGCATTTTATTGAGAGAAGTACTAGAGATTGGTGCATTGGACTTATGAAATATGAGAAGGACGGAGTGATAACTTCTTCCTAATGTAAACTGGTTTCTGTTCTGGGGAAAATACGATATTTTGTCCGGTGGAGTGATAACATATGCAAAATGGAAAATTATTTGGTTATCATCTTATGTAGATACTGCAGCATTTTATGCTACTTAATGTTTTTTTATACTATAATACACTGAAGTGAATAATTTGGGCAGCTATAGATTCTTTACCAAACTATGAACATGCACCATTTACTCAAGCAAATATATGTCATCCATTGCATTGTACAATATGTAGCAGATGGATTTTTATTCTTGGTTGGTTAATTTAGAGAATAATTATTTCTGACAAATTTATTTTATCCTGATTCTATTGTAGCAATTAAACAATTTTTGAAAAACAAATCTCTCATGAATGATGACATCATTCCTGAGTCATAGAAGTAGGATGTAAATATTAAAGAAAAATAAGTAAGGAATGGATAGCTACATGATGGAAAAGTCATAGGGAATGTTTACAATCAATATCTTCTAGAGTTTCTTGTTAATATAAATGCCCCTTGTTTTGTAAAAAACACAGTGTTATTTATTTTTATTTATTTATTCAATTTATATAGCTGCCCATCTCAAACCAGTGACTCTGGGTGGCTTACAGTAATAAAAACAGACAATAAAAATGATACAAAAAATTAAGTATAAATATAAATATAGCCAAGAAATCTTAAAAACGGTCGGTGTTAGTACAACCATGTAACATGGCCCTTCGCACACTTGGGGCCCAAGGCCTGGGCACAAAGCCAGTTTTCAAGGCATTCCGAAAAGCCAAAAGGGTTGGGACCATCCTAATCTCAGGAGGAAGGATGTTCCAGAGGGCAGGCGCCACTGCAGAAAAGGCATGTCTCCTGGTCCCTGCCAGTGGACATTCCTTGGCTGATGGGACCTGGAACGTGCCCATCCTGCTGGACTGGATTGGACAGGTAGAAACAACTGGGAAAAGACAGTCCCTCAGGTAACCTGGTCCCAAGCCATGAAGGACTTTAAAGGTGACAACCAGCACCTCGAATTGCACCCAGAAACACACCAGCAACCAATGCATCTCCCGAAGCAGGGGTGTTACATGTGCCAAGTAGCCAACACCATTTAGAACCCAGGCAGCTGCATTCTGTACCAGCTGAAGCTTCCAAATGCACTTCAAGGGCAGTCCTGTGTAGAGTGCATTGCAATAGTCCAAACGGGAGGTCACGAGGGCATGAGTGACAGTGAGTAGTGCCTCCCGGTCCAGGGAATGGGCACAACTGGCACATAACCCGAAAGTGTGCAAAGGCCCTCTCAGCCATGGCTGCCACCTGCTCTTCCAGCAGGAGCTGTGAGTCCAAGAGGACCCCCAGATTGTGCACCAGGTCTGACTGGGGTAGTGCCACCCCATCCAGGACCAAAGATGGAAAAACCCTGGTACTGGGAGGCCCAAACACCCAAAGCCGCTCAGTCTTGCTTGGGTTGAGCGGAAGCCCATTGTGCCCCATCTGGGTCCCTATAGCCTCCAGGCACCGAGATAAGACATCCACGACATCACCCAGACAGCTTGAGGAGGAGATATAAAGCTGCGTATCAGCAGCGTACTGATGATACCTCACCCCAAACTGCTGTATCACCTCACCCAGCAGCCTCATGTAGATGTTAAATAAGAGGGGTGAGAGAACCAAGCCCTGTGGCACCCCACACAGTAAGGGCCATGGACTGGACCTCTCCCCTCCTACCAACACTGACTGGAACCAACCCTGGAGGAAGGAGGAGAACCAGTGCAACACAGTGCCACCGACCCCCAACTCCCAAAGCTGGTCCAGAAGGATATCATGATCGATGGTATCAAAGGCCACCAAGAGGTCAAGAAGAGCAAGGATGGAAGCACTGCCCCCATCTCACTCCTGCCAGTGGTCATCCAAGAGCGTGATCAATGCTGTCTCAGTCCCGTAGCCCATCCTGAAGCCTGACTGAGAGGACTCTAGATAATTCACTTCACCCAGAGCCCTTTGAAGCTGCCATGTGACCACTTTCTCAACAACCTTCCCTAGAAAGGGGAGGTTGGAGACTGGACGGAAACTATCCAGATTAATTGGGTCGAGCAATGGCCGCTTCAGGAGGGGGTTAACTTTCAATCATTGCATTTCATAAGAAACCCCACAGAGGAAAGAGAGGGAGATATTTCCATAACTAAATTGGATAGTGTAGTCACTGTTTTTCTGGTACAGATATTCTTGGAAACACTCTCTGCATCTGTTGAACTAAGCAACATCACCTGAGACAGCTGTCTAACTACCCTGTGTCAGCTGCTTTGAAGTGAGCAATCTGAAGTTCTGTTATTTTTTATAAATATTCTTTGATGGTATTTTCAGAGACATCTGCCAAAGAAGGACTGCTGTTGTGGTGTCAAAGAAAAACTGCACCTTACCGAAATGTGAACATTCAAAATTTCCATCTTAGGTAAAGTGAATCATTTCTAGATGTGAAGACTTCACTGGCCATTATGTATGTGTGTTTTATCCTTAGTGGTGCAGTTGGAATGAGGAGCATGCAGCACATCATCTTGTCTTTGAGAATGGCCCAGAAAGAACTTTACAAGCCTAGCAAGACCAGCGGGGCTCCCAGATTCTCTAGCAATTAAAATAGACACCCTATATGGAGGGAGCCAGCAATGTGGTTATTTCACATGCCACCATGGTTGCTCCTTGACTGGTGAGGCCTAATTAGAAGAAAGTTACTTGCTATAACTGATGTGTGGTGGAATACAGAGAAGTCACAACTATGGTGCTCTTACCACATAATATATAAAACAAACCCTAAGAGTCATTTTCTGTCTTACCTCCATCTGCACCAAGTAAATCTAATGCATGCTTTCTAGCAATCAATTTACATTGCAAGTACGATGAAATTTCTGCAAATGGTGGAAGAAAGATCCCCTTCACAGAACTTATAAATAGAGTGAAACTGGGGCATTGTGGCATGATTAATAAATGCTAATTTTTCCAGTAGCTGCTGCTGAGACAGAAAAAAAGAAAGAAGTTTGTTTTGTTTTTGGACCTAATCAGGTCATAGATGGATATGCAAGCTTTCAAGTTTCATAAAACTCTTATTCCAAAGAACAGAAAGCAATAAAACCTCAGGTGAACAGTATGTAGAAAAACCCAAGATACAAATAATGTGAACATCAAGGGTGTTTATGTTGTGGTCTTTGTTTTAATCTCTGTACACTGCCCAGAGTCACTCTTGTGAGACAGGCAGCCATAGATATTACATAAATAAATAAATAAAAACATCTTTGTTGTTGATAATGGTCTGTTGCCTACAGGTAGTTAAGAACACATTTTACCAAACATGCTGTTTTTAGAGATACATGTAATTACTGGATTGTTGGGTTTGGCTTAAAAGGCCATTTAAAAATAATACACATGAAAAATGCATTAAAAATGATAAAATAAATAAACCAGGCTTCCCAAATCTGGCATCTTTAGCAGTGTTGGGAATCTTGGCTGAGGCATTATGTTGGGCAAGGCCAGACAGACTATCCACTGTAATGTGTCACATAATTGACTCAGAAAAATGATACTTTCTCCCATATGAAACTTCCTACTCCTTATGAAGTGTTAGAAGAGCCCTCCCATTCAACAGCTGTATTACTGTCTGTGCAAAGTAGGCCATTTCCATGTTTGTGGTTCTAGACACAATCCATTGGAGCTTTCAGAAAGTTATTTCAAACACTTCCATTCCACCAGACTTTTCAGAAAGTGTGAGTAATCTGCTCTTTTATTGACTGTGGTTTAAAATTTTACTACTGATTTTCTAAATGCTATGTGAACAATATTTTCTGAGCTACCCTGAGTATGCCCTGAATAAATAAATAAAAAGATGGACAAACTACTGAGTGAAATCAGCAGCCCATCTGTTCCAGCCAATTGTAGCTTCTTGCAGCCTGGAAAAATAAATAAGCAGCCGTTTATCATAGCTAGTGACTAATGCATGAGATTTCTCTGGGCCCTTTTCTGCACAAAAGTGGCCACTTTCTAGGAAATTTCTCTTATAAGATGATGTATCTTATAATATCTATGCATTATTAACATTTAAAATATCTTTATGTCCTGAAAATAGATAACCCGATTCACAAAATTACACTGTGAATTTCTCCTGTGTTTTGGACCATTAAATGAGATTTAGCCAAATTGTAACAACCACTGGAATTTCATGAGCTACCACCATTGGGCATATGGTACAATTGCCAAATATTATCAAACCTTGCACTGTCTGACAGTACCAGTGTTTCATTAATATATTTTCACCTTACTTTTGGTTTCTTCTCATGAAGCTGGAAAGATGGCCTTGGTCTCTGTGCGCTTATCCATAGACATCGACCAGATCTTATTGACTACTCCAAGCTTTCAAAGGTCATCAATTCTGCTGGCATGGCATGATAACTTGCACCAATTTGGCATGATGATTTGCAGTGATTTGGCTCACATACTGTTTATAGAGCATGTGTGTATTTTGTAGTTTGAAATGAGCCTTCTTTCTTGGTGCTTGACCAGCAGATATAGAACAGCCTTCCTGAACCAGGTGCCCTCTCTCATTTTGAATTTCTCCCACTGATAATGCCCAGCCAGTATGGCTGAAGACTGCAAAAGGTGATCCCAACTCAGTACACTAAACTGCATGCCATGAAGGTGGTTGAAAAGTGTCCTGAAAAATAAGCTACTATTTGGAGTAATCTACTCCTAGATGCTCTTGGCCTTGGGATACTCAATGTAGGTCTGTCTCCTACACATAGGGCACAAACAGGAGTGGGGGCTAATGGACCTCGAGATCCTGGGGGTTGTAGGGTGGGGCAGGTGATTGAGGTGGTGACAGGTAGGGGATGATATGACAGGAGCCAGAGGGCAGGTCATCATAGAGGAAGACGCTCCCGGTGCTTGTTACCTGTGACGTGTTCCAGCCCTCTGTGCTCGAACTCGGGTCCTGGGCAGCAGGCTCGTGGTTGTCCTGACTTTCAGCTGCTGCTTTGTAACACCAGGTCAATAAACAACAAGGCCCCCCTCATATGTGACTTGATCACAGAAGACAGGGCAGACCTGGCGTGTATTACTGAAACCTGGCTGACCTTATCTGGCTTGGAAGTAGGTGTTGCTCTTTGGGAGATATGCCCGGCTGGGTTTCAAGTCTGGCATCAGCCATGATCTCAGGGCAGGGGAGGAGGGGTGGCTGTTGTCATCTGAGAATCCCTAGTGGCCGTCAGGTGTCCTGCTCTACAAGTGGCTGGGTGTGAGACCCTGTTCTTCAAGCTGGGTTCCTGAGAACAGTTGAGAGTGTTGCTACTGTACCAGCCTCCCTGCTGCGTAGCAACCTCCCTGCCTGAGCTGCTGGAGGCTGTCTCAGGTTTGGCAGTGGAGTTCCCCAGGCTTATGGTGTTGGGGGACTTCAATCTGCCTTCCCTGGGGCGGGCCTCAGAAGCAGCCCAGGAGTTCATGGCTACCATGGCAGCCATGGGCCTGTTCCAGATTATTCAGGACCCGACTAGAGACAGTGGCCTCACCCCGGACCTCGTTTTCTTGTCAGAGCAATGGCAAGATGATCTGAGGGGAGAATTACATCTTTCCCCTTTGTCATGGTCAGATCATGCCCTGGTGGCCTTGAGATTCTCTCGTGCCTCCCTCCTTCGCAGGGAGGCAGGACCCATTTGATTGGTCCGCCCCTGGTGACTGATGGTCCTGGCTGGGTTTCAGAGGGAGCTGGGGGTTATACCTGAGTCTCTCCTGCATGGTCCAGCGGAGGCCCTGGCAGCTGCCTGGAATAGGGAGGCGGCCGGAGCCTTGGACAGGATCGCGCCTGTGCGGCCTCTCTTGCCCACCCAAACCCAGCACTCCCCATGGTTTACAGAGGAGCTGAGGGTTTTGAAGAGGGTTAAGAGACGCCCAGAGCGCCGCTGGAGGAAGACAAAAACCGAACCCAACTGAACACAAGCTAGAGCCGCGATTAAGGCCTACCTTGTGGCAGTAAGAGCGGCGAAGTGCCAGTACTTCTCTGCTCTTATTGCGTCCACAGAATGCCACCCGGCGGCCCTGTTTAATATTACCCTATCCCTTTTAGGGAAAGGGGAATCAGAAATCCATCTACAGGGCCGTGCGGAGGAATTTTCGGGGCACCTGCAGGATAAAATCGCTTGGATCCGGACCGAGTTGGACTCCAAGCGTGAAACAGAGTTGGAGGAGATACCCAGGGAATGTATTTACCAGATTATCTGGGACCAGTTCGATCCTGTTGAACCCAAGGAAGTGGACAGGATCCTTCGGACTGTAAATGCTACCACGTGCCAGTTAGACCCATGCCCCTCCTGGCTGGTGAAAGCAGCGCAGGAGGTGACTTGTGGCTGGGTCCAGGTGATGGTCAACACATCCTTGAGAGAAGGGTGTTCCCAGCAGCCTTTAAGGAAGTGCTGGTGCGCCCCCTCCTCAAGAAACCATCGCTGGACCCTACTATACTGGACAATTTTTGCCCAGTCTCCCACCTCCCCTTTTTGGGGAAGGTGGTTGAGAAAGTGGTGGCTTTGCAGCTCCAGAGGATTCTGGATGAAACAGATTATCTAGACCCCTTTCAGCCAGGTTTCAGGCCCGGTTATAGGATGGAAATGGCATTGGTCGCACTTATGGATGACCTCTGGCGGGAGCAAGATGGAGGCAGTGCATCCATCCTTGCTCTTCTTGACCTCTCAGTGGCTTTCGATACCATCGACCATGGTATCTTTCTGGACCGACTTAGGGAGTTGGGGGTGGGCGGCGTGGTTCTGCGCTGGTTCACCTCCTTCCTCCAGGGTCGGTCCCAGTCGGTGTTGATAGGGAGCGAGAGATCTGGCCCGCGGCCCCTACTTTGTGGGTGCCGCAGGGTTCGGTACTCTCTCCACTCCTCTTTAACATCTACATGAAACCACTGGGTGAGGTCATCCATCAATACGGGGTGAGGTATCATCAGTATGCAGATGTTACCCAATTATACATCTCCATCCCGGGTGAAGTAAGTGATGCTGTGGCCACCCTTTCCGAGTGCCTGGGGGCTGTGGGGGCCTGGATGGGGTACAACAAGTTGCGGCTGAACCCGGGGAAGACAGTGGCTGTGGATTAATGGCCCCTTGATTTCTGGGAAATTGTCATCTTTAGTTCTGGATGGGGTTGCGCTGCCCCAGACAGACCCAGTGTGTAACTTGGGGGTCCTCCTGGACTCACGGCTCCTGCTCAAAGAGCAGGTGGTAGCCGTAGCTAGGAGGGCCGGAGGGCCTTTGTGCAACTTTGTGTTGTGCGCCAGTTATGCCTCTTCCTGGAGTGAGAGGCCCTTTGAACGGTCACTCATGCCCTGGTTATCTCCCATATAGACTACTGCAATGCGCTCTACATGGGGCTATCCTTGAAGAGTATCCAGAAGCTACAGCTGGTGCAAAATGCAGCCGCACGGGCGATCTTGGGTTTCCCAAGATCAGCACATGTCACCCCTTTGCTCCGCGAGCTGCATTGGTTGCCAGTATGCTTCCAGGTCCAATTCAAGGTGTTGGTTATCACCTTTAAAGCCCTATATGGCATGGGTCCAGGTTACCTAAGGGACCATCTCCTCCCCATCACATCAACCCATCCCACCTGGTCATGCAGAGAGGGCATGCTATGGACCCTGTCTGCAAGAGAATTCCATCTGGTGGGGTCCAGGAGGCGGGCCTTCTCTGCAATAGCACCTGCCCTTTGGAATATCCTTCCCCCGGAAGTGAGATTGGCTCCCTCCCTCCTGGACTTTAGGAAACAGCTAAAGTCCTGATTCCGTAATTATTCCTGGGACGGGAGAGAAAGTAGCCGTTCCTGGGGATGGTTAGTTTCTTAGAAGGACCCTGATCTGCCTGCAAATCATAAAGAATTTCCAGCCATCAAGGTTTTTATTATATTTATTATATTGTGTATTATAGTGTTTTACAGTTTTATATTTTTATGTATGTTTTATTGTAAACCGCCCAGAGTCCCTTTTGGGAGATGGGCGGTGATAAATTTGATTAATAAATAAATATAAATAAATTATAATCCTTGAGTAATGATGCATAGTGGGAGTCACTATGTTAGAAAGTATTCAATAGATGGTGCAATCCTGTGAAAACTGTTTAATAACTGACATGAAGAGAAGTAAACAGCATAATATTTATATCCCACTGATTTCAGTAAGAATTAGCTATGTCTAAAAGCTCTCTGGCTGTGCCAAAATATTTTTTAATTACATAGGAGTGTATGAAGCTATTTTGTTGAGACTTTCAATAAGCAATACTTATCAAATGCTCTGTATGCCATAAGTATTTCCTTTTCTCTTTCTCTTTCATAGTTGAGCTATAGTTTGAGTATATTGAAGTTGTTTTGCTGTAGATTTGCTGGGGGAGTGTGTGTGCACATATCTGCATGTTAGTTTTTCTTCCTGCATGCCTTTCTTGGCTTTCTGGAAACCCTTGGAGAGCCACAGAGGATCTTTCTTTGCATTGATGCATTAGGGTATGTTCATACAAGTAAAGCTGAGAAACTTGATTTATCGGTGCTACATAATGCTTGGTTCAAATGCAGCATGTGAGGATGAGTTAAATGGCATGCATGACTAACTAAGCTTTTAGTTTAGCAAGGTGGCAAACACAGCAAAGCCACATCCACCTTTTTGTGTGGCTGTCTGAAGCTCATGGGGGAAATCCTCAAAGGCAGGGAAGGTGAAGGTAGGAGCCCTCAGGTGAAGACAGCAGCAGCAACTGCCTCCAAGATCTGCTCTACCAGTTTAATTTTTCAATAGATGTCTAGTAACCCTGGAACTTCAATCATATGCATTGGAGTAAATTCCACTGAACCATTTTTTAAAAAAGTAAAGATATAAGGGACAGCTGTTTAATTTCTATATTATATAAACATACTTGGGCATAAGGGTGTCAGCAGGGTACGGTAAAAAAAATGTCAAGGTGGAGGACACGATGGTGCAATCAAATTTTGCCTGGTTTTTATGTGCTTTCTGGGGAAGAATTTAATCTTATTTTTAAATGCTGCTGTTCAGTGAAACTAACATATTCTGCCCTTGCTTCTGAATTGCTGCAACCTTGCTTAAAATAGGGGAGTGACCAACAGTAATTTCTGCTTCCTATGCAGGACAACCCACTGGGGAATATAAACCTTGCCATGGAGATTGCTGAAAAACACCTGGATATCCCAAAGATGTTGGATGCAGAAGGTGGGAGTGAATGTGCTTTTAATAAGCAGCAGGTTGCTCTGAAAGCAACTGTTGAAGTCTTTTCTTTCTATATGTTATAAGAAAAGGATCCCCTTTATATAGTTATTTATCAAACAGCATTCTACTTGTCAGTTTCTGTTTAGACTGGAATAAGACAAATGCTCTCTGATGTAATTGAAGTAGCAGAGGGGAGGGCAATTTTCAGTTTTTTCCCCCTCCTTTCATTAAGTAATCCTTCAAAGGGTCCATGTTCTCCAAGTAATTCAGAAACATAAATCCAGGGATTTCAAATAAAATACAATTTGAAGAACCCATATCAATTAGAATTATTTTTAAATCCAGCTAAAATAATTGCCTACTGAAACTCCTGATGTCTAAAACAATGCAGCGAGTCAGGGACAAGATGACCAGAATGCAATTGAAGCCCTGATCTGTTTTTTTCAATGTGTGCTGTATGTGCAATGCACTTTGAAAAGGGGTGGGGCTTCAATTCTGTGGTTGCAGCTGCCATCTTGACTTTTTTTTCAGTCCAGGTACCAGAGAGGTAACAACACATTCTAAGATGTCTTTGAAGAATATTAGCATTAGTGCTGAACATTGTCAGCTGAGGTAACGTCTATAAGCACAATTCATCCATATTTTCCCTAAAAATTTCATAAGGAGATAATTCAGGTCTGTGAAGTGACTCGTTCATCCCATTGTTTTTATTATTACTAGGCTATGCAGCCAAGAGCAAAAAACACCTGATTTTTGGCTTCTGCAGTACTGAGATACTTGTCCCCATTTAATGTTGCTTCTCAGATTCACTTGCCTCCTTTGGCATTGTACACCCATGTACAGTACTACAATTGTTTTATGGTTTACAACAGATAAGCAATTCTTTTGTGCTCACTGGCACATTAGGAACTTTGCAAGTATGGCTGGTACTTACCTATTGTCAGAATGGCTGCCCTGGTGGAAATGTCCATTTGCTAGAAAGATAAAGGCATCAAAGAACCCACACTAATCTCCTGATGCTCTTTACCAACTTTATCTTGGTCCTTCTACAGGTCTAGGTGGTCTCATTTCCAAACAAAGTCCTGCCCTGAAGCTATCCATCTTGTTTATTTTTTAAGGATGTGAGGCTTATGCAAGCCTGAGGCATTCTTGTAAATACAGCACATTTTCAACATGCCACCTTCCCACTTAATTGTTTTTCAGTTTTGAAAAATGGATAGGTCAGGGGAGCCTGGCAGGGCCAAGGGATGTCTACTGGCTCCTTGCAGTCCATCCTTCTTTGGAATGACTTAACAATGTAATTTCAGGTTCATATAATCTCTTTTCCCCTCTTGTCATCAGATGTATCCCAAGAAGGAGATTGTTTTACTTCAGGTTGAAATTAACCATTTAAAGAATATGAGCCTAATCAGTCTTTGAAGGGAATGCTGGTCTTGGTGGAAAATGATTTAAGATCTACGAGTTGTAGCTTCAATGAAATACGTGCTTTTGTGGATTTATTCTTAGCTGGAAGTGACCTGAGCAGCCTAATGTCAGAATTTCTGGGGCAGACAAGATGGGATCAAGGTCACCTGACATGCTTATTTGAATATCTGAATAGTGAACCCTCTTGAAGAGGTTTTATGGCTTATCATTCCTGTTAATATACTGTTTTTATTAGGGTTTTCCTATTTTATAGGAAAATAGACTGCTTTTGCTCTGTGGTTGCAGTGTTACTGTATAGCCTTTTGCTTTTCCTGTGATCCCTTTCTGTTTCATTTTTTTTTTTTAGAAGATACAGTTTGCTTCCAGTAAATACACAGGTAGTTTTCAGAAAGTCCTTGTTTAAAAAATATTCACAGCTGCTTCTTTCACACTTCTGTGCAATGTCTAAGGATATTCACCAGATTCATTCTTTGTATCTTGGGCAATATTGAATCTCCACAATATGAAATTAAAAATAACAACAGCACTGAAATCTGTAGTTGTATCCTGGAAAGATGGTTCTTTTTAACAATGAAAACAATGCAGATGCTACTAATGGCACACCATGTGAAACTATAACACTCATTGTTTCTAGAGAGGGCCTTTTACAGGTGGAAACTTGCATTCCTCAGTAGTCCCCCTGCACATTCACAAACATAGTACATTTTTACCTCAGATTTTAAGGTTCGGTCATGCAAACTTCAGCCCTTTAAACAATCTCTCTGTGTAAATACTCTTAGGGGACATTCTCGGGGCGGCGTGGGGGTGGGATAACAAAAGTCAAGGTGGCAGACATGCTTGCAGGATTGAACCCATGCCTGTAAAAAGGGGGCAGAGCTTTGAATGTGAAGGTGCACCCACCTTCTTAACTTTCTTGATTCCCCTTGCAGACACTCCTGAATACATGCCAATGACTTTGAAATCAAAGCTTATGCCAGTGCCTTATTTGTCTGCAAGTGTTCCTCTCAAAAACCATGGACATTTTCAAATTTTGCCCTCCAGGATTTCCATTTCAGCTTCAGGGCTTTCCCCTTCCAGTCTAAAAGTAATAGAGCAGTGTTTCTCAGCCGTGGTAACTTGAAGATTTGGGAGTTGAAGTCCACACATCTTCAAACTGCCAAGGTTGAGAAACACAGTAATAGAGGATTAACTTCAGCATGCCCCTAACATACAGAAAACAAAATGGGGCACTTCTCGGGTCTCCCTTGCTTTCTACTGTTCTTCTACACCTTGTGTTCATTTTCTTCCTTCCTTCCTTCCTTCCTTCCTTCCTTCCTTCCTTCCTTCCTTCCTTCCTTCCTTCCTTCCTTCCTTCCTTCCTTCCTTCCTTCTCTGATAGACATTGTGAATACTCCCAAGCCTGATGAAAGAGCGATTATGACTTACGTTTCTTGCTTCTACCATGCTTTTGCTGGAGCTGAGCAGGTATTCATCATCTTCTGAACTGCTGTGTGCTTTGTGTGTTTCCAATTTCCATGGGGTTTCCATTAGCCCTGAAATCTCTTTGCTTTTTAAATTAGGACTGACAAATATATGGTGCTATTAGAGGCACTGCAGAAATAGGAATTCACACACACAAACAAGCGTATGCATGCATATACAGATGCATAAAGAATAAATAAGTAAAGAAGTATCAGTTTTGCAAAAGCCACCATCATTTTCTCAGCAAAGCCTACCTACTGGGAAAGAATCTTATTTGCAGCAACAAAGCAATTTATAGTGATGGAAGCAAAGTATTTCTCCGGTTGCTCTAATATAATTAGACTGTCTGAATTACTCAGATTCTATATAAATATTTTAATAGATTTCAGACTGTACTCTAGTGAAGTCTGAGATTTTTCTGCAGCTAATCATCACTGAGGAGAGAGATAAGGGCAGACAAGCTTCTTAAAAAGAACATTTACCTTTGCTACTAAACTATTGCAAAATTAGAATTCCCATAAGAATATCCCTTGGGCAGTTTGCCCCAGGCTGGTAACCATCAGACATGCTGGGATTAAACCTCCAAGAATTTTTCAGCCAAGGTGGCCTTTGTCATGTAAAGTGGAAATAGTAGTCTCTACACATGTGGAGATCAAGACTTTTTTGTAAAGGGCTGAGGCCCAGCAGGGTCATGATCAACAAGCTGTGAGGACAAATGGTGTCCCCATAATTTTTTGCTGTGTGCAGAGGTTCCAGGGTATATATGGAGGCTAAATCAGGGTTTTATTAAAAATTATTGCTGCTGAATGTGTCATCCTCACATTAATATTTCCTGGGTAAAAATTCAGAGGTAAGTTAATCTTCTGTTTCTCTCTCTCTCTCTCTCTCTCTTTTTTTTGTCTCCTTCCCTCAGTCCTTTCTTTCTCCTCCTAGATAGTAGCATAGAATTCCCTTGAGTTAACATCGTCTTTTGTGACTGTGCACTGATAATGTGTAGTTTACATTACCAGAGGTAGAGATGAAACACCAACTAGCTAGCTGTAATAGATAACTTTGGAATTAATCAAAGATTACACAGGGATTTACAGAACACAATCAACACTTCCACAAGTTTCTCCCAAATATTTATGATTTTTTTTTATTTTTAAAAAAACCAAATTAATTTATGACTGAAAATAATTCTGTGGCTCTCATTTATTTATTATGACTGAAGCTAAGGCAGCAATAACTCTGTTATTCTTTTAAGATGCTACTGAAGTATATCTGTCTTTATTATAACAGATTAACACTGCTATTTCTTTGAAATTACTCTTTGTTAATATGGTGTATCCGAGCATCAATAAACCTAGAAAAGATTGCATGCTGAAGTATATGTGATAGAATGTGAGGTTCTTAATATTGCCAAATGAATTAATTGATAGTTGCCTTGTGCAATAGTTATTCATCCTGAGGCATGTGTCATTAGCCACTTTTGGAGATATTATTCATACATTAGTTCATGATTATATTATTTTTGCTTCTATGACTATTAAATTTACTCTCATGAATTTCCTTCAATGAAATGCAAATAGATAAAAATACATTTACATGACTGGCACAGTATATTAAGATTATGGCTTTCTACTCTATTTTATGAAGAAATTAGGAGATAATAACAAAACTGTTATTTTTTTAGAGCAGACTCTCAGGTTCATGATCAATCCTAAATTAAAAACAAATACCTCAGGAGTTATTTGAAAATCAGCTGAAATTATATGATACGGTTTAATACAATAATCAGATAAAGAAAACCTAAGGACTTGTCTTTCCCAAAGAAAATGTTCAATATGTTATAAGTCTGCTTAATTTAAAGGTATTAGCATAAAAATAATTCTAAGTAAATATATCAGCTTTGAAGAAATATTCATTTTTAGAACATTTATGTTTCCCCATAAACTCATTGCCCAAAATGGCAAAAGGCCTGGTTACTTGAAGGGCTGCTTGTCTCCTACGGTATCTGCATGGCCAATTCAATCTTGCAGGGTTGGTGCACTCCAGAGTCCTTTGATTAAACAAGGCCATCTATCAGGACCTTGGAAGTACACCTTCTCTGTAGCACTGCCTGCCCTCTGGAATGAGGTTCCCCCCACAAATCCAGATGGTCCCCAACCTGCTGTTGTATAGAAAGGCTATGAAGACCTGGCTCTTTGCTCAGGCCTTTGGTGAGGGACAGTGAAGTCCCTTTGCTTTGTTCCTCTCTGGTTTGTCATTCTTGCCATCATTTATTTATTTATTTTACTTGCTATTGATAGTATTTCTCTTTTTTAGTTGTTGTGAGCCTCCTAGAGTTGTTGGGAGTTGGGCAGCATACACATTAAATAAATAAATAAGCCAGCCAGCCAGCAAGCCAGCAAGCCAATATTTATATGAGATTTTAAAATTATGTACCTATATCTACAAATGAAGAAAGCTTTCATGGAATAATTATTCCATGGTATTTAAAAGAATTCAAGCCACAGATGACTCCCCAGTTTTTAAAAAATCCATAGAAATATTAGAGCATGAAGGAAATAAATACTTACTCCAGCTAATTGAGTAACCTGATAAGTGACCTAACAGTTGAAAAATATCAATACATTTTGATACACAAAATGCATAAATTTAATTAAGATATAATATTATCATTGGCATAGTACAGCAGTTCTAATTCAGTTGTAGCCTAGCATATGCATTTGCACAGCATGGCAAACTTGGTTAGTATTATCCTTAGGTAGGGTTCTTTGTGACTTAGGACAGCCTGTTTAGTTAATTTATGGTTGAATTCCTTGTGTTAACCCCCCCCCCCAATGAGTTGATGCAGTAACTATGTTAAGTATATTGTGTGAACTCATCCAGTGTATGACAGTGCTGTAAAGATTCAGATCACCTGGAATTGCCACTTGTCTTCTGTTCTAGCTCAAATGATCCAGCATAAGTGTTTTTAACCTGATACTCTATAGATGTGCTGGTCATATTTGCTGGACAAATGAGATGTGTCTTGTCAAAGCAGCAGTGCTGGTGTCAGTACAAACTTTGACCCACATTTCTGTCCTGTCCCGGAAATGAAAAACTGAGTGACAGGTCATAAGAGTGCAGATCTGACAAGTCCTAAGCAAAAGGAGAGAACAAAAAGGGAATTGTTTCCTCAGCCTCTGGATTCTTGAATGCTATGGTGAATTGAGCAGGTTTTCAGGACCCTGGACAGAACTCAGGAAGCATTCAAGCTTGATTACTGTAGTACTACTTTTCTCAACCCTCCAGCAACAGTTTTCAGAAAGAAGGACATGCCTATATATGCCCAGCCATGCAGAGAAACTTCCCGTATGAAATGGGCACTAACACAGTCAAAGCAATGGCCAATTTTGCCATTACCCTGTATGCTATTATGACAGAAATGACTTTGGTGTCTCTATGTAAGTACCTTTTCACAGCAGAGTTTCTCCATACATATGAATCCATAATCAAGTGAGGCAAAACAATACAGATACTTTGGGCGAACCAGTCCAAAGTCTTGGTTTGGTTTTTTTTTAATACCCAGGATTTATAAAATAGCTCTCTTTACAGCATGAATTCTATGGTAGAATTTCAGCATTCTAAAAAGGGAATTTTAGGATGATTTATTATTTATTATTCAAATTTTATTACCACCCATCTCCCCCAATGTATAACTTTCAATTAAACAGAGATTCAGTTAAGCAGGAATATTAATGCAAACATATATTTTATTTTATTTATTTATTTATTTATCAAATTTGTTACTGCCCATCTCCTTCCCCCAGAGAGACTCTGGGTGGTTTACAACAAAAGTTATATATCTAGATGTCTAGGTAGTGAAAATCCCTACATGTGTCTCCCACTGAAACAGCTTAATGAATCTGAAGTATGACCATATGAGAAGTGTCATATATTCCTGAAAGAGCCCAATTTTTCTTTTATATGTACTTCAATCACTGATTTTAGAAACTGGAAATGCAAGAAAGAAGGGATCCTTGAAACAATAAGGACATAATTTTTCATGTCAGTTATCTGTGTGGTTTACGCTTGTTTATGTGGAATGTCCCAACTTGTCATTCACCCAATCTTAAATTACAAGATATTGGAGAATTTTGTGATTTCATGCATGAAGGAACAAACAGCTAAAACAATACTCCTAAACTAATAAAAACCAATGGCTGGACATGCTCATTATTTTATGCTGCAGTAGCCACTGGATCATGGTTCTCATTTTGTTTCTGCCTGAATCTAACAACATACCTACACTGTTTAATTTTCTGGATTTTCCAGGCAGAAACAGCAGCTAATCGGATTTGTAAAGTACTTGCTGTGAACCAAGAAAATGAAAAGTTGATGGAAGAATATGAAAAGCTAGCAAGTGAGGTAAGTGAAGCTTGTCATAACTGCGAGGTAATGTTTCTGATACTAAAACTTTTACATGTAATTTTTTAAGAACAGAAAAGTTACACAAAGCTGTTAACTGTTACTGAGGCTTTCTTTTTCAGATATAATCAGTGTGGTGGGAGGAATCTCCACTTAGATCTGTAGTTTCTTTTTTCTAGGATGGTAAAATAAACATACTTGTTTTTAATTGCAGTAAGGAAGTTCTTAAATTGGCTGCAATTTGGCAGTTCTTGCCTGACTACACCTCTTTTATCTGCTTCTACCAAGTCCTGGATGAACTTTAGATTTCAAAACAGTGAATGACAAAATTACAGAAATTTGCATATAGGAGCTGCATTCACACAACATAGTGGACTAGGCTAAAATGGATTTAGATAGTTTGTGGTTCAGCATGCTGGGGAAACCTGGATATTGTCTTATTCAATTGTATCAATTGTTTTATATAAAACAGGCCATTACCTAATAGAATTTATTTGTTTTGGACATAGCATGTTCTGTGAACAAAGTAATTGCATTTGTTAATCTAGATTTAGGATTTAGCATGTTGTCTGAACCCAGGCATGTGGTTTAAGAAAATTTAAGTCTTACAGGCAAAATGGAGAAGATGCTCTAGCTAAAATAAATGGAAAGCTGTTACTTTTGTCCTGAGACTGTCATGTCATGGGATTTCAGCCACTCCTGGTTCCCTTATAGTCAACCACAGCCATACCTTTCTTTTGGAATTTACTGCCAGGAAAAATGGTCATGGCTGCTGTCTACCCCAGAATCCCCTGTGCTTCTTACCTGCTCAGCTGGTCACAACCACAGTGGTCTACTGGAAGGCAGTAACTTAGTTCTCCCTTTCTGTCAAATTATAATATGCTTGCTTTTTTTAGTTTGGCATGATGATCCACTCACCCACTATCATGAGTTCCAATATGGCTTATTCAGCAAACCATGAGTAAAAAAACATCCTGGAGTATCATGGATGGAAATCCACTCCCAGGAAGTCTAGTTCCAATGTTTAAGCTAGAAGATATTAAATTAGGAACCTTTTTCTTTGGTTTCTATTTTTTGTTGTTTGCATTTTTTTGTTGTTTTTATTTTTATTTTATTTTTATCCAGCCTTAATTATTTTTTATAAATAACTCAAGGTGGGGAACATGCCTATTATTCCTTCCTCCTCCTATTTTCCCCACAACAACAACCACCCTGTGAGGTGAGTTGGGCTGAGAGAGAGTGACTGGCCCAAGGTCACCCAGCTGGCTTTCATGCCTAAGGTGGGACTAGAACTCTCAGTCTCCTGGTTTCTAGCCTGTTGCCTTAACCACTAGACCAAACTGGCTATCTTTATTAACTTGTCTACATGTGTACAAAACAGCTTTTAGAATGGATTCGTCGTACAACCCCTTGGCTGGAAAACAGGACCCCAGAGAAGACGATGGCAGCTATGCAAAAGAAGTTAGAGGACTTCAGAGATTATCGCCGTAAGCACAAGCCTCCCAAGGTCCAGGAAAAATGCCAGCTGGAGATCAATTTCAACACTTTGCAGACAAAACTACGGATCAGCAACAGGCCAGCTTTTATGCCATCAGAAGGGAAGATGGTATCAGTAAGTAGCAGTGTATTTGGGCTGTATGCTATAAAACAGTCTTTTCAGTTCTGGAAACTGGAAAATTGCTTAGATTTAATCCAGGCAACTACCCTGAATTATAAGGGAATTAAGAGCAAATCCAGATGGGTAAAAGTTTTGATGGGGGTCAGTCTCTGATAGCCCTGTGGGGTAGTCCAGACAAGAAGCACAACCAGGAGTACTAGCTCTATCTTTACTGTTAGGTTACATTAACAGAATCTTGCAAGACCGAAAGCATTTCTCCCCTCCTGTCCTTTCACTCTCTGGAAAACGAGGGAGGGTCCCTTCTGAAATGTTTCCTATACCCTTTCTCCTTCTTTGGGCTGAGACATCTTTTACAAGGCAGTCGTCCCATCTGCAACTCTCCTTCTATCTCCCAAGGTCATTCCCACATACCTTTACAGTCTCAACAATTTGTTCATCCATTCCTCTCTCTCTGCCTCTCTTTGGCCTTCAGGGAGGCTGCCTGTTTTTTAAAAAATAATTTAGACATGGTTGCATTTATAGATGCACAGACATTCCCTTTTTACCTGAAAACCACAACTATTTTAACAAAGAATTGCAAAATAGTCAGAAGACAGTAGAGAGCTATGCTTGTGGTGTTATTTACATTATTAAGAAAGCAGCCACCTTGTCTACCCTTCACCATGAGACTAGAAACTTTCAGAACTATTTTTCCCATCCAGAGTTTACTAGCCTATAGGGGGCGGGGGCTTCAGGAGGCATATTCCAGCTAGTTACATCATAACAGAAGTGCTTGTCTTTTCATAGATATATAGAGATAGAGATAGAGATAGATAGATATATAGGTATATAGGTATATAGGTATATAGAGATAGAGATAGAGATAGAGATATAGAGATATAGATATAGAGACATAGAGACATAGATAGAGATAGAGATAGATATAGATATAGATAGGTATATTCACCACATTATTCTGGGATTACTCCTTAAGATCTGGAAATGTTTTCACATTTATTAGGATAATTTACCCTCCTTTTGCCTTTTCTTTGAAACTGCTTTGGGAAGCTAAGATAATAAGAAAGACGGTCCTTCTCAATCTAAATTTTGGCTCAGTGTCAGACAAACAAGAGCCAGAGAATATGCTTAGCCAGTCTGAAAACCTCTTCTTGAGACTCATCTTAAAAGGATTTGCAGTGTTTCGTTTACAATACCTCCACCCTTTTGTAGGATATTGCCAGTGCTTGGCAAAGACTTGAACAAGCAGAGAAGGGCTATGAGGAATGGTTGCTGAATGAAATACGAAGGCTTGAACGGCTTGAACATCTGGCTGCTAAGTTTAGGCAAAAGGCTACTTCACATGAAACCTGGGCATATGGTAAGTTGGGATCCCCTTGCCTGTAAAAATACCTATCGAGTACCTTCCCTTTGAAATAAGATTTGAAATCAAATGCATGGTTTAAATGAAAAAAGTGGGCGAGAAAGAGAGGGTTGAAGAATGTGTAACAACTTAGGAGGAAGGAATGGACTGAGGGATACAAAAGCTAACAACGAAAATGTCAAAAGAAAGACAATAGGCTTAGCTTCCAAAGGAAAGACAATTGGCTTAGCTTCGCTGATAGCTCCTTGGCTCCTGGTCAGTTTACTGACATGCAAACCCATTCATCAGATAACTCAGATTCATTCTGAGTTGGACTCCAGCTGAACAGATCCTCTGGAGGTGAAGAGGCACAGTCCTGTGATGCCGTCTGGGATGAGTTCAAGTTTTTGGTCCCAAAGAAAGTCGGCAGGGTCTTCAGAGCTATGGGTGCAGCCACCTGTATTTAGATCCATGGCCCTCATGGTTGGTTAAGGCCTCCAGGGAGGGGCATGTGGGTGGTTCCATGAAGTAGTAAATGCCTCTTTGTGGAAGGGGGTGGCTCTGCTGGCTCTGAAAGAGGCAGTGGTGCACCCCCTCTTCTAGAGACCATTGCTGCTGCATCATCTTCATCATGAATGAAGGTGCTGGTTATCACCTTTAAAACCCTACCTGGCATAAGACCATGTTACTTGTGGGACCGCCTTTTCCCAAAAACCTCTGCCCACCCCCCTGCTCCCATAGGGAGGGCATGCTTCAGGTTCCCTCACTTAAACATTGCTATCTTATGAGACCTAAGAAGGTGCCTTTTTGATGGGGGCCTCTTTGCTCTGGAACAGTCTTTTCCCTATTATACAATAAGCCCCAACTTTACTTGCCTTTAGAAAAGCAGTGAAGACCTGGTTTTTCCAGAGGTGTTTGTGTCCAGTTGAGCGGAATCCCCTTTTGGTTGTTTTCACTGTCTTGTTCAGCCCACCATTTTATATATTGGGTTATTTTTAATGATGGATAGCTATTTTTTTTCTGCTGAAATGTTTACTTTGGTTGAATGCCACCCAGAGTCACACTGTTTGATTTGAGTGGCCTTACAAAAATACTATAAATAAATAAATAAATAAATAAATAAATAAATAAATAAATAAATAGTAGATAGTATTGTCTTGTCTCACAGGATTTAATCTCAGTGGAAAACAAAGACTTTTCTGGATGGGAAAAAGAAGGGCTTGACTCCTAAAATAACATAACGGTAGAGGGCCATGGAATGAAAATTTCCAGTCACCTTATTTCCCTGGTAATCACTTGTCCTCTCAGAAGGGCCTCCCAAGAGGGTAAGGGATTCTCTTGAATATTGTGGGATGAGTCATAGGAGGTGCTGGGAGATGAAAGAATCACTCAGAGCTGGGCTGATCTCCATTTTACTTGAAGTGACTCTCTCCTCATTTAACAACCTGCTATGCCCAGTTCTACAGTTTAGAGGGCCTTGAAGGAAGCAGGTGTGGCTGCAGGTAGGAGGAAGGATGTACTCCTTAACTAGGCTACAAGCTGTGAGATCCTTTTTTGTGAACAGTGTCTTAATATTTTATTTATTTCCTCCATATTTCATTATTTATTTAATTCTCCTGCAATTCCATGCATACCTAGTGTGATGGAATGTGTTCCTGAAGGAGAGGGTGATGTGGTGGAATTCGGCGCTGCTGCTGATTCCCAGGAAGAAGGGAATCAGTGGCAGCACTGAATTCCACCACACCTAGACAGCAAGGAAGTGTCCATCATGGTGATTCACAAGAGGGTTAGGTCAAGCAAATTGATTGAAGCAAATATAGTTGTCCATGGGGCTTTCACTGCTCATGAGGATTTGCTCTGGTAAAACACTTAACCTTTAAGAACCCATCTGCATATCGAAATTAGCCTTCTTTAAACTTTTGGAACTTAAAGTATTAGCACAAATAATCCTGTGACAAATAACAATGAATGGATAACGCTGTATTATTCAGTATAATAAGATAAATATACCAAATCTGCTATTGTGTGGCAGATTGGGAGAGGTGGCAAATCATACACTCCACATATCTGCCTCTTCTATCCACTTCCCTGAAGTGTTTCTTCACACATCCTGCTTCTGGCCATGCACTGTTCAAGGCAAAAATGGGTCTTTGTGTGCTTGCTAATGGTGGAACAGCTGCCAGAGGGCTGGTTTAATCATTCTGTGTGAGCCTTTGAGCAGTATTTGCTATTCAGGAAAATGGCCTTCTTCAGCAAGGATTTGTGGGGTCATCATATCATCATCACTGTAATCACTGTAGATTCAGCTTTGGGTTAGGGCCCCATGTGGTGGTGGCAAAAGTAAAGTGTGGGAAGCAGCTAAAGGGGCATTTGCTGTTGCACCTTGGGCAACTAAATAATAGCATCACTTGTTATATCATTTGATATATGTGACACTTGCTATGGTTGAGCTCTTTGACAATGCCAGTCATTTCCCTGTGCCTTTGGGCCCTTCATCACCAGCCCTGCTAATGTCCCACCTCAGTGGCTTGGTTCTTCTCTCTTCCTACCAGGCAAAGAGCAGATTCTGCAGCAGAAGGATTATGAAGCTGCTTCCCTGACAGAGATCCGGGCTTTGTTGAGGAAACATGAAGCTTTTGAGAGCGACTTGGCTGCTCACCAAGACAGGGTGGAACAGATCGCTGCCATTGCCCAGGAGCTGAAGTATGTTCCATTTAGAGGCACACAGCTGCTGACATTTACCCGATAAACTCTTTCCAATAAATTTGATAGTGTCATAGGTACAATGTAAAAATTCCACAGATAGCTTTCTAAGTGTTATTATCTTGGCCTGCTCCCTGAAAATCTTTTTGATTTCCTCCTTAACTAAAAATAGAGGTGCCTTTGCAGGGCAACTACTGCAAAGCTAAATTAATGATAAACTTTTTCTTTGGTCCTCTTTCTGGTCAGTAATTTTGAAGTGAGAAGGATCAGTTCTGACTTAGTACATTTAGTCTAAGTGATGCTAAACAGGAAAGCTGCCTTACAGTTCCTTGTTTCTCTTCAGTCACTACAATGCTGAACATAACAGATTGTTTGCAGAGACATTGATATTATTTATTTATTTTTATTTTCTACCAACATGTTCTGGTGTGCAGAATAGAAAAAGGTTAGCAAATATTGTTTTGTTTAAAGAGGTATTTATATATAAAAAGCCAACACATTTATCCCATGGCTCTAAACCAGAGATGCACTTCCAAGTTGGGGCCTCCCATCTCAAGAGGCTTTCAAATCTTAGACAGACTTTAAAAGCCACTTTTTGTGATGCTGTCTGAACAAAGTTCACTAGATGTTACTGAACAACAGTCCTCTTTCACCATTACTGGTGCTGCTGCAGCAGTTGGAACTTGGGTTCAACAACATCTGAAGACTACAGATTATTTATTTTTGGTTTAAGAACAGGAGAAAGTCATGTCCAATGCTGATTGCTATTTGCCAGGAGCATAAGCTGCAAGATGACAGGTGGCATCATGTCTGGGCTCAGAAGTTAAGCAGGGTCAGTCACGGTTAATATTTGGATGGGAGACCTCAAGTCTAGACACTGCTCTGATTCTTAACATAATATCATGGGCATGAAAATCAGAAAGAAGGCAGATGGGACAGTTGTCTTCAGTAGGCCAAATCAGTCCAAGTGATGGCATCGTTGAATGCTCTTGTCATATTTCTCTTCAGATAGGTTTTGATTGAAAAACAATAATCAGAAAAGTATGAGTCTTCTTTTCTGGGAATTGTTCTTAGAAAGATGGGCAAGCTAAAATTTTTTATCATGAAGTGGGTTATAGTAAACACTGCCAATTATTACTGCAGGCCCTTTGAGATAATGATACTATTCTTTTATGCTCTCTGGTTTGGCATGGCTCTAGATTTCTACTTCCCATCACTTGGCAATGCAAGTTGCTATTTTTGGAGAACAATTGGTCTGTCTGACCTTGAGCTATGCTGGTTAAAGTTCAGAGTCAGCTCTGCCATTTTCTCTTATGGCAGCTGAGACTGCTAAGACCATAAAGATTAAAACTGTTAAAGGCTTATTGATCAATGGTGTCTGCATAAAGGCTGCTGTATGTATGCCTATGTGAGTAAGGTAGCCTTCACTGAGTTCCCACAACTGTGTACTAAACCGTATAGTCCCAGAAATAGTAGCTTGTGGGTACAAATTAGCAGATTTCAAGTACAAATCTGTTCAGTAAAGGAAAAAGTATAGATGCATCTTGAGTATATATCAGCACATTCATGTACTTCTGAGTTGGTGAGATGTGGACAGCAATATGTTGGCTTGCAAGGTAGTTACTAGTTTAGAATTCCTACTTGCACAGAGTAGTGTGAACATGCATGGAGTAAAACAACTTTGTCTGAGCTCTTGACATACTGGCCAAGATGTGTCCAAACTGCCCAGTGCCATCCTTGCCATTAGCAGGGAATACTGCAGGTAGCATAGATGCAACTAAAGCTGCTAACCTCACCTATACCTGCTGCATATGACTGAAAAGCATTAAGTGAATGCCTCAGTTGACCAAAGGTTTGATGGATGGCAGAGAGCAATCTGTATGATGACCAGGGTATATGGAAGTGTGCAGCTTGGAATGTTAGGAGGAGGAAACAGTAAAGAAAATGAATTAATGCACGAAATGAAAGAAAGGAAAATGAGTTGCATGTCTATGAAACTCAGAGAAAGGGAAAGGCTTTAATAGTTCTGAATGAAATGGAGTTGCTGAATACCTGCAGGGGAGTAAAGGTGTAGGTTTTGTTATGAATGAAGGGACTGAAATATCTGTGGCAAAGCACAAATTGATGCCCTTTAGGTTTTGTGTGAAAATAGGAATCCATAGGTTGGTGGTAACTGTCCTGTTTAATTGCAATAAATAATGACAATGAAAGAACTAGAGATGAATTGAGGAAAATTGTGCAGTGTTCTCAATGAACTGATCCAGTGGAAAAAAATATTCTGTTAGATGTCATGCATGTTGGGTCAGAATGAAACAAGAGAGTATAAGAAAAATGATGTAGGAATGAATGAATGAGAATGGTAACTGGTGAGCATCTGCCTGGAAAAAAATCTACTTATTTTGAATAAGTGTTGTAAATATAAATCTATTCATATGTACAGAAATAGCTTTTCAGATCTCTTTGCTGCCATCTAGAGGGCATCCAGATTTTTGCAGTACCAATGTGATAGCCCTATACTTTTGCTTGTTTAAGCCATATTCACCACTGACATTAGATTGCTTACAGATTAGTTCCACTGGAATGTGTCTCACTCAATTAAAAAGTTGTCTATCTCTGTTTTTGGTTGAGGTCAAGAACATATATTCTCTATTTATGAAAACTTCATTTAAGGTTCACTATAATAAGTTTTAAGATGGCCCCTTTTAAATGTAGAAAAATTATACAAGCATCCAATCCCAGGTCTAGATTCACAATGTTATTTTATGTTTGATTAGTTCCTAGACTCGAACTGGTATGTACTCACATTATTACAATAACTTTGATAAGTAATGGCATACCAAGAGTACTCTAATAGTAGCCAAGAGCTAAATGTAGCTGATGATGAGATACTCAGAATATCAACTAGCTGAGGACAAAGTACATATGTCTGATCTCTTTAGAACCACACAAGCATATCTGGCAGTTAAAAGAGCTTTGACTGCAATAATAAAAGGCAGAATATAAGTAGTTATGAAACTATTATTTCCTTGACCCCCAGGAGCTTATCTTGTTTTTGTCACAAGGGAAACCAAGAGAGTTTAAAAAGTGGTATCTGGCATGGGCATGTTATTCGTAGACTAGAGGCATCCATTATTATCACTGCTTTAAAGATTAGGAGATGCCCTTTGGAATCCCATCTCTGTTATCTGATGGAAGAAACATATAATGCTAGTAGTATTTCCACCTGTTTCCTGTTAAGGAAAAAATCCTAGTTATTAGAATGAAGTGGAGTTGTTGATTACCTGCAGTTTTTCTGGCAGGGCATGCCTCCTGGCAGATGTTAAGGGCACAAAAACCCTTACAAAATGTTAAGGTGAAATTGGGGGAAGCAGTTTAGGAATTCACACCTCCAAAGTAATGTTTCTATTTGTGTGCTTTCCAAAGTAATATGGGTGTAATATAACTAGTTACTGAGAGCTACCATATTTGGGCTGTAAGAACCTGGCATTTTCTGTATCTCTAGTGGTCATCTGGATTTTTGCAGCTCAAATATGATAGCCCTGGAGGGACTTCATTCTTAGCATACTTCTCTACCATATGTAAAATCATGATGGGTAAAAAGCTGTTGGAGGCCATACATTTTCTTTCGAAATGGCATGTTTTCCTTCCCTGTATGGATGGAAGATTAATTCTAATGCACATTAGATTAGTGACTGGAAAATAGAAATCCAAAAGGTAGTAACCTGAACGTTGTTTCTCTGGAATAAAATCTTGGATGTGTTTCTGTGATGACTGTTGGAATGATACATTCCTCTTCTCTGGCTCTGTGTGCAAATTACTTGTTTTTAGACTGGCAGTGTGCGCCCCAAACCAGATTGGAAAATTAATGTAGGGTAAGGGAATTTAAATTTTATGTTGTCCTGTGCACTTCTGAACTGGAGTGGACCGGCGATTTGCAGCACCTAAGGAGAAAACCAACATCCACATCAGGAACACAGTGAGCATTCTCTGAATTGTATGTGGATTGTACCTCCTGGTTATTTGGGGTGTCTTTGAAGATTGGTTAAACATTTATACTTTTTTTCAGTGAACTAGACTACCATGAAGCAGCAAGTGTCAATGATCGATGTCAGAAAATATGTGATCAGTGGGATAGACTGGGAACCCTTACTCAGAAAAGGAGAGAAGTATTAGAGGTAAAGCAGATGTTGATAAATAGCTCTATTCTTTAAAGCACTACATTCTTCAAGATTTGTTGGGAAATCAGCATTCTTCAACCTGGTGGGAATGAACTACATCATCCACAATCCTCAGCCAGCAGCGTTATTGGTCAGGCTGGCTGATAGTGGTTGCACAGGGCACCAGACTGGAGAAGGCTCTGGAATATTATTGCTGTTTACCCAACATTTCTACGGAGTTCTCCTTTCTCCCATTGTGCTGTTTATGTGTTGATTTATAAAAAGCCTTGTCACCTTACTGTCAAATGTAGTTACAAAGCACCAACTGACTGAAGTTGGCATTGAAAAGCTGACTAAGGCAGATATATGACTTTTTCCCACAATTCTTGGCAAAGTTTGTTTGAACAGGTTTAATGTCTATACTTTCCTCATCTTTTTTTCTGGTTCACAAGGCTGCTTGTGATCGTTCCAGAAATAAAACTAGAGCATGCAGTCTCTATTATATCTTAATTTTTTCAGGCCCTTTTGGCTGTAAAATAAATTAGTAATAATAAGTATATCTTAATCACATATATGATCAGAAAGAAATATATGCACCGATGCTCAGTGGAAAGATGACACAACCCACCGCTGCAGCAGTAGAACAGCTGCTATTTCCTATTTATATTTAATCTGAAAAAGGATTGAAAATACAAAAAGTACAAGACAGCTGAAAAAGCAGGAGAGAGTGCCCCTCCCTATCCTTGGAAGCACTTCCAATATCCTACAAATTTTGTGGTAGGACACAAAGCAGAGACAGATACGTAGATCTATACATCATGCTAAACAATGACTTATTTATCATAGTATCTTGATTAAATTACAATGGCTGGATTCACAAAAGACTCTGAGCCACACCAAACCAACCACATTATGGTTCAGTATAACATATGAACCCATTCCTGGGATTCAGTGCATTGGGTTGGGAAACAGGGAATGGAATTTGAGCCCACCAGAAGTTTGAAAAGATGCTACACTCCTAACATTTTATATCCATGACAAAAAAAATAGAGAAATGGGGAAATAGACAAAAATCTATTCAACATACCCACAAATTGCAACTACAGCAACATTCAGAAACTCAGAGACTGTTGGTCTTCAACAAAATAATCTTGCCCCAGGTCCCAGCTATAAATGGCAGGAGCACAAGGCCTGTAGTACAGATGCTAACTGGGTAGAATAGATCATGCTTTTTCTGGATTGTGCCCAGGTTACCACTCCACATCCCCAGGCACACCAGAGCTAATGAGAAATGCTGTGTGAAACGATAAGGTAGCTCCTGCATGGGCAATTTCCCTTCCTGCCAACTGCCATGACTTATTATCTCCCTCTACTTTGAGAAGGTAACATTGTAGCAGGACCCATTGCCTTGAATATTCTAGTTGTAGTGTGAAATGGGGAAAATCGTGGTCCCCTTATTGCTGTTAAATACCATAAGCAGCTATGGGATTATGCCTTTGCCATCAATGCACTGAAGACTCACAGGAAGATGAAAAGCCAGAAGGAAAGCACAAACAGTTGTCACACACACCATGAAATTTGCTAGATATTAAGAAGGTAGAGGACAAAGAAAGAAGTTGCAGCGTTTGTTTAACTTGCTGATTGTGTGGTCTGTTTGGGTTTAGTGGTGCATCTCAAAAAAGCTGTGAAGTTCAAACTCCCTAATAGAAACCAAAAATGAATGTGCACTTTTAAAAGAAAAGTAAATTAAATCCATTTCTGTGTGTCTTTTTAACAGAGGACAGAGAAACTGTTGGAAACAATTGATCAGCTTCACTTGGAGTTTGCCAAGAGGGCTGCTCCATTCAACAACTGGATGGAAGGTGCAATGGAAGACTTGCAAGATATGTTCATTGTTCATAGTATAGAGGAGATCCAGGTAAAATAAAGTTGCATTATGAGCTCAACAAGAGGAGTTGTTCCCTTTTCACTGTGGGAAATTCCTTTATTCCACCCCAGAAAGTTTCTAGTATTGTTTATCCTCACTTATGTCTGAAAAGATACATTACAGCATCCTTTTCGAATCAGGCACCCTCCAATTTGGGATTGTAACTCCCAGTATTCCATCCCTCCATCTGACACCCACATTCTTTGGGGGAGGGCAGTCAAGAGTGCAGTGTAGTGGCTGGAATACCAGATTTTGATCGGGATGATCTGACTCCAGTATCATTGCTTTCTTGGTCAACAATCAAAAAGTAATAGTAATTGGATGGTAGTCTATCCCCAGGTTTGTAAATTGAGCTTTTCTGGGATCAGTCAGTTTCTTTTTTTAGTACAGGATATACCTTTATTGAGGGGACGCGGTGGCGCTGCGGGTTAAACCGCTGAGCTGTCGATCGGAAGGTCGGCGGTTCGAAACCGCGCGGCGGGGTGAGCTCCCGTTGCTCGTCCCAGCTCCTGCACACCAAGCAGTTCGAAAACATGCAAATGTGAGTAGATTAATTGGTACCGCTTCGGCGGGAAGGTAACGGCGTTCCGTGAGTCATGCTGGCCACATGACCCGGAAGTGTCCTATGGACAACGCCGGCTCCAAGGCTTTGAAACGGAGATGAGCACCGCCCCCTAGAGTCGGACACGACTGGACTTTACGTCAAGGGAAACCTTTACCTTTACCTTATACCTTTATTGATGCATGGAGTCAACATAAGCTGTGAAATCGCTCTGAACCTAGTTATCATCACAGCATGTGGCCTCTAAGACTTTGGGACACAACTCATTTTAATGTTCTTTTGAGCTTGTGGGGTACCATGGAGGCAAGGGGATTTCAATTCCCCTTCCATTTTCAAGTGGGCTGGCATCCTCCTCACACCATCAGTGCTGCTTGTCTGCTTCTTCTGGGTTAGGGTGTTCACTTGCTCAGAGGGACAGGGCAAGATGAGATGAGGATGTCCTACTCTTGGACCTCCTTGCATACTTGGAGAGAGAAGCCATGCAGACCAGGAGGAGGAGGGGGAGGCTCCATGCTTGGGAAGAGCCTGATCCAGCTCTCTCCATCTCCAGTAATGGGATTTAATATCATTGCCATTGATAGATATACAGATATAATTTATGAGCCTTTAGAAAGTAGCGGAGGTGGGTATTTGCCTTAACAATACTCTTCCTTGAAGCATGATTCGAACAAAATCCTGCTATGGCAATTACCATAAGCTGGGAAGCGGGAAAGGCATGAAGACTTGCAAAAACCTTGAACAAATACTAAATTTCTGGGCACCGAGCTGCTAATTACACTTCATGTAGAAATGCGTACAATGGATCTGAGCACCACTGGGTTTTCTAATATAGCTTGAGGGAATTTTGAGCAATTATTGTGTATGGGAGAGGTAAGGATTTGTTTTGACCACTGCATTTATATTCTGCACCTTCTGCATATCTATGCACCTGGGATACCCTCAGTTAAAAGAATTAAGAGGTTCTACCTCTTTTGCTGCTGTTGTTGCTGGAAATTCCCTTGGGATTCCTTCACAGAAGGTGTCTTTTAAAAACACGGTGCAGAATCTTTCTCCACTTGCTTTTTCCTTTTGTAAAAGAAAACCAGGATCTTGTTACCCACATTTCTGAGTGATGTACAGTGGTTGTTTCTGGGCCTTCTCCCATTCCTGACTTTCACTCTTTGCCCTTTATATGGGCACCAGAAATACAGAGTTCCCAGTGACACAATCTTGTAAATATTTATATAGATAAAGGGATGTCGGGGGGCGGGGGGAGTGCCAGAGTACATGGTTCCTCCCTCCCCAGATCCTCTTCATTTTGTTTCTCACTGCAGAGTTTAATTACTGCCCATGAACAATTTAAAGCCACTCTACCTGAAGCAGATGGTGAGAGGCAAGCTATTACGTCCATCCATAATGAAGTGGAGAAGGTGATTCAGAGCTACAGCCTCAGAATAACTGCCAGCAATCCTTACAGCACAGTCACTATGGAAGAGATCCGTACCAAGTGGGATAAAGTAAGTAGAGGTAAAAATACAGGGGTATGTAGGTTTGTTTACAGTTAATTACAGAATGGGGAAAAAGAGGCTCTGTCTGGATAATTAAATTTTTAGTTTTCTCTTTAATGTTTTATCCTGCTTTAGTACAAGTGTAATGGTTGCCCAGCCCAAATACTCAGACTCACAAGAGGTTGCTAAATAAAATCTGATTTATTAGGGAACTTAGGACAAATACAGAGAAAGCTGAGAATGACAGAAAGCGCGCCAAATACAAACTTAAAACCCTCGTTGCAAACGTAACCCCGCCTCCCTACCAGCAGAGCCGCCCGTCCCAGGTGCTGGCAACCGTCAGATCTCCTAGCCTGGGAAAGTAACCTTGAACACAGGAGATAACCCAAATACATTCCAAGTTCCCAGCCAAGAGATAAACGACTCCCAACAGGAACCTTCCTCCCGTCAAAGATGAAACACGCATCCAGCTAATGACATGCGAAATGTTACGATGTATCAAACACATTGAAACGGCGAACATGACAACAAGTAGTATTAGGAATGTGGAAGGCACAGTTGCTCTTGGGTGTACAACAGATAGGGTGGGAAGGATGAGCAACTACTGAATGCTATAGGGCTGGCTTTGCTTGGCAGCAAGACAGTAAGGCTCAGCTATTCATGCCTAGACTTTATGGCTTTGTTTTCAGAAAGTTCAAAATAATGTTTCTGAACTGGCAGGGAAGTATGGGGGAAGAGAATATTCTTGAAGTTTCCCAAAATAGTGAACAAATGTCTCATCCGCCCTAATACTGAAGAGCCAGCCAAGCTCAGAGCCACCAAAGAAATGAAAAAAGAAAAAGACAACAAAAAGGATGAGCATTCATAAAATAATTGTGGACCTGCTATCACTTAAGGCTTCACAATTATATAGCACTGTATGTTTGCAGCTACACTTTAGAAATTAGACCAGAAATTAGAGTAAATCTGGGGAAAACATTTTGGTTCTTCTTCTGAAGGAAAATCTGAAAACAAAGATTCCTGAGCATAGTTAATATATGCAGAAGAAATGGTATAGACATGTATTGCTTTTATATTGACCATGCGATGTTGTCTCTGTCATGGGCTGTTGGTGTAGGAGTTGAGAAACTTCACCAGTGGAGAACAGCATTCAGTAGGACAGAGGTTGTCCAGGCTCAACAATTTGCAGATTTTTCCTCTTTTCCTCTGTTGCTTTTAAAAACTGATTAGGATAGGGGTTGTCCTTTTTCCTTTTTTAAAAAAAAAATATCTATTCTGTTAAACTGTCTAACAGTGGAACTAGAGGATTGATACGGACTGCTGAGGAACAGTTCTTCATACATTACAGTAGATATAATGATTTTGTGGTAGAAAGAGATGCATTGGTAGAGAGAAACAAATCAGTTCCCACTGAAACACATTACCACTGTATTGGCAAAAATAAATGAAACCAGAGCAGCAATCCTAGTCGCACGTAGCCAAAGCAAGCACCCCGACAGTAGCAAGACAGTTTTCTGTGGAAAAAAAGCATAACAATGCAGTTAGATATCATTACCATCCCAAAAGAAAGATGATCCTGAATTTAAGATGACCCCCTCAAAAGAAGGATAAATGTGTGTGTGTGTGTGTGGGGGGGAGATTACAGCCATAGACAAAAATCTGATGCCATGCTCAGCTCCCCCAACTTGTCAACCTATGGCTTCCAATTCCAGCTGTAACTAATCCCAATCAGCAAATTTGTACATGTGACACGGTTGTATATATGTATGTATGTACCAGGTAACATCTGATTTTCAAAGAAACCTATTTGCATCTCCACTGATTTATTTGCTTTTAGCAGTTCTTCTATTCTTCTCAGCATTATAACATGATCTCCCGCCGCCGGCTTCATGCGTAATTATTTGGGATATAGGACTTTCAGGCTTTGTACTTAAATGGCCTTATGGAATGCTTCTCTTGGGATATTTTACTATGCAATATATGCTAGTTGCATAATTTCACTTAATTCATAATGATGATAAATCAGCCCTGCTTATCCTGAAGAGTGGAACCCAGGATTTCTGAAATTAGGTCTGTTTTCACAGGATACTAGTGGGCCATGCTTTAGGAACCGCCCAGAGTCATTGCCATACGAGATAGGCGGTAAAGAAATATGATAAATAAACAAATAAACAAACAAACCTATCCTGCATGGTCAGGTTATGGCTCAGTGTCCCTGACAAACCAAGAAAATTAATTTGATAAATTAATTATTGAATTAACCACAAGGAAATGTGCAAACATAGCCAAACTTTTACCTAATGGTGCTACTGAACATATCTGGGATTGCACTATAGTTGGAAATTGAAGCAGTGGCATAACTTTGTAGGAAGTAATGCCAGCAGTTAATATTTATTAAAATGTGTATTTTTAGAACAGTCATCTCAATTTGTTAATCTCATTGTATTCCTGCCCATAACACTAAATCTCCATATATTTTGTTCTGTTGTTCTGTTGTTACTTAAAAAAAAAGAGAAAAAATCTGACATAGGCTACAGACTAATTTAATTTTGCACACTGGCAGGTCAAAGAACTTGTGCCTGTAAGAGATCAATCACTGCAGGAGGAGCTTTCTCGTCAGCACACAAACGAACGCCTGCGACGTCAGTTTGCTGCTCAGGCCAATGTCATTGGGCCCTGGATCCAGAGCAAGATGGAGGTAAATACAACCAGGATCTACAGAAGTTTTAGATCAGAATTTCTAGGCAAATTCCACCCCTGTACAAACTGCCTGTCCTCTTTTTTGTGTGCACAAGGAAAGACTATTTACTGCTCTCTTAACATAAGCCAAAACATTTTGCAAAATAATGAAAGGTTTTTCTCCTTCTTTTTCTCTCTATGGCAGGAGATTGGCCGAATCTCGATTGATATTACAGGGCCATTAGAGGACCAGATGACCCAGTTAAAGCAGCAGGAGCAAAATATCATTAATTACAAACATAATATTGACAAACTAGAAGGAGATCATCAAATGATACAGGAAGCTTTGGTGTTTGATAATAAGCATACCAATTACACAATGGAGGTAACTCTGGACTTCTTTTAGTATATTTTATTTATTTTATTTTATTTTATTTATTTATTTATTTATTTTATTTTTTATTTATTTTAGTATATTATATTTTTTTATTTTAGTATATTTTATTTTAGTATATTTTTAGTATATTTTAGTATATTTTCTTTTTATATGCAGTCTTAGTGCTGCACGTATTTCAAAATGGCAGCAACAAAGAGAGTGGGAAGTTCTGTGTTTCAACTTTGTTTTTAAAATGTCACAGGTATTTTCATTCAATCCTAGAACATTTTATTATTTGATTTGATTAGATTTGATTTCATTAGATTAGATTATACTATTTTATTTTATTTTATTATTTTATTCCAGCATTTATCCCACCCCAATCCTCACTGACTTTGAGCAGGTAACAATAACATAAAACACTAAATATAAAAGAGAGAACATAAATAAAATCAATAAACAAGGTGCCTTAGAACAACTAAGAAGCAAAAGCCCAAACAGGATAGCTTTAACCTGTTTGCAAACAATAAGCAGAGTTGAGCTATTTATACTTCCAGGGAAAGAATGTTTCAAAAAGTGGTTTGATTTTGAAATTACTTTAATTTTTTAAAATTACTTTGCTATAAAACATTTATCCAAGTACTAATCAGCTTCATCAGAGTAAATTATTATATGCCTTGGCAGCTTCTAATCTTAAATGTGGTTGCACCGTATCCCCCCTCTGCTCCTAAATTGTCAACAGCTTTTAAAGTAAGCCATGAATTTGCTCTTACTTTTCATGATAGTACTGCAGTCCAGCAAATAACTTATTTGATTTATGTCTCATTCCTTTCCCGGTCAACTTGTATGGGGAAAAAATAATAATAAACAGGATTTATAAAATAGGTTCCTATCAGGTTATATCCTATTGGAAAAAAATATACAAGTAAACCAAAAGTCACCCTCTGTTTATCTTCAGCCACTGAACACTTGCCAAAAATGTACGGACTCGTCTACCTCCAGAAGGTGCCATAAGGAAGGGAGCAGCTCTGAGAGATAGCCATTAAAAATATCCTGCTGTAAATAAGTCACTCTGTCAACACAGAGATTTATGATGAGACACAGAAGAAAAGGCAGTTTCTGTGATAAGCAGAACCTTACCATGTCACCATTAATACTAAACGTATGAAAGATACAAAGACCTTTCTTTGAAGGTGGATGCTATGATAGGATCATGGCCAAATTTGTGGGATCCTGGATGGCCAGAAGCCCACTGCTGTCCAGGAGCCTAGAGGGCAGGGTAGAGGATGGTAATGAGCTGGTGACCAGCAGCCAGGGCTGATGATAATGCGTAGCCCAATGTTTCAGAATGATTCTGGAATAATTAGAAATAAATCATAAGTCATAATTTAGCTATTTTATTTTTGGGTTATTATTATCTGAGAACCAAGCTCTTGTGGCTTGTAAATCTTGATCAATGGCTTTTCATGTGTCTTAAATATGAAAGGTCCAAAGCATTTAGATGGTTGTTAATCAGAATGAGCAAGCATCTTAAAGTGCTTTTTAGGAGCTAGAGGGAAGTCAGGACAAATGCTAGATCCCTAATAAAATTTTTTCCAGGCAATCTTCCCTCCCTGCCCCAGTGGCTTTGCAAGCAGTATAAGTCACCCTTTAGTAATCCTTAGGGACTCACTGAATCTCAGAATTGTGACAGTGACATGGCTTTGCCATGTCCAAGTGAGAGGGAACTTTTGAGAAAAATAGCTTTGAACTGGATAATGTAGGGGTAGTTTGGGAAGTACTTCACCTCTGTAAACCTGAGCAGCCAAGATATTTTAAACTCCAAGAATAAGAAGGATACCTATTTCTTCTGCATCCAGGTGACAACCCAGAACACCAGCATTGCTGATAGTCCCCAAAGCCAAAACTCCTCTACATTTTTAATACGACAGAAAGGGGAAATTATAAAAAGAAAATATGGCCCACAATCTTGTCCTCTGTATTTAATTAAATTTATTTACACTTAATTTTATTAAGTTTTTGATCTTCTCTCAGCATTATGTTGTTACAGTCCCACTGACTGGTTGGAATATAGCCCCCAGAGTACTATCCTCAAGCTAAGGGTGGTCTACAAAGGTTGCATGCCCATGTTCTAGATGGAAGACCTAGGCAGCTCTTGACTGATTCACAGATATATCTGCAGAACATACCCTTACCTTACTCAGATCATATTTGTGGCTAAAATAGGTTCTTCATACGTATTGAGAGGACTGGAATGCTATAGCTTTAAGCATGACATTTGCTTACAGGTGTCTTATCTGCTGGCACTGTCTGTCAATCATAAGCAGATAGAACTCCAGTAGACTAGAATAATTTCTCTGCTCTTAGTCTGTTTGGCCTGTACACACTGCTCCAAAATGCCAAACCTCCTTTTTAAAACCAGCCTGATTATTTGATTCAGGAACTGACTGTTGTGAAAACAAACCAGGCAGGCAAACAGAAAATCAGAATATAAAGTGTAGTAAATAATAGATTTGACTGACATATTTTGCTTTTCTATCTGCTATCCTGTCTATTGTGGCTGATTACTTTCAGTCAGTCTTGTAGTCTTTGGCACTTTATTTCTTTGGGGTGTTCTAAGGTATCCTTCTTCTTCTTTGCTACAGCATATCCGGGTTGGATGGGAGCTGCTGCTCACCACCATTGCCCGAACTATCAATGAAGTTGAGAATCAGATCCTTACAAGAGATGCCAAAGGAATCACCCAGCAGCAAATGAATGAATTCAGAGCATCATTTAATCACTTTGACAGGGTATGATTATCTGTTTTATTTATTTTTTTCTTTTAATGTAGAGTTGGAATGGCAAAAGCATTTGTATGTCTCTCAGCTCCCTTCTAAAAGGAGTAGAATACACAGTTAAGACCCAGAAATTATAATATAAAATAGAATAGAAAGTAGAAGTTTGAGTAGAAGTTTCTAACTGGCTTGGGATGTGGCTGGGATGGGCCATCCCAGTCTCAGGACCACCACAGATCTCTATGGAATTATTTTTTCCTGATCACTTCCTGTTTCTGGGCATTAGCCAACTTCTCCATCTGGATAAAAGCTAAACATTCCAGAAGTACTTTGCGCTCCACTGTCCTTGCAGTGTTCCTTTTCCTTAAGTTCTTACCACAATCTTCCTTTTCCTGTCTGTGCATCCCCATTCCTGAGGGAAAAGGAACTTTCACTCAAATCTACTCACACAACCAAAGAACGACCCAAACATTTTTTTTTTGGATGCTACAGGTGTACTTATATGCACAGAGGTGCAGAATCCTTCCCATGAAAAGGTGGGACTCCTGGGCATGGCCAGAATATGAGGTTATGTGATTGGATTCTTTATATGTTCTTTCATTGGGGGGTGATTTTCCTTAATACATGCAATTTCTGCAACCCCATTCAGATAATTAGCAGAATAGATGCCCAGTTGCTCAGCTCTGCCTTGAATTGATCTTATTATACAAGTGACACCATGATCTCTTCTTTATTTAGCTATTGCCACGAAGAAGTTCTGTTTGGAGCTTACAAGACAAAAAGAACTAAAATGAACATTTTCATAGTTTTGGGGTGGGGGTAAAAATACAGTGAAGTGTGGCTAATTACACAATACAATTAATGTACCATTAAAATCACAGAATGTATCATGATAATGGCATAGAGCTCATTTCAGTATTATATATATATATTTTTTAAAAACGTACAAAATATAGCTTCCAAGTTGTTAAATGACTGGGAAAAGTATAATTTATTGTCAGCATACATGATCTTTTAACTTAGCATAAAACAATTACCTATTTTATATTTTTCCCTGTAGAAGTATCAGATATCAGAACTTGTTTGTTAGGATATATAATATAAATAGCTTCTCTCCAAAGTATCTATGGAAATTGAGTTTAATGAGGATTGTTGAAGACATTCTTTTCATAGTTTCTTAAAATGGGCAACAGGAACTGAAATGGAAGCAAAACCTGAAACATGGATATAATTGGTAGGAGAATATATATATATATATATATATATATATATATATATATATATATATATATATATGAATTGCTGAGGCTGCTGTAATTATACTTAACGTCAAAATACACAGAAATGAATTTTAAGTGAAATAATTGGCTCCAAACTTTACTGTATAGCTTAACTGTACATTCTGTCTAATGATTTTGGTGGCATGGCTATGCTGGCTTATCAAAACGAACAAGCAAATCCTATACCTATACAACTCAAACTTTTGGGTTTTTTAATGAGCATGACAGTGATGCCACTAGAAGAGAAGGGGTTAACATTTCTGGCCTTTGTGGAAGGCCAAGTGCAATCTCAGTGTTGCAATTGCAACTGTAATTTCATTTATTCAATTTTAGCTCACTGCAATCAGTCAATGCTCAGCAAATTACAATTAGTAGTTTGCAATAAAATATCCATGGTACAAAGGAAACAATCAAAATCACAAAATGACATCAAAAATATAAGTTCTAACAAAAACAAACAAAAATGACAAAAATAAATACCTAGATGGCCTTGTTCAGATGTCAAAATGCCCTCTTGAATAATTCTGTTTTTAACACTTTCCTAAAACTTAATATGGTAGGTATTTTGCCAAATAGTCTAGAAAAGTGAATTTCTAAATTTAGCAACCAAATTTCAGCAGCGTAATTGGATGTGCATATGTGCATGCAAAAAAGGTGTCTGTCAAAATATCTGGAGCAACATGCAGCCTTGAACTAGAATTGGTCCCCACTGCTCTGCACCAACCCATATTAATGCAAAATACTTTATGGAAAAATGGTAGCTAAAAATGGTTGCTGAGCTTGGGAGGTAGAGGAGGATGATGACAGGCCTGCAACTAGGATCTGTGTCACCTGGGGCAAACATGGATTCAGTGCCCATTTTGGCACCCCCCCCAGCACTCCTTTTGGCACCCCCCAGCGCGGCACCCGGGGCACATGCCCCGCTTGCTCCCCCCCCCATTTGCAGCCCTGGATGATGATGATGATGATGATTTGTGGGTTTAAGACCTGATTCTTTACTTCCAAGTCCCAAGACAGGATGATGATAATGATTCCTGCCTTTCTACTGGAGGGCTTGGAGGCAAAGAACCAAGATCTTGAACAGATAAGCCCATAGGACCAAGATTTCTATTAAGTACATTTCATATGATCATTCTCCACGTGTTCTATCAACTTCCTCTTCTGTCTCCTTAAACATTACAACTTGATGGCAACAGGAGATCGACCTTTGGCCAAATTCAAGAATTCTATGGGCATGGTGGTAGTTCTTCTATGAGCCCTGGACTCTCAGGATGTACATCTCTGGGTTAAGATATTGGTGCAAATCTCATGGGCTAATTGTGTAAAATATGTTCATATGAACAGTCAGATTATAAAATGGCCTTCAGCTGACTGACTCACATCTCTTAACAATCTTATTTTCTCTTAATATATGAACAGTATCATACCTTAAAAATCTATAGTTCTTAATTGATTAGCCCTCTTATTTTAGAGCTTGAAAATAGAACTGCTTCTGAACTAATGAATTCTTTTTCTGAGAGAGCTTTTAAATAGACAATGTGCTTAGGCATTAGAATATAAAAACTATACAGTGCTTAATTCAGTGAACAATAATCAGTAATACCCCATAAAACTAAGTCTAAGTCTGATAAAAGTGGTTTACTTATGCATGGTAAAACTAATTACTACTCTCTTTGATTTGATTTTCTTGAGGTTATTCAATTTAAATAAGATGGCAATTGCTAGAAGGAATTGTGTGTATGGATCTGAGTTTTCACACCATTGTTTACTCAGATAACAAAACATGAATCTTTTCATAAAAGCAATCCACCCCTATCCTATGGTGTACAAAACAATAAAATTAGAGAACCAATAACCATTTTATGTATTATCTACAATACCCACTGAATACCCGTTTATTTTATTTATTTATTTATTTATATTTCAAATTTATACCACTGCCCATCTCTCCCGAAAAGGGGACTCTGGAAGTTTTAGTGAGGTTTACAAAAACAAGATGAAATTCACAGTGACTCCCCTGCCATAGTCACCTGTAAAATTATGCAAAAATTAAGTATCATTGCAGTAATCATTCCAGGTTCCATTAACCAGTACTTTCAACTCACAGCTTACCACTTTTATAAAACCGTATTTAACAGTCCTGTAGTCCCTGTCAAATGTTAGAATCTTGAAGTGCAAATCTTATATTACATTAATTTTTTTGTATTATGTAGCTGCTTAAAAAAATGTTATATAAATCTGTCTTAGCAATTGAATTTGGCTTATCTAAGAATGCTATATTTTTATGCTTTCCCCTTACTTCTTTTTTTGTTCATTTATATTTCATTGGCATCTTTCTAGTATTATTTCTGCTTCATGTAATCTAACTTCTCCCTTTCTTCTGCTTCCTGGTGGCTCACCTTGCCTTGAACTGATGCAACTGATGCATCTGATGATGAACCTATTCTATCTTTATGGAAATTTTGATGGCTTCGTTCTGATCCTTGAACCTTCCCTGCTGTGTTCCACTGTTTCTTCCTACCAACAGAAGAAAAATGGGCTTATGGACCATGAAGATTTCAGAGCCTGCTTAATTTCAATGGGTTATGATTTGGTATGGATTTTAAGATATAGTTGATTTGTTATATTAACCCATGTTACACATACAGCACTTTATTGGTACAAGTATTTAACAGAGTGCCCATTATAGATATAATTGTAAAACTCCTGTGGTGAAAGTTCAGCCCACTCAAAACCCCAGTATATCAAATAAGTTTATACGTTACCTTCTCAAAGGGAAGCTCCACAATATAGATTCTATTACATTTCAATTTTGGATATTTTCTCTCCCTCCCCCCCCCTCCCCCCCCTCTCTCTGTCAGATTTTGAGGGCATCTGACTCCAAAAAGATTCTGGCTTACTTGCAATTTTATAAGAATGTGAAATGTGAAAGGCCCCCTGTGCAAGCACCGAATCAAGTCTAACCCTTTGGGGGGACGCTGCTTTCACAACATTTTCTTGGCAGACTATAGCGGGGTGGTTTGCCATTGCCTTCTCCAGCTGTCACCTCCCCCAGCAAGCTGGGTACTCATTTTACCAACCTCGGAAGGATGGAAGAATACATAATATAAAAAGAAAAACATGACTGCCCAGACAAAATCACATGAACAATAACCAAAAATTGATAGAGCTTCCACAAATACCCTAAACCCAGGCCTGGGAACAGAGTCAGGTCTTCAGGGATTTACAGAGCATTTGAAGGGTGGGAGCCGTATATCTCTCTGGGGAGATGCTGTTCCAAAGGGCAGGTACTACAACAGAGAACGCTCTCCCTCTTGTTCCTACAAGGTAACAACATTTAACTAAAGAGGCTTGGAGCACACCTGTTATGCCCAATTGTACTGGACCAGTGCTTCTTCAACTAACCAGGCCCTATCTTCCAGGTTAATCTTAAATTGAACCTGGAAGCCAACTGGTAACGGATGCAGCTCATAAAGCACTGATGGCATGTGAGTGTAATGAGAAACACCCATTATTGCTCACATCCCTGCAGTTTGAACCAGGTGCCGCTTCCAGATTGTCTTCAAGGGCAGCCTCCCTTGTAATAGTCTAGCCTCAAGGTGACCAGGTGTGAATGACCATCTGAATGACCATCACCCGGTTGAGAAAAGGGCAACTAGCACACAAGATGAACCTGTACAAAGGCCCTTCTGACCACAGCTGCCACCTGCCCTTTGAGTGTAGCTGTGAGTCCAGGAGGGCCCCCAAATTGTACACTAGTCTTGAGTGGGGAAGTGCAACCCTATCCAAGACCAGAAGTGAAAATGACCCAGACTGTAGGGCTGACACAGACCTAGGGAACCCAAACATCCACAGCCACTCTATCTTGTCAAGCTAGAGCTTGAATCTGTTCCTGTCTAGACTCAAACAGCCTCCAGATGCTGGGGGCAGTACTTTGACATCTTCACCGCTGCAGCTCAAGGTCGAGTTGTACAATTGCATATCATCAGCATATTGATGATACCAGACCTCACACTGACAAATGACTTCACCCAGCACTTTCATGGAGATGTTAAATAGTGGGAGCAAGACCATGGAGCACTGAGGTTCCCCCTCAGGTCAGGGGCCTGTGCAGGATCCTGAACACTAGTTGGACTGACCACTGAGGAAGGAGGTGTACCACTGCAGCAAAGTGGCCCCCATTCCCAAACCTCACAGCTGGTCCAGAAGTATACTATGGTCAATGGTACTGAAAGCCACTGAGAGATCAAGAAGCACAAGGATGGATGTGCTACCCTCATCCCAGCTCCACCAAGGTGATCAACAAGCATGACCAATGCTGTCTTAGCTCTGTACCTTGGCCTGAAACATGACTGGAATGGGTGAAGATAATCTACTTTCTCCAAGCCCCTCTGTAGCTGCTATCCGATCATCTTCCCCACAAAAAGAAGTTTGGAACCTGGACAGTAACTGTCCAGAACAGAAGAGTCCAGTGATGGCTTCTTGAGAAGGGGATACATCACTACCTCCTTTAAGATCAGAGGGATCATTCCCTTCCTCAAAGAGGCCAATACCACTGCTTGGACCAAACCTCAGGTCACCTCCCAGGATACTTTAACAATCCAGAAAAGGCCTGGACCTAACAAAGAGGGGTCAAACTCAGTTCAGAGGACCTTGTCCACTTCACTGGGAGTCACAGAATCAAACTCAGCCCAGATAACATTATAACTCACTTGCATCTGCCCAGTGAGAGTCCAACTCTGAGCCAATCCATGGAATTTTATCCACCAGATGGCATGAATACTCTTCATCGCAGTCCTGTAGAAGCTCCTGGGACCTGTGCCTCCCCAGCAGGGAAGTGATCATCCTAAAAGGTGCCACTGGGCAGCTATTGATGATTGCAATAAGGGCAGAGAAATAACAACATTTGTTGCCACCATGTGGGCCTGAATATGGGCCCTTACTCATATTTCGTCCAATTCGCTCTTTGTCTTCATCCAATGGTGCTCCAGGCCTCTCTTATGATGCTTTATCTGCTGGAGCTTTCAGAATACCAAGTTACACCCCAGGATTAGTACAGAGAGGCTGCATGGAAGCAATCTGGTCTGAGGACTTGATCACCTGCCTATTCCAGGTTGCAACCAATGCAGTAAAACCTAGTGGATTCTCTATTTATTGTATATTTTTTGTTTTACTATCTGTGTGAAATCCATAGCCAACATTCAGCCTAACACTCACTTCCAATGGACTTTAAAATGTTTAATGTTCTTGAAATAATACCTCCCTACTTCAAAACACATATAGTTAATTTGTTTTTGCATCCTTAAAAACATGGGAAATCTGATACTTGGCAGATCACACACGATGCTGAATATTTGCTTATTAATTTTCTAATTTTTCTTTGCATTATAATTTTCATAACTGATCTTTAATTGTATTTCAGGGTGAAGCCGAGTTTGCCCGAATCATGTCCTTAGTTGACCCCAATGGTCAGGGAACGGTTTCCTTCCAATCGTTCATTGACTTCATGACCAGAGAGACTGCTGATACCGACACTGCTGAACAAGTTATTGCTTCTTTCAGAATCCTAGCCTCAGACAAGGTTAGTACTTGGTCTCTAGGTAATGGAATCCTACCCTCAGATAGGATTTCCATTTGCTATGACTGTTTCTACAAATTGTACCATTGCAAGACAAGAGGGTACCCAAATGCAAAGTAAGCTGAGCTGTGACCTAGATTGTAAACTTAAAATATAGCTAGAAGCAGGATTGTTTTGACAAACTAATGAAAGCCCCTAAACCTTGCATGCTGACTTTCTGAAACATTATACAGATTTGTACTGAAACTTTTAGACTGGGGTAAGGTTGAGTTTTTGGGATCCTGTTTTGGTAAGGGAATGCAATAAGGCTGCACATAAATTAGGAATCAGAAACACTTGAAGCATTTTAGATTACAGAAAAGGATGCAGGGACCGGGAGTTTTGGTGACTACAGATTTTCTACTTATTACTGAAATTCAACAACTGTTTCCAGTTTCCAACCTTCTACCCAAAAACATATTCATTATATCTGCTGCGGTTTTGGTGGGCACCTACATTATTTTGTTTTAATAAAGCTGAAATAATTTTAAAGCATATCTGCACAAAAAAGAAGATATTTCAGCCTGAGTTTTTTCTGTGTCCTATAAGGTCCACTCACTGGGCAAATACATTAAAGACTTTCAAGTGATTAGAAAAGAGTGACCTACAGGTGTTGGATGTACGCTGTGGGAAAGAACTGTCTTAAAGTGATATATGAAAATGCCTTAACATATCTAGTAAAAATATATACATTTGGTCCCAACCCTGCAGACCTTTATGAAGGTTGGTTCTTCCTCCAGGCCTCGGAGTCCAGATGAATGATGTCTCAATTGGTTGAGTCGTAACATATTTTAGTCTGATCCCCATGTCATTGTTTACTGTTTTAGTTGGCTTTTAATGTACTGTTTTTGTTCAGGTTGTATTTGTTGCAATTTCCCCTTTTTTATGCTGCCCAGAGTCACTTTGGCTGAGTTGGGTGGCCATATGAATTCAATAAATAAATAAATAACTTCCATAGTAAGCTCTTATGGACCAGTGCCAGGCTTGTCCAGACTTGTACCCTTTAAGTATTCTGGGTTTTGCAAACAGGGAAAACGCCACATTGGAGAAGGCTTATCCATATGACCTAGGTTCCCTAGGCGTCTCCCAGATCTCACCCTTGCCCTCATCAAAGAGAGTTCACTGCTTGGTTTGATGCTGATGTTTCAGGAAAAGCTCATCACCTTCCTCCTTTTCAATCCTTCCAGCCATACATTCTTGCTGAAGAGTTGAACCGAGAACTGCCACCTGAACAAGCTCAGTATTGCATCAAGCGTATGCCAGCCTACAAGGGACCAGGAGCTGTTCCTGGAGCTCTGGACTATACCTCATTTTCATCAGCGTTGTATGGGGAAAGCGATCTGTAATTGGGAACTGTCACTGTGGGCAAGTCAAACTAGATATATTCCAGCTTGCTCCTTGAAAACATAAGCAAGCTGACCTCGCTACAATCTCTCAAGTTTAGCAGGAACAATCAGTAAGGAGCTATGCCCACAGAGTATGCAGCATGATGGGTTTTTACGTTGTTTGTATGTACTTGATCAAGCTTATACAGTGACAGACTGTACTGGTCCTCTGCCTTATCAGACTGTTGTTGTTCTTTTTAAATGAAAAACAGTTAATCCCAAAGTAAGCCTTTTTCTCAGTGCCAAGTCAGGAAGCCTCAGGAAAAACAAAACAAAACATGCCTTTGCAAAAATCAAGCCTGGCATGTCTTTGATTTTCAAAACATGAAACATTTTAAGAATTCTGAACGTTTTATGCAAGTCTTCCACAACTTCCCTCCATGCACCTCCTTTTTGCTTTCATACCATGGTAATGCTTTCATCTATGGATACTGGGGTTTAGTATGCTTGTGCAAATGGAACTGCATATACAAGAGAAAATAAAAACCCGAGTCATACCAAATTATCATACGAGATTGTTTTGCTGTTTTTAATGTGAAACTTGCACAGGAATTGTAGTCTGACTTTCTCGTGGCATAAAATTAAGGAACCTCTGGAGTTTATTCCAAGAGGCCGATGCTAAGTTATAGCCTTCACCTTAAAATCAGTGCCCCCTTTGAAAGGGCACAATGCTAGTAGACTGGATATTTATGAGGGGGCTCCATACTTTAGGATTGTCTTAAAAAGTCCGTTCTTTGCTGTCCTCATTGTTCTACTGCAATTGATCTTGGTTAATGCTGAAAATGTTGACATTTTAGTACAACTAGTCTAAGGCACTTCGTGCAGTAGCTTCCTGTCAGTTACGTTCTTCTCAGCAGCTTGTAGAATAATACCGCTCTGTTTTATCTGAAGCCTAACGATCCCATGAAATAAAAGCAAGCAAAAGTAAATATTCACACAAATGGCAAAGAAAGCTGTACAATCTATTAAAATGTGCCTTTGAACTGAAGTCTGCTTTTCAAGCCTTAATACAGATTCAATTACTGAGATTAAATCAATATACCTTTAAATATTAGGGCATCTCTTCTGGGCTGCAGGGTTCTCACCCCGTTTCTTAGTTCACTTTAGTATGTTATATGTAGCACGGTACCCATCCTCTTTTTTTCTTATTTCTTTTCCAACTTGCATGCAGATGATTCTCTTTGCTGCTGCCCTTCTTCCTCTCAAAGACTTTGATCCAGCTGATTTGTCAGAAAGTGGGGCAGGGGGGCAACCATCTGAAAGAACATATTTGTGATCCAACAAAAATAAGAAAGATGTTGTTACTAAAAGTCCAGTATTTGGAATATACTGGGGTATAGATTTCAGTAAGATTTATCATAAATCACACTGTTTGCTTCAGAGTAAGTAGCATTATGCCCTTCAGAAAAAGTGTAGAGAATGAAAGAAAATAAAGGCAAGATATAAGAGAAAAGTCTAAATAAATCTAATTGATATCAGTGCTTATAAATCATCATCAGATGGGGCCATAGCATCTGCACCCCATCAGGTCTTTGGTCAACTTAACGCTTTTCAATAAAATAAAGAAGTAACAGCTATATGCAGCATTCCCTGCCAATGGTAAGGATACAATACTGGCTAGGTTTGGGCACATTTTGGCCAGTACGCTACAAAGCAGAGCACAGCTATTTCATGCAAGCTAGCATCTCTAATCTAGAGGCTACTTCGCAAGCCAAGATGCTGTTGCCTACATTCCTTCAGATAAGAGGTATATGCAGTGTATGGATGGGGTCATCCTCATGCAAATTCGTATGTTGTTTTTGCTGCAAGACAGAGGTTCTCAAAGTTTGTAATGCTGTGATCCCTTAAAATGATAAATGAATTTGTGCTACTGTCTCCCCACAATAAAGTAAAATAACTGAGCACTAGTGAACCTTGTTTCAGGCTTTCCAAAAAAAACTTGCAACCCCTTTAAGTTGCTTGTGGCCCCTGGGGGGGGCATTATGAGAACCAACATTATAATAATTCTACATGAAACACAAAATCCAGTGGTTTTTTTCTTCTCTTGATAAGGGCTTTAGAATTTGCATGAAAGTACTCGCTGGGTTGAATTTGCTAGCTTAGAGTCTGATAGTATCAACATGGAAGTAGTATGGATAGTATCAACTGGGAAGTAAAAAAGTCTTCTGAAGTCTTTTTTACTTCCCAGTTCAGCCTACAGTCTGGGATAGTTTGGTGGTCTCCCATGCAAGGACTAACCAGGTCTGATCCTGCTTAGCTTTTTGCAAGATTGGCTAGATGATACCACCTCCTGTGATGCCAAAGTTTAGACATGTCTATTATGCTCCCTAGCTGAATACAGATCTAAGTGTCTTGAGGAATACATAGTACTATATCTGACCTTCCAGAATACTATGAAGTATAAGAACATTATTCAGACGAGCACTTACACACTGCAGCAACCCAGAACACCAGAAAAAAGAAAAAGATCATCCATACAGCATCTTCCAACAAAATAGATACCCGCTCAACTTTATCAAAAAGTGCCTCACCACCCAACCCACTACAACCCAACCAATGGAAACTATGAAAAGGATAACACTGCCATACATCAGAAACATCTCAGAAACCACCAACAGACTGTTAACAACCACATGGCAACACCGTAGCACATAAACCATCTAAAACTCTTCAAAACATATTAAGCAACCCAAAAGACCCAATAGCCCAAGAAGAAAAAACAGGAGTTATTTACAACATACAATGCAAAGACTGTAATAGCCACTATGTAGGACAGACAGGCAGAAGACTAGCAGAGCGCATCCACAAACACCAACTAGCAGTCAGAAGACACAATGAGAACTCCTTAATCTCACAACACATGGACAGACTCAACCGTAGTTTCAACTGGGAAACAGCATCCTAAACCAAGCCAAATCCAAAAATGCCAGAGAATTCCTGGAAGCCTGGCACTCAGACAAAGCAGCCATCAACAGACACATAGAGGTAAACAACATTTACATACCATTCAAAAGAGACAATAGAAAAGCCAAAAGACCAGTACACTCCCTTGCCAGCAATCAACACCCAGATATGCAAAAATTAACACTAGGATTAATATCAGATGAACCATCAAACAGCACAATACACCCTAATCAAGGAACTATTAACTCAGGCAATCAACCAAGCAGCAAACAACAGCCCAATCAAAGAACTCCCAAGGAGAGAACAACACCCCTACCAACACAAGCAGGGCAAGCCACGGTATATAAACGGAGAGCAAGGCCCACTCCCTCTTTGCACTGAAGAGGTTGCCTAGTCTGGCAATGAAACGTCTGCAAGAAAGCAACAAGGCTCAGAGAGCACCAAGGACGCCATACTATGAAGTGTTTGTGTGAACTGGCATCCACAGATATATTCCTATAATTTACACAACTAAAAACAGCTCAAACAAACATACAACCAAATAAGCCAAAACCAAATATTTATTTAACAAATTTTTATCACTGCCCATCTCCCCCCACAAGGAGGGACTCTGGGCGGTTATATATAATCCACATTATGTCTCGGTGATGTGTGAATGCAGCAGAAGGTTGGTTGGACTGTAGTATAAGAATGTAAGCAGAATGTACAGTCTCGAGGGTAACATCTTTGGCTATTTACGCTCACAGCACTGGACGCTTGAGGACTGACCTGTCAGGGATCTTTTCCCTTGAGATCTCTCTCCCAGCATCGTATCAGTGCATCGGTCCCAGCATCATATCATATTCTGCTTGCAATGAAGAATGAACTGTCTTCTAATATCCAGTGAATAACATAGGAGCTGTGTACACATTTTTTTTTGTACCCAGGGTAATGGGAACAGCCTATAGTGACTGCATTCAGACATTAAGCTATTATGTGGTTTCTTGTATGTGGCCTAGTGCAATGTCTGAACTCAGGGAATTGTTTATTAAATCCTGACTTTCTGCAATGAGTGACATAGCTAGTCCCTTTTTTATCAGCATTCACCCAGTTGATTCCTCTTGTGCAACCTAGATGTTACAAGTAGTGGCAGAGTGGCTGAGATTCCTCTGTCAATAAGGCATGGTTAGAACTTAGCAAAGTCACTTAATAAAAAACCTTATCTTCTCTGCATCATGTGTTTTAAAATATATTTTGGATGTGACAGTTAATAAGACAATAGCCACAACCAGATTTGAACCCTTTTCTCTAAACCAGCATTTTCCAACCTTGGCAACTTTATGGACTCCCAACTCCAGAATTCCCCAGCCAACTCCCCCAAAACCGAACCGACTGGGACCAGATTTGGTGTGGAGGGAGAACCCTGCAAAGGAAATGGGCTGGCTCCGGCTGCAGAGAAAACCATTCCAGAATGCCTGCAGACTGACCCCCGAAGGCTTCTGTTATTAGGGCAGGTAAAGCACCAAATAAAACAAGATTCCTCCTTCTGAGGGATTTAAATTTCCTTCCTTACGCCTTACTCCCCTACAGGATTAAATCTAAAAAAGGATTGCCAGAGTCTGAGTCTTGATTCTAATCGCCCTCCCAAATGGTGTTTTTGTTTTGCAAAGTTATACAAATATAGAAGAGCCCGCTGTATGTTTCTATCATCGTCCCGTAAGTTTGGTTTAGGAAACAAAAGTGTCCAAAAATAAACAGCATGAGATAAGACTTCTGGAAATACAACGGAAACCTGGAAACAGAACATGTTTAATAACTGGAAAAAAATTAAACGAACACACAGCCGTTCAAAGGTAGCGCTTCCAACACACCACTTCCACGCCACCCTCGTTGCAACACTCAGATCAAGGTAACTTTCCGACGCGGGCAACACCGTTGTACTCTAAAGAAGAACCGTCTGCGCCTGCGCAGGTAGTGACGTGCACGCAGGCGCTTTCCTTGCCGTATCGCCAGCCATTCTAGCCAGGGAGCTGAAATTCTCCGGTTCTGATTTTCGAAGGGTGTTGTTGGGAAAGGATGTCGCCCACGATTGACGAGTTGGCTGAGCAGCGGAGTAGCCAGGAATCGCACGGTGCGTGTTTCCAGGCGGCATTTGTGAGGTCCCGATGGCTTGCAGGGTGCAACGCTTCTAACTTTGCTGTTTCTTGGTCTGGGAATCGCGGAGCGCGTGTGTTCCGCTGAACTCCGTGTCCTCCTAGATGGGCTATTTAGTTTTTTTCTTCCTTACTTAGGGTATTCTGTGTCGGGAGGAGACTTACTACTGTGATGTACTCAGACCGTAGGCTCAATGAACTTTAGTCCTTCAGTTATATTGCGCTTGGCATTTCTTGGTTTTTTTTAGTTCTGTGGGTTTCATTGAACTTTTGAAGGCGAACTAAAGTCTTTTCAAACCTGGATGAATTAAATTAAAAATCAGAAGTACTGATTTGCTTTTCGATGCACGTTTGGTCAGTATCTCTCGCTTTAAGTAGCTGTACTGGACTTCAGAAAACGAGGCAGTGAAGCTTGTATATTGAATAATACAGGACTAAGGCGAGCTTGATGATAACCAAACAGATAGCAAGAACCTAGTAGTGAAACACGCCACGAACGGCTTCCAGTCCCCCTCTGCCTTTCTGTGCTTTAGGTAATAAGGCTTGTCAGCTACTTATTTTATGAATCACATGTAACTCTTCTGTGTGAGCATGTGATCCAAGCAGATCGGTAGGTTGTTTGGATACAAACGAAGTTTTGGGGAACTTTCCCAGTTATAATTTAAGGTGACTTCAGGCACAGAAGAAATTTGATAGATATTTTGGTGTGCTCTTTATGTTTGCAACTAAACGGTTTGTATGAAATCTAAAGTCTCTGTCACTTAAGGCAGTGCTATATGAAGTCACTGCCATCCAGAGTGATGCATGTAGAATAAAATCACAAGGTTATACCACTTAAACCAGTGTGTGATTTCTCCCTCTGAACCCAAAATAGCATAAAAAGAAAAATCCATGCTTATTGTACCTGTGCTGTCCATGCCCTCCCTGGTTTCATGTATTAATTGGACAGTAGGAATAAGGCATCTTTCCCTTAATCACATCTTGCTGACTGCAGCAGGTAGCATCTGTCTGAGCAGCTGTGACTCAAGTCCTGGATATGCCTGGGACATCCTCGGTAGGCTTAATGCATCTATGCTGCAAAAATCCCCAACCGTACAAACTCCACACCACCAAGTAAGGGTGGTTAATTTGGTTTTGCCCTGTTCCATTCATGATTGTTCTTTGTCAGAGATGTTGGCCAAAGTGGTACTCAAATTTTGACAAATGGGGCAGAGCATATCCTCCGTGTCCTAGTTTCATTCAGACCTACTTGAAAATGTGTTTTACTAAATTTACATTCATCATGTACCTGTGATGAATTATACATGCATTAAACTGTTGGTATGTACAGGTAGTCCTCACTTAGTGACCACTCGTTCAGTGACTGTTCAAAGTTATGACGTAGCTGAAAGAGGAGACTTACAACTGATCCTTGAAGTTGCGGCTGTCACAGCATCTCCACGGCCACACAATTGCGATTTGGGCTCTTGGCAACCAGGGTGCAATTTATGACATTTGCAGTATCCCATGGTCACATGATCGCCATTTGTGACCTTCATAGCCAGCTTCTGACAAGCAAAGTCAATGGGGAAGCCGTCCAGAAGTCACAAGTTATAGTCATGTGATGTCCTTAATGACTGCACATGATTCACTTAACGGCCGCAACTGGAACTGCCGGAACTGTTACTGTAAGTTGGCATGGTCACATGATTTTTCGCTTTATGACTGTGTCACTTAATGATGGAGTTGCTAGTCCCAATTACCACTGTTTACTGAGGACTACCTGTACAGCAAATTGGTACTCCTCTGACCTGCTAGCTAAGTGAGAAATACTGCTGTTCCCAAATGCTATCCCATAAGCCTTCCTGCAGTACCCCTAGTAGGACATTGCTGTCATTAGAGCCCTCCAGCAACACTCCTCCAAAAAAAGTTTATTTTTTCCTGGAAGAAACTTTCTAGCATAAAATAGGATGGAAGCCTTTGCTCTTTAACATAGTCTTGTCCTTCGATTTTTTGTTGCATTCCCCATCTTATTACTTTAGTCAGTTTTTCCCTATGGCCAGTTATTATCCTTGGGGGAAGGGGGTTAGTTGTAAATGGCACAAAAATAAACCCCAAAATGATAATAAAGATAGGTATAAATGAATTTGGAGGAGCTATTTATAAAAGCTGCTGTCTCACTGATGTCTTGGCTTTCTCCTTCCCCCCTAAATAGGATGGAAGAAAGAACAGTCCCTTTCTTACAGTAGCCCCTCCACTTTAAACATGAAATGCTGGTTTTGAATTTTTTTCCTCAGTTTTCCTGAACTTCATTTTATCAATAAATCAATAAATCCTTTGGTTTAAGAAACATCTGCTTGTAGGCCTGTGATTCCCTTCTGTTAGTTATGTGAGATAAGACCTGAGATGATACTTCAGGAAAAAATTGTAATCTCTCTTTTGAGATGATCATGGTTCATTTTGTTAGTCAAGAGATGTAGGTCAGACAGAAGCAAAGGTCCTTGATGCATTTTTTAGTTGATATCGGTTCACAACTAATGAGTGTCCTCAAGTAATCGCCAAAATGGAAGCAGAAATTATTGGAGAAAAATATCCAGAATATATTTATTTAATCAACAATTAAATTGTTTTTAGAACAATATAGTATGGAAAAAAATGAAGAATTCTTAAGTGCCCTAAAGACAGCCATACAAACAAAAAAAATACCTATCCAGCAGGGTCTCAACCATCAACTTACCCCAATGTCTGGGAGAACAGCTGGGTCTTTACTAGCTTCCTGAACATCATCAGAGTGAGAGCCACCTGGATCTCTGGGGGGATATCATTCCAGAGGGCAGGCGATGTGACAGAGAAGTCATGCTTCCTGGGTCCCACTAGACAACACTGCCCAATCAGTGGGGCCCAAAGCATGCCCACTCTGCCCAGTCTCACCAGACTGAGAGTTACAGCTGAAGACAGATGGTCCCTCAGGTAATCTAGCCCTATGCCATGAAAGGCTTCGGCACCTCTGCAATGACCTCCTATTGGAGGTCTACCTACAATATCTCCAACATTATTGGCCTTTGGAAAGAAATTGAAAACAGCTTTTCCAGAAGGCTTTTGGAACCTGATGCCATGTATAGTTTTGGGATGTTTTAATGCATTTGTAAGAGTTGTCTTCTTTGATTACAGTGTTTTGTTTATTATTGTAAGCTGCCAAGAGCCTCCTATTAGATAGATAGATAATATATAAAAACATTACTTGGGAGCAAGTTGAACTCAATTCAGCTTCGTTGGCTTATGTGCTATGGTGATGCCATGTGGCTGTAATAGTCTGTTGGTTGTTTCTGAGATGTTTCTGATGTATGGCAGTGTTATTCTTTTTATAGCTTGTGTTGGTTGTGCTGTAGTGGGCTGAGTGGTCAGGCAACCAAGCTCAGAGAGCACCAAGGACTCCACAGTTCAACTCTGAGCTGCATATATGCTCTTTTATTGGTATCAATTCAACTTAGTACAAAACCAGCAGGCACAGATTTAGGTTGCTGTTTTCTACTGTATTTCCCTTGCAGCTCAGGAGATCAGAGGAAACCATAGCCTTCTGAGCTACCCCATACTTTTCCAGATCTGAAGAGTTTTCTTTCCCCTGTTGGGCTAAATTTACCATGCATGCAGCAAGCAACTGCAGCAAAGAAAAAAAATGTGTTGTCTACAGTTTTTTCAGATTGCTCCTGGCAAGGGAGGGATGAAGGAGAAAATGCAAAGTAGGAAGCAATAAGAAGCCTGTGATTTGCAAGCAGGCATGCAACAGCAGATAAGGGAAGCCAGGGATATTGGCCAAGTGTAGGGGAGAGCCTACATTTCCAAACCTGCATTTATCCAAACACAATTTCATAGGACCCATCAGCGGCACATGATTTTAAACTACTTTAAGCTTGTAGAGTAGACAGACTATAGTGCCTGAACCGGATTCATGTGTTTAGTAAAATTGCATTGTTTCTCCTCTTGAAATAACACTAAATGAAGGCTTCTCCAATCTGGGGCCCTTCACTTATGTTGGAAATACTAGGTGTTGCAGTTCTAGCAGATCTGGGTCTCAATCATTTAAGTTAACACCCTTTCAGAATATAGCTAGGCCATGAGCTACTTTTGTGTCCTCATTCTTGTTGCAACAATATCAATCATTATATTTTATTTATATAAAATGTACATCCTGCCCTTCTAATGGATATGCCTTACTCAGGGCGGCACGTCCACAATCCATTTTAGAGCCCATGATTGATTGTGAGAAGAGATGCTGATTGCTTTGAATACAGATTTTTCCAAACATTGTCATAATGCAGTTGCCAAAAAAACCCTGAAAGAAGAAATAGAAACTATTCTTCGGGAGCGCATTATGGTTTTGGATGGAGGCATGGGGACCATGATCCAGCAATATTCCTTAAGAGAAGAGGAATTTCGAGGTCAGGAATTTAAGGATCACCTGAAACCCCTCAAGGGAAACAATGACCTGTTGAGTATAACTCAGCCTGATATCATCTACAAAATTCACAAGGTGAGTGCAGCTTGTTCTATGAGTCGTGTATTAAAAAGAATTTATTGATTCTTCTGACATGTGCAATAACTCTTGAGAGCTACATTCAGGTGGTCTAGACAGAGCACAATTATGGGCACTTTCCTCAAAAATGGTTCTGCAGGGGAGAGGCATATGAAGACGATTGCTGAGTATCTATGACACATTTGTATTTGGTCAGTGAAAAAGACAACAGAGTTGGAGAGTAAATGGTAATGGATAGAACATTTCCACTAATTTGAACGGGACTGGGTTACACTCATAGTTTTACTCTTGTTTTTGCAAGTATATTGATGAATTAATCCCTATTTTGTGATACTGCATCTGTTGAACCTCAGAAGAGAATAAATGGCTAAAAAACATTAAGAGCATATAAATTTTAGCTCTTATTCATCTGTCTGGTGAAAGGCACCTCTAAGATCCCAGATTTGAAAGAAAAAGGGTAAAAAGTGTTAGAAAAAACTACTTCCTGTGTTGTTCACAAGAAAAATCCTACAATCCGTATCAGGGCAACGGTGTTATCTGGCCATTTCGGACTCCCAAAATAGTGTGCAACTTGAAACTGTCTCAAGCACCTGCTGGAAACAAGTTTGCTTGTTTGTAACTCACTGCAGAATTAGGTCTTCAGGGTACTGATTCTCACTTCACTGTTGGACAGTTCTTGAGACTATCTACTCCTTTGAATGGACTCAAGGGCTTGCCTGCTATTTTGTGCACATATTAGAATAACTCATTGTCTGGAAAGAGAATGTCATGGTTCAGAGGGCCATTTGAAAGGGAAGAAATCAAGGACTGGGTGGCAGAGGAGATTGGCCGTGAGCATCTAAAATGGGGAAAGGCAGGGTAGAGGGGAGTTTTGAGGCCAGTTGGACTGTAGGAATAGATCAGATTTACATCCCCCCTTTTATTTTGAATGACTGAAGGCAGCATGCAAAATACTTTCTCCTCCTTTTTTCCACATAACAACAACCCTGTGAGAGAGCGACTGGCCCAAAGTCACCCAGCTGGTTTTCATGCCTAAGGCAGGCCTAGAGCTTGTGGTCTCCTGGTTTCTAAGCCAGCACTTTAACCACCACACCAGAGTGGCTCTCCATGCAGAGTGTTTGTGGTGCTTGGGGATTCTATATGCAGAAGGTGCATGAAGGTGAAGGTGCCCCTTGTTAAAATTCTGAGTTTGGGGCTGGCAACCTGTCCCATGTTGTAGTTCCCTGGTGCTTAAACAGCACTGCCAAAAAGGAATGGAGGAGGAAAGGTTTCTCTGATTTCTAAAAAGTTATGAGTGCTACAAAACTCTTATCCAGCCTGGTTTGAGCCTTTAAAGGCACGCACATTCATGCACTGGGGATATCGTCAGTGTTTTACTGAGGGCTGTGTTTTTGAAAACATTCAAATGCCTTTATCTTTTGTGAATTGCATGGCATTAAAAGCTTCGGGTGTGAGCCAGACCTTTTTGTTTGTGCTTGGTTGGTGCTTAAGCAGAGCACCAGAGAATCCAAAGTAGCTCTTTGAGTTGGCACTAGAAAACAACTGATGAGTGACTTTATGGTTTGACCAAATGGCATGGCAGAATATGCTGCATTGTCAGCTTCTGGCCAAGAGCGTTTTCAGAAGGGCCTCTCAGCCAAAGCAAACAAACAAACAGTGTTGCTGGTGTGAGTTGCTCAGAGGGGTATCTGTCTGTCTAGTTAGAGTTTGTGTCTCAGGGGGCTGCAGTGTCCCAGGGATGGGAGTGCTAAAGTGAGCCTGCAGTTACTCCACAGCAAGCCCTACACCACAGGCATTCTTCATGTATCATGTCTGGCATTCTTCATGTATCATGTCTTATGGCAAGGTAAATAAAAGAACTGCATATGCTGTTATTCTGCTCCTTGAAAAAGGAGATTTGTGTATGCATTAATATGGCAGTTGGTCACCAGCAGGGGGATTACAGTAAAGTGGTCCTCTGACAACTTCTATCTGTGAGAAGACACATCAATTAACTGGACATGGTTTTCCCTCCTGTGATGAGATATGTTGCAATTTTAACGAAACTGAAGTCATTGTTTATGTATTTGCAGATGCCAGGCAAATGCATTATATTTTTTTTACTATTGCATAACACCCCCAGTGTCCACAAATATTTACAGCCCCAATTCATGTTCTGGGTTTTATTTGTGCTTGGGAAGGGCACATGTTTCAGATGCTTTTGCCATACTTACACGCACACACACACATATATATACTAGGAACAGCTAAGATACTGCTCAGAACCTTCCAACTCCCAGGCTTCTGGTAGAGGACCTGAGGTTGAGGAAGACACATACCACCATAGGGGTGAATTTTTATATGTTTATGTATGTATATATATGTGTATGTGTACTGTATGTGTATGTATATGTACATGTGTGCATGTGTGTGTGTATGGTATATATATTGTGTGTGTGTGTGTATATAATAACAACCCAAATCAGTCCAGTGCAAGATGAAGGCCTCTTCATTGAAGATTATGCTGGTCCAGTGCAGGTGGATAGATACTGTAACAGTTTTTCAACTTCCCAGTCGAAAACCCTGAGAGAGAGAGAGGAACTGACCTAAAGTAACTAGCTTCTGTGGACTAGAACCCACTCCTAGTCCAGCATCTTAACTTTCAATCAATCCATTTATATGTATTTATTTAATAAATAAAATATAAATAAAGAAATCTTAACCAAGATGCCACACTGACTCTCCATTCATTCATTCATTCATTCATTCATTCATTCATTCATACCTATACCTATACCTATACCTATACCTATACCTATACCTATACCTATTTATTTATTTTCTATCCCGCCTTTATTATTTTTTTTATAAATAACTCAAGGTGGAGAATATACCTAATACTCCTTCCTCCTCCTAGTTTCCCCACAACAGCAACCCTGTGAGGTGAGCTGGGCTGAGAGAGAGTGACTGGCCCAACGTCACCCAGCCGGCTTTCAGTGCCTAAGGCGGGACTAGAATTCACAGACTCCTGGTTTCTAGCCTGTTGCCCTGACCACTACCAAACTGCCTATGCTATGCCTATGCCTATACCTGCACAACACACACATGTGCGGAGTTGAGAGTCGTGTTTTTATTTTTCTCTTCAGATTTTAACATTGTATGTTGCTCAGAGTCATTGTGGCCTTAGAAATTTGATAAATGAATAAATATACATGTGTGCATACACAAAAACATATACATATGGAAGTGGGATTTCAAAAGAAAGAAACAAGCTTCAAAACATTGATCTTTCCTTGGTTTTTAAAAAGATTGGGTATGCAGAGAAATATTTTCAGTTATCAGTCAATTTCACTGAAAATCTAAATTGGGAATTCTCCCTGGTAGCATTTTGATTAAAATATAATGGGCTGTAATTACCCTTGTCCTCATTTTTTCTTTGCTGCTGAGGAAAAGACCCCCAAAGGAGTTTAAACTGAGCCAGACAGTCATATTGGAGCTTCCAACTCAGGAATGCAACTGTAGATTTCTTTGTACAGTGTAGCAACATGAATATGGAAGAGGAATTGCTGCTTTTGCCATTCTCAGTTATGATTTAATTATATAATATATGGTAGATTTTCCTCTCCTGCTGTTCAAATAATGAAAAAAAAACATTAGCTGAGTTTGCATTCGGGAGGATTTCTAAAGCTTTTCCTCTAAACTCAAAGATTAATAATAGAACTAAAAGTGTTCAGAGAGAATGTTCCATTTTATACCTAGTTACTTTTCCAGCAATGGTAGACAAACTTAACTATGTGTAGCCCATTCAGGAAGCTGGTGGAGAATGTTATTTGCTCACTGATAATATACCTTTGGACTTGATTAAAGCAACAGTGTATTCCAGTGTTTCCCAACCTCAGCAACTTTAGCAGGGCTGACTGGGAAATTCTGGGAGTTGAAATCCACACAGCTTAAAGTTGCTGGGCTTGAGAAACACTGGTCTATCAAATAGCCATTGATTACAAGTTCTGTTTTCTGGCTGTTGAATAATTAGAGATGAACTTTGTTTTGTATTGTTCTTCAGCTCATGAGATTTTGTGATGCATGTGTATCTACAGACCCCAAGCAGCATCTAGGTGGTGGCTTTAAGTCCTCTTTTGATTTCCTATCATGCCCCCAACGCTAGCATTATTTAGGACTATCCTCTCGGAAATTAAACTGGTAGCCTTCACTCTGTTGGTCTCCAAACACTACTGCCCTTTGCTGTCATTTCAAGACATCTCATAAGGGCTTTTTTTCTTTAAGCCTCCTTCACTCTGGAACCAGTACTCCATTTAAAAACAGTGGAATGGTCATAGTTGAATTGAAATCTATAGTAGAAAAGATTAGAGAAGCATTTATACTTCCTCTAGAAAGAGTTCATTTTTCAACAAGCTTTGGCTGTATCTCACTGTACCATGCTTTCCATTCCCAGTTACCTGAATTTCAAAGCTTCAATTGTTCTATTCTTCTTACAGGAATACTTGCTTTCTGGCGCTGATATCATTGAGACAAACACTTTCAGCAGCACTAAAATAGCACAAGCTGACTATGGCCTTGAACATCTGGTGAGAGTTTTGGATTTCTTACTCATCAACTTTGGGCTTTCCTTTGACCAGTCTGGCTTGGAAACATGGAAACTGAGGCCAATATGTCTAGACTGTACTAGGTTGGGAAGGGAAGGATGCTATAAAGCAGAATCTATATTCATAGGAAATAGATAAACTTTGCCTAAGAACATCAGGTCTGTGATAGCTTGGTTTTGATTTGCTTGCTTTTGATAAAAGATTGTTTAGCGTTGCAAATTAGGACTGGATGAACAGCAGAGAACCCATAAGGATTAATGGCAGCAGTAATCCCCCATTCATTTGCCACTTGTGTCTCACTTGATTATTTGCCAAAGGAGCCTAATTGTGAAAACAGCAATGCTTTCCTTGGTTATTTCCAACCTTGTTACTGTGGATATTTGTTCTTTCCCATTACTATTGATGCTTGTTGTACAGTGTGGCTTTGAAGTAGGTTTATGTAAACTAATCTTTAAGATGCTCTTATCTGGGTGAGGACTTTAAGAAATTCAGTTTGAATAGTGAAGTTCTTTTTTTTCTGTTTGTTAAATCATTTTTCTTCTCTTTGAAAAAAGCAAACGGATCTGTCATATCAGCAATGATAGATGTTAGCACCTTTGCAAGACTGTGCCACCTTTCATATCCTGTTGTTTGATATGAATAGCAGCCAAGACATGGGATTTTTTTTAATGAATCATCTCAACAAGGCTGTTTTTAATCCTGTTTTGTGTTTTTAGCTAACATCATTTTCCAGATCCTTGAGATAAATTTATTTGTAACAGTGCTGTTTTAGAGGTGATTGTGAATTATGGTGTTAAATGAATAATCCATGGGTTTGCAAATTCCCTAACCGCTTCTTCTAATGTAGACAAGAATCTCAGAACCTTTTGCTTCTATTTTCAAGTATCTGCCTTACTTCTTGATCTAGTTCACTTATCCTACTAAGTCAGAAATATGTAAACCCCATTTTGGCTTAACACAGTGTGTAAACCCTTCTTTGCCCATGTCCTGTCCTCACCCACCCTGATTCATTTCAGAAGTATAAATTCCTAAATGTGTAAAAAACATCCATGTACAGTGGGCTGGCATAATCTCTGTTCCGTTTGATTGTGTTTCCGGTCCTAAGATTAGCTCTTGCAAGTTGGTCCTTCTAGACAATATGGAAACCATTAAGAAAAGGTGATAGTGTTAGGATCACAAGTGTGCCTGTGTATAAGACCTTTTGATTGCAGAAGTATAATGGAGGGGTCAGTGCAGTAGAAATGAAGATAATTTATTTTATTTTATTTTTCCACCACCTGTTTCCCAATCTGCTGATCAGGCTTATCGATTAAATAAAATATCAGCACAGATAGCTCGAAAAGCAGCTGATGATGTTACTGCTGAGATGGGTGAGTAACTTGGCACACTGATTTGCATTTGTATCACAAGTTATCCAGGGTTGCTAATGCAGGTTTGGCTGTGGTTTAAATCACCATATTACTAGACATTTCCTTCAATGAAGTGTGATAAGCACATACTATTAATTAAGGCAGCATTACCTAATTTGGTGTCTACCTGATATTTTGGGACTCCCTGAACTTTAGCAGCACTTTTTAATTTCTGTATTTGCACCAACACCCATTTTAATTTGTTCTTGATCTTTTGAGTCTACCTTTATTTTTCATGCCAAGCTGAATTTTCTAAGGTCCAAGTTCTGATTTCATTACTGTGTGAAATAATAAATGCAGGTTGTGGAGCAAAGGTGTCATATGAGCATAAGAAGGCACCCACACCCACACTACTGTATTCTGGACCAACTGAAGTTTCCAGAGGTTCTTCAAGGACAGCCCCATGTAGGGAGCATTGAAGTAATCTACTTGGGAGGTGACCAAAGCATGAGTGAAGGTGTGCAGTGTGTCCTGATGTGCAATTGGTGCACAACACAAAGCTGTGCAAAGGGTCCCCTAGCTATGGCTGCTATCTGTTCTTCAAACAGGAGCTTGAGTCCAGGAGACCCCCAAATTGCTTACTGATTCTATGTAACCCCATCCAGAACTAAAAATGGAAAATCTCCAGATCCAGAAGGCCCTAAAATCTAAAGCCACTCTCTCTTGCTAGGCTAACGTGAAGCCTGTTCTTCCCTATCCAGACCTCCACATGCCTGCTATGAGCATAGAGCCTATAGAAACATTGCTGCTATGAGCATAGAGCACCATACCAGAAATGTTGACTTTGGGCAAGACCCACGCTTAGTGATTTGGAGTGGGGACAATATCAGAGTAGGTGAAGTCTTAACACAATGTAGGTAGGACCTCCATGTGCATGTGGAAAGTCAACAATTTCTGTTTTTTTCATGCTTTAGATTTGGGGCTTTCTTTAGTTCTTAAAATAGTAAGTTTATTTTAGGATCATGCTATTCTTTTCATGGGCTTCCTATTGGAAAATGGTAGGAAATCAAAATTTGGCAGGACCGTTCAAAGGGTCTCTAAGAGCTAAAAGAAAAAGTTCAGTGGCCGCTTAGAGTTCTGGGGCCGCAGTTTGCCTATCCCTGTTGTTGGTGCTCACTTCAGGATTTTCTTCATTTATAACCTTAAAACAATGGTCATTATTATAGTGGGTGGAGATTAGTAGAAGTAGGCCTCTGTACTCAGAGGCAGTCTCTGGCAAGACTTGTCTTGTCAGAATGGATCACCCAGTCTCAGGAAGACAGTCATGGTTTTCTTTTACAACATGCAAATGAAGCCATAAGATCAGATATTTTGCATTTCGTTGTCTTACATTCCAAAGCTTGTCATATAAATATTATGCCTGTGCTTTTCTCCTTTGTTAAGGAAGTAAAAGGTATGTTGCTGGGGCAATGGGCCCCACAAACAAGACCCTTTCTGTTTCCCCGTCAGTGGAAAGTCCTGATTACCGGAATGTTAGTAAGTATTTCCATTGGTAATCTTAAAGCTGAGAATGATGATTAATTTGGCTTTACCTGCTTCTGTCAGTTTAGTTCCAATTCTGCCATACTGACTCAAAACGTTTAACAAATCTAAAGATTTTTCACCTTGAGTTTTATTTCATGTTTGGTTACAGTTAATAAATTCATAATTAATGACAGATTAGAAGAGTTCCAAGTATTTTTTAAGTAGCCAAGCAAACATTCAGAAATATCTGACAGCCCATCAGATGCTATATTATATTACCCCAAACAATAAGGAATTACAGTGCAGATTTATCTTCCTTCATTATCTATCAGGTATGGAGCATCTGAGTGTCACATTTCCAGCTGGAACTGGAAAGTGCATTTTTCACTGTTGTAACGATCTGTTGCTCTGTTTCAGCTTTTGATGAATTGGTAGATGCGTACACTGAACAAGCCAAAGGTCTTTTAGATGGTGGCGCAGATATCATGCTGGTTGAAACCGTATTTGATACAGCCAATGCCAAGGTGAGTTTTCCAAGTAGAATCTTAGGAGCTTACTAAACAGTTGGTAATGACAGCGCCTGTTCCCAGTGATATGTGAAAAGAAAGTAATTGTCTGCCTATGTTAATAAGGGGCAGCCTCTGCTGGCAGATAACCTTTTATTTGAAATGAGAGTTTGGCTTCTCTTTAACAGCAATGAAAGGTTGGGGGTTCTGCTGTCCCATGGTTTATGGAGTGGGAAATTCAGATTTGGAAATCTGTGTCGTGAGATTTAAAAAATGTACTTTTCCCTTAACTACAAAGGGGTTTTAGAAATGGAAGGGGAAAAGGGGACACAATTGCCTTTATCTGTTTTTCTGGAATTCTTGTATAAAGTCATAACAGTAAAGTGAAGCAAATAGCTTCAGGCCTGAACCTTTAGTCTACTTTGCATAAGAGATAAAGTTTATGAAGTGGGAAGTGCCTTGACTTCTCCCTGTGAGCCTCGAAGATTTCAGTGAGGCTCATGTTCTAGCCTGACTGAAGTTTTAATTGGAATTTGGGATATATCGCAAAATGTTCTTATGTGTCCCTGTGTGTTCTCTGCACTGCCTGCACTGTTGAGTTGAGGTCTTATTAAGGCATCTGACCTGATTTAGTTTCTGTATAGACTCATGGGCTCTATTCTGCAATAAATCCTGCCGTAGGAGACACAGGTCAGTGTGTTTCTTGTGGTTACAAATGTCTGGCAGGCTCCATTGTGGTTTGAATACGTTGCTTGACTGTGTGTATGTGTGATTTGGAGGAGGACTGAGCTGCACACTTTCATAATGATATTTGTTCCCCTTCTCTTCCACATCTATGAAACGAGAATTTCCTGAGGTATAGAAAGTATGACAGATTAACTTACCGTGATGTTTTAATTGGACAGGCAGCTCTCTTTGCTCTCCAGAAGTTATTTGAAGAAGAATATGAACCAAGACCATTGTTTGTGAGTATAAGAATTAAACTTAGAATTATCCAGTTCTTCTGAAAAAGAGTACATCCACTTCTTCTACCGTAGTTAACCCAATCAAGAACACTGTGTTTTGGAAACTGCACATATTGCATGTTAGCTTGCTCTTTCCAGTGTGTGCTTTATAGCTTCCTAGTAACAGTAAATGATAATAAATGAATGCCTTTGATCCAGAATATCATCTTCTGACCTGCCACGCATAGCAGTCTGAAAATGTCCCCTTAATAATATTCCAGTGTGCCAAATTGTGAGACTCTTGTCTGGCCTCCTAATTAACTTCTCCTGGAAGATGCCAGCCTTGAGTCTGAGTAATTTTCACACTAAGTTATGGCTTCATTAGCTGATAAAGCTTAATGCTGGGAGGATGAATTGTGGGCTCAGCAACTGTATACATGGCTTTTTTCTTTGACTGCTTTTTACATGTTCAAAAATATTTTAATTCCTGCCCAGAGTATCTGCATGCTAAAAATACAAGTAAATAATATTATTGCTCAGTGTGCAGTTCTGTGCCCTAACTCACAGGGTAGTTCCTGCTGAGTCTTGGAACGCCCCTCTTCTCCCCAGCTGCTTCCTTTATGTTTGCTGTTCTAAATGTGCTGTGATCCAGCTGGGCACTTGAATAGTAGCTGAAAGCTTCCTAAATCTTATTGATGACTTCCTGTTCGCTGCTGCTCCACCTTCTACTCCTGTTGGGAACAGCCAGTCTGCCTGGTGCAAGAGCAGGCAGTTGGATGCTTTTGATGAAGTGCAGTTGCATTCCAGCTGCCCTTGATTGACCAACGTGCTTGAAGAACACACTGAGAGGCAGCTGTTGGAGAGGATTGCTATGATGTCCAGTAGGCTCTCCTCTGCACCTTGCGACCTGAAGCTAGGACATGATAATCCCATCAGGGAACATCTATCATTAATTAAAGGAGGAATATATATTTAACACATATATTCTCAACATGCCCTTGGCACTTGATCCCTAAAATTACTTTGTTGGATGGCTCACATGAGGGCATTTTTTGCACAAGGATGTCAAGAAAACTAATCATTTTGCTTTTATAAGCTTGTTGTATTTTTACAGCATGCTGGGTAGGCTTAATGAATAAATACTTGATATTCTGTTGAAATGATATTGCTGCTGCTTTTGGTTCCACTGTATGTTGTTATTTCCATGGAGATCTTAAGTGGTTTTGGAGATTCTTTGGTAATGAGAACAGTATATACAGCGTATACAGGATTAGAAATATAACACTAATTAAAAAAGGCTTGTCAGCTTGTAATGTTCAGAAAAATGTCAAGTTTCATAAGTAGAATAAAAGTTGAAGATGAGGAGGAGGACTCATTCTCATACTGCTATAGAAGAATGGACTGTTTTTGCAAAAAAACTCCCTATTTGAGCAAAATCACGAAGATTCAGCTGGGTTTTGAGTGTCTATTGAATACAGATAAAAATATTCCCCCTCCTATGCTCTTTGGATGGAGCAGCCTCCCCCAGTCAGTTATTGTGGTCCCCCCAATGCAATGGAAGGCAGCTGGTTGGAGAAAAGTGGGGTAGAAAAAGGAGCTATCCATTTCCAGACCAATCTTGTGTTTTGATATTTTTGACAGAAGTGGTTCCACAGAAGCATTAAAGTTAATTTCACATTAGCATCTATTATTGCCCTGCTTTTAATGTTGTTGTTTTCCCTCCACTGTCCTTGTGGTCTTTAGGTATCGGGAACCATTGTTGACAGGAGTGGTCGTACGCTCTCTGGCCAGACTGGGGAAGCGTTTGTCATCAGCATATCTCACAGCGAGCCCCTTTGGTGAGAGAACAGATACCCTGGATTCCCTTTACAATAAGCCTTGCAGTTGCAATACATTCTGTAACCGTCTGCTAAAAGAGATTCCACAGCAAGGAGCTTGCAGAGTTGTTAATTGCTGCCGTTGGCTGCATACTGCACTATTCACAGTCTAACATCACTGGCTGTTTTCGGAGAAGTCATGAATTTCAAAGCATGCCTTTCCATAGGAAAATGCTGGTGGTTGTCTGGGGAAACCAAATCATGCCAGCCCTTTCTTCTAGTGTGTTGTCTTACAAGTACTCGGGGTCAATATACCTACTGTCTATCTGCTTGTGTAATCTTGCTTTGCTTGGGGATTTTCTCCCTCGGCCCTGCAGTTTGTGCACTGGATATGATTCCAAATGAACCTGCACAATTTTCCTCCTTCGGTCTGTGCCGTCTTGAAAAGAGTTAATAAGTATTGCCAGACAAATGAGTACTTTAGGTTTATCACCTGAGGAAATTAGAACAGCTGCTTTGTTTGTCCCTGGTTGGCAAAATTTGTCACGTGTGACAAACTTTGAAAATGCTTGATGTGAAGCTCTATTGCAGTAGATTCATCACATTACACAGATGCAGTGCACCCGTTCTAGGTTCAAGTTTACTTCTTCCTCTCAGTTTTTATGTCTTTGGGAAGTGGGTGATCAAAGAGGAGAAAACAAGATGAGTGTTTAGAAAATCTGTGAAGATGAACCTCTTTTGCCAACCTTTCAAGGTTGCTCAGCAGATGAGGCTGGTAGGAGACAGATAGATGGAATGCTGAAACTCAGCGAAGAGCCTAAAGTGAAAAGAGAGCTTTGGCCAGAGTTGAAAAATGTAGAAGCTTATAAATCAGCCATGACTTAACAGAATTGAATGGAATTGTATTTATCTATGGTTTGATAAGGATGGCAGCTTTGATCCTTCTTACCTTGGCTCCAGATCTTGTTGGGTAATGGGGCAGTAAGACATATCCAGCTTTATTTATCCTGTTTAAATGACATGCAGCCGTATACCCTTCCTATTTCTGATTATATAATTACATGCCTTTGTGCAGCAGCGCAGAGATAATTGACCTTTTATACAATTAATCTGCGTAAGCCAATTTTATAATTACTCCAGTTCACTTTAAAAATGTTAGCTATTTGGATAGGGATCATGGTAGAAAAAAGTCAGAAATGTGGATGCTATGCATATATTTAAGAAGGGAATATACAGCTGCATACAAAAACTGAGGTATCTCTGGTCAAATGGCAAGTTTTAATAAATCCTTAAGTGAGCAGAAAATTGCACATCCTCTGCATGGTACAAAGTTAAACATGACATCTTTCTGCAAATTTGAATGTGGTTGTTTACAGATTCAAAATGAGAAAAGATTGAATACAACAAGTGAAGAAGTTTGGACAGCTTTCTCATCGTTACTTTGTGATAGTCGGATGGCATCCTTTGCTAGAAAAAACAACTCAATGTTTCCTCTAGCCAGTTAAGAGTCTTTCTGTTCTTGCTTTTGAATGCTTTTCCCCATTCTCACTTGCAAAACTCTTCTAGTTCAAAAATATTCTTACATCCCCTTGTGTTCAATTTCATGTTTAAGATCTCCCAGCAGATTTCTCAGTACTATTCAAGTCTGGGATCAGTGAAAGCCATTCCAAAACCATTATCTTTTTCTCTTATGTATAGTTCATGGTTGATTTAAAGATATGTTGTTTTGCTGGAATATCTAATCTTTTTTCAGCTTCGGTTTCTTTCCTGACTATGGATAGTAGTCTCTAGGATATACTGAATCTATTCTACTGTTTCCTGTGCCCATAGGCTGCTACAGAACCCCAATGCATAATAGAACTTTCCTTATGCTTAATTACTGGCTTTTCTGCTGACCGCTGTTCTAGGTAGATTATTGTACAGGTAGTCCTTGCTTAATGACCACAATTGGGACCAGCAATTCCATTGCTAAGCGACATGGTCATTAAGCGAGATATCACCTGACTGTGATGGACTTACGACATCACTTCCACCACAGTCATTGAGTCAGCCACCCATGGTAGTTAAGTGAGACATCACACGACCAAAACTTGTGATTTTACTGCCGGCTTCTCCATTGACTCTGCTTGTCAGAAGCTGGCTGTGAAGTGTGCAAATGGTGAACATGTGACTGCAGGATGCTGCAATAGTTGTAAATGTCGGCTGGTTGCAGAGTGCCCAAATCTTGATCATGTGACCATGGGGGCGCTGTGACCATTGTAAGTGTGAGGACCAGTTGTAAAGTTACATTTTCAGCGCCATTGTAACTTTGAATGGTTGTTAAATGGGGCAGTTGTTAAGTGAGGACTACCTGTATATGCAATACTGTACTGTGGATAACTACTGTACAGCTGAACCTCTCAGCAGGCCATTTGCAGTGATCTGTGAGTTCTGTTTAGCAGAGCTCATACAGCCTTCAGTGCTAACTGAATCAAAGATTGCTACTTCGTAGGAGAAAAATCTCTGCCTAAAATTGAATCAAAGATTTCATAAACCTTCCCACTGACTATCAGAAAAGTGTAAGGAATCAGAGTGAGATGGTTTAAATAGTTAAGGAGTATCTATCGTGGACTGCCATTTTTAACCAGAACATTTTTTTCAGACGATACAGTCACTATAATAAAATGACTTTTTTTGTTTTTAGAAGATGCAATATCATCTTCTACAATGAAATACATCTCTTATTGTTTGCATTGCAGAGAGTAAAGCACCATTATGTATCAGTATGGCCACAGCCCTTTTCTTTTTTGTGAAAAACACCACCACCAGTCTTACTGCAATCTGTCCTCAATCTTCCTTCAATAAGTGTGTTCTCACAATAACAGCCTGCTGCGAGATTGTTAAAGCTTAATCTGTACTGGCAGGTGCAGGGAATTACTGCCTCATAAGAACTGAAGCAGTTAATTCAATTTTACTTATTTTCATATGGGGAAAAGCTTTACTTTCATCCTTCAATCATCCTAAAATGTCTGAGCTGCTTGGGCTTTTATAATTACAGCTGTAGAAACAGGGAAGATTTCATTCTTCAGTTAACAATACTTGGGTAGTATTGTTTCCCCCCTGTTTTTATAGTTTTAAAGAATCATGCCCCTTGGTAATGTGAAGAAGATGCCTATTTCCTATATGTAGCTTCTCAGGGTGGTCAAGATTAGTTTCTGTTAGAACAAATTGTATTTGATAATTTAGGGCAGCTCTCCCCCATCTGAGACTTCAACTCCCAGAATTCTGAGCAGTACCTATGCTGGCTGGGAAATTATGGGAGCTGACACTCACATCTCTGGAGGGCCTCTAGCTGGAGACAGCTGTCTTCGGGGCAGCTACGCAAATAATCAGCAGTGTATTTTCTTGTGAGGGAAGTGTTTCTCCAGATGCTGCAGAGCAGTTGCAGCTGCTCAGCTTTCTTGGTGGAAGTGATCTCTGGGCATGTATAGCCATGTGCAGAAAACCTCAGGAGGTCATTGAAGCAACTACATGGATATGTGGATCCAGAGCCTGGTAGAATGATTTGCATAGGATTATCTTCTACAGACTTATTTTTGTTACTAATTCAGGGATATTCTCACCTTTATTCTTATGTCACTATTCATGACTAGTTACTAAATTAGCTTTATGCATAATGAATCTTTGGCAATTTAAGCAAGCAGCTGCTGCCTAGGAAGCTAATTACTGATGGTGTTACCTTTCTTCTAGGCTTGAAGGCTGAAATTACAAAATACAGTTAAATTGGAAAATGTGTATGAGGTTTCACTCTAATGGTATAGTTGACACTACTGGAAGATCTCTCTTATTTTCAGAATGTTCCCTGTTTGAAATTGATGTGTTTGCTAAAAGATCTTAAGCTAGTATCTGCACTTAATCTGGTATCCCTCCATATTTTATTTTTATATCACCCCTTCTCTGAAAGGAGCCCAGAGCAGTATACAAAAACAACCGTCAATTAAACAGATTCCCATAAAGCAATGAGGGTGCAACAGTTTACCAAAGTTCATTTAAAAAGATACTCTAAAATTCCATCTGGTCCCAAAATATTCCCGTTTATGTAAATCTCATCTGCATTCTTGAATGTTCCTTAATTAGGTATCACTGGTTTTAGTCCACCGCAATATACCATATATTTTCCCCTCTACATCTAGATCCCATTACAGTAGAAAATTGTTTAGCACATTTATGTCTGAACAGCAATTTGACCATGAGATACTTAAGCGGTGATGAGTAAACACCCTTTTGCTGGCTGAGTTCAAGTAGATGCTAAACAACTGTCTGTTAGGAATGCTTTAAACTGGATTTCTGCATAGGCAAGGGGTTGGTCATGTTGTCCCCAATGGCTCCTTCCAAATGTATGATTTTGTGATTTTAAGCCTTGTTTTAATTTATGCTGCAATTAAAACAAACTTAGTTTTGTTGGATTCTTTCCTGTATTTGCAGCATTGGATTAAACTGTGCCTTGGGGGCAGTTGAAATGAGACCTTTCATTGAAACAATTGGAAAGTGTACGACTGCTTACATCATTTGTTATCCCAATGCAGGTATGCATAGATACTATGCTGATTAGTCTGTCAATCCTGTCAAACGTGGACCATTTATAAAATTTGGGGAGAATGGGCTTGCTCTGTTAGCTGTTTGTTTTATCAAGCAAATGTTTCATTGTTTGGGGTCTTACCATGTGACAGGAGCAGTGAGCATTAAAACTAAGTGGCTTAGTCTGTAGCAAAATGGGCATATTACAGGGAAGTCACAGAGTGTTAGAAGTTTGAAATCCTAGATGTGGTGTGTAGATATTATTAGTTTTAGATTTGTGATCAAATGTTTTTCTTTGGGAAAAAAATGTAATTGTGAATAACTGTTGAGAGAATTAAACTGTTCCCCTTACAAAAGCTGGTTCTTGCTTTGCCAGCTTGTGAAAGGTTTGCTGTTACATTACTTTGAAGCAGAAACTTTAATAAGAGAGTTACTTTCAAATAATTCAAATGTTTGCAGGATGTTTTGTTCAAAATCTTATAGTATTTATTGACTGCAATCAAGGCATTTTTCTTCTCGCTTATCTCGGTTTAAAGAATTGAATACATTTATTCAGGTCTTCCTAATACCTTTGGTGGTTATGATGAAACACCTGAAGTGACTGCCAAGCACCTTAAGGTAGGAGTATTTTCTTGTGAAACTTTCCTGTTACAGAAAAATTTTGTATGTAAATTGGTAAAGTTTATTAAACCGCTGAGCTGCCGATCGGAAGGTCGGCGGTTCGAAACCGCACGGCGGGGTGAGCTCCCGTTGCTAGTCCCAGCTCCTGCCAACCTAGCAGTTCGAAAACATGCAAATGTGAGTAGATCAATAGGTACCGCTTCGGCGGGAAGGTAACGGCGTTCCGTGTCGTCATGCTGGCCACATGACCCGGAAGTGTCTATGACAACGCCGGCTCCAAGGCTTAGAAACGGAGATGAGCACCGCCCCCTAGAGTCGGACACGACTGGACTTTACGTCAAGGGAAACCTTTACCTTTACCTTTACTAGTATAAGGTGTGGAGTTACATAGATCAAAATGGTTTAATGGTGTAAGCTTTCATGGCTGGTATCCGTTGGGCTTCAGGGGTTAGTGACCGTAGTCTACGCAGCAGATTTCCTGACATTTCACTGGCGACTGTGGCTGGTATTTTCAGATGCAAGGTGGTCTGTGTAACATCACAGGCAACTGAGCAGGAACTGACTTTTGATTGGTCTTCAGCTGAGCTGCTTTCTGATTGATGCAGTTGGTGAGGGCTGGTCTCCAATTGGTTCCTTGTGCCTGATCTTGATTGGTCATTTTGGTGGTGTTAGTTCCTGATTGGTTTTTTGTTTGTGCCAGCTTCTGATTGGTCATTTTTGGAGTGCTGATTCCTGATTAGTTCTTTGTTTGTACTGGATTCTGGTTGGTTACTCTGAGCAGCTGAGTCCTAATTGGGTTCTTGTCCAGGCAACTTTCTGATTTGCTCATTTTTGGGAACTGATTCTTGGTTGGTTGTGCTTTTGGGCAGGCTTGTGCTGGTCATTTCCTCAACTGAAGCTATGGGCAGAGTCTCTGTTGTTTGCTGGCTGTGGACCTTGTGATCTTGGTGTGACCCAGGACAGGTAACAAGCTTTGCAAAAGAGAGGGTCTCCCACAGTTTCAATCAAGGAAGGACCAACCTAGCTATAAAGACAGGAGCAGTCAGTCCCTGCCTCCGAAGTTGCCAGTCACGGATGCACGCAAAACATCAGGAAATCTGCTGTCTAGACCACAGCCACTAAACCCTGAAGCTCAACACTGCCCAACGGTATAATAGTTACTTATGAGTTGGAAGACATGCCTAGAATTACGGTGGGAGAGCTTTAATGAGTAATCCTACAAATCATAAATATGTCTGCAGGGATGGGTGTCAGAAAATCAAGATGGTGGCTGCAAATCATGTGATTAAAGCCCTGCCCCTTTTATATGCACTGCACAGGCAAAGCATTTAAAAGAGGACCAAGGCTTCAATTGTGCAATTACAGCCACCATCTTGATTTTTTGACACTCCTCCACCCCCAACAGATGTCCCTGACTATAGTGGGGGTTATTTTCAAATTAAGTAAGTAAGTATAAATCTGTAATCTTGCTTTCCTCTTTCTGGATGTTTTGCAATTCCAAGACACTTCGGTGTTGACTACAAAGAACTTGTGAATGTTACGTCATTAGATGACATACGATTCACAAGGTGGTCAGATATCCTAGGAGGGTTTTGTGTGACTCAGTCAATTGACCTTCAGTTGTGTCTTATGGGCTGTTTCGGAGTATGTTCTGGAGGCAGAGACATAGGAAATTTAAAATAGGGAATAGGTTTACATACAAGTATCTTGATCTGAGATGGAATTTAAGCCTTCAATGGGGCTTTGAAGGAAATGGTACTGTACTAATTGGCCTTCCTTTGTAACGCTGGTAACTAGCAAAGAGGCGATGTGTGTAAGTAAGAACAATTCTAGCAAAGCTTGTGCATGTTTCAGATGTGATTCTGCTCTCAACCCAATTATGTCTGAAAAGTGCTTTTCCTCATCTGCAGGATTTTGCCTTAGATGGTTTGGTCAACATAGTTGGTGGCTGCTGTGGGACCACTCCAGCACATATCCGGTAATTTCATCTATATATTAATAGCAACATCACCTCTGTTTGAGGATAATGTCTTTGATTATGGTTCAGTTTAGGGTCCCTGATAACAATAGACATATTTTAGCTTGTGGAAAGATGACTTTGTAATTGTTACATGGGCACTGATTTTTGCATATCCCTGTTGAACAGTTTGCAGCAGTGGTTGCTGCGTTTTTCCTTTTCCTCTCTTGGAATGGCTTGAAGAAGGCCTTGCTGGTCACTGTGGCGAAAACTCAAGGGGAGTTCTTCATGACAACATCCACTGTGTACCTCTGCAAGTCACGTTCACGAGACTGTTTATAGAACAATCTGCTGGTGGGTGGCTGGTGGATCTGATCCATTTCTTTGGCTAGGGCATCTGTTGTTGACTTCTACCTCAAGATTGGTAACCTGGTGTCCTTTAGAAGTTATAATCTGTAATTTCTATAAGCTATTACTTATGAGAATTATAGATCAAAACTTCTGGAGGTATCAGCTTATTCACCCTTGGAGTTTGTACAACTAATGTTGAGTTGGTATGTGGTGGAATGAGGCACTGAAGTTTCTTCATCCCATCTAGATGGTGTTTTGGGGGGTTGAATAGACTCTGTTTTTTTAACAAGTGGGCACATTTGGAAATTTTAGAGCATGTTATAGCTAGGATCCATGCTGTTCACAAAATGGCTACTATAGTGGGCATAGCAAGACTCAAAACATCTAGTTACTAGAGAGTAAATTGGTGAGGTTGCTGTCTGCCATTATCTTTAGCACTCTATAATCTCTAGCATTTTATATTAATTTATCTTTGTTTGGCTTGTAGGTAGGTACATTTCCAAACAAGAACTGAACTGGAGCTAGTAGGGTGCAATTTGAAATGTGTTCTTTTGAAAAAGCTGTATTGCATTTAAAACAGGCAGTCTTGAGATCTTTTTGGAAATATTTCTGTTTTGATCTCAAAACATTCCCAAAATGACTGAAATAGCCTGTTCCAAATGTGAAACAATTGTTTTGAGTTCAAAACTGGGCATTTCAATTTCAACTCATTTTGAAAGTGTTTTTCATGCCACTAGTAGCCATCCTCCATTTCTGGGGTTTTATGGAGCAGAGGCATTCTTGTAAATTAAAATAATTCTACAGAGTAGCACTTTGCTTAATTTTTTTTAAACATAAAATATCTTTAAAATTAGCTTTGTGACTGTTAATAAAAATATTGATGGGCATTTTGATTCTCATGAGCATTATGTTGCCTCGCTGTGATCTCAGGTCAACTATAAGAAATACTCTGTAGTAGCCAGGGGAAAAGGAAGCTTTAGGCTGCAATGATGAGTCTTAACAGCAGCAATTGTCAGAAAAGTTATTTCATTAGCCTTAAGCTAGGTATTTTTTTCAGGTTTCAAAGAAGCTGTTATGTCAATTGTGGAATCTGCTGGTTGGTCAATACATAATAGCACTGCTGATTAATTTAATTTAATTCAAGTAAATATTTGTTTAGCTATGGCTACTTTAGTGAAACCCTTTTCTGCAAACCCAGTGTAGAATTAATGGGAGATGCACTTTTCTTCATTTGTAATGGCAAGAGCTTAGTTATTTTTCTCTTGCAATAAAATGTGATGGAGCTGAATTTTAAAAGCCTTGTGACAGAAAAGAAAGATCACATTAAATATAGATAATCATCAGGGAATGAGAAGAAAAAAGTGGATGGATTTGCAACTAAGAATAATTATGCTTTTATATATTCTGAGTTTTTGAATGTGTAGCGTTCCCAGTGAATAAGTAATCCAATATAAAGAAATTGATATCTATTTATTTGAATGAATGATTTGGTGCCTCCATCTTGACAGAAATTGAACTAATGGCACCTCTGGAAAACTATATTAGCATGTTCAAGGCAATTTCAGTATGAACAAAACAAAATGTAACTTTCTTTTTAAAAAAGCAGCAGGTCATTGAGGACTGAACTTGCTTAGAAGGTCTGAAATGAGTGTCACATGGGGAGGGAAAGTAGAAAAGAGCTAAATTTATTATTTCAAAGATTTTTAAGGCTATTCCTCTCACAATCTGTGGCTCTGGGTGACATACAAAAAAAATGGAAAGAGAAGAAGCACAATACAAAAACAAACCACAAAATCAGAAACATAATCAACACACAATTTATAAAAATATCATACATCACAAAATGGCTCATCTGCCATCCTGGGCCAGTTCGTGGGAGAACTGCCAGGTCTTCGTGGTTCTGCAAAATACTAATGAAGATGGGGCTACCCAAACCTTGGTGGGGGGGAGCTCGTTCCAAAGGGCATGTTGCTACTAGTGCCACCATATTCTGGACCATCTGCAATTTTTAGATGGTCTTCCGGGCAGCTTGTATGGAGCACTTTATAGAAACCCAACTGGGATGTGACTTAAGTTATGAATGACTGCAAGCAGGGCGCCAATCCAGAAACAGATGTAATTGACACACAGTACAAAATTGTGCAAAGGCTGTCCTGATATGGCTGCCACTAGCTTCTCCTGTGGGAGCCATATGTCCAGGAGGACCTCCAAATTGCAAACCAGCTCCATTACCATAGCCCTGAGGCAAAAACCCCCAATCTAGTGTATGGCACTTCATGTATGTCAGGCCCACAATTATCTGGTCAGGTATGAACTCCCATGTTGCTTCCAATTTAACACCTAAGAAAGGCCGGTTGAAGTTCCCCAAGACGATAACCCTGAGAAGTTCCATTGCCAGCCTGGCCACAACATCCAGCAACTCAGATAGGGAAGCAGTTGCCTAGGAGGCTGGTACAGTGGTTACAATTCCATCTGATCCCTAAGGCCCAACCTCATGAACAGGAACTCACTTCTGGTTATCTGCAGAGCAGCATCCCTGAAAACTACAATAGTTTCTGGGATGACCAAGGCCATTCACTCACTCTTGCTCTGGGATTGCAGCTGATGCTACACCCAAAACCCAGGTGAGCACCTTTCTCATGACCCTAACAGCTTATAGTATGCTGCAGAAAGAGCTGAGTGACTGGAACAATAAACTAATGCATTCCTTTTGATCAGGAAAGGAGAGGCAAGTATGTCGCAACAGCTTGTTGCAAATTCTGTATGTCTTAATGATGAACTAGACAAATTTTTAAATGAAAAAATGTAATCCAAGTATTGTAATTAGATATTAGGAGACCATATTTACTTCTTTTGTTGACTATACCTGAATACACATAAGTTGTCAGTATTTTGGAGCCCAAGATAAGACAGAAGAATGAAAGTGCGCATTCCTTCAGCCAACTTTGTGCCCCCTTGTAGAATGAGTCCCCTTCCAAAAATGTGGGATCTGGTACAGGGCTGATACTGGGGATGGGATGCACAGGAGGGTCTACTTCTCTAAATTTCTTTGAATTTATTCATTTATTTAATTTTTATCCCGCCTTTATTATTTTTATAAATAACTCAAGGTGGTGAACATACCTAATACTCCTTCTTCCTCCTATTTTCCCCACAACAACAACCCTATGAGGTGGGTTGGACTGAGAGAGAGAGACTGGCCCAAGGCCAACCAGCCAGCTTTCATGCCTAAGGTGGGACTAGAACTCTCAGTCTCCTGGTTTCTAGCCCGTTGCCTTAACCACTAGACCAAACTGGCTCTCTAAACAATTAAATTAAATCAATGTATTTTAGGATGCAAATGATCTGTTTTCTCAGGATTAGCCTTCTAGATGGTTCATGAGGAATCTCTTTTCCTCATGTTTTCAAGGGTTTCAGGTGAATTCAGAGGAGAGAGAGGAACGGGGACACTTTCTTTCCATGAACTTCTTTAAGTTAATTTGCTTCAGGAGCCAAACTCAAAAAGCAGTAAAGGCTGAAAAGGGATTAGAGAGCAGAAGGTGTTTTGAACAGGGCATGTTGCTTTGTAGCATTCCTAAGTTATTTCTGTCTTATATGATCATTTTTTCTGAAACTATCCCAAGCAGCGTTCCATTTATGAATACAAAATGACTAAGCAATTTGCTCTGCCTTTTTATTCATCTTTATTTAGCCTGCCAAGTCCTGCTTTCTGTACAGTACTAATGTGTTAAATGCTGCATATATATGATTGTGAAATCTACTTACCGCTGCACATATGATTGAAACTCTATCTAGGATGCTTAGAAGGGAGAACTGGAAAACAGTGTTAAACACAAATAAATGCCTGTTTGCCTCTGGCGTTTTATGGAAGAGCTTCATGCCTTCCTGCAGAGTCCTGTGCTCTTACCTTACTATTTTGTAATGCAGGAAGATAGCTGAAGGAGTAAAGGCATGCAAGCCTCGTATCCCCCCTGCCTCTTTCTCAGAAGGCTACATGTTGCTGTCAGGTGAGAGAATAATATATCCAAACTTCCTTAACTACGGTCTCTTAATTATATCTTGTCATTCTTTGTGGTTGCTTTACTCTTTCCTTGAGACACCTACAGGCTATAGGAAACCCTCATGTAACCCTTGTGTTAGATGAAACTATTAGGTGAAGAGGATTTTTAATTTTACAGCCTTTAATTCTACTTCTGGCAGCTCTTGGGGGAATCTTTATTGTGCTGTACTTATTGGGCTCATGGATGACAGAGCCCAGTTGGCTGACCCAGTTTATAACAGCGTTATAGAATGGGGAAGCACCAGCTCCCTGTGAGTAAGCCACAGCATCAGACAATGAGTGCCTGCAGACTTGGTGCTTGCTAAGCACAAAGACTGCTGTGAGGAAATGGGGATTGGAGAAAAATATTGAGGGAGAGGGCAGATGCCAGAGGAGGGCAAAGAGAAGCCTACAGATTAAGCACCTGCTGGAATACCCTTATCAGGCCTGTAGGAACAAACACCCCCACCCTTCTGTGCTGCCTGGCCAGGATTGAGCTGGTTCCTCATGCTGCAAAGCCTTACTCAGAGGGAAGGAAGGGGCCAGAGGCTGCTCAAGTAAGGAGTTGTCAATAGGCTGACAGTGAGGCCGGAAGATTTATTGAGACTGTTTGTGTGAATACAAGAGAACAAGCCTCAGCCAGACCCATTTACTTCCTTGATTAAATATTTTATTTTAAGAGTTACTTTGATTTCTTTGTTTGGACTGCTGAGACTCCAGAGAGTCTGTTTTTGTTTTCATCCCCTGTTCCTGAATGCTCAAGGGAGAGGGGAGAATAAACTTCGGCAGGTTTTTTACATCTTTGGAGTGTCCACTGTTTGCTTTCTGTTACTAGTAAGCTCTCCACCTCCCTGTCTACAAGGGTCTCTGCCACGTTGCTGAGGCTGTTGCCCACATCTAGTGGCATCTCCTTCAGTGGAGAACATATCCTTGCCCTTTTGCCTGACTGAATGCCAGGGAATAAGATTCACATAAACAGCATGGCCTGTGTTTTCCAGATAGAACAGATGCTACCACAAAACATATATAATTGTTATGACTGAGGTAGTGTATCAGGATATGATTTTTTCCCATTTGAACCTGTGCCTTCTATTGAGTCATTGATCTCTTGATTCCATTGTTGCCTACACAGACTGGAACAAGTTTGTTCTCTCATGACTCAAAAAAAAAAAAGGCCTCTTTCTGCACCGTGGGATTTGGGATCCTTACTAGACAGAAGTACTAAGGGTTACACTTAAGATCTTCTGCAGGCAAAGGAAGTGTCCCATCACTGATTAAATGCTTTTTTAAAAAACCCTTTCAGTTGTGTCTGATTCTTGGAGACTGCCTGGACAAGTCCCTGCAGTTCTCTTGGCGAGGCTTTTCCAGGTGATTTGCCATTGCCCCCTTCCTAGGGCTAAGAGAGAGTGACCCATGGTCACCCAGCTGGCTTTGTGCCTAAGGTGGGACTAGAACTCTCAGTCTCCCAGTTTCTAGCCTGATGCCTTTAACCACTACCAGGGCCGCAACTAGGGTCTGTGTCACCTGGGGCAAACATGGATTCTGCGCCCATTTTGGCCCCCCCCACCACACATTTTGATGCCCCACCAGCGCGCTGTCCAGGGCACATGCCCCGGTTGCCCCCCCTAGTTGCGGCCCTGACCACTACACCAAACTGGCTCTCTACATAAGCATATAGAAATAGTTATTTTTACCAGTTATTTTACCATTCCCCTAATTTTGCATGCGCTCACAGTAATGGCTGCTAACATGTTGATTCTCCTTGGTTTCCTTTTCTTTCTTTCAGTAGCAGCCTGTCTGAATTTTGAGATTTTAGAGTCAATGGGAAATGCCATATAGGATTAAAGTTCACTTAGTGCTAATTTTGAACTAGTTCTCAGTTTTCCTATGTTCTCAGGGACTGTGGAAAAAGCATAATTAAATGTATGGTAGTGGACAAAGATTGGATTTATTCATTCACAAAATACCCTGGCTAACTTTAAGGCTGAAACAGTGTCCCTCTATACTCTACTGAGCTCACTGGAGGAAGGGTACAATGCTAAGTTAATAATTGTGGCTGTTGGTGTTGCAGTATTATGCATACTCTCTCACACACACACTTCCCAGCACCTCTTCTTTTGCCCTCTTGATGTGATACATATCTGTAGATGCTTGTTTCTTCACCTCATTTGAGATTCCTACATTGAACATTTTTCTACAGCTTTGAAAGATCACCTGGGAAGAAGACAAGTTTTCTGCTGCAATGCATTTTTCTCTAGTAGCAGAGTGGTGCTTGCCATGTGTTTTTCTGCCACTGAGTCTGATACGTGCTTCTCTTCTTATGCCCTGACCAGTTCCTGGACTAATGGAGATCCTCTCTTTCAACATGCATGATTAGAATGAATTTATATCTTGGACTGCCCAGTAAAAATGGTGGATATGTTTAGGGTAAAAATAACTATTTCCTGTATGCTTATGTAGAGAGCCAGTTTGGTGTAGCAATTAAGGCACCAGGCTAGAAACTGGGAGACCACTTCTGGAAAACTGCACAGACTTGTCCAGACAGTCGCTAGGAGTCAACACTGACTTGAAGGCACCAGAACAACGACAACCCACTTGTGTAATAATGAGTCTTAAGGGAAAGGATCGCATTTCTTTTGCCATTTCCTTGCTCATTCATCCATTTGTTGTAAGTCTGCTATAGACATAGAGTGCTGCAAAAATATTCCATCTAGATCTGGTATGCTTTTATGCAGTTGCTGTTTATTTGCAAAATGAATTCTGCTATACTTCCCTGCTGTATCACCACATTATATTGTTGCAAGGGGAGTTAAAGGTCCTTTTCTCCAGTCAGACCACATGGACCAGCAGGAACATTCTGTTAAAAACATTTAAATAAGGAGATCATTTCGTAAAACTAAAGCTTCCATGTAGATGGAGTAAATTGTGTATTCTGGTTTTTCAGAGAAGTATTCTTTTTCCCTCCCTGTATGTCATACATAAAACTTGTTTTCAAGGTCTGGAGCCCTTCAGGATCGGGAAGTACACCAACTTTGTTAACATTGGTGAACGCTGCAATGTTGCAGGATCAAGGAAATTTGCTAAACTTATAATGGCAGGCAAATATGAAGTAAGTTCAACTTTCTTTAAGCTTCAGGACTGGCATTGAAGTTTTGTATAGGCCTACCATTTAAGAATTTGAATGCATAATTTCTACTTGGTACAGTTTATAAATACAGCTTTTTTGTTTTTTTTAGTACAGTGTGAAGCACAATCTTGAGCAGTTTTCATGTAGAAGTGAGAGGTTCAAGCAGATCTGTGTAACATAATGACAGCTTCTAAAATATTGTACAGAATATTTTAAATGTAAATAAATAAACTCTTAGACATTTTACAGGTTATAGAATGGAAACAATGTAATGGAAAGACCTAAGACACAATAGAACCAGCTTGCTAAAAATGCAGAAACAAATATAAGACCAATATAATCAAAGTAAATACAAAGCCATTCAGATAAAGAACAGTAAGAAAAAAAGGGGGAACTGAAGAGAATTAGATGCATTTCAGTTAGAATTGATGTCTTTTTTTCCTTTAACATAGGAAGCCTTGTGTGTAGCCAAGGCTCAAGTTGAGATGGGAGCTCAGATACTGGATATCAACATGGATGATGGAATGTTAGATGGGCCAAGTGCTATGGCCAAATTCTGCAACTACATTGCTTCGGAACCTGACATTGCCAAGGTTATATATTTAACTGGATAATCTTTTAATAAGTCAGCTTTCCTGAGTCTGGTGTTCTCTACATGTCTTAGGACTGCAACATATCCCACCACATCAGCAGGTTGCCTGTTTGGAAAAATGGTAACTGGAAGTGGCGAATCAGAAGAAATGCATTAGAAAGATTATTATAAACTTTTCATGGTATTTAGACAACACACTTCTTCTGAACTGGGCTGAACTGCTGTAATATTGGAAACTATGAAGTACATAAGGCCAGTTATAAGCATCTGGGCTACTATTGTCCCCTTGCCTGTCCAGATAGTTACAATACAGTTAAAGCCTTTGTGGTGTCCTTCTCATATAGCACTGAGTTTTCATTTCATAGGGAAGTGCTGGCCCTTGAGTCTTTTGCTCTCTTTGCTCTCCTAAGAATGTCTCTGGTTCTTGAAGTTAGTTCTTGACTCCTGGATTTCCAAATCTGTAAATAATACTAAATAGCACAGGTATCAGCTGAGCACTGTGTTCATTGCATTGCCCACCCCCAGAGCAGATGCTGTTTGGCACCACTCTGCGTGCATCTGAAGTAGCAGTGCCTGACTCCATGTAAGGCAGCTTTCATGTTTTTATCCAGAAGAAGTATCTTGATTTAACCAAGAAGCATTTGGTTGAATCATGTACAGCCAAAACAAAATGCTGTAACAGGAGTAAGATCCTGGTTGGGTTGGGTTTTTTCTTTCCCTTTGGTCAGGGATTAAACTTGTTTTTAATTGTTGATTTCTGAGTGCCTTGGGGGTTATGGCCAGTGATTTTGTGATGTTGCCCACGCAGGAAGGTCTGAAAGGGTTTTTAGGAGGTTTGTGGAGTGAAATTGTTACACCGAGCCCTGCTGAGGCATTAAGCCCTGTCCTAGCAGCAGAAAAAGTTTGTATTTTTTAAGGAGTTGTTGAGGTTTTTAAGGGATGAAATGGGTCGTTTTGGTCCCTGCACGTCTTAAGGCACCAACTTGGGCTCTCAGATCCGCCCCCCCCCAAATCTGGCTGCCTTATTTTTCAGGCAGCCTTGCGTCCTAGTGGTCTCAGTGTCATTTCTGTTGGCACTGATTGTGAGGAGAGGCCAGAAGGGGAACTGTCACCAAAGGGAAAAGGGTTTTTCTTGTGATCTCCATTCTTAAGTAAGGTCACTAAGCCTTTTGGAACTTGGCAGGAAACCTCTCTGCTTAGAGTTTTTTGTTCAGCTGTAACTTTTGTGCATCCTTCATCAACCCAAATGCCAGCCCTGGGAAAATATTGCTGTTAGGTGGAAGAATCTTTTCCAAATGATGTCATAACCAACAGAAAGCTTTCCAGAAGAAGCTCTTGAAAGATAAATTAATCTTGCCTATGTGGTAAATCTAATAATGTAGACAATTTGCTCTTCCTTTAAAATTGTGAGACTTTTTCTCTCTGCCTTGGATGTATATCCACACAATTCAGACTTAGCTATTTACTGGTTCTGAAGATCTTTCTTATTTTTTAATGTTGGTGCTTTTTTTCCTCAGGTGCCCCTTTGCATCGATTCCTCAAAGTTCTCTGTAATAGAGGCTGGGTTGAAGTGCTCACAAGGCAAATGCATAGTGAACAGCATCAGTCTGAAGGAAGGCAAAGATGATTTCCTAAGAAAAGCAAGAACAATTAGGAGATATGGAGCAGCAGTGGTGGTTATGGCCTTTGATGAAGAGGGGCAGGTTGGTAACGCTTGCCTGACCCAGTAAAAATTGTATGTCCAGAAGGTCATATGAACTTTTGTGCTATTTGTGATCTGGTAAAAGGAATAGGAGGGAACCAAAACAAAGTAAGTCAAAATATGAGTTTGGGCAGTTATACTGCAATATTGAAATTATCCACTGAGCTGGTTAGTGTTTGAACATAGTACAAATAGAATAAAATGTCAGCTCGCAAAGCATCATCACAAAATTGACAGCAAGAAAAAATGTAGCATCACCATCACAAAGCAGCATTTATTTGTTACTTTTATATCCTTATCTTGATTTTAGGTGGCTCAGAGTAGCGAATATGGCCATTTCCTCATCCTTTCATGATCTGCTTGCTTAATGCACATTCCTTCAGCAATATAACTTTCCTTTGAGCAAAAAAGTGGGGTATAAATCACATTAATAATATGCAGCAATAACTGCAACAATACGTGTGTACAGGAAACTCCAATAATCTCTTCAATTAACTGTCAATAGCAAAGCAAATATAAGTGTCTCTCCTAAATTTAACTTCTCTATGGCTGGCATTGGACAGAAAGTTCCTTACTAAAATCAATACATGGTGAAATACATGATGACCTACCTGCTACAAGGTTAGCTAATTGAAACTTCAAGTCTCAGAGGCATCCTTTTTCTGAATTCCAGTTGGTTGCAGAGTGTGTTGAGGGCAAAGATCACTGAGAGCCACTCATGCCAGCTCTATTTATTGTATTTCTACTCTGCTTTTCCGCCAAGGCTCAAGATATCATAAATACTAACATGGGATGTGCTGTGCTTTAGGTTTTTAAAAATAATTTTATTAAAAGTTTTGAAAAAGAAGATAAAAACTAATACAAACTAAGAAAAAGTGAGAAAAAAAGAAATCAGAGAGAAAGCTAAAAGTGCAAGAAAGGGGGGAAAAAAGGAAAAAAATAGAAAACAAAGAAAAAACAAAAAAGGGGCTTCCAATCTTCTTTACAACAGGTATAAAATTTACCTCTTGCTCTATGGTTGCAGCGTAACTCTCTTCTTCCTATAATCTGTCCTGTCTAATCTTCAAAACCATAAATCATACTTGAAGTTCATTTTTTTCTGTTTTTCACAAAAATTCCATAAGGGTTCCCGGTCAGCAGTAAACATAGATATAGTCTTTTCTCTAATCAAAGAAATCAATTTGGCCATCTCAGTGAGTTCCATCATCTTCACCAACCGGATGTGACGTGCTTTAGATCCAAAGCTGAAAATGCGTTTCAGAATGGGTGTTGATGCACACACTGTACCTGCTGATGCCTCCTTAAAGAAGCTGCATCTTTTCCTGGCCTTGCAGGAAAAATATGTGTTTGAGTTAAAGAGGCACCAACAGTGCACCCACACCCATTCCAAAGTACATTGTTGCATCATGGTACTTCCTTAACTCAAACACATATTTAACTGTGATCATGTAGCTATTGTACAAGCCCAGGGGGAAAATCTGCTGCTTTAAGGTGCTGTCAACAAATGTACATGTGACCACACCTGCTTGGAAGCACCTTTTTAGTTTTGGATCTGAAGCTCAGTGTATTCTTATCATCCTTCAATTTTATCCTCATATCAAAAGCCATGTGATGTAAATTGGGCTGAAAGGAAGTGATTGGCCCAAAGTTACTCCATACATTCCAGGGCTGAGACTAGATTTGAACCTGGGTCTTCTGGGGCCTAGTTCAACATCCTTATTGCTGTGCATTATTAGCTTTCCAGAAGCTTTGTTCTGGCCTCTTATAAAAAGAGGGTGCTGGATTAGATGGATTCTTAGTCATACCAACAGTCTCTTTACCCTGGATAAAGTGATTCTGCCTATGCTGTCATTGCAGCCTGAATAGCACATTATACTTAGTTGAGGGATAGAGGCAAACATCTGGAGTGGGTGCAGGGATGATAGAGGGAAAAGAGGAGGAAAATACAGTTGTACAAATAATCTTCTGTTCATGGAGCCATTGGATGCAACTCCTTGGAAACAGTGAGAAATCTGGACCTAAAGGGTACAGCATTTCTGATAGTGAACTTGGAATATGCTTTATGTTGCATGAATTAAAACAGACCTCAGATCTTCGGTACTTAATTTGTTTTAAAGCTTTTCATTGGTCCTGCTAGTTAGCTAACGCAGGAAAGGAGAAAGTCAGTTGAGAATGAGACTGGTTGGCTTGGATGATTTAGTACTGGAGCAGCAATCTTGGGCTCAGATGGGATTTAGTACCTGAAAATGTTACAAATCCTGCAATATTCTGCAACCTCATCTCTTACAAGTATTTCTTGTTTAATAAACAGATGCATAGAAAGGTTATTCTTAAGAATTACTAACTTTGAGTCATGAATCCAGGAGCTTTGCTGAAACATGCATTTATTATAACAAACTAAGAAAAGCCATATTAGAAATCTAGATAAACATAAACAATATACCACAGAAAAAAACTAACTATCTTTCTTGCACCTGTTTGATTTTTATTTTCAGGCCACAGAAGCAAAAGACAAAATTTCAATCTGCACCAGAGCCTATGACCTTCTAGTGAACAAAGTTGGCTTTAATCCACATGATATAATTTTTGATCCCAACATTTTGACTATAGGTACTGGAATGGAGGAACATAATTTGTATGCAGTTAACTTTATCAACGCAACTAAAACAATAAAAGTGAGTTTAGGAAGTTTAGGGTGTGGGGTTTGGGTTCCTTTTTTTAAAGACTGATTTATTGATTTTATTTTAAACATTTGTATATTGGCTTTTAAAAATGGTTGGGTGAGGTGAAAGCAGTGGCTTAAATGAAACCACACAAGTCTTTATGTTGTACAATTTCCTCAGCCTTACTTCCAATAGCAACATTATTATAAATTATATAGTTGTTTAAAAATAACCCAGACCATTAACTGAATTGTATATATACTTACAGTAATTAAATGGAGCAATATTTGCCAAAAATTGGCAGTTTGGCCAAAAGACCTTTGACAAGGATCATGAAAGTTACTTCATTCAATTAGCACAAGTTCCATTACTGTCTGTGATTCTATTTTGAGTTTGTCTGGTAAACAGGATATTTTTGAGATTTTCTTTGTGCAAGTGTATGTGCTAACTTACCATAAATAAATTGTAAAAATATGATTTCCTATTTATGTCTATATTATTTGGGGTTATAGCTCAGTTTTTTCCTAATGTCAAGGAAAGGGTAAAAGTAATATTAACATTATCTGTATCTCTGTATCTCTATATTTCCTCCCCCCAACCAGATAGGTCAATATTAAAGGAATGGGATAGGACTTTCTCCAGGATGCCATTGTGTTTCACAAGCTTTGAAAAAGTTTGTTTAGAAATGAATTAATATACTGCCCGTATGTAGACTATAAAACTCAGTCAACCTCCTTGTGTGAAAAGACTATGTGGGTACATAACTTCTCAGTATACATAATGTGTATACTTCCCATCGTGTTTTATCATGTTTTAGGCAGACATGATAGCAATCAATGAATTAATATTTTCTATTGAAGTTACGCAGTGCTAAGATAAAGCCTTCCTTGGGATGGGATTCAACCATAGTTCTCTGGTGTCCAATTATAACGTTCTTCTCTTTGGGCTGCTCGTCTCATAGAGAAGCATCTGTCACCAGTGGAATAGTTTTGGGGTAAGAGTGCCTCCTAAAGAAACTGAATAAGAAATTAAAGTTAGTGGTGTAATCTGTAGACTCCTCAGCTGTAGTGCTGCAGAATGTTTAGACTGAACATTCTCGAAAATACTCGAAAAGGGAAGGAAGTAAAAACAAAATTCCAATGGGTATTTTATTTTGTATAGTCATAAGAAGATATACAAGACAAGCTACTTTGAACATAGGATAGGCTGTGTCTTGAGATGAACATTTTTCTGGTCAAGAAGATTTTTTTCCTATTTGTCATATGCTTTTTTTCCTGCCAGTAACCTAAGTGGCAGTCAGATTACGTTAGTTGTATGTGTCCTTTTGTGCTGTTTCTCCAGTGACCAGACCGTGCTAACCACACTTGGTATTCTTTGCTTTATAAAGTTTCATTATGTTGCTGGGACTTTTCTTGTTAGGAAAATTTGCCTGGAGCCAGAATAAGTGGAGGCCTTTCCAATTTGTCTTTCTCCTTCCGAGGAATGGATGCTATTCGAGAAGCAATGCATGGCGTTTTTCTTTTCCACGCAATTAAGGTAATGTGATGGTTTGGGCAAAATAGCTTCTGATCAGAAAATACTGTTGTAGAAGAAGTTGTAATATCCACTGCATTTTTTTTCTTCTGTGTTTATTCTCAGCATGGAATGGACATGGGGATTGTGAATGCAGGGAATCTGCCAGTGTATGATGATATCCATAAGGAACTTTTGCAGCTGTGTGAAGATTTGATTTGGAATAAAGATCCAGATGCAACAGAAAAGCTTTTGCATTATGCTCAGGTTATATTTTGCCTAAATTATTTTTAACACACATGACTTAACTTTTGAACGTGGACGCTGAAAGACTGAAAAATTGCTTTGTGAATTGTTCTTAAGTGATTTGGTTTGTTTACATAGATGTAACCCCAAATGCCCCATTGTTCCCCCCCCACAAAAGCCTCTTATATCAAATCATACTGGGTGATTCTGGGAACAAATTTTGGCTTTTTCTGCCTTTCCAAAAGGAAAAAAACAAGATAGAATTGTAATTTACAAAAATATATAGATAAGCATCACAAGATGCACATTTTCTCTTCAAGAGTATGCATTCGAGCATAATGGTTTGGCTTATTTATTTATTAAAACAACAAAAATAAAAATAAGAGAAGAAAATATAAAAAGTAAGAAAAAGAAGAAAAACAGGACAATTATAATTAATAGAGTAGGAATGACAAAATCTGCTGTTTGCTATTAACACACAAGCGCATGAGCTGTTTCCTAGTAAGATGTGTGTTCATTTGTTATGTTCCAGAGTTGAGTATGAACAAATTCATGCTCAACTGTAACAGTAGTGGCCCTGTATTCCTTTTCCATGGCAGCATCTTCAAAACCCACCATCTTCTGAATCCCCATCTGTGGACATTTGAGATAAAGAGATCCTAATCATGTTCCTTGCATTTGGGAACCTTAAAATGTTGGAATTTCTAATAAAGAGCAGTAAGTCACAAAGATGTGGGAGAGAAAAAGAGGCTAGGGGAGGATTGGAACATGGAGCAGTGCTGTCTTTTTGTGGGGAGGATATTCATTTGTGGCACATCTTACATGTGTACAAAACCTGGGGTTTTTTGTCCTTACATCCAAGCAGACAGTAGTAGTTGTACAAGGAGAATACTGGGGAAAGAGCAATTTTGCCAGTGTTACTATTTAGTGGAAATAACTAGCATTTGGATCCGGAATTTGTTAGTTAACATGCTCCATAGACCACATTACATTTGTGTAATCTGATTTTTTTAAAAAATATTTTAAGTAGAAGAAGACTGGGATAAGTATTGCAGAGCAGAGTAGAAAAGAGTGGGTTGTTCTGTTAAGCTGATGGGCATGTCCTAGTTCAGAACACTGTTTGATTCATTAGAGATCCATTGCATGACATAACATAAACTATCACCAAGAGGGAGTGCATTAAAGCCAAGTTAAGTTGTTAGATTTTTAAAATAAATTGCTGCTAGATTGGCTGGGGATACATTAAATTATATTTCCAGAAATAAAAATCCAAAGCTCCAATTTTTTTCAGCATTTTTTATTCCTATTGTTGGAATATTTATGTTTTGCTGTCTTACCTCTTTTAGAAGCAAAAGCTTTCTGGAATCAACAGCTGTTTGTGTTCAGATGTGTACAGTAGCTTGGTCATACGCCATGATTATGCAAGACTGGAGAGCACATGAAACTGAGGTTATCTCAGATTTTCATTAGGCATGAGTTTTTTAGACACTGGTCAATTTGATAATGGGATGATTGCTTGTAATCCAGAACACTCCAGTGCAGAAGCATATACATCTCACCCACCTTCCATTGTTTTCCTGTGCAAGTATTTGTTCATCTGTTCATCTGTATTCAAGTGTGAGGTATGAGCCAATCCTGTCTCAAGATCCTCAACAACTTTGCACTGATCTGCAAGAAGCCTCTTCCATACAGTTGAATATAAGGAGACACCTCAACGTGACCTTGATTTTTTCAGGGTTCTTTATCATATAATGCTGAGGTGAACAATCTTTCCACCCTGCACTTTGCTTTTTTCAATATTTCTGAGCCTCCAAGGCCATAATCATGGCATAAAATAAAGGTAGTGACTAAATATATGTTCAGTCAAAAAGCTCTTTGGAGCTGAAGTGACGTGTTAGACATCCTGTTTATACAAAAACAGTACGTATTTACCCAGGTGGAAGAATATAGTATTGGCATGTATAACATACTGTTTGCATCTTCATGTCAGCCATATGAAGTAGACTAGAATAGGAAACCTGACTGCATAGGAAGGCTTTATTGAGATAAGCTTGTTTCCCAGGACTTCCCAGGGATGTTTCAGCCTTCTTTGCTTATGTAATGGATCTTGCCTATTTCCCTCAAGGTCATCTCCCGGACTCAGTTTTAGTTTCTAATGCAGTAAATATCTAAGAATATAACCCACCTAAACCAAAGCTCTTTGGGGTCCTCAGTCATTTTTAAGAATGTAAAGGGGTCCTGAGGCCAAAATGTTTGGGAACCACTGGCCTAAAGGACCTTTCAAGTAGTGAGATAAAAAGGCTGTCTTATCAGATGAGGAAAGAATCCTCTTACAGGTGGAATAGTGGGCTAGATTGGGAAGATGGTTTCAATATATTTATCAGTGGCGGTGGGGCAAATGCATACACCTTTCCTTTCCTCCCCGCCCCAGGAATCATTTCATGTAATGAAAAACAATCTTCTCAGATTTCTTTTTAACTTCTCTTAATCTTGTTCCAGACCCATGCTCAAGGAGGAAAAAAAGTGGTGCAAACTGATGGATGGAGAAATGGATCTGTAGAAGAAAGACTGGAGTATGCCCTTGTTAAGGTGAATTTATCACCTTTTTGGTGAGCTAAAATGTGTTCTGCTGCCTCCTTGACTAGGTTTGATCCTAAGGGAAAGTTTCTGGAGAGGGCCAATCCAAGTCTATCATGCTGTCAGGGTTCAGCTTTCCAGGATTTGTTCCTGATGGATTGAAAAATACCGTGAGCTTTAAATGGCCCATTTGGGAACTTGATCAGCAGGACTTCTCTTGAAGAATGAAAATAAATGCCTATTCACATTTCTTAGGGGTTTAGATCTAGATCATTGTTTTTCAAGTTGGCAACTTTAAGATGTGTGGACTTCAACTCACAGAATTCTGTGCATGCTAGCTAGAGAACTCTGGGAGTTGAAGTCCACACATCTTAAAGTTGCCAGCTTGAAAAACACTGATCTAGAACTTCCCTCACAAGCTTAGATCAAGAACCCTTCAAAGCATCAATACCTTGTAATGAAAAATGGAGGTTCACCTGAGGCAAGGCTGTGACAACTTCTTTTTGCAACTGGCTTGAAACCAGCTGCAGATTATGCCAGTAACTGATTGAAAATTCTGGACAATATACAGTGAAAGTCAGAATGGGCTTCACAGTTGAGACGAAATAACCAAAGACTTCCTTTGCTTAACTTTTTCATTTCCTGTTAATTCCACTTGGCAGATCAGAAGCTGCCCTTATGAAAAGGGAAGTATAACTTTGAATACTTCAAGAACAGCCTATTTTAAAACTTAACTCAGAGATCCTTTTCAGAATACCCACACACAATTTTTGAAAGTGAGATAATGAAGAGGCATCCTGCCGGTGAACGCTTTTCCTCAGTCCTTTGCCAGGCTCCTTCAGGATTATTTTAGAAAGAGCTTGAAAACATTGCCTGTTATGCTTTCAACATGAATAGATGTTATAGTATGTCTTATCTCTCTTGTTTTTTTACTTAACTTATTTTGTAGGTTTAGTTTTAAATTCAGCTCTTGGTATAATTAGCCTGTTTTAGCATCCTGGAATTACTACAGTCTCTTTTCCGAAAGAGGGACCCGCTTTTGTAAATGCAATAGATAAATTATGCTTTTGTGCATAGATACAAACAGCTTTAATGTTCAGGTTGTTGCTTTTTTCCAGGGCATTGAGAAATATGTGATTGAGGATACCGAAGAGGCTAGACAAAACAAAGAGCGGTATCCCAGACCCCTCAACATAATTGAGGGGGCCCTGATGAATGGCATGAAAATAGTGGGTGATCTTTTTGGAACTGGCAAGATGTTTCTTCCTCAGGTAAAGAAGAAGATGTTTCCACTAGCCTATCACAATTAAACCTTCCATCAGTTTGGGCCAATGCTTTCTTTGGCTTGAGGGAGGATCAGTGTCCGGTTCTTAGCGCTTCAGGATGTTGTAGTAGAATATAGGAGATTGCCTTACACCAGGACAGACAGTTCGTCCATTTTAGCTCAATACAGTTTACTCTGATTGACAGCAGCTCTCTTGAGGCTGTGGTGGACTACACACACACACACACACACACAGATACACATACATTTTCACATCTCAAGATTCATTAGTTAAATCTTATGGAAAAGACATTCCTTTACAACGAAAGAATTCTGGACCCCGGAACTTAACTGAAGTATCAAAACTAGAAGCGTCTCACAGCCCTCCATTGAAGTATCTGGTTTCCTTTGATGGAGAACTGAGAGTGGGAACAAATAATATGGCTGTTCCTGTTAAACAATTGGGAATTGGAAATCCTTGCTACATCCGTGTAGCTTTCTTGGTAACAGTGTGCAAGTGCTAGTCCATAGCCCTTAGATTTCCTAGTGGTCTCCCATCCAAGTACTAATTACATTCAATCCTGCTTAGCCTATAGCCCTAGCATTTCCCCTATAGCTCTTGTATTTCCTCCCATCTAAGTACTACCTGTGTCTTACCCTGATTAATTTTTTTCTTAAAACTGGCTAGGTGTCACCTGCTGCAAATGATAGTGGAGATGAGATGGTTGAAGTGGGACCTTATGTATGAAAGCACGTGCTCTAATACTAGAGATAATCTGTGCATTGAGATGGATATTATTTTATTTTCATTCCCACTAATGACTTATTGCTGTTCTTACATTCAGTTGTAACGACAGCCCTTCATCCACCGGCCCAGGATGGATAACAGCTGCTTTCCGGGTTAGAGGCTTATTGGACACATGATTAAAACATCCTCTAATCCCCCAATGGATGCCAGCAGATAAAGCAGGGTCTTAGTGCACGGGCTCCTTTAGCCCCTTTTCGTATCCGCTTATACTTGATTTGACAGTGTGTTCACCATCTGCCTTTTTCTTTGCGTGTGTGAGCTTTTAGGTTGAATAGTGAGATTCAGTGCTTGGCTTTTTCCAAAGGCAGTTGTCTTTTGTATACAGTGCCATGCAAGCAGGCACAGCTTTGCAGAGGTGGGTTGAAGTTGCAGCACGGCTCACTGTATTTAGGCAGGCAGTGTCCTGTTTAAGCGACTGACTCAGAGTATAAATATAATAGTTCTTTATTAAGCAGAATTTACAATATCTGGAAGGTCTATAATGATGAATCTGAAAATTATTGTTTAATTTTAGTAAGCTGAAGATCGTTATGAATTAAAAATAGAACAAGAATGGATTAATATGAATCAGGTAATTAATTCTGAGGTAAATTAATTTAAAATAATTAAATAAAAACAGAGAGATAGTTGCAGGCAAACAGGTAAAATACAGTTGAAGAAACAAATCAATCTGATTGTGCAATACTGAATTACCAATTAATTGAAGTTGGTAGAAGTCGTTAATTCTGAGGCAAACTGGCAGATCTGAATGAGTTGAAACACTGTAGGAATCTGAGGCGGAGGAATCCGTTTAAACCAACAAAGAGCTTTGGGGAGCGACGGTGACAGAAGAGTTGAGGCAGATAATTGGAAGACGGTAGCAGTGGATATTCTGAGGAAATGAAATAAAATAACAGGCACTGAGGCAAATGGATTGTTCTGATTATAATGGTGTAGGATTTCAGGAGTTGACAGTTGATCTGTTATGGCAGAGACTGACAGCGCTGAAGTTCCGCCTCAGATAAGGATTCTGAGGGTAGAGAAGTGGCAGCGAGACTGAGGGAGTTATTGTAAGTAATTGCGGAGATAGTAGTTGATTCGCTGTAAGAAGAGGGCGTGAGAGTGATTGTTGTTGCAGGAAGACCAGACCTGTCAATTTTAAGGGCTTTATCTGAATCCAGTGACGGCTCTGGAAGCGCTGAGGTGAATTCTTGAAACTGAATATAGGAGCGGTTGTCTCTGGCGCCCTTCAGTTTCTCCCTGCGCCTTTTATAGGCTGCAAGATTGCCCTGTTGCTGACTGGGGGCCAATCGGGCTTCCCGTTGCTCGGCCCTCGCTGCGTGTCTCTCTCTCGCTCTGATTGGCGGTGGTGAACCCGGTTCACTGTCTGGCCTCATCAGCTGTTCAGCTTCTTCCCACTCAAGGCTTTTCTTCACTTGTAAGTCTGCCTCCATTTTTTCTTCAGCTTGGCTTAGTGGTTTGTCCAGGACTTTGCTTAATGGTTTTTCCAGGCTGTCCTCTTCATTCTCCAACTCAGTCTCCATCCTAACAGGCAGTGGTCTTGGAGGACTGCAAGCATTAGTGTGCTTTGCTTGACCAGCAACCCACTGTAACGATAAATCCACCGGGATAGGTTTGTGGTGGATTTGTGACACCATATGAATGTGATCCATTGGAAGAGTTTCTCTAAACTGGCAGAAAATTGAGTTACTTAGGAGTTACTTAGCTGGCATTTATTAATAACCTCCTGTTTTGTGTGGGCTGGTATTGCTTTTAATATGCCCTTGGATAAACTTTTGAACATTGTCACGGTTCTTTCCCTGAATCTGATTATACAGGTGATTAAATCCGCTAGAGTTATGAAGAAAGCGGTTGGTCATCTTATTCCATTCATGGAGAAGGAAAGAGAGGAAATACGTGTGTTGTCTGGCAGCACGGAGGAAGAGGCAAGTTTGCAGTTCCGATGCTTGATTCTCTTAAATTAATTTTTGCTGCGGTTGCATTATAGATTTTTGTGTGGGGCAGGAATTCATGGCATGTCACAGCAGCAACTTCTGCAATAGATTCACTTATATGAGCTCTCTGTCACAGAAATGGGCAGCTGATTGGAAAACACAAAATTGTCCATTTGATATTTTGCCAATAAAACAAACAGAGCAGTAGTATGAGGTGCTACATAGGGATCCATGATCATAAACCTGGTACTTAATTGGATGAATGTTCGACAGACAAAAAAGTAACAGTAGCAAGAACTGCTTTTCCCTCTGTGTTGAACTGAGTTTTTCTCCACTGTATCATTTTCAGTAATACAGTTTTCCAGTGATGTGGTCTATCTCCATTGCCAGCTTTGCTTCCGTGCACCCTTCTTCCCATCTGGTACCTCTCCCCTTAGTTTTACAAGGTAATTTGGGGATTGCTTATCAGTACAATCTCATGAATTGAGATTGAGACTTCAGAATACTGCTTCTGAGCAAAAAGGTAGGGAGCAAAAGGGTGCTAGTTGTCACTAGAGTCCCAGCTGATCAGCATAGAAGAGATGGATGGTCCAGACCATTTTTGGGGCCATGTCAGTAGATGCATTAGTAAGTTCGTGCCATCCTATTTCTGTGTTTATTGGCATTTTTCTTTTTTAAAATCTGCATTGTTGTTCTTACTTGTTTTAAAAGCATTTTGTGGTTTGATGTATTTCAAGGTTGAAAACTGAATTCTGGAGAAATGCAAATTAGTTTGGGAGGTGTGAATCAGATTGGTTCACTTCCAAAGGCAGAGCAAACAAAATCCTTGGACTTCCATGTTCTGCAGCCTCTTGTCTTAGGAAGCATCTGTCAAGCTAATGTGTAGTTGCTTGTTGGAAGCAATCATGGGGCTGGAAGAAACCTGAGGCTTTGTGTTGTAGCAGATTTTTTCATTCCTAACAGGCATGAAAAAATGAAATAACAGCAGTTGTTCTTGTAGTTCAAATTGTTGCGAAGGCTGGGTTGATTTAAGAACAAATTGTGAATTTTATGCTGTGTTTGGCATTTGGGAAGGGAGTGAAATGAGGTAAGGCAGAAAGCTGAGTGGAAAACACAATAATCAAGAACCTTACTAGCTTTAAGATGTATTTATTTAACAGCCACGTGTTTATTAAAGAGGGGAAAATGTGTGAATCGGTATGGAATTAGGCCAGCCCTGTATTATTACTTGCTAATAGTTGGCATATGCTGCAGACTTTTGGAAATGCTATATGCTGCTATTTTAACAAAGAGAGTGATGGGGAAGTGTGTTTGTGTGTGTCTGTGTGTGTGTGTTGGGGGAGGTCTGCTGGCTCCTGAATATGAGTTTTATCATTTGGTTGCTTGCTGCTGTCCTATCTCAAAATGAGGTACATATCTCCTGGTGTAGAAGCTCTCTGGAGTGCAGTTACCTCCCAGAATACTCGTGTGGTGCCAGAAAAGCAGCAAATATAGAACACTGGTTATTATCTTCCAGAATGGATGGCTTTGCTGCAGGCTTGTGCCAGGACTGAAGAGGATAGCTATTTGGTCTCATTCCCAATTAGTCTGCTCCAAATCATTTAATGATAGAAATCATCTTGTTTTATCTTGAAGATGTCTTCAGAATAAATGTATGCACTGGTCCACATTACAATCCAGTCTGGGGTTAGGCATTCTTTTTCTTCTCATTCCCCTGTAGCAATGAGGTCTGTGATTATTGCCTGACCAGTCTACTCTGACTTTTTTTTCCAGCTTGATTAAATGAGCATGCCCTTCTGCTCCAGCCACGCAGGCTTTCATGAATGTAATGCATAATTATTCTGGATAGTGCAATACCTTGGCATATCCTGGATGTTCATTCTCCCCAAACTCCGCTATGTTTTAAAAAGACAGAAAAAGTTAAGCATTATAGTAACACAGAAACCCTCAGGCATCAAAGCTTTTCCTTACCTTAAAGATTGATAATAACAAGGGGGTTTAGGTTGCAGGCAGGGGTGTCTGTAAGGGGAGATAACAGCATCAAGATGGCAGTTGTGACTGGAGTGAAGTTGGAATATTTTTACGTACACGCGATACATGCAACATATATTTAAAAGGAACAGAACTTTGAAAGCCTGGTTGTGCATGCCATTTTTACGTTGTTGACTCCGCCCCCCCCAGGGATGCCCCACATGCAAGTTACACATCTGGGTTGCATACTTCCTTGTTTTGAAAACCAGCTGTTTCTTTTTAAAACTAGTCTCCCCAGCACTTACTTTTTTCATAAATGAGCAGAAACAAGGTTTAAAGACATGGATATGCCACTGTCCTGTATAGAGTAATGAAACACCTTTGCCTTGAAGAAATTAATATAATGGCATAAACTCTTATATGAAAGTATTCACTGAAGAAGTCAGTAGAGGAACATGGGATCCTAGAAGTAGGGGCTCCGGTAGAGAAAATGCTAAGGTTGCCTTCTCCATTATGGCTAGGAATTCTGGGAGTTGCAGTTCCAACATATCTGGAAAGCACCAGGTTGGAGAAGGCTGTGCTATGATCTATTTCTTTTCTTTGAATAGCAGTTATTTGTGTTGTTGAAAGATGCCTTTTTACAAATAGTTCCTTTGCTGAGGCCATGATGAATGTTCTTTAGTTTGACAAAAGTATTTTAAAAACAAACAAACTGAATTTTGTATTCAGAAAGCCTGAATCCCACAGGAGTAATATTTATTCAATTTTATTCTCATGTCATGAGGGTCAAATTAATGGACTGAAGAAATGAATGTATTTTTCACATTGTGGTCTGTTGGATCGCAGCAAACTGCCTAAGATGCAATGTGATTCCTCGCTAGAGGGAAGATCTTTTAAAATGTATTTATATATGATGCTCTTAATTCTCATGTTCCGCCTTAATCAAGAACAATTAGGCTGAGACATAATGACAAGCCTAACATGACATTATGGCTGGAAAGCATTTCAGTTCAAGGTTTTCCAAGTCCAGATGGTCTAGAGTTGACAATCTGGCATTCTTATGATGGTTTGGACTATAATTCCACAGTCTTTATCATTTGCCATGGTTGAGCTGCTGGGAGTCATAGTCATAATCCAAAACACGTGGGACACAGGTTGTCTACATCTGCTCTAACTACTAACCAAGATTTCCCCAGTTTTTTGATCCTATGGGCACAATATATGATGATGATTGTGGCAGCATGATGGTGAGAAGATGGTTGCCACGACCAAACTTACATTGAAGTTCATTATATAAAAGAGTTGAAAAAAAGGCAGGGTCTTAAAAATAGTGAAATAGTAAATAGTAGAAATATTCCTGTTCTTGTTTTTAATTACTCTAAGAAGGATTATTTCCCACCCAAAACAGGCTCTGCTCAAATAAATGTCACATACAGATGCAAATCAATTGTTTGTAAACAGTCATTCACTTGTTCCTTCTCTTTACTTCTTCTCTTCCAAACTGGTCTTTGCTTACACATACACACGAACACTTTTACTCTTACTTTTGGTCTTCATTCACTGTGGGCTGTGACAAGGGAGGGGAGGGCCCCTTCATAAGCTCAGCAGTGCCCAGTCCTGCATGCTGGGGCCAAGGGCATTATTAGAAAACAGGCAGCCTTTGAGGTGGGAGTCTCACTTCCTTAGCTGTTGGAGGTGGAGGGGAAGACAAAATTCACTCATTTGGGGAAAGAGGAGTCCTCCCTAATGTTACAGTCAGTCAAGGTGGGGGGCATCATCCCCTCTAACTAGGCTGACAGCTGTGGCTGCCTTTTTCCTTCACTACTGCATCCTTTTCACTTCAGGAGCAGCTCCTCTGCCCAAGGGTCGGTAGCTGGTCTTTCAAAGGTCCAGGCCCACCCAGTTCTCCAAGCTTTCTCTTCTGCTGAAGCAGCTCTACAGGCAGCCCTTCTCTTACTTGTTCTGGGGGCAGAGGAGGACTTTAACCATTGCATCAATCTGGTTCTCCCCATTGACCTAGAGAAATGTGCTACAGTGGCCCTGGAGCAGTCTTTTTCATTGTTCTGTTCACTGTAATGCTGTGCCTTGTGTAGGTTAAATGTTATATTGTGTCTGTCAGCTGGGGCTTTCTTCCAAATTGTAAAGTGGTTTGGGGCAGGGTGTTTTGACCTTTGGAAAACTGCCATCCTGTGATTTAGCTGAATTAAGTAAACCATTTATTCAGACAAAGATAAACTTCTTTTCCACAATTCATATGGATTTGTCCTTGCTTTAAATAGCTGAACATAACGGTTGCAATAAACTGACCATTCATAAGATAGAAACTGCTCAGAAATGAAGCCTACATACATTCTGAAATTGGTTTAATTTTTCCAGGATCCTTATCAAGGCACTATTGTGTTAGCTACTGTGAAAGGTGATGTTCATGACATTGGCAAGAACATTGTGGGAGTAGTTCTGGGCTGCAATAATTTCAGGTAATGAGACTAGACCTTTTGGTCTTGCACTTCCCTCCTGGTACTATAATTATTTGACATGCTAGAATTGTCTCCTGCAAGTGGGACATCTGATAATTTGATTGAAGTGCTACCTTTTCGGAGGCAGCTCTGCCAGAAAACACTTTTTTTCCTGGTAGGTAGGGTTAAGATCAGAAGTGGTATACATAAAATTTGTCTGTTCACACAGGAAAAGATTTAGTAGTGGGCATTATTAAACTGTTGCATGAGTCTCTATAGGAAACAGTATAATAAAAACATGGGCCAGTGAGTCAACTGTTCTATCAAAACAAAAGCAGAAGCTTTGGCATCAAGTGTCTTAAACTTGCTCTCAAGAACTGCTTGAAATAAAATATTAAAGTGTAATAGCATAAAAGCTCTGCAGAAACTTGATCAATGGACGTGGCTGTTTGAAACTATTCAGTTGCTCCCTAACTCAGCATATTCAGATACGTGTTTAATCTGGGATCTTTTGTCTGGAAACTGGGTAGCCTGCTCATAGGTCAAAGTCAGTAGGACCTCAGGATTTGCAGCGTAACGATATATCTTGAAATGCTCGGTGGCAGTATTAACTGTGCAAGAAGTTAATTTCTCAGTTGTATGTTCTTCTGAAATAAGAAGTCGCTGGACTTAATAGAAAGTGTAATATAATACTCAAGTAAGTGCGGTAGTAACTAAGAATGGGACAGGCGTTGTACAAGAAGGCTCAAGTATAAGGGAAGATTTCAGGCCAAATGTTCTCTTTAGCTTCCTCACAGGATGATTGTCTTTCTTGTGCACTATAACAGAATTGGATTAATCAAGCATAATGTGCACGTTGACTAGAAAACTACCTTTTTCTCCCCCAGAGTTATTGATTTGGGAGTTATGACACCATGTGACAAGATACTTAAAACTGCTCTTGAAAACAAAGCAGGTACAAGAATATTTGGTTTGTATTTACCCAGTTTTATGGAGTTATGTTAAAATGTCTATCTTCAAACCCTAATTCTCACTAAATTCACTAAGAAAATGTAAAATAAGGTAATAACTGATATGTCCTCTATTTCTTTTTGAAAACAGAATTCTTAAAATACATTAGGATTTGTCAGAAAACTAGCAAGACAGTAAATTTTAAAAAAATGATAAAAGTCTGATTTGATATTAAATAATCTGTTGATGGATGTGGTTTTTTTTCTTCAACCTCAGTGCAGTGATTTACTTTGCCCTGTAAGAGTGTAGCCAGCTTATAGAATTCAACTTTATCTTATTTATTTAAGGATATGTTCTGTGTAATTTTTCACCAAAATTTCTACGGTGGTTTAAAAACTAAGTTAAAATTCAAATAAGATTACCTATACAGTACATTAAAAGGTCTGAAAGAACAACGTTATACTTGTCTGGGGTTAAAAAGACAATAATGTTCTATTCAGCATAGACATTTGAGATATTTAGATATCGTACCCATTTCACACCAGTTGAATGTCCGGGGTATATCCATAGCTACATAATGTTAGGAGAAAGATCTAAGTCAGATCCATGGCTTCATGAAATCATAGAGGAAAAGTTGGAAATATTTAACCATTTATATTTAACAGATATAATTGGCCTGTCTGGTCTTATCACTCCATCTTTGGATGAGATGATATTTGTTGCCAAGGAAATGGAGAGGCTAGAAATAAAGATCCCTTTGCTGATTGGAGGAGCAACTACTTCCAAGTAAGTTAGGGCTCTTTGCTATGGCTTGTGGATGTTAACCTAAATACATAGAATTGCTTATGTAAAACAGTATGATTTTCAAAATCACTGTTTTATATTCCTTTTAGGTGATTTAAATCAATATTTATTAAATGTGTTTATTTATATCACTTTAAAAATGCCAGGTCTAAAAATCAGGTGCCTAAAGTTTCAGAGTTTCAGAGAAGTTATTAGTTTCCTCACTGATAAAGGAGATGTATAACACTGATTTTTTTTTCCTGTACAAGTACACTTTTGCTTTAGCAAAAATGAATTTGGTTTTGCAACACTGAGAATTAAGCAGCCATACGTGTTTTGCATTAACTAAATTTACATGCAAAGGTCTGAGAGAATTGTAGTATAATGTAGATTGAAGGAAAAAATGTAAAGGGATCAGAAAGCTATACTATACTAAGAATTTCAGACTATTTCTCCTAGATATAAATGGCCATCCTATCATCAGTCTATAATGAATTGAGTACCTGATTTGGTTATGAGAAGTATGTGGTAAATTTGTGCCATTATGTAGTGAGAATTACCTTTGCAGCCCTGAAAATGTTTTTTAAAACATGTAAAGCTGGCATTCTTAGGAGTCTGAGAAGAGGATCTGGGAGATTCAAAGAGTCATAGAGTTGGAAGAAACCTAAGAAGTCATCACATCCAACCTCCTGCACACTGCAGGATTCACTACACCATCCCTGATAGATGACTATCCAGCTTCTGTTTGAAAACCTTCAATGAAGGGGAAGAAACCATTCCATGTGGTAACCTATTCCACTTATTGACAGCTCTTACTGTCAAGAAGTCCTTCCTCATGTCTAATCTGTACCTATATCCTTGAAGTTTCATCCCATTAGTTCTAGTCTTATCCTCTGGAGCAATTGAGAATAAGTCCAAATCCTCTACAATGTGACAACCATTCAGATATTTGAAGCTAGTTGTCATGTTCCCTCTCAACTTTCTCTTCTTCAAGCTAAACATATCTAGGTCTTTTAACCATTCCTTGTAGTCCTTTCACCATCTTGATAGTCCTTCTCTGGACTTGCTCTAGTTTATCAATGTCATTTTTAAACTGGGGTCCACCGAACTGAACACAGTACTCCAAGTGAGCCCCAACCAAGGCAGAGTAAAGTGGGATAGTCATTTCCTGCAATCTGGACTTTGTGCTCCTCTTGATGCTCTTCAAGGTATTGTTGGCCTTCTTTGCAGCTGTATTGCACTGTTGGGACATGTTGAACTTGTGATCCACTAGCTCGACATGTGAACCTTCTCACATGATCTGTTCTTGAGCCAGATTTCCCTCATTCTGTACATGTGTCTCTCATTTTCCTTACCTAAATGCATGACTTTACATACTGTCAGAAATATATAGCTGAAGACATTGGCTTAGAACAGTTATTTGCATTTTTTCCTTGCACTCCATAGCTCCACACATTGCCATTCAGACCTCACACCAGAATCACCTGTTCATTTTGGCTCTCCTAGTCAAGGACTGGCTTACAGGTAGTCCTTGTATAGCAACTGCCTCATTTAGCAACTGTTCGTAGCTTTGATGGTGATGAAGAAGTAACTTTACAACCAATCCTCGCATTTATGACCTTTGCAGGTCTGTAAAGCAAAGGAAAGCTGAAGTAAGATCATAAGCACAGTCACAGTTTCACTTAGCAACTGCTTTGCTTAATGACTAAGTTGCCAGTCCCAGTTGTGGTCACTAAATGAGGACTACCCGTATTCAGCAGAAGGCTCTTAGACAAAACTTGACTAGATTAGTCTTTTGGATGAGAAAAATATACAAACAAAATATTTGTCCACTGCAATAAACAGAAGTAAAGTCAGTTTTTCTCCTGCCTTTCTGAGTCAGTGAGTACTTGGCCATTCTCTTGATGGCCTTGGAAAGCATCTGAATGATGTTGACACAGCAGTTCTCTCTAGCATGAGAACTGCTGGTTCTGCATTGCCAGCTTCATTCCTTGTGTTACTTCTTTGCTGCAGCAGAAGATGGTGTTCAGCAATTTCCATACACTATGCAAACTCTGTTGACCTTGAGATGAGCTCATTCTGTAGGCACATCTAGAGAGGCACAAAAAGTGGAATGGAGCAGTAAAAATGACCTCTTTTTTATCTGCAACCAATACCATTCCTCAAGAAAATATAGTTCTGAGAGACTTGAGTGGCTCTTTTCATTATTCAAAAATATTTTTGAACAGGAATAGAAATCTCTTGTTAAATTCTGACATACAGCAATCACATTTTATTCATTTATGAAAATTATATATTACATTAACTATTATTGGGCTCCAGATAGTTTACAGTATACCTAATAATCTACAAAAATAATAATGATAATAATACAGGAAAAGATATAAAACAATATAATAATAGAGTAAAACTGAGTTTGAAGTTGTTGGCTCTATAGTAAATCCCCAAAGCCTGGAAAAGCTAGGCCTTTACAGTTATCTTGAATGCCGTAAGTTTGGGGACCATCTTTGTCATCGTGGAAAGCTCTTCCATAAGAAGGGAGTCTCTAAGAGAGTATTTTTGGGTCCTTTTTGTTTTTGGGTCCTCTTCTGTCATACTTCCTAATAAGTGGGGACTCCAGACGGGTATCCTCTGGCCATCTGGCCCAGGCAGGCAGAATTTATCTTAGAAAGGCAGTTTCTTAAGATATTGAATAGTTTCCAATATATAATGCTAGAACTTCTTGAAAATAAAAGTGTTTTGCAGTCATGTAAATAATGGAATGTACCTCTGACCCTTTATGATGTGTAGACAGCTGTCATTTCCTTAAGGAAATGACAGAACATGAATTTCCTTAAGGAAATGACAGAACATGAATTTGCCAAGGAGTTAGAGATTTCCCATCAGAATATAAACATATTTGTACAGTGAAATGCTTGTGGATGTGTGTTCATGTGGCTATTATTTTCTTAAGGTTCCCTTTTATGTTATTTCAGAACTCATACAGCTGTAAAAATTGCTCCACGGTATAGTGCTCCTGTCATTCATGTCCTGGATGCTTCCAAAAGTGTGGTGGTTGTAAGTTGTGGTAAAATTGTTAACTGAAAATTTATATCGGATTGCTCTAATCTGGTGCAACTCAGATGTGTTGAGATTATAACTCCTAGCTGCCTTGGCTATGTTGATTGGAAATTCTGCAAATTGTAATTCCATTAAATCTGAAAGGTGCAGGTTGTAGCAGGTGCTTAGATACATTCTCATAGATCAGTTATATGGCTCAGTACTATCAAAAACTATCCTTTTTTAAAAAATCAGTATAGAGATTATACCAACAAGGGAGTCTGCCTTTTCTTCCATGTTGAGGCAAATTAACATAAAGGTTTGATTTGGTTTCAATTCTGAGCTATATGTAAAGCTGTTAGAATTTGTAGAATCCATAAAAATGAATTCTAATGGTTTGGTTATAAGTATTTTAAGAAGACAAAGGTTCATTTGTATGCATATTTTCAAATTGTGAATGAAAGCCCCCTAAATTTTCTGCAGATCCCTTTTTTTCTCCTAGACATGAGTTGCTAAAATATTGTTGCATCAACCCTTATTCATAGAAAATCCTGAGAGGTGTGATCTCAATTTGTGTATGCATGAAATAAAACAGGCCCTAGTATTTTATTCTTACTTGCTTAAGCTGGCTCATCTGGATAACTTGCTTTTTCATTTTGGTCTTTGAACATTGAAAGAAGTTTTGTATCTGTACAGAACCTTATTCAGAATGTCCTAAAAGAGTTTTGATGGGAAACCCACCCCCTTCTATACATCTGGAAGAACAGTTTCTGTACTCCCTGAAGTTCTTTTTTGACCACCACAATCAGATTTCTCAATCAGATTTGTTGAGTTCTGTTTCCTTCATTTTGGACCTTTAAAAAAAAACCAAAAACTTCCTCTGTTGCATCTTCAGGGGAAAAAAAAACTGATGGCAGGTTTGGTGTTTACCAAAGGGCAAAGGGGATGGCTTATTTTCTCTAAGGCCCTATTTTTTAACAGATTCTAATGTCCTAGAAAGTTAAAGACATTATTTATTTATTAGACTTTTGTACTGCTTCTTCAGCCATGACTGACTTTAAGCAGTGTCTCAGTCCAGATTAGCTTGTCTCTTGTACAGTGAGGGGACTGGTTTAAGATATAGGTATTCCACATTGCTGTCTGACATCACCTTAATTTTTTTTCAGTGGGATCAGAGTTTTTTGATTCAAAGTCCTCTCCTTTAGACTGTGCATAGCCCTAAGAATATAAAGTACATGTGGTCAGATGTGGTTCTTAAGGCACCAGGGCATCCAGGGTTTCCATAGTGGGAGGGAATAGGAGGAAATCCTTAATCACCAGTTCTAGGACACAAACCTGCATCTCATCAGGACACATGGATTTCATCAGCACAAGGGCATAGTCAGCCTTCATTTCATTCAGGAATGAAGGAAAAGTCTTCCTTCATCATCTCATTTCAGACCTGCTTTCTTAATTAATTCATCTTTTCATATTTTAAGCCTGCAAGTAAGGTCTTCAAAACATTCATCTGGCATCCTTTTAGTTGAAACACTATTCATATGAAAATATGAAGCACCTATCAGGAATTCTATGATTTTTACAAAAGAAGTTAGGGTAGTTACTATACACGTCCTTATGGACTGTCACCTCATGAGGATATATACCCTCTCAAAAGAGAATTTGAGAGATAATGGATAACATACCTCAATCTTGGATTTAATCAACATGTTGTATTTGTTACAGTGCTCTCAGCTTTTAGATGAAAATCTAAAAGATGATTTTTTTGAAGAAATACAAGAAGAGTATGAAGATATTCGACAGGATCATTACGACTCGATCAAGGTAAATAGTGCTAAAACTACTTTTTAATGTCATAGCAGCAGAACAACTGAGTTTATGTAGGGTGGAAGGTTGACCATTTCAAAACTGTCCCAGAAGCCCACTGGGTCTTCACACTCTGGTCCTGACTTTGTGTTAGCAACTTGGTAGTTCAAGGTGCCACCGCTTATCTTTCAGGGGACACCTTAGCTGGTGTCCTCCCTCAAATCGCCAGTTTGTGACTGAGGGATAAGTTCTCACAACCAGTGCTGTCTTACTGGTGATTAAAAGATCAAATAGTAAAACATGAAAATTATTTCAGTAAATGCTACTTCCTGGCCTCATAGTGTAGAGGTATGTAACCAGAGGTTTCATCTTTTCCTCTCCTCCCTGGGAGATTGATTGATTGATTGATTGATTGATTGATTGATCCATCCATCCATCCATCCATCCATCCAATTTGTCCCCACCCATCCTCCCATCGGAGGACTCTGGGCGGTTTATAATAATCAATTAAAACAACTATCATAAAATATACAGTATAAAATTACAATAATAAATAATATAAATAAGAGTAAAGATAAAACTTCAGCAAAGGATTGTTACCTTGTCATGGTGCTGGAGCTTGAGCACCTCAATGATGCCATGAGCTAAACCGTGAAGGGCCACCCAAGATGGGAAGGTCCCGGAAGAACTATGGACAGAAATCAGAAGACGCTTAATCCTTGGGAGAAGAGCAATGACAAATCTCGATAAAATAGTTAAGAGCAGAGACATCACACTGACAACAAAGATCCGCATAGTTAAAGCAATGGTGTTCCCTGTAGTAACATATGGCTGCGAGAGCTGGACCATAAGGAAGGCTGAGAGAAGGAAGATTGATGCTTTTGAACTGTGGTGCTGGAGGAAAATTCTGAGAGTGCCTTGGACTGCAAGAAGATCAAACCAGTCCATCCTCCAGGAAATAAAGCCAGACTGCTCACTTGAGGGAATGATATTAAAGGCAAAACTGAAATACTTTGGCCACATAATTGGAAGACAGGACCCCCTGGAGAAGATGCTGATGCTAGGGAGAGTGGAGGGCAAAAGGAAGAGGGGCCGACCAAGGGCAAGGTGGATGGATGATATTCTGGAGGTGACGGACTCATCCCTGGGGGAGCTGGGGATGTTGATGACCGACAGGAAGCTCTGGCGTGGGCTGGTCCATGAAGTCACGAAGAGCCGGAAGCGACTAAACGAATAAACAACAAAAGGATAAAAAGTCCAAGTGGCAAAAGAATCTAAAACAGCCCAAGTGTGGGAGGAGTGGTCTATAGCAGCCATCCCCATGTAGATCTAGAATGGTCTAGAATGGTAAGAATGGTCTAGAGATAGACCATTCTTACCAGAGATAAAGAAATCAAACAAGATATACAGTATATCCCCCCTTTAACTTTAAAGGCTTAAAATACATGCATTCAGTATTTTAGAAAAGGAGCTATATGGCTCATCCACATTGCCTGCTTTACCACAGCAAAGAGTCACCCACATGTCCTCACAATAGAGCTTCCATCTTATAGCCAGTGCACAGTGTTCTGCCATGAAAATAGTGTTTTTCCTGGGAAAGCTGAAGAAAACTTCTTATTCAGGCAATCCACGGTGCTTGGAGAAGAACTTTTGGGTAACATGGTAAAGGGCAGCAATCTGCATGGCTGCAGTTGACGCAACATTTGTCTGGTCCCTGGGCTCAGCTCCTGTTCTGCAGTGTTGGTTATTTAAATTCATTCTGTCCTGGAGTCTAATCTGGTATTAATATCACCTCAACATACTATTTTCAACAACAGTTACCCAGAAGTTACATTTCAGGTACACAAATCTGGACGATTGCCATATATTGTTGCCATGAGATATAAAATCTCTTTAACACTTTGTTGATACCTCATGGTTGATAGGCCATCATTTTGGAGAAATCATTTTGGAGAAATTACATGGATATATTTGAGAAGACCCCACAGCTGAGCACCAACACACTACCAGAAAATCTGTCTTGAACTCTGGTTCTAGGAACTCTTGCAGCGGCTGCATCTGGCTGTAAAAATCCAGGAGACCACCATCTTGCAGTTAAAAAACAAGACAAACTCTTTGCTGCCATCTAGTGGTCAGGTTAATAGGCTGACAGTCCTTTGGGGTAAAAAAAAACAACAAAAAATGATTGGATGGTGCCCTTGGACAAAATGCATTTTGTATGGCAATTGGTGGAGTCCTTTCCTGTGGTTCATGACAGTCAAGTTACAGACAGAGAAAATCACCAATCATTGCCTTTATAGTGAAACATGGAAAAGCTACACAGACAGGAGCCCCATTCTGGGTAAAGGGCAAGCTATGGGGGCAACGTGGTTAATGCCATTGTGATTTCCTTCCAGCTCCAATTTGGGAGGAAAGCACAGCAAAGTGGTTCTGTGGATGAGCCCACAGAATAGCTTTGATCAGGGTCTGCAACAGAAAATGCAAAAGAATGATCCAGAAGACCACAAAATGTTGCCCGTTTACCACAAATAAAAAGCTTTCTATAAAGAGATAAGAACAGATTTCAAATTACACAATTCACATGAAAATTATAAATAAAATTAATATATTCTTGTACCCAACCTTAGGTTTGCTTCAAGGCTGAAATGTAATTCAATTTTCTAAATTTCTACAGTGAATTAAAACCATTAGACTTGATTTAGGACAAGTACAATAAAACAAAAATTAAAGACATAACACTATGTCTGGCTATTTACCTACTTATTCTGAAAATAGCAGACTTCATTTACCCTTCAGAATATCAGGCTTTCTGAAGCAAAAAAATCCTCTGCTTCCCTGTTTGGATTTCTTTTTTTCCTGAAATTTCAGACTTTAATCTGAGGCTGTGGAAAACTCTTAGTTGTTTTCTCAAGCCTTCACTTCCAGATTCTTCCTCTTACCGTCTGGAGTTCTGCCTTTGTTTTTAAGATGACTCACAATTTTTGACTTAGGTATTCTTTGTGTCCACATGACAAGGAGCATCTCTCCCTGGTGAAGATGTGGATTCTCAATTTGCAGTCTATACCAGGGGATGTTTTTTTGGGAATGGCTGAGTTTTTTTATTTTTATTTATTTATTCGATTTATATAGCCACCCATCTCACTTTTACATGACTCTAGGCAGAAGTTCTTAGTTCTTCCTGCTGACAAGGGTACCTGTCAGGCATGTATTAATTATTCCTAGCTCTGTTTGCTTTCTTTTAATTAAATAAATTAACTGCTAGACTTAAACCACACAGCACTAATCTCTAGGTTTTTTCTTCCCCACACAGGAAAGAAAATACTTATCTTTAGAGCAAGCAAGAAATAAGTGCTTCTATTACGACTGGCAAACTGAGACTAAACCAGGTTAATTTGTAAAATCTGTTCTTCATCAGAACACAGATATTTTCAGAAAACTCTATTGTGATTTGAAATTGGACTTCCATTTGGTTTTCAGTATTTGTAGCTTTATGAAAAACAATTTGTAAATAATTTCTTTCCCCAAAGAAACTCAGATGGTTACCATATATCTCTGGGTTTTTTTTTTTCTTTGAAGAGTATCTACCTTTCTTAAGAATTATTGGTGAACTGTTATAAATTGCTCTGTTGCTTCTTTGGTTAAATTAACTTTATGTAATTTTAAAATTAAATGATATATTAAATCTAAACTAATTTTAAAATATATCAAAATTAATAGGGCTGTTACATATTATAAGAGAGCCAGTCTGGTGTAGTGGTTAAGGCACCAGGCTAGAAACTAGGAGACCGTGAATTCTAGTCCTGCCCTAGGCACAAAGCCAGCTGGGTGGCCTTGGGCCAGTCACTCTCTCTCAGCCCTACGAAGCAAGCAATGGCAAACCACTTCTGAAAAACCTTGCCAAGACAATTGCAAGAACTTGTCCAGGCAGTCTCTGAGAATTGGACATGTTTGAACAGACTTAAAAAATGTATTACAAAGATTGGCTGGCTGCTTTCCTTAAGAAATACAGCTTGGCTTTACAGATGTCTGCAGGACCGTCCACTTCGACAAGAATTGGCCCAATCAATCAGTTCCAACAGAGAGAAACTTTTATTGATACCACATTTGAGGAAGGTTCGAAATGCTGAGGCAAGAAGGTGCTGCTTTTCAGTGGTAGCACTTATCCTGTGGAATAGCTTCCAGTTGAGATCAGGCTAGCCCCCTGATCGATATTTTGGAAGCTTTTAAAGATGGAGTTGTTTGTCGAGCTGTGCCCTTATTTTATCACACCATCTTTAACTTCTGTTTTTATTGTTTGTATTTTTATGTGTGGGTATTTGTTTATACTGTTTTTGTGTAATTTTGTACCATGGATGTTGTATCAGTTTTATATTCTCTGTAAGAGTCATTTGATTTGCAACAAGATAGAAATATGATAAATAAGTATATACTTATTCAGTTAAACAATCAATCGGTCAATCTGCTACACTCACTGCCAGTTCCTCTACAGGAGTGCTATATTTTTAGAATAACTGAGAGCACAAGAACATTAAGAGAAGGTAATATAAAAGAACAAAAGAGTTCTTTATCTGTACCTATCTTATCTGAAGTAAGTAGCAAATAGGTTATAGCTTACCATAGCTGATATATAACTGCAGTAAATTCACAGCATTATTTTCCATCTGCATTTCTTCAGAAAAGTTGCAATTTGGAATTCATCCCAGGGAATCATAAACACCCCTTATGACTCAGCTGTATATTCTATGAACAGTTGCAAAACTGACATGAGGAATCTAGATTAAAGCATTCCTGATAGATGTTCCTTCAGCAAAGGATAGTTACCTTGTCGTGGTGCTGGAGCTTGAGCACCTCAATGATGCCATGAGCTAAACCGTGAAGGGCCACCCAAGACGGGAAGGTCATGACAGAGAGGTCAGACTAAATGCGATCCCTGGGGAAGGTAATGGCAACCCACCCCAGTATTCTTGCCGTGAAAACTAAATGGATCAGTACAACCAGAGATATGTCGGTATACCATCGGAAGATGAGACCCCCAGGTCGGAAGATGGTCAAAATGCTACTGGGGAGGAACAGAGGATGAGTTCAACTAGCCCCAGACGTGATGACGCAGCTAGCTCAAAGCCGAAAGGACAGCTAGCGGCCGATGGTGCTGGTGGTGAACGGCGAATCCGATGTTCTAAGGATCAACACACCACTGGAACCTGGAATGTAAGATCTATGAGCCAGGGCAAATTGGATGTGGTTATTGGTGAGATGTCAAGATTAAAGATAGACATTTTGGGCATCAGTGAACTGAAATGGACTGGAATGGGCCACTTCACATCAAATGACCACCAGATCTACTATTGTGGACAAGAGGACCACAGAAGAAATGGAGTAGCCTTCATAATTAATAGTAAAGTGGCTAAAGCAGTGCTTGGATACAACCCAAAAAACGACAGAATGATCTCAATTCGAATTCAGGGCAAGCCATCTAGCATCACAGTGATCCAAATATACGCCCCAACCACAGATGCTGAAGAAGCTGAAGTAGAGCAGTTCTATGAGGATCTGCAGCACCTACTGGACAACACGCCTATAAGAGATGTTATTTTCATCACGGGAGACTGGAATGCTAAGGTGGGCAGTCAAATGACACCTGGAATTACAGGTAAGCATGGCCTGGGAGAACAAAACGAAGCAGGACATAGGCTGATAGAATTTTGCCAAGACAACTCACTCTGCATAACAAACACTCTCTTCCAACAACCTAAGAGACGGCTTTATACATGGACTTCACCAGATGGACAACACCGAAATCAGATTGACTACATCCTTTGCAGCCAAAGGTGGCGGACATCTATACAGTCGGTAAAAACAAGACCTGGAGCTGACTGTAGTTCAGATCACGGACTACTTCTTGCACAATTTAGAATCAGATTAAAGAAATTAGGGAAGACCCACAGATCAGCTAGATATGAGCTCACTAATATTCCTAAGGAATATGCAGTAGAGGTGAAGAATAGATTTAAAGGACTGGACTTAGTAGATAGGGTCCTGGAAGAACTATGGACAGAAGTTCGCAACATTGTTCAGGAGGCGGCAACAAAATACATCCCAAAGAAAGAGAAAACCAAGAAGGCAAAATGGCTGTCTGCCGAGACACTAGAAGTAGCCCAAGAAAGAAGGAAAGCAAAAGGCAACAGTGATAGGGGGAGATATGCCCAATTAAATGCAAAATTCCAGAGGTTAGCCAGAAGATATAAGGAATTATTTTTAAACAAGCAATGCGTGGAAGTGGAAGAAGACAATAGAATAGGAAGGACAAGAGACCTCTTCCAGAAAATTAGAAACATCGGAGGTAAATTCCAGGCAAAAATGGGTATGATCAAAAACAAGATGGCAAGGACCTAACAGAAGAAGAAGAGATCAAGAAAAGGTGGCAAGAATATACAGAAGACCTGTATAGGAAGGATAACAATATCGGGGATAGCTTTGACGGTGTGGTCAGTGAGCTAGAGCCAGACATCCTGAAGAGTGAGGTTGAATGGGCCTTAAGAAGCATTGCTAATGACAAGGCAGCAGGAGACGATGGCATCCCAGCTGAACTGTTCAAAATCTTGCAAGATGATGCTGTCAAGGTAATGCATGCTATATGCCAGCAAATTTGGAAAACACAAGAATGGCCATCAGATTGGAAAAAATCAACTTATATACTCATACCAAAAAAGGGAAACACTAAAGAATGTTCAAACTATCAAACAGTGGCACTCATTTCACATGCCAGTAAGGTAATGTTCAAGATCCTGCAAGGTAGACTTCAGCAATTCATGGAGCGAGAATTGCCAGATGCACAAGCTGGGTTTAGAAAAGGCAGAGGAACTAGGGACCAAATTGCCAATATCCGCTGGATAATGGAAAAAGCCAGGGAGTTTCAGAAAAACATCTATTTCTGTTTTATTGACTATTCTAAAGCCTTTGACTGTGTGGACCACAACAAATTGTGGCAAGTTCTTAGTGGTATGGGGATACCAAGTCATCTTGTCTGCCTCCTGAAGAATCTGTATAACGACCAAGTAGCAACAGTAAGAACAGACCACGGAACAACGGACTGGTTTAAGATTGGGAAAGGAGTACGGCAGGGCTGTATACTCTCACCCTACCTATTCAACTTGTATGCAGAACACATCATGCGACATGCTGGGCTTGAGGAATCCAAGGCTGGAGTTAAAATCGCTGGAGGAAACATTAACAATCTCAGATATGCAGATGATACCACTTTGATGGCTGAAAGCGAAGAGGAACTGAGGAGCCTTATGATGAAGGTGAAAGAAGAAAGTGCAAAAGCTGGCTTGCAGCTAAACCTCCAAAAAACCAAGATTATGGCAACCAGCTTGATTGATAACTGGCAAATAGAGGGAGAAAATGTAGAAGCAGTGAAAGACTTTGTATTTCTAGGTGCGGAGATTACTGCAGATGCTGACTGCAGTCAGGAAATCAGAAGACACTTAATCCTTGGGAGAAGAGCAATGACAAATCTCGATAAAATAGTTAAGAGCAGAGACATCACACTGACTACAAAGGTCTGCATAGTTAAAGCAATGGTGTTCCCCGTAGTAACATATGGCTGTGAGAGCTGGACTATAAGGAAGGCTGAGAGAAGGAAGATTGATGCTTTTGAACTGTGGTGTTGGAGGAAAATTCTGAGAGTGCCTTGGACTGCAAGAAGATCAAACCAGTCCATCCTCCAGGAAATAAAGCCAGACTGCTCACTTGAGGGAATGCTATTAAAGGCAAAACTGAAATACTTGGGCCACATAATGAGAAGACAGGACCCCCTGGAGAAGATGCTGATGCTAGGGAGAGTGGAAGGCAAAAGGAAGAGGGGCCGACCAAGGGCAAGATGGATGGATGATATTCTAGAGGTGACGGACTCATCCCTGGGGGAGCTGGGGGTGTAGACGACCGACAGGAAGCTCTGGCGTGGGCTGGTCCATGAAGTCACGAAGAGTCAGAAGTGACTAAACGAATAAGCAACAACAGATAGATGTTCAAGCATATCCAGTGAAGGGGACTACTGCTTTAGTGACCAAAGGATTTTGAAGGCATGATTTTTCATATACAAGAGCTTTGTTCTGTTACTTCTTTTTTGCCATCTCACACTGCAGAAAAATTATCTATACATTCTTACCATTTTCTAGCTGGTTAGTTCAAGGGCAATAAATTTATACCCAGTAGCTGTCCTGTTACTTGGGTTCATTGACATTCCCTGCCCTCTGTTCAGTAGGGTCCAAAGACATAGCCTTGGCTAACTGAAGTTGAGCATTTAGTTATTTTTTTATCTATCTATCTATCTATCATATTTTTATCACCACCCATCTCCCTCATACGAGGGACTCTGGGCGGTTCACAATATAACAGTTTAAAATTCAATAAAATCATAAATAATATCATTCATCCATAAATATCAATATCAATAAATAAATATAAAATGTAATGAGATCCAAGTAATGGCAGATCTAATACCACCCAAAGGGGAACAAGACCAGCCTCGGCAGGACTAGGGAATTATAACTATATAGTATTATCATAACTAGGGTTATGATAATCCTCTGGCATTAAGTGCTTGTAGTAAAAGCATGTTAAAATAGAGTCTGCTGTATAAAATATATGCTGAAGTACAAAATTTGCATGATGAACTTTTACAGTTAAACCACAGTTCCTTGGCACTACAGTCTTTGAAGATTATGACTTAGAGAAGTTGGTGGAATACATTGACTGGAAACCATTTTTTGATGTCTGGCAGCTTAGAGGCAGATACCCCAATCGGGGATTCCCTAAAATCTTTAATGACAAAGTAGTAGGTGAGTAGCATAATACCATTTTCTTAGGTGGAGGATCTAAAAACTAGGTTAACCATTATTTAAAATGCCTTCAATTTGTAAATATGCAAAAGAATTAGTGATGCAGATGAGACCAACATTAGATTTATCAGCCATGAAATGATTATGTAACACGTGAATTCATGTTGTCTTTATCTTGGCATAGATTGAACATAACTAATTCCATTAATCCAACTTGAGTTTTTGAAAGGCTTGTGATTAGCCATTCATTCAATCATTTTCATCTGCCATGGCAAGATATTCTTTTAGGCCACCTATAATAAGTGTGTGGCTAGAGAAGATTTACAAAATTGATTATATCTTCTCAATTTAATAAGAGAAAATTGTATGTTTAGGTACTATCTCTAGGAAATGTATTAACCTTCACGTACTCTTTCCTGAAATACTTATTTTAATACAAGTGCCTGCAGTAAACCTAACTATAAAGCTGTTGATAGTTCCACAACTATTGAACAGATGTTTGCAGTCACTGATCATGAAAGCAAAGTCAGTGATTTTAAGGTTGCAGTTACAAAAAAATCCAAACATTGATTACTTTTCTTTAAAAATGCTGGGAGTTTATTTTTTTTTGATGACAGGGTTGACACATCATGCTAAACCATATGACTTACTTAGTTTTGGCTTAGTATTCTGTCAGAACCCAACCACTATGGTTTATTCAACATGGTTTTTGCAGCCGTTACATTCTTACCATTTTTTGTTCCTTTATTAGGAGAAGAGGCAAAAAACATCTACAATGAAGCTCAAAACCTGCTGAAAAGTTTGATTACAGAAAATAAACTTAAAGCCAAAGGTCTTATTGGGTTTTGGCCAGCTCGAAGCATCAAAGATGACATTTATTTATATGACACAGAAGAGGAGGTAGAAACTTTGGAACCAATAGCTAAGTTTTATGGCTTACGACAACAGGTGTGACTTGATGATATTGAAATGTTATTTATTTCAAATTGCAAGCTTGAATTTGTTTTTAAGCATTTCCTAATTATGATTTGTGATTATGTAGACAAGAGCAGGTAAGTTGGGATCCACAGATGTATGACTAGAAAGTTCCTAAATTCCAACCTCCATAATGGTTTGTCAGGAATTATGAGATGCGGAAGTATTTGGAGGGGACAAGATTGCTTGCCCCTGAGAGTCACAAGCTATACATTCATTTTATAGTAATTTATGTATTTTATCAGCCTGAAAGCATTGTTTTTAATCTGAAAAACATGTAGAGCTTTTCAGCTAAAGAACCTGCAAATGTAACTTACGCAGCCATTGTATCTTAATTCAGATGATCTCTCTCCCTCTCTCCATAAAAGTCTACACAGGATCATTTATCTGCTAGATTGTCCCCATATTAAACCTGCTCATTTATGGAGATGCAATAATGCAACCTCCTACCTTGTCTTTAAAATCAGTTAAAAATGGAATATTTATATAAGAAGCCAGAAAAAAAGATTACTGCATTTATATAATATACCTTCACTGTGTGTGTGTGTGTGTGTGTGTGTGATGTGAAGATAATTATCTTAAAAAGTTAGCAAAATGATAATGATACTTTCTGTAAGCTTATGAACATGTATGATAATAGTTTAAAACATTGGCATTTCATAAGCGAGGGAACTGTAGTAATTGGATTTTGGATACTTATTGGAAATGTTGTGTAGAATATGTGGAAAATGAATCTTTCTGTGGATTCTAAATATATTTAAATTTTTGAAAAGATAGTCTCCAGCTTATCCAATGAGGGGACCCCACCACCTTTCTAAGTAATTGGTTCTTGTGTTGAATCGTTCTTACTGCAAAGAAGGAGATTTTTTTATGTTCAGCCAGAATCTGCCTTCCTGTAACACAAGTCCATAATTTTATATCTCATAGTCCAGTACAGTAAGAAACATGCCTTGACTGTTTCTGTGACATTCAGGACTTTGAAGAGTGTTATACTGTTAGAATGATACATTCCCAATTCCTTCAAAATCTCTTTATTGGAATTATTTTCTAGTTCCTGATCATCCTTGTTGCCTGGTCTGAATTCTTAAAATTGTGGTCTTCTGAACCAGATACTGTAATCAAGGTGGGATCTAACCCATATAGAATGGAACTTTCTGTAACTGAAATTGCATTTGCCTTGCTGATACGCTATACTGCTGACTCAGTTTGGAATTAATGTGAATTGTGTGAAAGGGAAATCGTGTGATTATCAGGAGCTTCCCACTTCTCCTCCCACAAATGTCTGCAAGTCACTGTGGATCCAGAAAACCACTATGTATCTCATTGTCTGTATTATACTTAGGTCTTTTCTATTTAACGTTTTGCTCAATTTATCACTGTAGGTTGAAAAAGACTCTGCTTCCACAGATCCCTATTATTGCCTGTCTGACTTCATATCCCCCCTGGAGTCTGGTGTTTCTGACTACTTGGGGCTCTTTGCTGTGGCATGCTTTGGAGTAGATGAGCTGTGTAAAGAATATGAGAAACAGTCTGATGACTACAATATTATCATGGTGAAAGCACTAGCAGATCGGTTAGCAGAGGTAATATATTTTGTAGCTGAATCTTGGCCAGGTCTTAGTTTTTTGTTTTTTACATGATTCTGATTATTTTTATGCATGTATTGGAAGGAAGGAAGGACGGACGGACCTGCTCTTTTGGAAGCAGAAGGCTATTATCTGTATAGTAAATGTATTGGGGTAAAGGATAACTTACATATCCAATGGTGTCATTTACGATAGAGGTCTTATTGATACTTTGGAAACTTCCATCGGCAAAACAAAGAATAAATCAATTTTTATTGTTTATAATCCTCTCCCAGTACCCACCAAATCTACTTCAGAGGGGAAGGGGATCCTTTAGAACATCATAAGCAGGAGGCATGGAGTCTGAAGGAGACATTTTGTTTGCATCTGTGCACATGTGTGGGAAATCAGTGGATCAATTAAAATGTCCTGCTTCTAGCACAACAGTGAGCCTGCAGCAAGTGCAGGAATATCTTTAAATAAGAGCCATGAAGTATTAAGATAACAGATATAAGTAATGATAAATTGAGAGCCAGCTTGGTCTAATAGTTAAGATGCTGGACTAAGAGTGAGGACACCTGCATTCTACTCCTGCCTTAGGCCCAGCAGCCACTGAGAAGTTCTCTCAATGCTAGGAAGAAGGCAGTGACAAACAATTTCGAAAAATATTACCAAGAAAACTGTATAGACTTCTCTGTGTAGTCACCAGGAGTCAAGATTGAGTTGAAGGCATGCACACAAAGATAAATTAAGTAGTTGGACAAAGCATCACTAAAGATAGAGCTTGCTTTTGCTTGTTTCTAAGGCATTTGCAGAGGAACTTCATGAACGCGTTCGGAAAGAATTCTGGGCTTATTGTAAAAACGAACAGTTGGAATTTTCAGATCTGCGTAAGATAAGATATGATGGCATTCGCCCAGCACCCGGTTATCCATGTCAACCCGACCACACTGAAAAAATCACTATGTGGAGACTTGCCAATATTGAGGAAGCTACAGGTATCTTTCAAAGTTTGGCTAGGAAATTCTATCTTAATTTTTTTTTTAATACCTGTTCTGTACTTTGAAATAGGTGAGGGGAGAAATTATAAATGCTTTGTTTCATTTTTATTGTCTCCCTTTTATGGTCTCAGATGTTTATAAAAATGAGTGAATGTCCATTGAGTTCACCACCTCTTCAGACTTGGTAAATGAGTTGTCCCAGTGGGAGAGTGTAGGGCCAGGATTGTGTGCATGGCCCCATCCTCTGTCTACTATTAAATCCTCATCTGTTTTTAGTGAATGCTTGAAGAAGGCTCCCTTGTTTTTCATAAATTCACAAAATCACATTCAGTATATTGATCATTCTCTAAATGATTGTACATCTGATAAATTATAATGGTGATTTGGACTAGATTTTGACAGGAAAGTGAGCTTCCAAAGAGTTTCTCGCTGATAGGAATTTTGAGTCAGAGATTTCTGTAATTCGGCAATTCTTAACCACAATAGAACATATCTCCTCTTTTGGGGGAGATGGGCGGTGATGAAATTTGATAAATAAATAAATCTTCCTAAAGAGCCAACATGACTGCTTTTCTTTGATTCTGACAGGTATTCAGCTAACCGAATCCCTAGCAATGTTCCCTGCCTCAGCAGTGTCTGGTCTCTACTTTTCCAACCCGGCATCTAGGTATTTTGCTGTTGGGAAAATATTGAAAGATCAGGTAAGGCCTTTCTGCTATTACAGAAATTGTACTGAAAAGGAGAGAGCTAGAAATGGGAATCAGATCACAAAAGAGATACTTTGAATACCAGATCCTTTAGACCAGTGCTTCTCAACTTTAAGATGCGTGGACTTCAACTCCCAGAATTCCCAAGCCAGCATTAAAGTTGCCGAGGTTGAGAAACGCTGCTTTAGACTATTCAGTATCACATTTGAGCTCTAAAGAACTGATTTTACATGTATTAACAGCACCAGTAATTCTTGTTAAATATTGGAAATTGAGCAAACTGGGGACAGGGTTTAGAAATCTGTAGTTAAACACCAAATTATATTGCAAATGTGGAGGCCGGTTATTGGTTATATTGGCAGAAAATTACTAATGTATTATTTGGATCTAGAATTTATGAAATCCTAACCTTGACTTATTTTAGATGCAGTAAGAGTTAGTGTTGCTTGTAGTATCAAACATTACAACTGAAAGTTTTAAAAGTTTATAGTTTCTTACCTGAGAATTTAAACATAGTTTTGTGACTAAGAATTAATCCCATTTGAATTTTCTAAATTTTGGAGTATCTTTGCCATTAGACAAAGCTTCTGTGTGGCCTATATTTATATAAAAGGAGTATGAGTAACCAAGTGAGACCAGAGTTATATTTATTTTATAAAGAATATTCAACATGAAATATGCCAATGTGAAAAAATAATAATCTCTTCCCAAGTTCACTCAATTCAGTTAAAGGGATAATTGGGGCCAGTTGTGTGAACATTTATTTAAACGATCAGAGCTGATTTAAGCCAGCCCTGCCATCCATCCTCCATCTCACAAACTTGGCTCCTCTCCTCATAGTGAAGTTCTCACCACAAATCTAGAATCATGCCTTGCACAAAATTACTTTCTGAATAATTCATAAAAAGGCTGATGATGCCTGTCGGTTTGGAAAAGGCTATAAAACCATATCTAAATCTCTGGGCTCCATTTTTTCAAGTATATCCAAATCACTTCAAGAGTGCAGATAGCACCAGAGATCTACAGGCTTTTTACACCTTGGCTAAAGTTAAGTGTTCATGAATTCACCATCACAAAACTGCTAGATAAAAATAGGGTTTATGAGAGAAGAATAATTTGGAAGCCATTGTAATTGTGGTTGTCTCATGTTTGCCAAAAATCACCTGGATAATACTCCAGATTTTGGCAAGAATGTTCTATGAACAGATGAGTCAAATGTGGAACTTTTCATACTACATGGGTACCATTATGTCTGGGAGAAACCAAACACTGCATTCCATAATGTAAACCTTATACCAGCTATTGAGCATGGATGAGGATAACTTGCTTTCTTTGAAGGAAGCATAAATTCTGCTTCGTATCAGAGAATACAAAGACTATCAAAGAATACAAAGATATAAAAGAATATCAGGCCATCTCCCCATCAGCTGAAACTGAAGCATACACGTTCAGGTAGTGATTCCAAATATACGTCAAATCTACTAGAGAATGTATGAAGAACAAATCCAGTTTTTTGGAATGGCCAAGCCAATGTCTAGAACTAAAGCTGCTATAAGTATTATGGCAGGACCTGAACTGAGCAGGTCAGGCTAATAGTTCAGTTGAATAGAACTAATCTGCCATGGAGGAATGTTCCCCCTCTTCTTACCAGTAATGTGAAATAATCAGACTCACAAGAGAAGAGAACAATAAACTGCCCTTCCTAGACATACCCTTCAGTGAAGAAAGCAGTGGCAAACTACAAACCCAAATGTATCAGAAAACAGTACACACTGATCAAGTACTCTACTATTACAGTAACAACCCAATAGCACACAAAATAAGCTTTATAAGAACTCCCAGTCAGAAAACACAATGAAAACTCTTTAATTTCACAATACACTGACAAATTCAACTATAATTTTGGTTGGGATACTGTAGACATCTTAGACCAAGCCAGATCCAAAAATGTAAAAGAATTCTTAGATGCATGGCACCCTGCTGAATTGGCCATTAACAGGCACGTTGGGATAAGCACCATCCACAAACCATTTAAGTAATCTGCAAAAGAGAGGCAAGCTCAGACAACACCAAGAACCCAACAATTCGATAGATAGATAGATAGATAGATAGATAGATAGATAGATAGATAGATAGATAGATAGATAGGACTGATGACCACCAGCAGATACCATTTGGCTTCATTTTTATTCCAGCTAAAGGTGGTACAACTGGTTGTTTTATCTAAGGGAGGGGGGGATTAGTTTTTTTACACTGACCAGGGCATGTTGAACAACTTTATTCATGAAACAAATAAAAGCATAAATTGTCATTTGTTCACTGAGACTCTGTTTATATATCAGTAGGACCTCCAAGAAGTTCTGATAACATTAATTGCCAAAGATAAGCCAAAAATCCCAAGAGGTACAAATATTTTTTCACAGAATTGTAGCGGAATTATAAAATAGTTTTCTGTTCAGAAAAAAAGATGAAATGTAATTTTCCTGATATTTTGATCAGTGTAAGATGTGAAAATTAAAATGCTAATTTAGTCATCCTCTTATTTGTTCTATAGATTGAAGACTATGCCCTAAGAAAAAATATGCCTGTGGCAGAAGTCGAAAAATGGCTTGGACCTATTCTTGGATATGAATCAGAATAACAAAATGGGATGATTGTTTGCGTGGTAATCAGCTGATATCCATAACAGAAAACATTCACAAGCAAAATAGGGAGTGTGTGTGTATGTGTGTGTGTATGTGTTGGGGGGCAGTATTGTTTCTCTATATTATACTGTCTAGCAGAGTCTACCAGTCTTGGGGAACAAATGTGGGAGAAAATTGCCCTTCCTCTTGTTTTCTGATTAAATTTAGTATCAATGCACAAGAAACAACTATTCCGTGGGGAACACTTCAAATGATTACTCAGGGCAGCTATCTTCCATGGAAAAAAAAATTAATACCTAATTGTAGATTGTTTTCCACACCACATCAGACCCACAGTAAACTGTAAAATAACAAACCTAAAACAAAATTCTTAGATGTGAAGTGTATCTCTCAGTTTTGGGTACCTTGGGAACTCATGTTGTCCCATTTACATGCATATGCATGTTACCATGAGCTATTTCAAATAAATATACTCTTTTCTTTCTAAATTTAAGATTCTAATTGGATTTGGGGATTTGATGTGTGTATATGAAATATCCTTTGTTCCTGGTGTCTAAAGTTCATCTTGTTTAATGGAATAGTTTGTATTGCATGGAAAACTAACCCAGATATTATACTAAATCTGTAATTCACTTCACTGCCTTCACCTTCTGAGAATATAGCTGCTGGGCATTGTTTTATAGCCATAAGAATAAGCTCAACAAGTATTTGCACTGATAAGTCCCTCTGTTTGGGAGTATTACTGATATTTAATGAAGTTGTATATGTATTTAATAGGTTATGATAGAACTTTAGATTCATTTGGAAGAGGTGCTTCAGAATGTGTTGGGCTGTCAATGCAGCTTGTCTGCAATTCATAGCAGTCACTTCTTTCCAGAAGCATGGGATCAGGGAAAAAGACCCAGTTGTTTCAATGAGACTAGGCACATCAGTTACCTTTGCACTCTCATGTATTCTGAAGCACTTTTTCCCAATTGAATCCCAAGCATTGCATAGCTTTAATATTTAATAGCAAATTGGGTCAGAAATCAGATATGTATAATGTGGGACATTAGTACGCGCCTTGATTCTTATTTCCTTCTTGATATACTGGGCTGTATGTCTGAATAGTAGAGAAATATGAGCAAAAGGGCCAACAATAGAGTCACCTCCCAATTTCAGGAGACTTCTGTATGCATTCACCTAAACACTTCTAGATGATATGGAGTTGTATTTGTGTGTGCCCTTCAGACTTTTCCACTTAAATTGTGGTGATTGGGGTATACAGGGTACCCTCTGTCATTCTTGTGTTGACTTGTCTTTGTTCTAAATAATCTTCTTGATTGCTCATAATAGCTCAACTATTTACTCTTGTAGACCCAGGAAAATCATGCTCTTTTTGGAACTTTTATAATATCTATTTGTAATTATACTCACAGGTGGCTAAGCCTTCTGCTCTGTTACTACAGAAATGTGCTCTATTATTTCTATGTTTTGTTACATACCAAGAGCTGCCAAAACATTAGATCACAGATCTTTAGATTTTTACATGAAGATCACAGTACCTTATGCCACTACCATAAGGAGGTCAGTTTCTTGAAATCTCCACTATTTTTTTTTTGCTATCAAATTGCCTTTTTGCAGGCCTCTGTGATCATGTGGATGTATCATTAGCTGAAGGACTTAAACTAGTACTGCTAATACTTTCACAATAGGTTTTCATACATTTTATTTTCTGGTTTTAATTTGAGGAAAATGTTTGTTCATGGTAGACTACAATTCATTTGTAGACTTTGATAGGTGCTCTCTAGGGCCTTGATAAAACTAAGTTAATTAAATTTACATTTCTTTAGCCTTAATGAAACAAGTTATGAGTATTCATTCAGACAGATTCCAGTCTCAGATTCTGTAAATCTCAAACAACAAACTTAAGAGTAGAACTTAACTGGGAGGTCTTGAAAAATCAAATAGGTTCCCTTGCCACCCCCCAAAAAAACCTGATGAAATGTTTCAAATAGTTCCTACAACACTTTCTTCTTTAGTACATACATGCCTCAAATTGCCAGCCAGATTTTATGAATAGACTAAACTGGGTGAACCATGTAGCAAATCATGTTTACTGTTGACTTCCTTGTTTAGATTGCTGCCTGAAAGGAATGGAGGCCAACCAGTGGCCTGCATTCCTTCCCTGAAACAGCCCAGTCACAACGTCCCAATTATCTTCCCATCTCCTCCAATCAATTACTATATCAGTATTTCTTCCTAGTGCTCCATTCCCAAGTATATCAGCCTGAATCCTGATTGGTGTTATGCAGGCAAGAGTTTCTTGGTTTGTAAAGCAGTCCCTAGATCCTACCCAGCTGTTTATGACAGAAGGACTATTATTTGCACAATTTTTTATATTATATGGTTTGATATCTCTGTGTCAGATTATGATTAGCTCATCAGACTTCCCACCATGATATTTATTGAATAATGTTAATATTCTTTACTGGGCTTGTACAGGATTTAGCACCACCAAATTTCAAATAAAATCTCTTGACTAAAGTGTGCTTTGGGATTCTTTTGTTAACTTCTTCGGTGTCCTGTATACCTTTGTCTTATTAATTTCCATAAATGTTCACTGTGTAGTAGAAGTATACATTATTTTGAGCTCTGACTGTTGAATGAATGTCTTCACTATTCTGCTGTTTCTTATGTTTCTGCAAAAAACTGACAGATGGGTAAGCGTGCCTTGGCAAACAAGCTCTCTGTTGGATGTTAAAATCAAATTCCTATGCTTGCCTCCTTATATCTATCATAGTTGAAGTGGGAGGGCAGATCTTTTGCAGGAAGGCTGGCACTTTTCCCACCACTTTTTTCTAGTTCTTCAAGGGTTGCAGGAGACATGTCTTGTGGCATAAGACTGTCAGAGAACGAGGAAAACTAAGCATTTTTGACTTTTTCTTTTGGATTTTTTAAGGGGAGGTCGGCTCAGTGCTTAAAAACAGATGTGCTAAAACTTGCAGTCTTAATGCATCTATTTTTAACCTGCAAGTGCAAAAAAAAAGTAATAATTCACTCTGCCATCATTTTTTATTTTTTTCTGGGGCTCCAAAGAATTATTATAAATAAACTGAATGCTAGAGACCTTGCATCTTTCTTTGCAGCAAACTAAGTGTCTTTTTTAAAAGGCAAGTAGGACTTACTTTAAATTAGAGGTACAGAGAAGCAGTGTTGTAAATAAGATATTAGAGGCTTAGCATTTTGCTTTCTAGCTTTCTAGCGGTCAGAAGTCACAAGTTAAGACACTGGGTTTTCTATGCTATCTTTGTTGCCTCCCATTTTCTAAAAACCCTTTCATTTGTGTAATTGCAGGGCTTTATCCTTGGCAGTTCTTAATCACTGGTTATTTTTTCCTTCTGATTCTGGCTGACCTCTTTCCTTAAGTAGTGCTTTTGTGAGAGACTGCAAGGTTTATGTACCTAACTTTTATCCAAAAATTCAAATTAGATTTCTCCAGCTATCTTCACTGGCATTCCTGATTATCCCATTACTTGGCTACTACTGCAGGGCTCCACTCTTGAGGGCTTTCATGATCTTCCATTTTCACATATTAACTGTATGTTTGTGAATACATTATGCCATTAAATTGGATTTGAGAATGTCTTGTTCAAATCTCTGTGATGGCTTGTCAGAGCAAATGAAGCGAGGATTCCATCCCATGTGAGCTTCACCGGATATATACAGTAAATGTACATTATTGCAGTTTGAAAAGCTGTGGACAGGGTGGTGGATTTGGAAATTACTAAAAACCTCTATTTAAATCCTTCCTGTGTCATGAAACTCACTGAATACCATAAAAAGAATTGCTGTCTCTCAGCCTAACCTAGCTCAGAGACTAATCCATGTACATTATTCATGAAGAAGAGTGAAATGCATGGGATAAAATTATGTTTCAGCACAACCAAAATCAGGATTAAAAATATGCTACCCTTACCAGTGCTGCTTTAATTGCTATTTTAAACTTCTAACTCAAATTGAAGTTTAACTTGATTTAATGAATTTCCATCTGGCAAGGACTTTCTCAGCTGTAAAGCATTCACAAGGTTTCATAAAACTGGAAGGAATTCTCAGGGAGTTGACATAGTGGAAAGTGTTGGCATTTCTTTGTTTTTTTTGCCTGGACCAAGCCACTAGGTTACCATGGTAATTGAGTACTTCCTTAAGTATTGGCAGGGTGAGGAGGTCCAACTTAATTGTCCTCAATTTGGATGTTAATAGCTGCATTGCCTGGGGGAGGGCGGCTTGCCTGGGCTTGTTAGTTTCCGTTTCCTTTCTACCTGCCTTCCTCCCAGCCCTCTCTGAGCGCATGTGAATGCACAGCTTGAAAATATGTTTTTGTGCTTTCTGTAAATAAATTTATTTTTATAGAAATGCCTGGTGTGTGATTTTTCTGATCTCTCGGGCCAAATGCTTTCTAGCACTCTGACAGAAAGTGTGTCTGGTTATCAGTGGAATATGAAACTTAACACAACTGGTCCTTCTAAATCTGTAAACACTGTTGTGATGAAGAAGGGAAGAGAAAAAAAAAATCCAAGTTTATTAGTTTCTTTCACCCAATGAAAGTTAGCAATTTGCTGCTGAATTGCAGTGATACAGTCCTGGGCAGTTCTGGGGCATAACAAAATTGGGGTTAGGAGGGCCATGTGCAGACTTACGGAGTCCCTAATTTTCTTCAGAGTTTATTTAGTCAATACCTATAGTCAAACTACTGGCAATACTGCCCACAAAATGCCATCCACACACAATCAAATAAGGCTGTATAAATTTCTAAAATGAAATAATAAAAGATACTAATATTTCATCTAGTCTGCTTCTGCTAAGAATACTTTTGACATTTTTTTTGCAGTTTAGTAGTGTAAGACTTAACCATGTATAGATATATATTTTAAAATTATTAGCTAGCATAAAATGGCATCTGATGTTATTTTTCTGTTAATGGTTTAGTATAAGCTGCTAAAGTCTTTGAAGGAAAGATTAAGAACAAATAATATCACAAAAGCTAGTAGCACTGTTACTGATCTGGCTTGCAGCCTGATGGATGAAAGTATGAGTCTCAGATTCAGTTCATAAATACTTTATACTGTATATGGAGTTGGGTTCTTGGAACACTGTTGCAACAGCAGAACTTGAAACTAACTGTACTTTCTCTCAGTAGTAGAAATTGAGTGAATTCTAAGGAAAAAGAATCAGCAACTAGAATTTTCCAACTTCTGCTTTGCATTTTTGTACATATGATAGTATGTGTATCATTTGCTAGGCAAAAACCATGCCTAGTGCTGCTAAATTATGGCTCCCATTAGTTTTCTGGATTAACTTTTTTATTTTGCTAGAACTATGTATTACATGAAGAAATCCATAGTTGCTGCACCTCCTTTGTTAAATATGGTTGGAATCAGGTAGGTTCTAGGGGAAGATATGGCTGATTGGATGTGAACATTCTTTCTACAACTCCTTTCCTGAACTTTAAGAGAGGGAAAAGGCAGTGATGAACAATGTTACTCATATTTGGGACCTATTAATTGGAAGAAATACCTTACTTTGGAGGAGGGGCAGAGTTGAATGCCCCTTGTTGTATTTTTGTCATTCAAATGTTTTCTTTCAAATTTCTTGCTTTTGAATACACCAGTGTTCAAAAGGCATATACCAATTTTCCATCATCTCTTGCACTTTAGATGTATTGGGTGCACAACTCTCAGAAACCATAGTCAGCATGTCTAGTTGGGTGATGGGAGTTGTAGTTTCAACATGCTTGGAAGCACAGATTTAGAAAGGGCCTTTGTCTACAATGTGCATTACAGATTCACATGGGATGGTATTTAAATTTCTTTTACATAGGAATGCTATTGATTATCCATATGGTAGAGATATCCTACAGCAGAATTCTCTATTTCCATGTGGAATGAGTTTGAAAATTTAATCTAAAAAATGTACCTTGTCTCTCTAATTCCAAAATACACACAAGTATTTCAACATGCTGTTTTCAGTCTGTGAAATCGGGACATTAAAATTCTAGCTCCAGGCTAACTTGCATCTTACGATCTCCTTTGCCTTGAAAAAGCCACTCAGCTTTGCAGTCTCTTTTCTCTAGCTGTTCCTCCACTAGACTAATCAAACTTTGTCCACTGCTATTTAGTTCAGACCTCACTATTCTCCATCGGTGTTTGCCTTTCCCTTTAATAACTAGCAAAGCTATATTCTAGCTATGATTTATATATACTGAAAGTGTCAAAGGGGATAGTGATTTAAAATGAGAATGTCTTGAAATGTTTTAATGTTCTGCAGCATGGTAGTAGTGCAATTATTTGAGGACTACTAACATACTACTTAGCAATTTCTATCTGCCAAGTTTTCAAAGCACATTTTTATGTGCAGCTAACTTGTGCATTTCCTCCCATTAAAGGCATTATCTGTACATTGCTTTGTTGTACTATGCTAGACATTTTAAAATGTTCCCTGACTACAAGAACATGGGGGAGGGTAGACAATCAGATTTCTCTCCTGCAGCCCACAGAATCACTGCCATTGTTCTGGAGGGTTTTCCAAATCAGATACTGGAGATACAGAATACTTCAGAGGGGAGGAGAAATCAGCTGGAATCACCTTCCCTTTCATCCCCAGGAATATTACATTCTGCTATATGTAACTGGATGTTACATTGCTATATTACCTATTCATATTACAGTGACTAGAGAGCCTTATGGTTTAAAGCTCTCTAGAGGCTGAAACCATGGAGAAAATCAGATGTCAACACACCTTAATAAGTATATAATTAGCTCCAATTAACACATCTACAGATTGTTACATACATTTCATGTACAATTAGCATCTGTGAAGGTTTAAAAAATGCATTTGTACTTTTCATACTATTTTGGCCTTTACCCTCTTGCCTAAAAGCTTGTGTCCAAATTATCTGTATATGCAAGTAACATGTACAGGGTTGAGAGGAGTTCTGAAATGTTAACTATATGGAAATCAGCGAAGTCAGATAGGCTGTTAACTGCATTCTGGATTTCTGAATCAATATAATGAAAATTCAAAAGGTTAGTGAGTTTCTACTGATGAATTTGTAAGCTTTAATGCATGCCTGTATCATACGCATGAATCAAGATCTGTGTTTCAGTGAAGCCAAGTTATTTCACATTATACGTCCCTTGATTAGCCCAATTAGACATCCATGAATTCTAAGTGCAGCCAAGTGCAGCAGAATGTGGCAGAGAGAGCTTTGGTCACCAAAGTGCAGTGGCTACTACACTCATTTGGAAAGGAGTTTACAGTACATGTAGAGCAGAAGCTACCAGAAAGTTAGCCAAGCCACAGTGTACAGATTAAAGGTCACATTCTATATTTGTAATCTAAAATTCTGATTTGGAAAAAGACCACCAAGGAAGCCAGTACACAATTAAAACATCAATTACTGTATATTTTTAAACCCAAGATGTTCATCAGTATAAACAGAATAATCAGTAAAAGTGGAAAATGATTGCTAAGGCTAGGAGAATTCAAAATGAGAACATAATTACCTTTCAATAGGCCTCCCTAGTTGGTGGAAGATTAGTGACAAAATCAAGTGGGTCTTTCTAAGGACATTTCAAAGCTGCAATCATGTCTGAAGAAAAAAAAAAGGTCTACTTGATTTTCATGTAAGAGCTAGGAAACATTTAAAAAGTCCTCCAATATGATCTACATGTCTGGGTAGATACAAAACCATTCGGGCTTTAAAAATCTAAAGCGCTTGTAATTTGGCCTAGAAATAAGTTAGGAGTGAATGGCTATAAAATAATTTAGAAGCAGTATGTCCTAGTTACTCTTGTTGTTTTTCAAATTCCAAATAATTTTCTAAATTCTTTTAAAAAGGAGATCCACCCTGCCCAATTCCTACATACAGTTGTGATGGGTTTCTCCGAACAAATCAAGATCCAACAGCACTAAGGAAATAGTAGGTTCTTGGGTGATATCCATGTCAACAGTATATTCCAGCATGCCATAGTTAAGGTTATGAAGCATGAATATTTTAAAAATCTCTTGTGCTGATCTAAAAAACATTGCTATTCCATGCAGCAAATTTAGATTGGATAGATAATACAATTTATGTCTTTTTATATCCTTTTCTTGATTGTTTAATATATCTGCTATATTTCCTGTGCTGTGCTCAGAACTGGGGAGAATAGTGACTTCACCCAGAAGGGAACTCTTTTTAATCAGGATGATGTTTTTCACTGAGTTGTGAACAAAATTCTACTCAGGCTGATTGTCTGAAATACCCTAATTCCATTTGCATTTGAGATAATCAACTAATATCACTCAGAAGTGGAAAAAAATCTGGTTCAGTTGACATGGTAATTAGTGAGGTTATATAATCTCTATCTACCAATCAGTTGTGTTTCTTTTTCCTGCATGAGATATAATTCTTACTGATTTTTTTTACATGTCAGTGCATAATCCCAGAATTTGTCCTTTTTTAATGCTGCATGGGAAGATTGCAGGAATAAGTACAGTATCATTTCCGCCCTGTGTAAAAAGCAGATTATATAAACAGAGTTAATAATAATTAATGCCTGTAGATAGTCCTGAAGTTCTTAGCAAGATATGAAGAAAGAATGCCATGTTTTGCTGAACAGTATCTATGGCCAGAAACCAGCAGAGAGATGTGCAGTTAAGGTCCACTAGCTGGGTAGAATTTATATAACTGTACCTAGATATTAGTCATGGACAATGATATCTGTATAAAAGTAAATCTCAGACTAATAGTAGTCTACACATAAGCAAGCATTCCCAACCAAAGATTAAAAGTGCTTGCTTAGTGTGCTATTAATATTGTTGGCTCAAGACCTAAACATATGACACTATCTAGATAATCACATTGATTGCACCTAGCTTTTTGATTAAAATATTTAGAATTGCACTGTAAGTTGTTTTAAGCATGGGCTTGATTCTTCTGGTAATTTCATTAATGCTGAGACATTATAATATAAAATATATTTATAAATATTAATTAGAAGAAAATTAGGAAGAGTAAATGGTCATAAATATTAAAATGTAAGTTTGTCAAATGTTAGCATTCTTTATTTAGGTTAAAAGGTCCATGTGGGTATTTGCATAAAACATTACAGTCTCCTGTTTGCTAGCCACTGCCTTTTACAAAGTTAGATTTACCATATCTTTAAGTACTTTCACTGCCATTTTACAATTGGGAAAATTGATCAATTGGGAATGACATGGCATTGGCACTATGTAACTTTGTTGTCAGTGTAGAATCTCTGCCACCTTATTTTGTTTAAACTTGTAGTCTTCCAAATTGTAGACATATTTTTACTTCATAGGTATAGTCTTATTCCTGTGAATTTTTGAGCCTTGGTAGATAAAAGTCTGTTACTATGCTAATTTCTTCTCCAATTGCATGGGTTGATATGGCCTATTGACATACTTTTAACCTTAAAAAAAATTGAGCAACAGACTGGCTTTTCAGTCTTCTTTCAGGATGTTTCTTGAGTCTTCCTTGCTACAATTCCCCAAATTGCTATCATCAGCATATCAGATAGTTGAGGTTTATTCCAGCACTTTAATTCCAATTTCTATTTCTTCTCATTCAGCATTTCTCATTAAATATTCTGCATATAAGTTAAATAAGTTAGTGGATGGTATGCAACCACGCTACCTTCTTAATTTTGAACCATTGAGCAGCTCCATAGTCCATTCTCATTGTTGTTTCCAAATCATCAAACTCTTTAGTAGGTAGATAAAGGTGGCCTGGTACACCCTGGACTTCTAGCATTTCCCCATCATGCTGGATGTTGGTGTCACAACTGAATGCATTAACAATATACATTTATACCACATTCTAATGTTAACAATATCATAAAATGGTTTACATAGTAAAACATTTTAAAGAAACATTGTTAAAATATATTAAAATTACATTGAATTAAACCTGATAGAAAAATGTATGCTAAATTTGGAGAAAATGTTCATACAGGAAATTTACGTAAACATTTATCTATGCGGTAGCCCATTTTCAGATGTGATTGGCATTATCCTCTGAATATGGCTGAACTGGAAAGAAATATTCCAGAATATGTTTATTAGAAATTGTAGTGCCAATATACTAGAAAAGGCACCAGGTTGAGAGAGGGCTGTTTGAGAGAGGGCTGTTTGGGAAGAAAAGCAATTACCTTGTAATTTGGTTCTTAAGGGCTGTAACTGTCTATTTGGATTATATTTATGGGAAGGACAGCAGTACTAGGTCCCTTTTCTTAGTGGAACCTGCAACAAAATGTTGCAGTATGGAGTGACTTGAGGGAACCAACCAGCTATGCTTTATTCTAAGATACACCACTGAAATCTCAACCACAATCCCACTTCTATATTTTGTCCCCCAAGCAGTCAATGTTCCATGGCTACTGAGTATGTTTCATGAGAGCTAGAAACCTTTTGAATGATTTTAGACAGCTGGTAACTCTTCATCTGCATGGGTAATGCCATTTTTACTACTACCCCAGGACAACAAAAGCTGTAGTATGTGTTGGGGAGGCGGCTTAAAAGCTCTTGTTAGGCAGTGAAGTGAGTGGCTGGACATCACTAGGAAGAAGGCTGGCTGGCTGGCAACAGAGTGAGTGGGTGGGTGAACATCTGTATAACTTTGTCCTCCTGTTCCATTCATTTAATTTGCTTTTAATTTTTTGTGGACATTCTATAGACACAGAACAAATTCAGTCTACTGTGTACTATTTGGGTGTTCCCCACTTTTAGGCTTTTCTGTATTCCTGCAAACGGTGGTGTTATTCCATGTCTGCTAATGCCTCTTTCTTTGTGGCCATTTTGTTTGCATAAGGGTAGATGGCTCACAGGAGAATTAATCTGGAATGAGAATAAAAACTGATTAGCAGAGCACTAGCTCTCAGCTCCTTTGTGAGAGATTTAAATAGAGAAGGGAATAATGAATACACCTACTCAGACAACAATGAAAATCAGATTTTTTTTCTTGCTTGGAATAGCTATATCAACTATAAGGACAAGCAAATATACTTTTGTTCTAAACACTGTGGGGAACACTTGTTTCATGGGCTTGGCACACATACTATGATTCACGTTTAGAACTACAGGCAATCATTGACAATACAGAGCTCTCTGATTTTGGCAGTCCTGGCAGGAAACAGAAATGATACTTGGTGATTAACACACCCCATAAATTATAAACATCAAAACAGTGTGAGGCTATGCTTCAAAGGAATAATAATTAAAATGTAATCTGAATATTGACATTGAACGTTTTGAATGTCAAATCAATTAGAAAAAAAACAGAGCTTGTTGTAAATAATTTTATGTTTGTTACACTTATATCCAACCTTTCAGGATGGAAAATCTACAGAAGCAATTTACAAACAAGACAAATAAGCATAATAAAATACAATATTTTAACAACAAAACTTTTGGGAACCTTCCCTCAGCACAATTCATGGTAAAGCTGAAGGGTGGGGAAGGGAAGAGTCTAGCTGAAGCAAGGGTCTGGTGTAGTCTTCATGTGCTATAGTGAAGGTGGGGAAATTCTACTTCAAGAGGTTTAGTCACCAAAATTGTTTAAAATTAAATTAGTTGACATGTCCATCCAGATATGGGAGGAAATAAGAGCAGCTCAGGAAAATAAAATGCTGAAGGGAGGTAGTCTCCATTTTGTCTTATAGCATTTGTTTTTTCTTCTCCAAGGCTGGTTAAATGCAAGTAAAGGAAAAGATATCCCCAACCCAGATAGCAGTAAAAGAGCTGGAGCTAGTAATTTGGATGGCAATCTAGGATCAATTAAGCTAGTTAAGGAAGAGCTTCTGTTTCATTTGACAGAACAAGATCTGGGCTATGTAAACTTTTTCAGGAATGTGTGCACTTGCATGAGATCCTGAGGCCAAGGGAGCAGCTAGTCCCTGAGCTGATAGTGACTGAGATCAGCCTCTTCAGTAAGCAGTTGCTCATTCCTGCATTCCTACTCCTCTGCTCAGAGATCTTTGTAATGAGTGTTGGATGTGTGTAAAAAAAAGCTGTATGCTGAAATCATTAATCAATCAATGTCAGTCAATCACATTTATATAGCTGCCCATCTCATAGTAAAGTGACTCTAGGCAGCTTACAATAAAAACAATCATAAAATCAAAATGTTAAAACAACCACAATTAAAAGACATCAACACTATTATTAACAACAAGATAGTGGAGAAAATTGATGTTAAAAACGATGCAGCCATCTCATCAAATCGCCATTTCCTTGAGATCCCCGGTCTGCTGACACAGCCACGTTTTGAGGGACTTCTGAAAGAATGTCAAGGATGGGGCCAATCTCACCTCGGGAGGGCGGGGGGATGATGTTCCACAGGGTGGGTGCCACAGCAGAAAACACCCATCTCCTGGGTCCTGCAAAAGAATAGAGGCTGATAATGCGATTGAAGTGCCACTGCTCACACAATAAATGCTTTTTTATTTGGATTGGCACAACTGAGTCTGAAAAAAACAGGTTAGAACCCCAAACAGATTTTAGAGAGCACCACTGAAGTAGTGGCAAAATTCATGTTCATTAGATTTCTCTAACCTCCAGATGTGCTGAGTCTGCAACTACCAAAATTACAAGCAGCAAGCAAAGGAAACCATTAGAAGAGGGCTTGTATTGATATAGCATGATAACCTTGTCAAGAGGTTGTCTGCATAAAACATGGGCAAGATAGCATAAATGGAGGGAAGCAGAAATAAGGAACTGTGTTAGAATGCTGCAGCAAAAGTGCAACAAGGCTATCAAGTTGTTGTACAGGTAGTGCTTGGGTTATGACAGCAAATGGGACCAGGATCTCCATTGCTAAGCTGTTGTTGTTTATTCGTTTAGTCGCTTCCGACTCTTCGTGACTTCATGGACCAGCCCACGCCAGAGCTTCCTGTCGGTCATCAACACCCCCGGCTCCACCAGGGACGAGTCCGTCACCTCTAGAATATCATCCATCCACCTTGCCCTTGGTCGGACCCTCTTCCTTTTGCCTTCCACTCTCCCTAGCATCAGCATCTTCTCCAGGGGGTCCTGTCTTCTCATTATGTGGCCAAAGTATTTCAGTTTGGCCTTTAATATCATTCCCTCAAGTGAGAAGTCTGGCTTTATTTCCTGGAGGATGGACTGGTTTGATCTTCTTGCAGTCCAAGGCACTCTCAGAATTTTCCTCCAACACCACAGTTCAAAAGCATCAATCTTCCTTCTCTCAGCCTTCCTTATGGTCCAGCTCTCGCAGCCATATGTTACTACGGGGAACACCATTGCTTTAACTATGCGGACCTTTGTAGTCAGTGTGATGTCTCTGCTCTTAACTATTTTATCGAGATTTGTCATTGCTCTTCTCCCAAGGATTAAGTGTCTTCTGATTTCCTGACTGCAGTCAGCATCTGCAGTAATCTTCGCACCTAGAAATACGAAGTCTTTCACTGCTTCTACATTTTCTCCCTCTATTTGCCAGTTATAAATCAAGCTGGTTGCTGTCGCTGGAGCTTGAGCACCTCAATGATGCCATGAGCTAAACCGTGAAGGGCCACCCAAGATGGGAAGGTCATGACAGAGAGGTCAGACTAAATGCGATCCCTGGGGAAGGTAATGGCAACCCACCCCAGTATTCTTGCCGTGAAAACTAAATGGATCAGTACAACCAGAGATATGTTGGTATACCATCTGAAGATGATAACCCCAGGTCGGGAGATGGTCAAAATGCTACTGGGGAGGAACAGAGGATGAGTTCAACTAGCCCCAGACATGATGACGCAGCTAGCTCAAAGCCGAAAGGACGGCTAGCAGCCGACGGTGCTGGTGGTGAACGGCGAATCCGATGTTCTAAGGATCAACACACCATTGGAACCTGGAATGTAAGATCTATGAGCCAGGGCAAATTGGATGTGGTTATTGGTGAGATGTCAAGATTAAAGATAGACATTTTGGGTGTCAGTGAACTGAAATGGACTGGAATGGGCCACTTCACATCAAATGACCACCAGATCTACTACTGTGGACAAGAGGACCACAGAAGAAATGGAGTAGCCTTCATAATTAATAGTAAGGTGGCTAAAGCAGTGCTTGGATACTGTCCTGATTACCAGGAAACACACTGAGACAATGACTTGGTCTCTAATATTTATTAGTAGTACTTAACAAGAATCCTAACAAACTGAGGAAGCGTGGGAAAAACCCAGCCATATAAACCCCAAAGGTTAAGGCGGTCCCGATCTGTGTCTCTTTGAATGGCTGAACAGTTCCTCAGTGCTATGCATGCGCTTGACAGTCTGGGTGGGAGCCCCCTGCTCGCCATCCTTACTCATGACAGATACAATCCAAAAAACGACAGAATGATCTCAATTTGAATTCAGGGCAAGCCATCTAGCATCACAGTGATCCAAATATACGCCCCAACCACAGATACTGAAGAAGCTGAAGTAGAGCAGTTCTATGAGGATCTGCAGCACCTACTGGACAACACGCCTAAAAGAGATGTTATTTTCATCACGGGAGACTGGAATGCTAAGGTGGGCAGTCAAATGACGCCTGGAATTACAGGTAAGCATGGCCTGGGAGAACAAAACGAAAGCAGGACATAGGCTGAATTTTGCCAAGATAACTCACTCTGCATAACAAACACTCTCTTCCAACAACCTAAGAGACGGCTTTATACATGGACTTCACCAGATGGACAACACTGAAATCAGATTGACTACATCCTTTGCAGCCAAAGGTGGCGGACATCTATACAGTTGGTAAAAACAAGACCTGGAGCTGACTGTAGTTCAGATCATGAACTTCTTATTGCACAATTTAGGATCAGACTAAAGAAATTAGAGAAGACCGACAGATCAGCTAGATATGAGCTCACTAATATTCCTAAGGAATATGCAGTGGAGGTGAAGAATAGATTTAAGGGACTGGACTTAGTAGATAGGGTCCCGGAAGAACTATGGACAGAAGTTCGCAACATTGTTCAGGAGGCGGCAACAAAATACATCCCAAAGAAAGAGAAAAGCAAGAAGGCAAAATGGCTGTCTGCTGAGACACTAGAAGTAGCCCAAGAAAGAAGGAAAGCAAAAGGCAACAGTGATAGGGGGAGATATGCCCAATTAAATGCAAAATTCCAGAGGTTAGCCAGAAGAGATAAGGAATTATTTTTAAACAAGCAATGCGTGGAAGTGGAAGAAGACAATAGAACAGGAAGGACAAGAGACCTCTTCCAGAAAATTAGAAACATCGGAGGTAAATTCCAGGCAAAAATGGGTATGATCAAAAACAAGATGGCAAGGACCTAACAGAAGAAGAAGAGATCAAGAAAAGGTGGCAAGAATATACAGAAGACCTGTATAGGAAGGATAACAATATCAGGGATAGCTTTGACGGTGTGGTCAGTGAGCTAGAGCCAGACATCCTGAAGAGTGAGGTTGAATGGACCTTAAGAAGCATTGCTAATGACAAGGCAGCAGGAGACGACGGCATCCCAGCTGAACTGTTCAAAATCTTGCAAGATGATGCTGTCAAAGTAATGCATGCTATATGCCAGCAAATTTGGAAAAGAATGGCCATCAGATTGGAAAAAATCAACTTATATCCCCATACCAAAAAAGGGAAACACTAAAGAATGTTCAAACTATCGAACAGTGGCACTCATTTCACATGCCAGTAAGGTAATGCTCAAGATCCTGCAAGGTAGACTTCAGCAGTTCATGGAGCGAGAATTGCCAGATGCACAAGCTGATTTAGAAAAGGCAGAGGAACTAGGGACCAAATTGCCAATATCTGCTGGATCATGGAAAAAGCCAGGGAGTTCCAGAAAAACATCTATTTCTGTTTTATTGACTATTCTAAAGCCTTTGACTGTGTGGACCATAACAAATTGTGGCAAGTTCTTAGTGGTATGGGGATACCAAGTCATCTTGTCTGCCTCCTGAAGAATCTGTATAACAACCAAGTAGCAACAGTAAGAACAGACCATGGAACAACGGACTGGTTTAAGATTGGGAAAGGAGTACGGTGGGGCTGTATACTCTCACCCTACCTATTCAACTTGTATGCAGAACACATCATGCGACATGCTGGGCTTGAGGAATCCAAGGCTGGAGTTAAAATCGCTGGAAGAAACATTAACAATCTCAGATATGCAGATGATACCACTTTGATGGCTGAAAGCGAAGAGGAACTAAGGAGCCTTATGATGAAGGTGAAAGAAGAAACTGCAAAAGCTGGCTTGCAACTAAGCCATTGCTAAGCATCGTGGTCATAAAGTGCAACATCATGTGCCACATCACTTAGCAATGGCAATTCCGGCAGTCCCGGTTGCCATCATTAAACGAGAACCGCACAGGTTGTTAAGCAAGAACCTTATGTGATTGCGACTTCCAAATTCCTGCTGGCTTCCCCACTGACTTTGCTTGTGAGAATCCAGCAGGGAATGTCAGAAATTGTGATCACATGACTGCAGCTTGTTGGGATGTCATAATTGCAAGCTGGGCGCTGAGCACATCGCAATCATATGACTGGGGATGCTGGGATGGCCAGAAATCCGAGGACCCATTGTAAGTCCCTCTCATTCAACAATGGTTGTAACCCAAGGACTACCTGTAATAACTGTCCCAGGTAACAAATAAAGAACATGACATCCAGTTGTGAAGATATATAAAAAGCAGATACAAAGAACAAAAATTTGGGAAGATGATAAAGAGATCATCACTTCAAAGTGATGGGGTGCACCACTGAAGGAACTAAACAACCAGGTTGAGGACAGATTCTCCAGGAGAAAATTATCTGTGTGGTCACTAAGAGTCAACACTAATTTGATAGCATGTAATCAATCAATTGCTTATTAAGATACTTTCTTTTACTACAGTAAAACAGTTCTGAAATTGTTTTTAATAGGTTATATTAAACACATTATATTAACCTAATATATTAGATTATGACATTATAGATATGTTATTAAAAAGTGTGTGTTCATATATGTGTTATGTGTCTGTACACTTATGTAGTTCAACTTGGAGAATAAAAGTATTGCAATTCCTTCTTAACATATGTTAAGCTGAAGCATTCACTGTTGTTTCAGATGAAGAGAAATTTATGCAATATATGTTAATTACATAATTTTAAACATGCATACTTATTACAACAGCCATCTGATTAAGGATACTTTAACTGAAGGTATCTTTTGAGGCAGAACAGGTTTTCCAGGCTTAATGTGCACTGGTTCCTACAGTTAGAGGTCTGAAATCCTTTCCCAGAACTATGTTTAATGTGCGGCATGAAACTTACCAGCTCTTAGATTAATACATTAAGCTCTTACACATTTTCAAAGCACCTGTACAAACATTAATTATGCAAAGTTCAATATGTTGATTTAAAAAAAAAGATTGCAATACTGTATTATTACAAATGCAGCCAACAAAATTTGTAAAAATAAAATTCTAACAATGCTGATGCAGAATAACAGTAACTTCATTTTCTTTCATCAGACTGATATTAAATCACCCTTAAAGAGCAAAGTGTTGAAGTGTATTATTGCAATTTCAGTGTATAATAAAGAGGTTACTCTTTTCTATAAATTGATCTGCTGTTAGCCTCCCTCCTCTAACTTTTACTATATTAGTGTGATCAATCAATATCCCAGATTCTAAGACATCCTTCATTGGTTGTCTGTGGGTGAATTAATTTTTTTCCCTCTGAAACTAATTGCCACATAAACTGCTTTTAAATGATGAATCACCATTTCAGTTTCTTTTAGTATACTCTTTTAGGACACTTAATGCTATTAAGTCTGCAATCCTATACCAAGCTTTCTGAGAGTAATAAAGCTTTAGTAGAAATGTACAGGAAAGCATTATAATAATAATAAAAAAATCCCTTCTCACCCCTATGGGTCTTCCTCAACCTTGGGTCCTCTACCAGAGGCCTGGGAGTTTGGAGGTTCTGCGCAGGATCTTAGCTGTTCCTAGCACTGCACTCTTCTGGACAGAGAGCTCTGATGTTGTTCCTGGGATCTGCTGGAGCCATTCTCCCAGCTTGGGAGTCACAGCCCCAAGTGCCCCTACCACCACTAGGACCACTTTGGCCTTCACTTTCCACATCCTCTCTAATTCCTCCTTCAGGCCCTGTTTATATCCCTTCTCACCCCTATGGTGGTATGTGTCTTCCTCAACCTCGGGTCCTCTACCAGAGGCCTGGGAGTTGGAGGGTTCTGCACAGGATCTTAGCTGTTCCTAGTACTGCACTCTTCTGGACAGAGAGCTCCAATGTTGTTCCTGGGATCTGCTGGAGCCACACTCCCAGATCCAGCTTAGGAGTCACAGCCCCTACAGGTAATATATATGTGTGAGATTGACAAGGAGGTGTACAAAAATGTTCTGATATTGAAGTGTTTAGAGTTTAAAATAGGTGCTTTGAGTATTTCTAGTTTGAAACAAGCATTTTGTGAGATGTTTTTAAACAACTGGTGTTTAATTTTAGTACAATTTAAAAATTAGTACAATTTCTTAACAAATAATAATGAATAATTTTGTTAGTATAACTTTAACCCTAAATTACAGAAAGATGCATTGGGGCTTTTTGCCCTTGTTATTAATTTTCCCATGCCTTTTGACAGGACAATTTCTGAGCAGTTTTCCCATTTTCTTTACAAATGCCCAATTTAAAAACAACAGTTTAAGTAATATGGTATTTTCTGCCAGTTAGTGAAATGTGTTTTTACCTATAATGGGTATTTAAAGAGGAAAAAATACATATTTGTAATCATAGTCATTTGAATAGCTGATTTTTGCCTACTTTAGGGTATTTTAAAAAGTGGGTAACTTTCAAAATCTGGACTATCCAATCCTTTTTGGACTTCCAAAGAGCCTTGAAGACATGGCTCTTCAGCAAAGCTTTTGGGGACACTAAGGATTGATCTACCATCAGTGGATAGTGTGGTTAGAGGATGTTTCTTGTTTATATTACTAATTTGTTTTTAAAAATTTATTGGTGTTTGGAATTAAGTGGCACCAAGCTATGGTAAATTATAAATAAAATAATATTTAAGAACATAATAGCAGCTCAGCTGAACCGGGCCAACCACCCATCCTGTTCAATATTCCATGTCCTGCAATGACAAACTAGAACAAGAGGGTGATATCGCTCCTCCATTAGCAGCTGGTATACAACACATGTAGCAAACAGCCATCAAGATTCAATAGCCATTGATAGCTCCATCCTAGAATTGCTATGGGGCTAGTGGCTTTATACATTTAATAAACAATTCTGGAGCAGAGAGAAGGGATATAAGTTCTGTCATGATGCAAACTTTGTAATTTACACAGCTGTGTCCAACACTGGGATACAAGTTTGAAAGGCTAAGGTTTGCACTGTGACATCATGATGCATGATTTTACTTATTGTTAAATTTTATTTAATCAATTTGTATTCTTCCTCAATCAAAAAGTAACTGTAGGTAGCTTATATAATAATAGGGTTAAAAAACAACAATACAATAATAGTAATCTCACAGCACATTAAGGGAAGCCCAAAACAAGATCCAGTAATAATTTAAAAATACGAACCTAATCTTTCAAGGGAACAGATCATAATCTACTTACCCCATGGCCTGTTGGAAGAGCCAGATCTTTAAAGATCTGTGAAAGCCCAATAGCTTCAGGGCCAAATGAACTTCAGGGGAATGCTATTCCATAGAGCAACTGTAGAGAACACCCATCTTTAGGTATTGCAAGATGACATTGCTTTATAGATAGGATCTGGTATAAGCCAACTTTGCTAGATATTACCAGATAGGCAAGGTGTACTGCAGAAAGGTGGTTGGGTAGGTATAGTACATGAAGGTGCTAAGCCATGAAGGGCTTCATATGTAACAACACTTTGAACTATACCCAGAAAAGGGTTTCCCAGTGCAAGTAGTACTATAATTGGTGCACAAGAAGGAGCAGTGCAAAGGCCCTTCTGGTCATGGCTGCCATCTGCTTTTTGAGCAGGAACTGAGAGTCCAGGAGAATCCCTAAACTATACACCAATTAAACTTGGGTAAATGCAACCACATCAAGAACTAAAGACAGTAAATCCCCAGAAATGGAAGATCCTTGAATCAAAAGCCACTTGGTCTTGTTAGAGTCGTGCCTAAGTCAATTTTTCCCCACCCAGACTGTCCTAACAGTCAGGAACCACGCTGAGACAAGGAACAGGTCTCTAGTGTTTTATTACTGCTACATTAGACAGAAAATCCTAACAAACTGAAGAAGTGTGGGAAAAACCCAGACAGATAAACCCCAAAGTCAAGGCGGGTCTGATCTGTGTCTCTTTGAATGGCTGCTTAACTCCTCAGTACTACGCATGCGTTTTCCCCCCTGGATAGGGGCCCCATCCTGCTCACCATCAGTACTCATGACATCACCCTCCCCTCCAGATTCACATTCTATTTCAGCCCCCTCCCTTCCAGAGTTCCTTCCTCCCTCCAGGGTCTCATGAGAGTCCATCTTCCCCTCCAAGCTCCCATGGGAACTGGGCAACGATGGAAATTCTTCAAAGGAAAACTCCTCCAAGGACGAATCACTGCTGCTCTCCAGGTCTGATAATGCTTCTGGCCCAAGTGGCTGCTGCTAGAAAATAGCTAGATAATTAGAAGATTCTTCCCCCCTCCCCCTTGGGAAATGCAAGCCAGAGGTAGAGGGCTGCGGCTCCCCCTCCTCCTCTCTCTTTGGCCTCAGAGCCTCTGGCGGGGGTGGAGGTTGCCAACTTACGAACTCCTCTGCTTGGGATTCCTCTGCTTGCTCAGTCAAGTGAGGAATCTCTGGTAGAGTGCGAGGCTTGGGTTTGTGAGGGAAAAGCTGACGGAATCGTTGAACCAGCGCTGGTGCATGCACATCTCTGGCATTTTCCCATGTGCGCTCTTCCTCAGGGTACCCTTTCCAGTGTATTAAATATTGGATGCCCCTTCCCCTCCTCCTAGAGTCCAGAATTTCCTCGACTTCGTATTCCTACTCCCCCCCCACAATTACTGGGGGGGGGGAATTTGCGATCGTAAGGTACTTGGGGGAGGGTCTTTGGCTAGCAAGGCTCTGTGAAAAACTGGATGGATTTTCATGGATGCTGGCAGCTTTAAGCGATAAGCCACTGGATTTATCTGCTGTACCACAGTGAAAGGGTCCACAAACTTAGAGTCCAACTTCTTGGAGGGCCTGGTAGAGGTCAAAAACTTGGTAGAGAGCCATACTTGGTCTCCTACCACAATCGCTGGCCCCTCTTGTCTGTGAGCATCTGCAGCTCTCTTGTAAGCACTCTTTGCCCTGTTCAGCTGCTCCTTTAACAACTCCTGTGCGGCTTGTTGCTCTTTAAGAAAATCAGCCGCAGCTGGAACAGTTCTCTGCTGGGAGGAGGTGGGCAACACCCGAGGGTTAACCCCGTAGAGTGCCTGGAAAGGAGACATCTTGGTAGAGGATTGCACAGAGTTGTTATAAGTAAATTCTGCCATGGGGAGCAGGGCTGGCCAATTGTCTTGCTGATAAGTGGTGTAACACCTGAGATACTGCTGTAACCATTGGTTAATTTTCTCAGCTTGCCCATTACTAGCCGGATGATGCGATGATGATAGGTGGATCTGGACCCCTAATGTCTGGAAAAGGGCCCTCCAGAACCTGGAAGTGAACTGAGGGCCTCTGTCACTCACCAAGTGATTTATCATGCCTCTATACCTAAAAACATGGTCCATAAACAACTGTGCTGTGGCTTGTGCAGATGGGAGGCCCTTGCAAGAAATAAAATGTGCCATTTTAGTGAAAAGGTCCACCACCACTAGTATGGAAGTCAGCCCCTGGACCGGGGGTAAATCAGTGATGAAATCCATGGAGATTGTATCCCAAGGCCTACTGGGGGTGGATAGGGGTTGCAAGGGTCCTGTGGGCTTCCTTGGGAGAGGCTTGGCTCATCTACAGGTATGACAAGAAGCAACGTAACCCTTTATGTCTGCCGTCATCTTAGGCCGCCAGTAGTCTCTCAGAGCTCTATGGAGAGTTTTGAAAATACCTCTGTGGCCTGCCGTTTGATGGTCATGGCAAAGTCTCAGTACTTCTTCCCTCAATGAGGGGGGAATGTATAATTGCCCGCTATGCCAGAGGATTCCTGCCTCCACATTAAATGGGGGGGCAGTGTCTTGCGGGTCCCTCTGGAGGTCATCCATCCTGGCCCTGGCATACGGGTCCTGTTGCTGCTGAGCTCTGACTCTTGTAAATAGGTCCTCTGCTTTTCTGCCTGCTGCTAAAATCTCTGTCTGGTTCCCCCTCATAGACTGCTGAAAGTTGTGAGGTTGTAATATAGTAGCCTGGACCTCCTGGTGAGTAGTGGGGGTTGCCTGAATGGATCGAGACAGGGCATCTGCCAAACGGTTCTGCGCCCCGGGAACATAAGAAATAACAAAATTGAAACGGGAGAAAAACTGGCTCCATCTGATTTGGTGTGGGGTGAGTGATCTGGTGTTTTGTAGAAGCTGTAAATTCTTGTGATCGGTGCAAACTTTCACAGGAAAGGTTGCACCTCCTAGCCAGTGCCTCCACTCTTGAAATGCTGCTTTAATTGCCAGCCATTCCTTGTTAAAAACATCATAGTTTCTCTCTGCTGGTGAGAGCGTGCGGGAGAAAAATGCACAAGGGAGCAATGTATTCTCTGTTTTGTTAGTATATTGCAATAAAACAGCCGCAATAGCAAAATCTGAAGCATCTGAATGCATTATGAATTGCTTCGTGGGATCAGGGTGCTTTAAAAGCGGCTGGGATGCAAAGAGCTGCTTAAATTCTTGGAAGGCTGCTTCCTCCCTCTTCCCCCCAAATGAATTTTGATCCTTTCTTCAAAAGCTGTGTGAGGGGTTTAGCCCTGTCACTAAATTTATTTATGAAACTCCTGTAAAAATTGCAGAACCCTAGAAATTTTTGTACCTCTTTCACATTTCGGGGGGGGGGGGGGGGTTGCCAAGAGAGAATTGCCTGGACCTTTGACGGATCCATGGATATGCCTTCTGTTGATATTTTATAGTCCAGGAAATGTAATTCAGTTAAATTGAAGGCATACTTCTCTAGCTTGGTGAACAGCTTGTTCTCTCTCAGTCTTTGTAAGACATTACATACATGGGTTACATGAGTTGTAGCATCCTCAGAGAATATTAATATGTCATCTAGATAAATGACCAGATACTTATCTAGTAAATCAGAGAAAATTTGATTCATAAATATGGCTCCTGCATTAGACAAGCCAAAGGGCAAAACAAGGTACTCAAATTTACCAAACCTGGTATCAAAGGCAGTCAGATATTCATGCCCCTGTCATCCGGATCAGATTGTACACGTTCCTGAGGTCCAACCTAGTAAAAATGTGTGCTTTCTGTAAGCGATCCAGCAGATCAGATATTAGCGGGAGTGGGTAATTTTCCTTGACAGTGACTTTATTGAGGGAGCTGAAATCATGCACCGCTCTCATGGGTGCCTCCTGGTTTGCCAACGGGTCAACGGGTCAGGCTTTGGTACGAAAAAGGTAGGAGCAGACGCTGGGGAAGTAGATGGTCGGATGAAACCCTTTTGGAGATTAGAATCCAAGTAATCCTTTAAGGTGGCTAGTTCCTTGGGGACATGGAATATTGTTTCCTTGCTGGAATCTTGGCTCCTGGTATCAACTTAATGGTGCAATCACAGTCCCTATGGGGGGGTAGTGCTGTGGCCTCTTGTTCGCTGAAAACGTCTGCGAAATCTGCATACTTGGCTGGCAACTGTACCCCCCCTGCTTCCGTGACTGCGTTGGTTGCTGGAGAGAGGAGAGAGGCTTGAATCTTGTGGTGCTGGCATTCCTTAGCTGGGAAGGAGATTGCTCTCGTAGTCCAGTTCAACAATGGGTTGTGGATCTTCAGCCAAGGTGTGCCCAGGACTATAGGCACATTAAGTGATGCCATAACATAAAGTTGGATCCACTCAGTGTGGTCTCCCGTTGTTAGTTGCAAAGGTTCTGTGAAACTTCTAATTGGCCCTGCCTTGAGGGGCTGGCCGTCAATGGTCTCAACTTCTATGGGACATGGCAATTCTATGGTTGGGTGTTGAGGTCTTGTACAGTCTGTACATCAATAAAATTGGTGGAAGCTCCGGCATCCACGAGGGCTTCTAGCTTGACCTGGTGCTCTGGGTTTATGTGCATTATGACTGGTAAGTAGTAAAAGGATTGCCTGGAATCCTCAGAATGAGCCCTTCTTAATTGATTGATGGTCTCCCTGCTGAGCTCTGTGGAGGGTGACTGACAGAGTTTCCCTGGTTGGAAGTCGAGGTGGAGGTGGCTCTTGGTTCTGCTGCTTGCCCTGGGGCTCTTACGGAATTTGCTTGGCTTCTCACTGGGCAAGCTCTCACCATGTGCCCCTGGACTCCGCAGTAGAAACAGAGGGCTCTCTCTCTCCTTTTCTGTCTCTCAACCTCGGAAATAAGCCTCCTGCTCGCCCTGATCTACATCGGCTCCTCTGGTCCCGAGTAAGGAGATGCTGCGGAGAGAGCTGGAAATCCTGGAAGCGCTCTGAGGCCCCTGTTTCTCCCCGGCTGCATCTGTCTGAGCTCTTCTAGCCTGGCGTCTACAACCACAGACAGTTGATATAAACCTTCTAGGGTAGCTGGTGTTCCCTGGCGCACTAATTCATTTTTAATTTCTTCATCCAGCCCCTGTTTGGTCTTTCAAGGCACCCTCATTCCAGTCCGGATCTCCTGCTAACAGCTTGAAATCAGCAATGTAAATTCCCACCCTCTTGTTGCCTTGCTTGAGCTTCCGAATTTCCTGGCTGGCAGTGACCTCTCTGATCGGGTTGTCAAAGTGTGCTCGGAACCCTGCCAGAAAATTCTGGTAGTCGTTGAGAATTGGGTCGTTGTTCTCCACCATGGGAATAGCCCATTTGGCTGCTGGTCCCTTTAGCAGACTTAGAATGAAGGTGACTCTGGTTCTGTCTGTGGGAAACTCTGCCGGTCTGCTGTCGAAAAACATTGTGCACTGTGTGAGAAAGGTTCTCAACTGTCCTGCTTCTCCTCCAAACTTCTCTGGTAGACTGCCCTGGGATCTCAAGACTACTGGTGGAGCTGCTGCTGCTGGCACCGGTTGTGGGTTAATCGGAGCTGGTTGTTGTAACTGCTGTAGCATGGCTGCTTGTAATGTGTTGATCTGGAGATCTACTTGTTGTTGATGTTGTTGCAATGCTGCTGCCAGTTGTTGGATGGCTTGCCGAATTTCCTGGTTTTCCAAAGACATTTTCCCAAAAGTCTCTTCCTTTTTTTGTTCCTCCCTCTTTCAATGGGAGTAGCAGAGTTTGTTAGGATTGATGTTCTAAAAGTCAGGAACCACGCTGAGACAAGGAATAGGTCTCTAGTGTTTTATTACTGCTACATTAGACAGAAAATCCTAACAAACTGAAGAAGCGTGGGAAAAACCCAGACAGATAAACCCCAAAGTCAAGGCGGGTCTGATCTGTGTCTCTTTGAACGGCTGCTTAACTCCTCAGTACTACACATGCGTTTCCCCCCCGGATAGGGGCCCCCTCCTGCTCACCATCAGCACTCATGACACAGACCCTCAGCCTCTAGGGACCAAGACAGGACCTTCATAAGATTGCCAGTTTGGTCAGGGGTTGAGATGTAAAGCTGGGTATCATCCATGCTGGATGGCCGTCTAGTAGCTCCATGTAGACATTTGCTCACATTTTGATCATTGCTTTTTGCAGCAGACACCTATAGCCAATCATCTACGAATCTGTCTAGTCTCTTTTTAATACCATTTAAAAAGGTTACCATCACATTGGATGGCAGCAAATTGCATAGTTTAATTATGTAATGTAAAAAGGTTTTCTAGAATTTTCTGAGACAAGGACGTCTCAGAAATTTGGGGTGTGCTTGCATCCAAGTTACATAATTGAGACTTAGGCCATGTCCCCACTTATACCTAGCTATAGAACAAACATGCCTTGAAAACGTATTTCTTCTGCTATGTCCCTGCAACAATGCCTTCAGCCCATCAGTGAGACAGGCTCAAGTCATCCTTAGCTGCACCTATTTTAAATAGTGTTTGCACAACATCGAACAGCAGACATGAGTTAAATGTATTGGGTTTTGCCATGTTGGAGGCAAAATCAAGTGACCAATAGAAGATGAGAGCATAAAGAGGCTAATTAGCTATGTCAGGTTAATGTAGAATGCCCACTACTTTCTGGTCCCTGGGAGGAATCCCAAAGTGAACCAAGATTCAGATTAGCTGAAACACTGTTGATATGCTGTAAAGGAACATAATTCAGGCTTGCTGTGTCTTTAGTTTTGTAGAATAAGCATCACAGGTAATAATGAACGCATAGAAAATGTTATTTAATTATAAGAATCCTACAATTTTACAAGTATGAGCTGTTTCCTCTTTTATCAACTGAGTTGAAACTTTTATTCTGAAGTATGTTTGGAATTCTACTGAGGATTAAAAACAATGTGAGTTTGCTTTCCTAATAAGAATCCTAATTTTAAAAAATAACTTCCTATTTGACCTTTTGAATTCCCTACAAGATGCTTAAACAATCACCTCCATTATCTATTCCAGATTGTCATCCCCTTGAAGTTTTTCCCCCCCCCATTCATTTCACAAATAGTTCTGTCCCAAAACAAGAAAACTATTTTGGCCACTTGTGGAAGGTGATCAGGAAGTTTCTTTTCATATTTATTGAAAGGCAGCTGACTAATATCAAGGCACCTTTTAGACCAATGTCATGTATAGACTTTCTGACAGGTGGGTGACTCATTACTTCTTCAAGACTGTTCTACCACCAGAGTTTCAAGATTAAAAATTAAGACTGAAGAATCAACAGCTGATTCTCTTTGACATGTCAGTAACTTTTGATAACATCAATTATTCTATTTTAATGGGCTGTCTTTGCATACTGGGTATTGGGGGCATGATGGAGAGTCTTCATGAGTGATTCCAACTTACTAACCACACTTTTTAATGTCCGTGTAGAGATTATTTGGAAAAACAAAGATGTTGAATACTATTACAGCTTTGTTTTCCAGTACACCAAACACTTTTAAAAGTTAAAATGAAGAGAGGGGAAAAAAAAAGTAATTACTGCTGCCCAGTAACATGAAGAAGAAAAACAGAGAAAGTGATGGTGGTGGTAGGCAAAGCACCAGGAGAGGGAAATTGGTGTATTAGATGTGTCCACGTATACATATGGCAAAAAAATCTTGCCAACATTTCCTCAAAGCTGTCGGCAACTCCAAATGTACTCCTGATTATAATCAAGTACTTTCAATATGATGACGATCTTACTATCATGAGAATCATTTAAGTCTAGGCAGCTGCTGAAATGTACTAGGTGAGATAAATGTACTATTTCAGAACCCTGAAGCTGGTTAGCTGAGCCTGGATGGACTCATTTAGAGTATCTTTGCCACCTACTGCCATCCTGGACAACAACAGATTGGTCACAATGATCTATACAGTACACCAGTAATTTCCCAATCGGATTATGACAATGCATGGAACTAGGGCTGCACTTGAAAACAATCTGGAAGCTTCAAATACTGCTGAATGCAGGGTGGCTAGCAGAAGTTAAATGGAGTGGCCAGGTTGAATTGCATTACAGTGATTGATGGTGCTGCATTGGCATCAGTACTTGCTTTCAAGCACAAAGAAAGGCACTTATTTTCAAAGACTAATAGCTACGAAGCAAGTACTTGAGGGAAGCATCTCCCTATAGCAGCCTGTCTTTCCCCTCAGGGATCTGGTTATCTCCCTCCTTCAAAACAGGACTAGGACAAAAAAAAAGGGCCTTCTCTGCTTTGGCCCCAGAAGAAGCTGTGTGGCCTCCCCATAGAAATGCCTTTGGAGTTTCTTTTTGGAGAATGGAGCACTGGGGTCCCGGTGTTACACTTTGGAAGCCAAAAGCGTCAGAGTATTCTGAATTTCTAAGTATCTAAAAACATTATTATCCTTGGGATAGGTATTCTCTCTGCCACTAATTATTATTTAAATTTATTGGCCACCCAACTCCAGTGGAGTCTGGACGGCCAATAATAATAGTACTACTATTACACTGATAGCATAGGACTATAGTAGTATACAAGATACTACTCACAGTATCACGTGTCAGTAAGAAAAAGACTCAGCTCTGGATTTTGAAAACCCAACGGACAAGATTTCCCGATTCAACGAACGACCAGTCAAGCCTACCTTCCCCTTTGGTGCCACCCTAGACGAAATCGCAGTGAAGCAGAAAGCTTTACCCAACAGTTTTCTACCTGTCATGTGGCTTTATGACAATGCTGCCAAACAGTTTGCGGAACTCTTCCTGCATCCCTCCTCAGGCTTCCTCCCTGGGGTCTGACCACTCTGCTGAAGGGTGGCCACGCACACCTCCCGCCCGTCCCTCTCGTCCTCCTCCGCCGCACGTCAACATGCAGGTCTTCTCTGCGCCTGGCGCGCGTCTGTCTTCCACGCCTCCGGCGCGCAGGGTGTGGAGGGCGTGGTTTCGGAAGCGCGCGCGCGCGAGCGGCCCAGCGCGCGAGCGGCCAGAGAGCGGCGCTGCGCTTCAGGTTTGCTTTGCGGAGGGAGCCGGCTGCAGATCACCTGCAGTAGTGGGGGAGCCTCCGAGGAGCTCCACCCCCGCTGTCCCTGTTAATCACATCCCTCTCCTCCCTCCCCGCTTAGTTCATCTCCACGCACTTGCACGAAGGAAGCCGGGCTGAGCTGCCATTCTGCTGCAGAGAGGGAGTGACACGTTCGAGCAGACTGGGGCTAGGCGACCGGCTCCGGGCCGCTCTCACTTTCTTTCCCTAAAGGTCCAGCTCGGCGTGGGAGCATCTCGCTCAGCTGCAGCCAGCGCCCCCGCCTCCTCCTGCTCCGTCCCGCAGGGGTGCCTCTCCTCCGGCTGCCCCGCACCACCTGCCAGCCCGGGCACCGGAGGCAGCAGCGCCCGGGAGGCGAAAGGAAGAGCGGGAGAGCGCCATGGCTGAAGTGGGCGAAGGTGAAGACGAGATACAGTTCCTGCGAACTGTAAGCACTTCGCTTGTCTTGCCTTTCTTTTTGGTCCCCGTCGCCTCAGTGCGGAGAGTGCTTTGTTAGTAGGCTGGGGTTGGGGGACCGAGGCGAGGAGCAGATGGCTCGCGCGCCACGCATTCCAAATCAGGGAGACCTGGCGCAGGGGTGGTGGTGGTGGAGGGGAAGCGGGGGCAGCCGGGGATCTCGGGGTGCTGCATTAGGGAGTTGATGCATTAAGGAAATAACTCGGGCTCATCTCTGGAATTCCCCGAGAGACGGGCGTTTTGTGAGACGGGGTTGCCGACGAACTGGAAACCTCCCTCCCCCTCTCCCCAGTCTGTCTACGATATTGTGTGTGTGTGTGTGTGGGGGGGCTGTAGCGGAAACCTGGCGAGGAGTTTCTGGCCCTGCCCTCACCTGCTCTTAGGAGCGGCCAGTGGCGGATGACTATTCAGAAACAAAACTGTCTCTATCAGGTAAAGGACCCGCTGTAGTAACGCCCCGGGAAGCGGAGATAAGCGTTTTTCCAGTGGGCTTCTGAATGAGAGATCTCCCTCTGGATAAAGGGCGGCCGGCATTCGTTGTTGGTCGTCCGTTGGAAACCCTGGACCGCGTGGAAGAGCCATAACACCCGGGGTTTAGGCTTGGACGGTGCCCGCTTGCGAGTGGGGTGGCGGGATGGGACTTAGCAGGGCGCTGCACGGGGCGAACCGACCGCGTCTTGGTTTTCTTCTCGCGCCGAGGTCTCGGTCACTTCTTGGGACGCTTCCAGTGGTCGAACTAGTCATTTATTTTGCAGTCGTCCTGCATCAAATACGGAATTTTATCAGGGATTTCTACGACGTCCTGTTTCATTCCTTCCACAGAAAAACCATTAGACAGTGGGGGAGAGAGAAAAAAAAAGCTTGCACAATGCCTTTCCATTGGTAGCGCAAGGAGCTGTTATTTTGAAAGCCCCCTGCATGTGTCTGGTCTTCTTCCCTTCTCACTGCTCAGTGCTTTACTGGTATCACAACCCTGTGAAAAATGTATGGCAGTTGTCCAAGAGCAGATCACTTAATATGTGGACTCCAACTGAACATACTTCCCTGGATATTCTTCTCCCTCTTCCTCCCCCCCCTCCCCAATTTGGTTCTGTGTACTGCAGATATTTTACCAAGCAGCATTGCTCAGCCAGAAGCTGCAACAATATCTCATCTTCTTGCAAAAGCAAATAAAAGAAGGGGTAGAGAGGAGACCTTTAAGTCTTGTCTAGGAAGAGTCTTTGTTATATATTGTTAGCAATCTGGATTCTTCATCAACTGAAAGCATTTTAAATGAATGAACCATAAATGTCCTGTGTTAGGGCTGCAGTTATTGTTTATTGTGAAATATGGCTTTAAATAATGTCTGTGTTTGTTAAAACATCCCAGGTGTGCAACCTTAACAGATTTGTAGAAATGAATGTTTTAGAAGATATGCAAATATATGTATGTAGTTTGGGAATTAATGACTTCCATACTTGATATTTATAATTGATAATATTTATCAATTTATATGGTATTTATAAATGATAATTAGAGACATTAGAAATTTGGGGTGCTTTTAGAAGGAGATATCCTAGTATAAATAATATGAATAGATTCACCTATTCCACCTTTTTGTCCTTGATAAGTTTTTTTGGAGGGGTGAAATAATAATAAGAAAAAGCAGTGAGAAAACATTGAACAGTTTACAAGTGGAAGATGAAGTAATCTGGATCTCTGTAAAAACCCTGCATGAGGTAGCGCAACTGTTCAATTCCCAACTGGAAGCACCTTGTGTAATAATATTACATTTCTTATGTAATGTGATCTGCTGATCATAACAAATGGGTATGGGGAAACTATGAAAAAGGAGACTCCCCCCACCCCCACTCAAAGCTGTCTTAGTATTTGGATTATTTTTTCTCAAGATTTTGCAGTAATTGGAGGTGCTAATAAAACGATTCTTGCTAGGTTTTCTCATGAGGCTACTTTTCCTAAGTGCTCCTACAGTTATTGTGTAATGTCAACAGAATGAATATCAGACTAAAAACTTTTCTGTAGCTAAATGTGACTCCTCCTGAGAAATTTGCTGAACAAATATTTAAAAAATGTAGGCGAAGTTTTGTTTCCTACTACTTTGATTTGTCCAAACATTCTGGATAGTTCATGCAAAAACTGGTGTCCTGCAGGTTTAAATATAAATGAAGATTCCTGAGATGGAGTTACAGTATTTGAACCTTGCTGGGGGAAAAAGTGGCAATGTTCAAGTAACAGCTGATGGCTTGGACATGTAAAGTAATATTCTGAGCAACAGCACTTGAGAGTAAAAACACATTATGTAAACTACTCTTCAGATTATGCATGTTTTGCTAGAAATAAAGGTCTAGAAATCTTAGCCAGGGATTATCTTTTTAAAATCCTCAGACTGTTTCATTGGTAACACTAATGACCTTGAAGAGGGCAAAATTCTAAACATTGGGAAGATTTTGATGTAGAATACTCATACGGCTGTATAAAAAGTAAATCCCAAAAAGATATGGAAGAGCTTCTGCTGGTTTATTTCCTTTTAATTTAACCTTGCTGGTTTATTTCCTTTTAATTTAACCTTGCAATTTATTTCTGTGTCACATTCATTCTTTGAAATATACCAGAAAAATAATGCTTAATAATATTTTAAATCAGCATGTGGACAACACTGCAATAGAATAAACTGGTTTGTTTGTATTTCCCTTTGTATGTTTCTTAAATTCCAAATCCATGTTTTAATTTCAGGAGTTATGGTTAATTACCTGGTTTTAAATTTTAGTTTACCTTTGGCTTTGAATAAGTCAGCCATTTTTATTTTTAAGTCATAAACCTGTTCTGGTTAAAAATCTTTTACATCACATACATGAATATGAATTTCAAAATGCAAAATGTTGGTTACTCACAAAAGATTGGTGTTACATTCATGTGAACAAATTTAATTATTATCTAAGAATTAGAAGTATTCTACTCCATAATGTTCCCACTGTTACATATATATGCAATTAAATGTCCAAGCAGAAACTAATTTTAAAGTAGTGTTATATATTTACCTGTTTTTTTCTCTACTTTGTCATCTAAGCCAGATGGATAGTAAAGTAGATAAAAGGTAAAGGTAAAGGTTTCCCTTGACATTAAGTCCAGTCGTGTCCAACTCTAGGGGGCGGTGCTCATTTCCGTTTCAAAGCCAAAGAGCCAGCGTTTGTCCGTAGACGCTTCCGTGGTCATGTGGCCAGCATGACTAAATGGAACGCCGTTACCTGCCCGCCGAAGCGGTACCTGTTAATCTACTCACATTGGCATGTTTTCGAATGCTAGGTTGGCAGGAGCTGGGACTAGCAATGGGAGCTCACCCGTCATGCGGATTCGAACCGCCGACCTTCCACTCAGCAGCTCAGCGGTTTAACCCGCAGCGCCACCACATCCCACTGTCAGTAAAGTAGATAAAAGGCTTAAATTCTCTATTGTATAATTTTAAACTGTTTGTGTGATCTGAATATGAAGTACAGATTTAGCAGTGAAATATAATGGACTGAAGTCATTACTTTTTTCCTTAATTAAATTAATATATTATCTAAGAATCAGTCACAACAATTCATTCTCTCCACAACTGAAGCTGATGTTTTTAGTTATTGTTCTGTAACAGCAGAAATTGAATTGAATTTTGACATAAGGAATTGAAGTCTGTATTTGAGTGATATTTTCACTTGCATATATCTTCAAAATGCATACTTTATGTACATTAAAGAATATTCCTTGAAAAATACACATATTTTGCAAATTCTATCTCATGTATATACTCACTTTCTATCATGGTGGTCTTGGTTTGCTTTGGTGTTCTGCCTCTCAGCCCCTGATTTCCCCCTAGCTCTGGACTGTCAGCTCTGCTTTTTTTAATTGCATACAATATAGATATTGAAGATACAGATCTGTGAGTCAGGCTATTTTATCATAATTTCATCACTGTTCTGATTTTTTGTTTTCTAAGTAGTTGCATGTATGTTCATTATTCAAAATGTCTTGACTGACTGATAATTAAAGAAAGTGGCTGCCTACCACAAGATTAAATGCAATGTTTGTGAGTTTTCTGTAACTGAATATTTGAACTATTACACGTGTTTCTTTCCTGACTTGCTTTAGAATGTTTAAAACATTTTTTGCTTAATATATCCATACCAAATTGGTTGCTTAAAACGTATACATTTTAAATTCATCAGGAGTGGGAGAAATTAGTATAGTTCACATTTGTCCAATTTTGCATTTTTAAACCTATACATAATTTTTTCAAAATTTGCAGTTATTTGAATATTGCAATACAACATTGCAATATCAAAATAATGTATAAGAAGCTTTACATTAGAGGAAAATGTTTACAGAATACTAAGCAGCACTGCAATAATGTGCATAAAAATACAAGTTTAACACAGACTTTTAATATTTAAGTCAAATAAAATTTGAGATATTTGCAGTAATTAAAAATGAAAAAACAAACCTAAAATTGACAAATTTGCCCATTCCTGTTCATCAGTTAAGAACATTATTGAATCTTTAATGCTTAACCAAGTTGTGTGACCATTAGAACAGAGTGCTTGTGACCATTATTACTGGCATCTTCCTTGAATCCCTGCACATTTACCTAATCAGGTCCAGAAGATTGAGGAGCTCTCTAGAACGAGTTTTAGGAAAAGAGGAATATACCCTCCTTTGTGTGAGTTGGAAGCTTCCTTGTGCAATATACTTAGGATTGCATGATAAACATATAATTCAAAATTTATATTTTTATTTTAGTTTGAATATCTGTAATTTTTGAGGATTGAGGGAATGGTGCAAGAAAAAAAAATATTGCTAGTGCCTTTGCTGCATCTATAGATTTATTATTATAAAATAACCATAGTATCAGAGTCAAGCTTATTTAAATAAGTAATTTCACTTCTCTCTATTAATGAAATGAATAGCTTGCATGCTCTCTAGTATACTGTATAACATAAAGTAACCATAACATTGAAAGCCAGTTTGGTCTATTGGTTAAGCTACCAAGCTAGAAACCGGGAGACCATGAGTTCTAGTGTCACCTTAGGCATAAAGCCAGCTGGGTGACCTTAGGCCAGTGACTTTCTCTCAGTCCTAGGAAGGAGGCAGTGGCAAACCACTTCTGAAAACCTTGCCAAGAAAACTGCAGGGATTTGTCCAGGTGGTCTCTGAGAATCAGACATGATTGAACGAACCCCACCACCCCTATAACATTACTTGCAATGTTTCAGAAATACTTATTTTACTTATTTTCTAAAATATAGTGATAAATTGTCTCTGTTGGCATGAACTTCGAAGTTTATTTATTTATAATTTAGATTTCTAAGGCTGACCAACTCAACAGCAAAGTTCTGCTACAGATACAGAGCTACCTATACTGTATTTTGTAAGAAAAGCTATACTAATGCTATTCTGCAAGTGCACCCTTCTGGAAAATACTACACAAATCTTTGGAAAGACTGTCAAGCTGCTAATATAGTGCAGCCTTTACAGTGATACTGCTGAAGAGATTATCCATGTAGCGTATCTGAGAATGGTCTAGTGTGTCAGTCCCAGATAAAGTGAATTGTGCATACTTCTTAAATTGTATTTTACTTTCATTCTGTGTGAAAAACAATTTCAGTTGTTTTATTGCATTTTGACTGGATTGGCTTGTTTTTAAAAAAATAGCTGCAAAACCTTGAAAGAATTGGTTTTACCTCTTGGTGTTTCCTACTTAACCAAAACATATGCAACAGAAACTAACAGAAACAGCAATTTCAGTGGTTAAATTGGCCTTATTTGCATGATATTCTTAAGTGAGTCAAGTGAAGGCATTAGCATGTTTTCCAAATACCCTAACCTAGTTAGTGGGATGGAGGAGTTAACTATAATCCCACAGTGAATGTGTTACACATCAGTTCTGTGGTGATGCCTTGGAGCATGTGACATCACTGTGGCTTGTTCCAGACTCCTATATTGGATATGCCTACTTATGATTTCATTGCATCACTGTTCTACCCACTGTGATCCTCAGATACCCCAAAATACATTAAGTGCATCCCCAGTCACCCAAATTTGCTCATCTCGGTATAAAATCTCAAGGGAGAGGAGGGTCATCTAAATTACTTCATATAGTTCTCTGAATCTTTCAGAGTTCCATGCTTTCTAAAGAGGCTTCCTCTACAATTTCAGATGCATCTGTGTTATGTGAACCATCAATGAGGACAACAATTAAAATCTTAAAGCTTATTCTAGTCAAACTTAAAGTGTTAATAATACTGAAGATGGTAGTAATTAAACAGAGGAAAGAGGAGCAGGAACCAGCTTAAGTATAACATTTATTTGGGCCTTTCTATAAAAAGCATTTGTTAAACTGCTGAGCTGCTGAGCTTGCCGATCGGAAGATCGGCGGTTCGAATCCGCATGACGGGGTGAGCTCCCGTTGCTAGTCCCAGCTCCTGCCAACCTAGCAGTTTGAAAACATGCAAATGTGAGTAGATTAATAGGTACCGCTTCGGTGGGCAGGTAACGGCGTTCCGTGTAGTCATGCTGGCCACATGACCACGGAACTGTCTACGGACAAACGCCGGCTCTTTGGCTTTGAAACGGAGATGAGCACCGCCCCCTAGAGTCGGACACGACTGGACTTAATGTCAAGGGAAACCTTTACCTTTACCTTACAGGCAAAAAGCTGATTTCTTTCATGTCATTAATGATCTTCTTTCATCAAAATATTGTTTAATGTTTCAGTCAAATATACTTGCAAGAGTCACTGCTCTGCTAACATGTTTAACATTTAATAAGTTTTTAAAAGGCTATTGTTTGATCAGGAGCTACTTTATAATTTATGATCATAAAAATTTAAAGGAAAATGAACACCAGGCAGGCTAAGTAGATGATGATACTTGGATAGATTATGTATTTTTATGTGGCTATCTGTAAAAATATTTAGATCTGAATTCCAGTGTGTTCAAAAGAGGTTTTTGTCCAAATGTATCAGACAGCAAACCTGGTTGCTTTCATACTAGGAACTGTAGTGTGGAATTACCATGCCTCATTACTTAAGATTTATAGAATGTCTACACAATTTAATAATTTGTAATCCTCACTTGTTTTCCCGATGCTTCTGTACATTATCGCAGACATGCTAGTCATTCTGACAACAATAAAACAGTACCAAAATCTTACAAAATGCCCTTAATGGTTCTTCAGTTTTTTTCTCAAAGAGAAAGCAAGTGAGCCTATCATCATATGGTACTTATGCACTAAAAATGTTTTGGGGTGGATCTAACTTTTTTTTTAATTGGTCTTTTAATAAGCATGAGAATAATGTTGTGGTTATATTTTTTAAAGTATGAATGAAATGCTGTTTAAATGAAAGTGTACAATAACGCTATAAACTAGTCTATCCCAACCTGATTCTTTCCATATGGATGTGATTTCCATTTTACCCTAGTTGGTTTTATAATGCAGAAATGTGTAATACAGTTACATAAAATGAAACACTAAAGAATGTATTTTCAGGCAGTGAGCAAACAGGGACAGTGAATGTATTTTCACTGAGTGAGCAAACAGGGACAGCTAATAGGATGTTGATGGTGGACTTCCAACAGAAGGAACAGATACAAACAAGAAGACTGTGACCCAACAGTGCATTCTTGTATGCTCAATTATTTGAGATCATTTGATTGCAAGGAGTGCACCACAGATTTGCTGATTTACCATTGTGAATTATTGTTTCCAGCTGAGTAGACAGAGGCTGCCAAAGTGACTATACAAGGAATAAAAGGCAACCAGTTCTAGGGAACAATTTCATCAAGCAAGGAAACACAGAGCTCTACTAGAAGTTTAGCATCTTCTAGTATCCTAAATCTTTTGGCAGAGGATTTTAAAGGGAGATGTTATTGCCTAAAAACAATGGAGTCTACATATGCAACAAATGCAAACTCACTGCTGTGAGAAGAAGTAAAATTGGAGCAACGGGTGGCTATATTTCAGCTGATAAGAGTGGGTAAAGATTCCTTGTGCAAAACAAAGGGCCTACGATAGAAGCTCAAAGAGGAAACAGTTTGCTACAGGGAAGAGAACCAAACAGAGGAGCAAGCCAAGTGATGGGAGTTATAACTAGAAACAAGAGATTTAGAAGATATTTTTCAGTACAAGAATTCAGAAACAGATTTTGGATTCTCATACAGAAGCAAGCTTTAAGTCTGTCAAGGAAGAATACGAGACAGACGTAAACGGGAGGCAATACGATAGAAGGGCAGAAGAATAGGAAGAATACAGTTGCTACATACAAGAGACTAAAGAAGAATGTTGTAGTTGGTGATTGACTGCTGCAAGGAACAGAAGTGTGCTCCAGAGGATCTGCCAGTTTATGAGGTGTCCTGCTTCCCAGGATTCATCAAACTATTGAAAACTTTGCATAACTCTCATCCATTTAGGTTCAATAATTAATGTCCATTGAAAAGTATGTGTCTGACCAATAGCATGTCTGCATATTCTCTAATCCAGGCATCCTTGTTACCAGCCCCTGATTCCCATTTGTGATTAAAGTGTAGGCAAGGTTGGTACAGCAACTCCCAGCATCTTCTCACAGGATTGGAGCTAAGACTCAGGAATATGAACATATAAGCAGTTAGGCCTTGTTGGATGTAAGAAACAGATTAAGTATATTAAAGTATATTAAACCCCTTAGTGGAAAATTATTCACTTACAAAATTATTAGCTTTCATTGTTCATTCACAATATGGAATGAACAAGATGAGCTTAAAAATTTTGTACAGGAAGGCAAATATGATTAAGCTGGTTTATCAGTTTGGAATACAGCAAAGCAACTTGTTCAAACGGAACAAAATTAACAGAAATGGAGCTGGACTGTATGTTAAAAATTTGTGTGTTTCACATTTACAAAATAATTCAAGGAAATGAATGTGCTGATATACTTCAGAGCACTTTGATAAAAATAAACAAAAGAAGGAATAAAAGTACTGTTATTGATGTCCACTGTGACACCTAGTAAAGACAAAATATGAACCTTTCCAAAGTAAACAGAGCTTTCAAACAGCCATAAAGTAGTACTCATGGGAATTTTTAATGATCCTGATCTCTGTTGGGAGATAAACTCTACCAAATATGATCCTTCCAGAAAATTCAAGCACTTTCTTATCCCAATATTGCTGAAAATGTTCTCCTTGTAAAGATGAAAAAAGACACAGTAGGACCAGATATCAATTGTAACTGAATTAGAAGAGGTGGGAACTTTGGAAGAAGGTGACTATGTGATGCTGCAGTTCTACATTTCAAGAGAAATTAAAGTTGAATATAGTCAAACGTGCATATCTTGAACTTCAGGAAAGTGGATTTTGATAAAAGTAATAATTAGTAGGATTCCATGGTGGAAAAAAGTAATGGGAAAAGGAGTCCAAGGTAGGTGGATGTTCCTAAAAAAATTATAAAAGCTTAATTGTAAGTAACCCCAATAAGAGAAAACAGGGAAGACAGCAAAAGAAGCTACTGTTGCTACACAAGAAGCTTAATAAAAACCTGAAATTCATATATGAGACTGAAAGAGTAAGAGATAGCTAACAAAGAGTATTCAAAGGTGGTCCAGATTTGTAGAGGTGGTGTCAAAAAACCTAAAGCTTGGAATGATCTGAGATTGACAATATACAAGAAAAAGGGCTTTTTCAGATAAGTTTAAAATAAAAGAGAAAAGGTGTGTGTGTATGTGAGCTGCTCAGTGAAGGTGGTAAAAGTAACAGAGAACAGAGAAAAGGCAGAATTACTTTGGCTCTGCCTTCTGTAAGAAGATACTATACAGTATAGGGCAACTGTAATAAGCAGATGAGGAGGTAGAAGCTTCGATGGAATCATAGGAAAAGCCTACTACCTTTGAATAACTTGAAGTCTCAGGGGCTAGTTGTTTATCTCCCTTCAGCGTATCCTAGGAAAATGAAGTACTTGTTGATGGTAGGACTCTATTCGTTAACTTTGAGAAATCATGGAGAACTATCAAATGACTAGAGGAGGGGAAATGTCTCTTTCTTCAAAAACAGAAGAGAGAGGCTACAAGCAATTCTAGATCAGTAAATCTGACATCTGTAATTAGGAAGATCCTAGAGCCATTCATAAATATTGATCTTGAGAAGAATGTAGTGATTATTAGAAGTTGGTGTGAATGTGTTAAGCATAAATCTTGTCAGACTAATCTTATTTCATGGTTTGTTCAGACAATTTTCTTAGCAGATTGTGAGAATGATTTGGACATAATATATCTTGATCTTAAGAAAGCATTTGGCAAAGTATTCCATCATTCTTTGATTGGAACTTAGTTAAATGTAAATCGTTGCAACCTTGGAAAATTTTGCCTGGTTCCTTCAAAGGTATCCTGTTTGTGTGCATAGACAGGCACTATTTCCAGTAGGATTGTCAGTGAAGCATAGTGGCTATGAAAAGATACACAAAGTTGACCAGGGACAGTCTTTGAAGCAATGTCTTGAGCCTTCCAATGTAACCTATTTTTAATGGTAATAGGGAGTCATTTGAAATCACCCTGGTCTTTATTCTGGTTACAATTTCAAAACAGCATCTTAGACTCTAATAGCAAATTGAAACCGAAGGAAAAAAAAAGGTAAGATGTACAAGGCATTACATCAATTTCAGCAACCCAGTAAATTCTTGGCTTTGTGGCTATTGTCAAACTTACTGTAAAAATAATGAATGATGAAACATTTGTAGGAAATTGCTTTTTCACCTCTTGTGCTATTGATTATAGGCGCTTGTATTTTCAGAAACCAAATTCTAAATTAAGAAGTAGCAATTTTGATTTAGTGTGCATTTATAATTAATTGTTATACAGGTAAGTAAAATACATATTATATAATATCAGGCAATATCAGCAATAAACAATATATTCAGTATAAGACTTTTCCTAATTTGGTCTCTTTTGCACTGCTTAGCGTTTTGCAATGCAGCACATTCAGCTTCTGTCAAGGTCCTGAATAAGAGAGTTGGAATAATATACAGCTTCTTCATGGTTTCACAAGCCTAATCAGTACCAACACACGATCTGTTTTTTTCTTTTATTTGAAGCTTAGTGACTTTTCAGAACATTTGGGCTTGTGAATATTCAGTCTTTCGTTATGCACTAATATATCCAGTGGTGTCCACCAAGGGGCGTAAGGGGCGTAAGGAGGTTCAGACTCATAGTGCAGAGTCATAGTGCAAATCTCCCATCTTATCTACATGTGACAAGGCATCACACACACATGCCCCAAAGCAGGAGAGCTTAAGCCACAACACTGTGTTTGTCATTCTGAGGATGCGGCTGATTATGTCGTGTGTCCATCTACAATAATTAGTACCCCCTGAGTTTAGATAATGTTTTTTTTCCCAGATGCCACAGAACCACAGTTTCATAGTCCATTTACTGATTATTACATAATGGGACAGGTGGTACTAGTTCACCAACTCCTTTCATATTACTATTGTAATTTCCCCTTCTCCAATTTTTAAAGTGTTCATTTTTTGAAATCACATATGTGCGCTGTTGGAACTTGATATTAAGGAACTAAGCTCATCTTGGTTTGTCTTGTTTTTCTTCAGTAATAATATTAAGATTTGTTCACATTGTGTTCCAATGTGTACATTTTATGTATGATTTTGAGTGTAAACAGTCCTAGGATTTTTCTACCTTGATGCCTTACATTGGCTTTTATTTCCTGAAGCTTAATTCTCTAAGGATTTGGGGATGTAAAATTAGGCTGACCATATTTCCTTGAGACAAAAATGGCACATTGGGATGGCAAAACAGGGCAGTGCAGGGCTGGGTGACTGGCAGACAGGAACTTGCCGGTTTTCTTGGACTAGGAATCTTCAGATCCCTTCGTTTGCGAGAGGCGAGGCTGGGCTGGAGAGTCTAGTGAACGGTTATCCCTGACAAGCTGTTCCTCCTCTGGCCATGCTTTTATGTTCTTTTCTTCCTGCCGTTTCAAGGCAGGAGCCAATCAGCTCGGCCTTTGATCACCGCCTATCAGCTGATCCTGTTTTTTTCTTTTTAGGTTTCCCGCCGGGTTGAGCTCTGTGGCTTTTTTCCTGCCATTTCTGCTGAGCTCCCCCTTCTTCCACTCAAAGTCAGACTGCATTCTGACAGGTTCGCGGGAACTTTCAAATTTTTAAGTAAGGTTTTTAAGAAAATGGGACAAAATGGACATTTATATTAAAACAACGGGACAGTCTGAAAATGTTAAAAAAAAAAACGGGACTGTCCCATTCAAAACGGGATATATGGTCAGCCTATGTAAAATGGTGTTAGTAAAAATGTGCATTTGTATAAGTATAGGATTTTCCATTGATTTATTTAGGCTAGAAGTGGTCTCTTTGAGCTGGGGGACTTATTTGGAATTTTGAGAGATTTGTAGGTAGAGTCACAAGTGGATGTCACAGGTGAATGGGAGATGCTAAAAGACAGATTATCTCCAGAGTTGGATTATAAAGCAGAAGTCCAAAACATACACAATGTCTTTGTTCTAGATCTTTTTCTCCTACTCTATTCGTGGAGCCTTCTTCAGTTCACCATTTCTTCTCCGGAAGTCTCAAGAAGTTCTTCCTAATGTCTAATATGTATCTACATCCTTTAAGTGTCATCCCATTAGTTCTACTTTTACCCACTGGACAAAGTAAGAATAACACCAAACCCTCTACAACAGCCTTTCTCAACTTTGTGACCCTGGAGCAATTTTTCAGGCCTTGGGGAATCCCTGCACATTCAGGCTCAAATATAGGCTGCAAGTTACAAGCTTGGAACCCTGGTTGAGAAACTCTGCTCTACAATGTGACAGACCTTCAGATATTTGAAGACAGCTGTCAGGTCCCCTCTTAACTTTCTCTTCTGCAAGCTATCTAAGTCTTTTAACTGTTCCTCATAGGTCTTAGTTTGCAGTCTTTTCACCCTTCTCTTTACTTGCTTCAGTTTATCATTTTTTAAAAACTGGGGTGCACAAACTGAACACAATACTCCAAGAGAGGCCTGACCAACACAGAGTAGAGGGGGATAATTACTTCCAGCCATCTGAATTCTATGCTTCTCTTGATTCCCTTCAAGATGTTGGCCTTCTTCTGCATTGTTGGGACATGTTCAGCTTGTGATCGACCAGTTCACCAAAGTCCTTCTTGAATATACTGCTCTTGGGCCAGATTTCACCCATCCTGTACATGTTTATTTTATTTTTATTACCTAGATGCATGACTTTACATTTCTTCCTGTTAAATTTCATTCAGTTTGTTTCCATCCACTGTTTCCACCCACTTTGATTTTTTCCCCTCCCCTTCCAAGCATTAGATACCCCTTCTAGTGAATGCAACATTTTCTTACACAGTGCATCTTGAAGAGAGCATTGAGAAGTTTTTTAAAGAGAAGCTTATGGACCCTATAAAACCCTAAAACAGTAGAATGTTAATAATAAATTGGAAGAAAAAAAAATGACAATTTTACTTCTGTATCTTCCTATAACTGCTGAAAATAATCTATAATAGAATTTCAATAATTGCCTTACTTTCCTTTCCACATGCAACTCCAATATAATACATAAAGAATACTGAATCTATCATTATAAAAGATACATAATATCTGTGGTTAAAGATGTAAAGTTTAGGACAACTTCTGAAAGATGGTTTTGGGATTATTATTTCCAGATTACCAAGCTAACATGATCAAAGAACCATCGTTGTATCTTTTCCTGGTCAAAAGCACTACTGTACAGTTATTGGATGAAAATGATACATCTCTGATTTGAAGATGCATTTTAAGAGCCTCTATCCAGGGCACTTAAACTTCAAAAATGTTGTTGTCGTAGATAAGAAAACAACAATAATTCTAGCTGATTTGAACATTCAGAGAAGTATGCTGTCTTTTAATTCAACTGACTTACCATTTGAGTACTCCATATTGATTGATGCATTATCTATATTGTGTTCTTTACCAAACCTTTCTTCTGAAAGTTTCCCATCCCTTCTGAAAATGTCTTCATCCACAGTATGGTTTAGTTAATTTTCCTGTTTTATAGTTGACCTGCAAAAGAACAGTGCTAAGCGCATCTTAGCAGTGCAGTGAATATTCTGCTTTTTTAATGTCTTGTAGAAAGAGCCATAACGTTCATAATAAAAACAAAACAAAAGCTTGGATGCCTCCATATCGAATTGGAGACTTCCAGTAGGGACATGGCGGACTGAACAGCTGTGCCCGTGGGCTCAGTAGGCAGAACTGACAACACGGCAGTTTTTTTGAGCTCAGGCAGGTTTTTTCTGAAGCCCAGGAGTGTTTTTCCGGAAAAAGGAAAACACCTGGAATCACCCCATCTGTCCTCTGGACAGCTGCTTGCAGCCAGAAGATCGCAAACAGCGTTCGCACTCGACTGGTAAGAGCTAACCTGGAGGCTCGGACGTCACCATTTTCCAAGCCACGCTGTAGCCTTAGAGGGACACTAAGACCGGCCACCCTATTTCTAAATCACCCAATTTATATTTCTTTTAAGTACATGTACCTTAAGAGAGGCTTTCTGCAGCAAGGAGAAGCGGGTTCTCTTGGTGCTTATCATATTTTTGGGATAATTTTTTTAAAAAACGTTTTAAGTTTTGGACTTTGTTTTCCCTCTAAATATTAAGGAGGATTGAGAGTAAATAATTGTCCCCCTCTTACTATTTTTGTACTAAATTTGAAGATATTAGCATTTTCCTACACGTTGAATCAGCTGTTTTGAACTTTCAGTTTTCTGCTTCTACTTTCCCTGGCTGCATATCTCACTTTTGCTTATGTAAACGCATTCGGAATTCTTTCATATCTTCGACTTTAGCTGGTTAAGGTCCTAGGGGGCGCCATAATCTACTGCTTGAGACATGGAGGAATTTAAACAGACTTTCTCTGACTTCCACCAAGATTTTAAACAGATTCTTTCTGATTCCTACCAAGTTTTTATGCAAGGCATTCAGGACATTCTGGAAAACATGAGGTCCAAAATGTGTCATCTGGTTGGCGATGTCATGGATGAAACTAAGAAATTTAACAGCAGCAGAAATGTCTCTTCTAAGAGTGAGATCAGGACTTCTGTTGAAATGCTGGATGAAGATTGGATAGTTGAGCTGAAGAAATTAAAGGGAGAGATCGAGTTGCAAGCCATAAATGAAATGGATCTTCTGATGGAACCCCATGGAAAAGAAGGGCTTATTATGTATGGGAGGTCTCCTGAAGAGAATTCAGAGTTTTTGAGGGGGGCAGTTGGGCTGTTCAATTTTTTAAAGAAAAAAGCTGTATGTTCATTCTGGGGAAATGTAAATGCTCTGGTTTATTTTGAAGTGGGATAAGGGTTGAAGAATATTTATGTGGATTGCTTTTACGGTTTGGCTAATTTTATTTATCTTTAACGATTTGGATTAAGATGATTAAGGTATAATAAAAATAATAAATGTCTGGTTTTGGGTTTAATATGATTAAGATTATTAAAACTGTTCTATTATCAAGTACAATGGCAGACAATTTATATGTTTTTTAGTTTGATCTTTATTATAGGAGACAGGAATGTATAGAATAGTAGTAGGAAGGAAATAAATAAATGTTATCTTTGGGGAGGAGTTCATTAGGAGGTATATATATATACAGTATCTTGCTTATGTCCTGATGATGCGCTTAGCACTTCTAAAACTTCAGAGATGTTATACTTTATTGCTGTTCCCCTTGGCTTTCCAATTATTTGGTCCTTCCTTGTGTACTGGGATAATGAGCCACTTGTGCAGGAAGATTAGTCTGTTGAGACTGTTTGGCTTCTCTTTTGTTTGATGCAGCTTTAGTCCTCTTAAGTTTTTGGCTGTATATTCCATTTTCCTGGCCACCTTTAACCAGTATTTGCCGATTGACTCTTATATTCCATTCATCCTCTTTCAAGAGACACTTGAAGCAATTTCAGACTGTTGCATTACAGTTAAGATAACAGTAAAGAAACTTCAGGAATTTCCCCAGCTTCTTTGTAGGAGAAAACAAGGACAAGTAAGATAACAACTTCCTGCAAGTAAGATCAGTCTCTCTTTTTCAGTTTGTGTGCTTACCAAATATCTTGAGAGAAATCACTATCACTTGTTTCTTCTTACTTTCTCCACATCATAGTGTAAATAAATAAAATCTTAGCCTCTTCCAGAAACTCTTTGTACATATCTGAAGAATGGGAAGAGGGTAGGTGGTTAAACTTGAAAGTTTAAAAATTATTTAAACGTTTGGTTAATAACTAAATTGGCATTGCAGCTGATGCATGCACTGCAACTAGCTGTGGTTATACCGGGGTGAAACTGTAACTGAGGTTTGAAAGCAGAAATAAGCTCTGATCACAAATCTTGGAGCTAATAAACTCATGCTACTTGAAAGAACCCACAAATAATATTGACGCTGACATATAAATATAAACCACAAATAATTACTGAGTTCACACATAATCCTAAGCCTTCTTTTTTAAAGCATGGCTTGTTGACTGAGTCCATGCATTAACCTAAACTAAAAACAAGCCATGCTGTTAGTATTTTCTCTTACCAGGCTGATGATTAGGCATGTAGCAATAATGGAATTTGCATACAAGAGGAGAGAAGCTTGGGAGCTAGAAATATAATCCCTATAATTCAGATATATTTTTTAAAATAGAAAGTTTATGTCTAGAGTGGTCTCTAGATATTCCTGAAATATCTGAAACCCTCTTACTCTCTCTAGAACTATATATAGGATGTTAAGAGGCACAGTCCTTATTTTTATTATGAAATTATAAAGTAATTTCCTAATAAATTTATATTATCCAATTAGAAAGTCACTTGGCTCTGCTTAAGCAACCAACTTCATTAGATTCCTTTGCCGGGCTGCAGCAGAGGTTGAAAGAAGAAAGAGGATTATTCCCATTCCAGAGAATTCCTGCGCCAGTCATTGTTTTAAATGCAACTTAATATTAGGAATGGGCAATTAATTTTGCTTGGGTCTTCTGTCTACATACATTTTTATTTTGTATTGTGTGTTTTTGTAAGGCAACCTGTTAGGCAGAGGTTCTTTTGTTAACAGTCTGGTATCAGCTGTTCTGGGAACCTTTGGTCTAAAAGGTATGATAAATATGCTTTGATTTATTTATGTATTAAAGTGCATGCACATTGGTGTTCCCATATAAATAATATAAATGAGAATCACAATTGTATAAAGCATATTCTACTTGGAGACAACCAGTTTGTTAAGCTGGAGCAATAGGTATACATACAGTATATTAGCACACAGCTCCTTAGAATGAGTATGATGATGAACTCTTGAAGACGAAACTGTGCTACTCAAAATAAAGTTGTTCTAATGCACAGCAGAAGTGTGGTAATACCACCTGAAGAGGTTAGGATCAGCAAGCTGATCATCCAAAGTCTAGGGCAAAATGTGGTTTGATAAAGAAGTGGCTTCTCCTATGTGGAGTACAGTGCTTTTTGGCTCTGGGTGGCCATAGTAAATGCATAAGGGAAAATACTTTTGTTTGTTTGTATGTATGTATGTTTATGTTTTCTATTCATAGAGGGTTTTTTTAATGCCTTATATTTAATGCTTAATATAGACCTTACATGAGTTTCAAAGCTATCTGTTTATACTTGCCTGTAAACCATCAGACCTTTATTAGGGTCATTATCCATTATGTAATATTAATTTTTATTTTATCTTTGTTCTGTTTTATGCCTTTAAGTTTAACTGCACATCATTTTAGAAAGGCTGACTCTAAATTCACATCTTTATAAATGTTATCAATATATAACATAAAATAGTAAACAAAATATGTTTAAGATGCTTACATATTCTTGATGTGTATAAGTAGATTTGGAACCCATTTGATTGTTTATATGCTTAGCCTTGAGAGAAAAATGAAACATAAGACGAACAATAGAGGATCATACTAGAAGAGCCATTTAGTCCAGCATTCTGTTCCCATAGTGGCTAATGAAATGCCAGTTGATTGATTATGTGTCATCAAGTTGTTGTTGACTGTTAGTGACCACATGGATAGATTTTCTCCATGATGATCTGTCCCTAACCTGGTTTTTCAAGCCTTCCAATAGTGTACTCATTGTCACGGTAACTGAGTCCATCCACCTTGCTGTTGGTCATCCTCTTCTTTTCTTTCCCTCCACCTTTCCCAATATTAGAGTCTTCTCCAGAGAGTTAGGTCTTCACATAATAGATCTGAAGTAGGATAATTTGAACCTGGCCATTTGCGCCTTGAGTGAGAACTCTGGATTGATTTATTTGATGATCTATTTGTTTATTTTCTTGGCTGTCCACAGTAGTCTCAGGAGTCTTCGCCAACACCAAAGTTCAAAAGCATCAATACTCTTCCTGTCTTGCTTCTTCAAACTCCAACTTTTGTTGCAAAGAGTGTCACAGGGAATGCCATGGCTTGCATGATTCAGAAATTTCTAGAAGCATGGCTGGTTCCTTGCACAAGCTGAATACATGTTTCCAGAATCTTCTATAATATTTTTACAATGCTCTGTTGTCTTACTTCTACTTTATGTTGAGGAAGCCAAAGCATAAAAGAAAAACTGATCCCAGTACTGTTTTCCAAAGCAACCCTAGTTTCAGTCTTGCCTAAGTATGCTTTGAGTTAATATACAGTATGATATATCTGGGATCTTTGATCTTGTCCTCTGGATTCCTGGGAGTGGTTAACAGTGGTAAAAAGATATTCATATTTTGCTACAAAGTTCCATCGAATGTTTCTTCTCCAACTTCATTCTCTAATGTGAGGTTGTGGCAATTACAGTTTAGTATAGTTTTTGTACAGTTGATGTTTATATTAAAGTAAGGATATTTTAATATAATATTAAAATTATATTTTAATTTATATTTAAGTTATATTGTAACTCAACCTCAGCTGAGTTACAACAAAATGGTTGAATATCAGCAATATGAGAAAGCTTGTGGGGAGAGCAGAACATCACATTTGCATGTTTTTGCATTTACACATTAGAGTTGAAAGTTTTGGGCCAATGGGAAGATACTCCAGAAAATTGAGATTATGCGGTTATCAGTCTGTTAGGTCATGTAATGCCTATGTAAGAGCCAGTTAACTAGCTGAGTCTCAAGCTTGTACTGTCAATTAGTAGAGAGCTGATATGAGGGAGAATCAAATATAAGGCGGAGAGTATCAAAGAGAAGTAATTAGCAATAAATAATAATCAGGGATGAGAGGCAGTTTGTTGTAGTGGTTAAAGGCACTAGGCTAGAAACTGGGAGACTGTGAGTTCTATTCCTGCCTTAGGCATGAAGCCAGCTGGGTGATTTGGGGCCAGTTGCTCTCTCTCTCAGCCTTAGGAAGGAGGCAATGGCAAACCACTTCAGAAGAGAAAGCTTAGAGTCAAGACTGACTCTAAGGCACAAACAAACAAACAAACAAACAAACAAGGGATAGATCAGCAGGAAACAAGAAAGAAGCAGGAGAGTTTATCCCGAGGGAAAAGAAAGTGGAGGCTGATGAGAAGCAATCTCTTTTGGGACAAGTGAAGTCCCTCTGTTGCAAGCTAGGTCAAGAGTTCTGGGGAGAGAGCACAAAGGAATCTCCACTGTGGCAATAGTAAAGTAGGGAGGAACTCTGTTAATCTGTGCCATTGTTCTTGCCAGGCAACTAGGGTCTGTGTCACCCAGGGCAAACATGGATTCCACCCCCCCCCATGGGTTGGTGAGGGAGGTGTTAGCCGCCCCCCCAGCACGGTGCCCGGGGCACATGCCCCGCTTGCCACCCCCCAGTTGCGGCCCTGTTTCCTGTTGTGAGGAACCAAAGTTGATCTACCAAATTCTATGTAAATCTAACTTCATTTTCTTTGCCAGAAAGGAATGTATTTGAAAATTCTACAGAGAGTTAGAGAAGGAAAGCTGGACTGCGATTTTTTATAGGCCCTGCACATTTCCAACCAGTCTGGGCATGCTCTTTCTTCTTCACAGATTATAACTGGCTAAACATATATGAACATCAACAGATCTTTCCCATTTTATTTTCTTACAAATAAAGTTTTATTTAATTTTTTTTAATATTGTCCCTGTGGTATACCTACTTTTACATCCAGTAACTCTTTATCTAAGGTTTAAAATGGATGTTGGATTCTTTTCCTGAGGAAAAGAAAAGATTGTAACAGTAAATATTAAGTCTTAAAAATAAAAATACTTTTTTAAAAAAATAGGCTCTCTGCCTAAGGTAGAAGCACAGTTTACCGGAATAAATTTTAAAATAAACTTTTAAATTTGGCCATAGCTGTGATATCTTTCCACAGAGAAGATGGAAATACACCCAGAAAAAGAAACAACCCATTGTGACACAATTCTATGGAGATGTTACTTCTTCCATTATGTACATAGCAGGTCCAGTTACAATAATTAGAGAGAATCCATCTGCAGCTCAGATCAAGTACTGTATGTTTAATGCTAGTTTCAGGTATTGAATACACATTTGACATTGAATCAGCTATACTGACATTGACAGTGCTTTAGGTGAATAGTCTTTCTTAGATCTTTGCAGTTTGCTTTCAAAATGGCATAACAAGGGTACTGCCAATAGTAGGGCAAATTAATGTCAAAAACTGCTAATAGGCTTATGAGAATATTGCAGCTCTTTTCCTGGACAGGACAGGCTGTTGAAGAGCATAGTTGTGTACAGTGTGTTGTATCAACAGGACACCACTTTTCTTTAAGAAACCCAACTATACTAATTATAATCAAATATTTGATAGACTTGGGACTATGGAATGGCACTGGAAAAGGAGGCAATGGGGATTAAAACACACAAGAGTTCTCTTATCTCAATTGGCTGCCACAGACAATAATTGTGCCAGAACTGAATGAATCATATTTTGTACCTCCTTTTTTACACGAAGTTGTTCGTGCTGGGGAATGTGGATTCATCTCTAGAAAACTACTGGGTTTTTCACTGTATTTGCTTTCTTTTTCTGTCAACTAATATCTTTGTGATAAGAACAGGATTTTACTCTGTTTACATCTTTGGCATGTTGTTTCAGGGAACATTCCTCTGTTCATCACTTAAGATTACCATTGGCAGAATTCAGCTGCAGTGCATTAGCTTGAGCAAATCTGCTGTGGTTTTTCTTTTCTTTTCTTTTCTTTTGCTTTATAGTAACAGATGAGTGAATTAGGCTGAATTTCTCACTTCTGGATTTTATTATTTATACTTAATAGGTTTGAAATGCAATCAGCTAATGGTAGGAATTCAGCTTTGGTTGAATAGTTTGGTCACAGGTGTTTTTTTCCTTTCATTCTCATCATAAAACAGTATTTAGAGTTGGTATGAAGAATAGTGGAGTCTGATAAAAAGTTATAGAAAAATCCTTTATTTGGTAGTGAAGGCTGGTTGTTATTGCATTTTTTATGGAATAATCTATAGATCAATGCAGTACATTTCCAGCTGAATTACTGCTGGCAGTTTGGGGGTAGGCTGTCCCTCTGGGCAATTTCAGTGGTTGAAATTCTGGTAAGATCTAGAAGGGAAGAAGAAAGCAGAGCATTAAATAATGAAATGGGAAGAATTGCCTTTCAAGATATGGACTCCTCTAAGGCAGCCCACAAGAAACCCTGCTATTTAATTAGCAACTTAGAATTTCCCTCAGAATGAAGATCTGGCTGTATAACAATGACTCAGAGTGGCACATGACAAAGGCCCCAGTAGATTAATGTATACAGGGTCGTATGGGTAGCTGGTGCTCTTATACAAGAGCCCTGCTGCTTGGCATAATTATGTGCCATAATAGATTTGATAGCCATGATTTCCTCACTTTCTTTAGGACAGGTATGTAGGCAATTTAAACGCTGCCTTTCTCCACTTCACCCTCCTGCAATGCAAGATGTATGTTGATGAGTGGATTTAACAAATATCAAGGCTTCTTTATAAGCCTTTACTTCTTTACTTCTAAAACTGTTATTTGGCATAATTGGGTGTGGGGTAGAGAAAGAAATGTAATTTTCAGAGAATCAAAATTTCTGTTTCTGTTTGATTTATTCAGTGTTGTAATAAATGGTGCACATTACAATTTTCCAGTCTTGTTAAAACAAGTTCAAGAAAATGGATTTTCTGGAGTTATGCAAAAGTTTATATACTTTTAAGGTGATAACACTTTTACGGGATAACGCTAACATACTTTTGTTGGGTGTGAAGTTATCTTTGTGAAATAAGGGATTTATAAGTTCAAGGGAGTGTTGTTTAAATGTTTGATCAAACATTAGACCTCTTTATTTAAATTATTTAACTGTAAGATAATATGTACCAAAAGTGCTATGTAATAGGACATAGAAAGAACATGGAAAAGTCTAAGGAGAACGTGAGGAGCCTACAAATTGATTGCCTCTCTATATAGGGAAGGTTTCTTCAGTGAGGTAAAACTTCTTTTAAATTTTATTTTGGACAATTTTATTATCTTATAATTCCCATTATATAGAGCACATATGGTGGCTTGCTCATGGCCCTAGACTTTTATTGTGGAATTTGGTTGATACACAATCCAACCTAGAGCACTATATGATCTAGTACTTCTTTGGACTGCTCTGTTTTTAACTGTGATATGTCTAAGGTTTCTTGTTTGACAAAAGAGGGATGATGATTAAACTTCAGGAGTTTATTTTTTTTAATATGGGAAACATTTTGAAGTATATACTTTCATCATAATGGACAATATTGCAGAGGTTTCCCTGCTAATGTAAGATAGGCATTTTATAGCATCTCAGACAGGGAGCCATTTGAACTGTGCTGAGGAATTTCTAATGTAAGAGAATCGATTGCCATCTCTTCCATTGCTGAACAGTTGGCATAATCAGGAAATTTTTCCTAATCTTTAGTTTTTTAGATTTGGTTGATTCAGGCCTACTTTCTGGAGGAACAGAAAGCAAATCTCTGTCATAGCTCTTAAGATACTGAATATAGCTCTTTGCCAGGGTAAACATACCCAACTCCTTCAGTCTTCCTATCTTTTTTACTGCCCTGCTGTGGCCACATTCTTAACGTTTGTTTAATTAATTGATTGACTGATTGATTAAACATTAATACTTAATATTCTTTTACAGTTGCTGAACCCAACCCAAAAATTTGATTCAAGGGACAAACAAGGACTATTGTTACTGTACTGAGCTTCAATTTTTCATCCTTGGAGTTGGCATCAGAGGCAATTGGCTATTTCATGGCCAGCATGACAACCATAAGCTTATCACAGATTCTAAGGGACCTGGCTCATGAGGTTGGCCTCATGCTAGACCTGGTTTTCATTTCAGAGCAGATATGGTCAGGTCATAATTTACTGCAGTCTTAGACCAGTACAAAGAGCAGGTTTGACATAAATTGAAATTGGTGGACATTAACATCCATCTTTGTCGTGGTTGGGTCACTTTCTGGTTCAGTTTGAACTTGCTGGTACCATCTCCCTCTGTAGGGTTAAAGGGTCTATTCAGTTGATCTACCCCAGGTGCCTAATGGATCCTCAGGGTTTCCAGAGGGTGCTTGGGGGGTTTGGTGAGCAGTTCTGCAAATTCTTAGTCACTTGCTGGAATATAGAGGCAGCCATGGCTCTGGACACAATGGCACATGAATGGCCTCTTTTGATTTCCCTTGGTTTACTGAGGTGCTTCAGAGAATGAAGCAGAGTGAGATTCAGGAGATCCCTGCGGTGACTCTGGCAGAAGACAAAGAGTGAATCTGACACAGGTAAGAACTCAAGTGGCATTAAGAGTGGTCAAATGTCCATATTTCCCTGTCTTACTGAGCTGACTGATGACCCTTTCTAAGGTAACCCTTTTGGGGAAGGATGGGCCAGAAGAACATATGTTGGTTGCTATAAAAGAGACTTGGCTTTCAATCAGCAGCTGAGTAATAACTGTGTATATACTGTAGTGCACCATAAAATACAAATCTGGAAGAACCCCTGGAGGGAACATAATAGTTGCACCATCTTATATGATCCCATTGATATCTAAACACAATGTTAAACTGTACAGTCACTTTTCTGCACATTGTCTAGAAGAATTCTAAAAAAAAATACAATAGATGGGCTATATTGTACAATGCTTGCATCCTTTAGAGGATGCATCATGATTTGTTTTTAGCTTTCAATTCTTCCTGGGAGAAGAACAAGTCAGTGTTCCCAGTTTGCATATGACATTTAAAAAGCTCTGGAAAGACCTTGTATGGTATCTTTGTTCCTACTGGTAGACATGGGAGCAATCATACCACTTCATGGTAAGCTGGAATCTTTTAAAATTATGGCTCCCATAGTATCTAAACACGGTCAATGTCTGAGCAATAATTAATTAATTAATCTCCTGCACATTCAAGAGAGAAATCTCAGAAGTTATCAGAAACTGAAACATTGAGATTTATCATATGAGGGGAAACCCCCACATTAACTCCTGATGCCAGCTGCAAAGGAAAAGCAGATTAGAATAAACCTGGCTGTCACAATCATTGTTGAAAAACAGAACAGAACGGTGTTGTTCTCTGCTAAGCAATGGAAAGGATGAGCAAGGATTTCTTTGTAGCTTTGAAGTTTTGTTTCCTCCTTCCATCTCTTCCCCAAAAGTGCAAGTCAAATGTAAATGGGATTGGCCATGGCACTGACTCCAGATATGCTCTGCAAATCCGATAAATTGTGATGTGGCAAGACTTATGCACTGCAGTGCCATCTCATTTGTAAATTAGGAAAAAAAAAAGAGGCTCTCTATCTCTGTAGTGAGATCAGCAAAACAAAGATTGCTGTTACAAACAAGTGCAGAATATTTTGCTGTGGTTCCATCTTTGCCAAGTGCCTTTTGTGGATCAGTTGGTGACCTCAGGCATTGTGTTTTGCTGTACTTCATGTTTTGTGTTATAGAGTGTTCTGTCAGCTGCCTTTATACTCTGTTTGCTGAAATTTGCATGAAATTGAAACTTTTCTGTATATTTTCTGTTTCTGTAAAAAAATAATAATTCAGTACTGTATAATAATTAGAAACAGCAGGAGACCTGTATAATACAGAGTTTGAAATGGCAAGAGAGAATATCCTGGAAGAGGGGGTGTCTAATGGGTTTAACAACAGCACTCCATATTGCAGCATTTTGCAGAGTGTCTCATTTGCTGTGTTGGCATCATATTTTATGGGCTTTGGGAGCCTGAGTATTGATGATACCCACTTTGATTTCAGACATTTTGTCCTTCTCTTCCAGTCTCTTGACTATGCTTCTTCCTTGTTTGATTGTTTTATCCTTAATGTAAATGCAGATTGCTCAGCATGGAAATCTTGTGATCCTCGAGGAAATCCAATGCAAATGTTTCATTTTGAGTGACTCTTTTATAATGTTCTGTAAAACACTTTGTAAAATACATGGCATGTTTCATATGGTCTCCCTTCTAAAGGACCCTACAAAGGTAGGCTCGGCCAAGTAGTACTAAGAGACATCGATTCAGGCTGCTGTTGCTTGAGAGATTCATATGGCAAACGTAACTCTAAGAAAGCTACATCAGAGCGATAAAAGTATTTCACCCATTACTGAATCAAGTAAAAAAGTCATTGAAGCGTTACAAGAGTATTTTGAGACATTAATCATAACTGAACTGTCTGAGGATAAGCTTTGCAGAAATAGCTCTAGAAATTCTTGATGTCTGAATGATATAGGACTGGTTCAACTCCATAATCTAGGGCTAACAGATGAGGGCTACAAAAGTACAGGCAGCCACTTGATGGCAGCAGAGAGTTATGTACAGCATTTGTATCTAGCCTGGGTTCCCACAATGTGCTAAGTCATAATATGGATTGTTTAGCTTTGATTCATTGTGATTTGTGAAACTGGAAATTGTGGTTTGTAAACCACAGTTTATGATTTAGTATGACTTATTCAGTTAACCATGACTTGGTGTGAGCAACTCGGTAGCCTGCTCTTAATATTTTTGGAGGAATATTAAGACTAATGATGCAAATGTAGGGAAGGCCAGGGGAGGCTAAATTGGAGAAACAGGCCTATATAATTAACAAGCATATGCAGTTCTTGGTGCTCGCTGTTCATCCACGTCATACACAGCAGCTACTATTTCCATCTGTGGATGCCATCCAGGCAGAAGCTCTGTGATTGTGTAATCAACCACAGGAACAAGATTGGCAGTGATGAAACAGGGAGGTTGAGACCTGGACTATTTCTGGAACAAAAGGAAGAACAGAATGTTCCCAAAAGACAGGACATAGTTGTGTTGACCATAAGTGTCAGCTGATAGCTGTGATGACAAAAAAGAAAAAAGAAACATGCATTGTGACATCACAACACAAATCTTGCCCAGTTTTTACTTGTATCCTGATGTAGGTACAAAAGTTTCATCACTTGCCACCGCCCCCTACCACCCCACTCCACACTGGCCTGATGCTGTGTCATTGACCGATAGAACTTTCTGAGGCTCAGGCTGGGCAAAAGCCCTATGTCACCTTGTGATAGCATAATTTAGTGACGATGTTGAGGAAATGTCAGAATTCTCCCTGAATCTGCTATCTTTTTGTATGTTTGATCCTACTTTGCTACATAATGGTGAACATTTTTTCTTGGTATCTGGAAATAGAATATATGTTAATTACATAATTATAAATATAATCAACTCCTGTTGATTACGGTATTTTATAGTATGCTACTACTATGGATTCTGATCATTTTCTGTAAAAGATGCATCAGAAGTGATAACGATTTTCAGATATAGCTTGGAGGGTTTCAGATACAGTTTGTAGCCATAATCTTAATTATTTATCAAAATTAGTACATTTATTTGTAATTGCTGACTGATATCAGATAGGAAAAAAATCCAGAAAATGGTAGTAATTGAAATTATTTAATACATTCGAGAATGGTATTTATTTTATTCAATTTAGGGTCACAATATAATAAATGACAGAAACAATACAGAACAAAACAAACTGGGTTCTCATCACTCTATTAAAAAAAAATAGAGAAAAACACATCCAACAAGGGGCTCCATCCATCATAACATAGAGCCTGGGAGAACCAGGTTTTCAAGATCTTATGGAACACCAGTGGTAGGAACCATATGGATTTCAGGGGGGATCTCATTCTAGAGGGCAAGCCCCATGACAGAGAAAGCATGCTTCTTGGGTCCTAATAGATGACACTGTTTAATATGTGTGGTTAACTCTGCTGGCATGTACTAGCTGGGCAAAATCCATGAGAGGTAGGTGGTCCCTCAAATAACCTGGCCCTACACTATGTAGGGCTTTATAGGTGATGAACAGCACCTTGAATTGCACCTGGAAGCATAATGGCAACTAGTGCAGCTCATGAAGCAGAGGTGTCACAGGGGCATGCCAATCTATGCCCATCACTGCTTGTGCCACTGAATTCTGGACCAGTTGAGGCTTCAAGGGCAGCCTCATGTAGAGCTCATTGCAGTAGTCGAGCTGTGACATGATTAAGGCATGAGTGACTGTCTGAAGGGCCTCCTGATCCAGGAAAGGGTGCAACTGGAGCACCAAATGGAGCTGTGCAAAGGCTCCCTTCAGCTTCAAAAGTTTTTGGAATATGTAGATCATCTAAATTGATTTCAGGAAGTACTGTTCTTTGTGACCATAGGCCTGGTTATGACTGCTTTGATTGCCTTAATCTACTTTGGGGTCCAGATTAGACACATGTTGGTTCTCAGCAGCTTTCAGTCCTAGTATTCTTTTGAGACTGATGAAAAATAGGAATTGGACAATTTAACATGATTCTTTGTAGTGAGCAACGTATATATGTGTTTGGCTCTTAGATTATTGTTTTAACACATGGGCACCTGTGAATGTTAGGTTTTAGATGATTTATTTTAATTGTTTATTTAAATATTTCTGTTTTTTGTTGTTTCCTCTGTTATACTCTGCCTACAGGCTGTTAGGATGGGATTATAAATACTGTTAAATAAATAAATAATAAAAGCAACTATAGCAAGAGACTATGATCTTTATGTCGCCATTTGATGAATAAATAGAAATTTTAGTAGAAAGGTGACTAAAGCAAGGCTTGGAAAATTATGGAAGTAGAAAGATCAGTAGTGTGAATAACAAAAACAAGGTTGTACCAGTGAAATGTCTGTGTATGAAATGGTAAGATGCAATAACTGGACACAGGATGTCAACAAGCCAATGCCTTAGAAAGTTGACAACAGAGTGATACAAACAAGGACAAGATTTCCCCCCCAAAAGACTCCAAACTGTACTAGGCTGGTCACTTAGCTATAAACTTGGCTATGAGTATAAGTAGCTGCACCAGTTTTATTTAGTATGCCCTTCTATCTAATCAGTAATGCATTAACATTATATAACATTATATAACAGCATAGTATTTGGTGTTAGTCTTATATTTAGGTTGTTCAAATAGGTTATTTTCTACAGATCATGCACTACAGACTTGCTCACTCTGCCTTCTTTGGGAACAAAATAGATTAAAATTAAATTAAAATTGTGTTTTTGGTAGAACATGTAGAAAATAAAATCTGTCTTAATTTAATGTGTAAGAAGAGGCCTATCTGGAAAAAGGGTTGGAAAAAATATTTTATTCTGGTTTCAGAAGATGCTGTAGGACTCCTTTTTAATGTCATGGTAGTTGCATTTTGATATGTTTTAGTGATCTATCTTGTCTGTGCTGTTTAGCATATATATGGAATCACCGAGACAGTTCTCTTGGAGTTTGGGGGCTTGGTGCCATCAGTATGCTAACGTCTTCTCTTTTCCATCAAGGCAACAGTTCAAGTCTTAAATCTGTTTCTGATGTTCATTATAGACTGAATGAAGGCAAACTGTTGAAGCTTAATCCAAAGACTAAGGTACTTTTGATTCTACCTGTTCAGCAGAATTTTACTTCCCTTGAAGGAAGTAAACTCAGGTATGGAGTTTGGGTGTGTTTCTGGACTCAGCCTTGAATATGACAATAGCTAGGTGTGAATTTTCAGAGTGAAGATTATTGTATTGCAGCTGTCTCTGAAAACCACTTGAAGACACCAGCAAGTTCAGAACAATGTGAATAGACTGTTGATTGGAGCTGGTTTTAGGAAGCATATGAGTCAAATCAGTGTCACTGACTATTGGTTTATTTCCAGGCACAAATAAAGCTCTACAAGACTAGAGGCAAGTCTTTCTTCTCTAAGGAGCACTGAATTCTCAGGGAGATCCTTCTCCCAGTCTCAGTACCTTCAGCGGTGTATCTGGTGAGAACACAAGAGAGTTCTTCATGGTGGGAGCTCCCAGGCTTTGGAACTGTTGTGCTCAAAACCTGGCTCACCAAAAGCAACCAAATCACTTTGAAGATACAACATGATTTTATTAGCATGCATACAATAATACACTATATACTGAGCTCCCAGCAAAGCATTGGCAACTTGTTGGGCAGCCCTGAGCAAAGGCAGAACCATAGCTTACATACTCTTGGCCTACTACGTTGCAAAGGCAAGACAAAGAAAAAGATGAACACAGTGTAAATTACAGCATGTTGTTGGAATATTTTTGATAAACCTATCTGTGTGACCTTATTATCTATCCCTTCCTACTAGGTCAGCATGCTATCTTTAAGATATGGCCGGTAAATAGAAGCAATTTGGTTTACTGGGCCACAGGTTCCTGACTGAGTCTTCTTCCTGTTGCCACTCAGGGTCAATTCAGCTTGCTGTGAATGTTGTCTTATAAAGGCACTTTAAGCAGTTCACATGTATGGGGGGCATCTCATAGGTTTGATAGTGAATGTAGCTCGAAAGTGTATGTGGGGGGGTAACTTTTACCACCACGGAACTCCTTCGTCAAGGGAAATCAGGCTGACAAGCAAAACCTGTACATCTAGAGAGGCCTTTGTCATGCAACCAAGTTTTAACTGATGGATCTGGGGACACACTGGCTGTGTTTATTGCTTATTTGTGTTTTTATGTGCTTTAATTATATTTGGTCTATGACTGGAAATATATAAAACAAAATTTAATAAAATTTGTGTTTTAGTTATATTGTTTCAGTTCGTTGGTCTCCCTGAGTGCCACCCTTTGGCAGAAAAGTGGGATAACATTTCTGAAAATAAATACAATAGGTGAACAGTGCCATTGTCACCATCTTTTGTTGAATGAATAATAGGTCTTCCCTTTCTAGTCTCCTGATGTGTTGTGACATTCAGCTCTCAGAATTGTGCGCAAGTTTAGCTAACAGTTAGGAATTCTGGGAAGACCTTGTATATCTGGCAGGCACAAAAGCTGGGAAAGACTTAATAGACACTCAAATACCGAATGAAGACTTCAGTAAAACCAAAATCAGTTGAAGATAATTTATTAGGAAGAAGTAAAGTAGTAAAAGCTAACTGTGCATTGTTACTACCATAATTGCATTTATGCCCATTTATCTTGAAGTGGTTTATACCTATGGGAATGTTCCAGTGAATGGTAACACAAAAGGATCAAATGTTTCATGTATGAGATACAATTTTAATTCAAGAAGAAAAAAAGTTAATGTGATTTATAGTCAGGAAACATGGATTCCATTTCCCCCCCCAAAACCCTTTAATAGGGAGTATGGATTGATTTGCTGGGGAAAGGAAAAGTTTAAGATTAAGGACAGAAAGATGGTAGTGCTCAGCAGAAAGAATATATGTGACAACTTAATGATGCAAAGTCCTATACACACCTCATTTTTTCCACTATATGCTGTCATAGGGCTTGGGAGATTTCTATTGTTCTGTAAACAAAATAATGGATTCTTTAAACACTATTACAGTTACTGGTAAGAAATGTAACTTTCCAATAATATGTGCACTGGATAGAAAAGAGACTTGGCTTTTAATCAGCAGCTGAGTAATAACTGTGTATATAGTGTACCATGAAATACAAATCTGGAAGAACCCCTGGATGGAACATAATAGGTGTACCATCTTTTATGTTTTCATTGGTATCTAAACACAGATTTAGAAATGTACAGTCACTTTTCTGCACATTTTCTAGACTTACGAATAGGAAAGGCATTATAGTGTATTCGTTTTTATGGTAAAATGTCATTAAACCTATTAACTGAAATTTCTGGGATAGTAAAATGTCAGAAGTCAGAATGACGAATGATTAAGAATCCTGAAGCAAGACAAAATCTAACAAAACCCGTACCCTGTATTGAAGGGATCTTAAATGCCATTTACAAAGAAAAAAATATTTTCTGTCTAGACAGCAGAAGCTAAATACTTTTAGAATAATCGCTTAGTGCAAAATGTGTCAGTTGTATTATTTAAAGTAACACATGATTTTGACTAGAAGGTTGAAACTGAATTTTTACAAGGGATGGCAAAAGATTAGGACAAGAGAAGACTATTAAATAAAAACATGGATTTGAGTGTTGTGTATTTTAAGTATTTAAGTTAGTGTTATTTTCTAGCAAACATATTATGTGTACGGCCAATCTTTTGAAGAAAGCTGTATATCAGGGTTTCTCAACCAGGGTTCCGTGGAACCCAAGGTAGTCTGACTATTTGTACTATTTTGAACGGGATAGTACCGTTTTTAAAACATTTCCCAACTGTCCCATCGTTTTAATATAAATGTCAATTTTGTCCCATTTTTTAAAAAACATTGGAGCTGTTATTGGGAAAAGCGGGAAAAAATTGAAATTGAAATTGAAAAGGAGGCTGACTTACCCATTGGCAGTAGTTCGGGGCTGGACTCACCACTGCCTATCAGCGCCAGGGATCGAAGGGTAGAAAAATGCGCCCAGGAGAAAGTGGCATGATTGGTCTCTGCTCGAAAACGGCAGGCAGCCAATCGTATAAAAGGATGACAGCCAGTAGAACGGGTTGTCAGAGACAACCGTTCCTATCAGCTGTCAAAAGCCTCGAGCTCAGAAGATCTCGCCGCCACACCCCAGGAGCCATTCCAACCCGGCATTGAGTCTGCAATGCTCCTGCCTCCAGTAGACGATCAGGGAGCCCAACCAAGCCAACGTTTCTGCACCAGACTTCCCTTCCATTGCAGACACTTGCCTGGCTGTTGCTTCCATCTCAGTGCCAGAACCTGTCCTTGCTGTCGCTGCGACCTCCGTTCTGAAACCTCGCCTCGCTGTCACCGATTCTGAGCCTGCCGCTGCAAGGAGGTCTGCGTCAGAGTTTTGTGGGAAGTCCGCTTCGGTCCTAAACTAGTGCCTGCCTCATGCACTGCTGCTCCAGAATACTCTGCTGTTAAACTGGACCTCAAGGCTTGTCTGCTGCATTCTGAGGATCCTGCCTTTGAACCTTGTGGATTGCCAAGTGGGTAGACTGTTGTTTAGACCTTGCCCTGCTGCCAATTGGTCCTATATCTCCAGTTGCACCCTATTGCCAGGGGGAACCTTGACCCAGACCTTGCCCTGCTGCCAAGTGGTCCTATATTTCCAGTCTCGCCCTATTGCCAAGGGGAACCTTGACCCAGACCTTGTGGGTGATCGCAGGTCCTCTCCTTTCAATGGAAAATGAGAAGTAATACATTGCTTTTTTAAACTTCATATTTTTAAGTCTTATTTTTTATAGCTTAAAGTCTATAGCTTAAACTTCATATTTTTATAGCTTGAAGTCTACCCTTGCAATGCCAAAGACAAAGAGGCAAAACTGCAGCTTTAATTATACACAGTTGTCTCCAGTGTGCTGTTGACTGTTTACCAATAGATATTGCATGTTTTGCAGTGAAAGTATACAAATACTTCCATATATATACAGTTAGAGTTGAAGAACTGAAAAACTTTTGTGACTTTGCAGGAAACAATTAAGCTAAATTGTTAGACCATGGAAATACAAGATTTTTGTCCTTGGGTCCATCAATTGACAGAATTTTAAGCATGTTTGATGGGCTTCTTATTTTCATTCTCAAGAAAAATGCCCTGTTATGTTGCGAAAATGGTTTGAAGACCCCTGTTTGAAATTGTGGGTATCATTTGCAAGAGATCAAGTGCCTGTGTTCCAAACATACATTAGTTTGATTGAAAAAGATAATACCTCAGTTACAGAAGTAGCCATAAACATTGAAAATCTTGTAAACAATTTAGAGTCCAGAAAAAGTAAAGTGTTTGCAACTACTAATGTCAAAAAACAACTGAAAATGTTAGTAGATTCAGGAGAAATTGATGAGGCGAAGTGTCCTAACAGCCAGGAACCACGCTGAAATGAGGAATAAGTCTCTAGTGTTTTATTACTGCTACATTAGACAGAAAATCCTAACAAACTGAAGAAGCGTGGGAAAACCCAGACAGATAAACCCCAAAAGTCAAGGCGGGTCTGTTCTGTATCTCTTTGAATGGCTGCTCAACTCCTCACTACTACGCATGCGTTTTCCCCCCTGGATAGGGGCCCCTTCCTGCTCACCATCAGCGCTCATGACTCTAAATTTCTTGAGGTAGTCGAGAATTTCTATGAAACCAGCTTAGAATATATCAACAAGTGGAAGTGCAGTATAGGAAACACTGAGAAGTTCAAGTGGGTGCTACTAAGGAAGACACCTGAATGGAAAGAAATACAGGACAGCCTGAATGAGGAAACACATGCACAGAAACAGAAGAAACTTGTGCATTCGATCAGTGGACCCTCATAAAATCTACAATTGTGAGGCAATTGGATACATGGAATACAGAAAACATTTCTGTATCTGATAGATGGGTAAAGATTTTTTCAGAAATGAACGAAAAACGCCTAGACTTTCAAGACTTTTGTAATATTGTAGAGTTTATTCTTTGTCTTCCAGGAAGTATAGCACCTGTCAAGAGAATATTTTCTGTTATGAACAGTAGGTGGTCAAAGGAGAAATCTAGATTAAGCTTTGAGACAGTGAGGGCTATATTAGTTGTAAAACAAAATTGTGTCATGGAGTGTGAGAAGTTTTATGGTAAGGTATTGAAAGACTGAAATTTGCTGCGTAAGATTACTTCATCGGAGAAATATTCATGGTACGATCATGCTGAAATACAGTCCCCCTCTACGTCTACCTAAATTATTGTGAGTTCTGTCACTGAAGAATAATTGTTAGCTCAATATGTTCATGTAATAAAACTTTTTCAATTTAATGAAAACAAAAATCTTTTTTTATAAACAGTAATCTGTTTAAGGACCAGCAAATGAATCTTAAAAACTCTTAAAAACTTTTTTTTATTGTCTTATTTTTTCATGAATACGGAATATTACATAAGTCTAACCCATCCCGTTTTGCCATCCCAATACCCCGTTTTTGTCTCAAGAGAGGTCACTAGGGGTTCCCTGGGAGATCATGATTTATTTAAAAAATTATTTCAACTTCAGGCAACTTCACATTAAAGATATACGTTTCATTCTTTATTTTTAGTTTAAGAACACTGTTAATGCATATATACAGGCCCACACATGAAATGAATGTAATAATTTTGTGACTTCTGGCCTATATTTGAGCCTGAATGTGCAGGGGTTCCCTGAGGCCTGAAAAATATTTCAAGGGATCCTCCAGGGTCAAAAAGTTGAGAAAGGCTGCTGTATATAATTGCTTTCTCCTACTTCTGGTAGCCCCAAAAGACATTTCCCATGCCATTCCAGAATGAGTCTCAACCTTTCAAACAGATTCACGGCAACATAGTGGATGCAGAGTGGGAGAAGAGTAAGTGAAAATTGCAGCTTCTCTTATAGTATATAGTGTGGATCCAACTGATAGATTTTTATTCAACTGCCTATAGCCAATCTGGGATTTTGCTGTTTCTTTTGCTACACTGGTAATGCATTACTTGGATTCAGTTTGTTCACAAAGTAACCAAGGTGTGTGAGATGTGGCTGCTTTGCATGGCATTCTTCATGGTAAAGGCACTCTTGAGTCAAGCTCTACACAAAAAAGAACATTGCCAGGAGCAATTATGTTAACAGGTTGCAGGAATAATAGTGGGAAAGGGTTTGCTATGCATGTTGAATAATGGAAATGTGCACCTAATAATTGGGTTAGTGCTACTGATACTTTGCTTTCAGAACTATAGATGCCCTGTGCTTACCTTGCCTGAGGGAAAGTGACAGCCCTGATTTTCCATATTTTTTTATTACTTATAAAAACATTCTAAAACATCTGTAGGGTGACTATGTGAAATGCTTTAGGGAGTTTTGGCAGTTTTAAAAAGATACAGAATGGCTTTTTTGATTTCTTTTATTCTTGTTTTTGATTCCTGTTGTATTGCTTATTCTTACTTTAATTGTATTAAAATGTACTAAAATGTGCTCTGAGTTGAGGAAAAGTCCTGGATACTAATATTAAAGAAGGATAGGGAATTTTGGTTCCTCAGAGGTTGTTTTGCTACAGTTCCCATCATCTATCACTGTTGGGCATGCTGACTGCTTCTTTGGAGTAGTATTTCACATGTTACTTATTTCTGATAAAGAGAATTAAAAAACAAACAAACAAATCCTGGAGTGTGATTAATTAAATGATAATTTTGCACAATGGCTTGTTTCACCTAACTTGAACATGTTAGTCGATGGGAACTCTGCAGATGGAGAAACCTAGCATCTTGTCATTAATGGTTATTTCTCTGTACTAGAAATTGATAGATCTTAGACTGAATGGTTTTTCCTTTTGAACATTGTATTCATTTCTGCTTAATTCTTAACTGCCTTTATCATGTAAATTTGCATATAAAACTCAATCCTATGCTGCAGGTAAACACACTTACCAGAGTGAAATCCCCATTCATCTCAATACGATTTATATACTCAGCTGCAACATATATTGCCCTTTTGTATTTTGGGACTTGCTCCCATGTTTTAATATTGCAAGTTCATTTTTCTTATCAGTATGCAAAATAGTTTTAAATAATCATAAAGAAGGAACTGAGTGAGAAGCAGTCACGCCTAATCAAGATTTTTTGAAAGCACAGGTAAAACAAATAATATATAATCGGTTTTCAATATATTTCAGAGCACTCTAAATTGGGGAAGTAAGGGCTTTGTCTTCTGGTAGCCATATACCCCTACAGTACATGGCCAGCTGGTGGCATTATTAAAATTATGTCAATTTTGACATTTTGACTTTTTAGTTGAAAATGCACTTTCTCTCACACTGGTGGTAGGAGTTGGATTTCGGGTGAAGTGCTTCTTGGAAGCTAAATGATGGCAGCAGGAACTTGGTAGTGCTACACCAAAGGAAGAGGTGGGACTAGGATTTGAAACTCCAGGGGGCTTCTTTGGACCTTCCACCCTGTGGACCTCAGCAATTTGCTTTACCTTATCTCTGTTTTATCTCCATGAAGAGAAGTAGAGTGCCCATGGCATGGGTAGAAAGGGAGATGTTGGGGATCCTCAGGACCCAGTGGTTCTACCTGTCAGCCACACACCAGCAAAGATATGGGACTTAGGATAGAATTTTTACAATATAAATTTTCGTTATAATGGGAAGATAATTGTCCCCAACCTCTGGAAGATGAGAAAAATAAAAAATAAAGGAGGAGAATCCCACTCTTCCTTTCTTTCTGTCCTGCTAACATAGTCCTGGCATAGCATTAGGGTTTTTTTTCAAGGTTCCCAAAATGAAAAGCAGAATTATCCTGGCTCAATGATAATGCTATCAAATAAATTGATATTTTACACAAGGTTTTGTTACAGATTGTCAGTTTAGACCCAAATGATTTCAATTATTTTTCCCTTTGTGATAAATGCTATTGCAATACTTCTTTAAAAATTAAGTATTCAACTAAACCTAGAATAATTTTGATTGTCATTTTAGTGAAAAAAGTTATATGATGATCTGTTGGCTGAAGGTAGGTGATATGGTAGAATTCCTGCACAGGAAAGAAGCATGGATTTGCTCTGTCTTATATTTCTGCAGACATTGCCTACATTCCTGTCTATAATGCAACTTAAACTAGCTCAAGTTTAAAGGATGTGGGAGAAAAGTTGGCTCCATACTAGCAACTGCTGATAGGTGAAAGAATGGAAAAAGTGTGCTTTGCACCTAAAAGGAAATAATATTTTTCCTCCATTCAAATATGACCATCAGACTTTCCTCTTTGCAGTCTGGAGATGCAATGGTGAATCCAAGGAATGAGAATCCAAGAGTTCTCATTAAAAATGTTTAGAAGGTAAAAGTTACAACTCAAGAATCTCAGTGCTCTACATTCGCCTTATATATATATATATGTATGTATGTATGTATGTATGTATGTATGTATGTATGTATTTTAAAGTGGCAAAACTCTAGCCTGTTTCTTTTCCATTTTTGTATGCAGTGGGCTGGACACCTCCTCCTTTTGTGAAGTAGTAGTGGTAGATTGCATCTGTTCATTGTTTTGATAACTGACACCTCTTTTATCAGTGTGAGGTAACTCTCACAATGATTTGGCTTCAGTTAGCTATGGAATGGAACTTTGAAGAGGTAGATAAAGCTGATATTAATGAGCTGACACTCAGTTATTGGTTTCCCTGTTCATTCCCAGGTGGAATAAAGCAGTAAATTCAGGGCAGGGGAGAGGAAGGAATGGAGATGGGGGGTGGAAACCAGAAGTCTTGTTGGAAAGCTTCTGGTAGAAGTGGCCTGTTGAGCTAAATAGTGGATGAAGGAAAGGATATTGATTACATGGATCTGCCAAGCAAAGAAGATTAAAAGCATCTATACCAGCAGAATTTCATTAGGGTGATCTCTCTACCTTGCTTAACATGAAATTATAACCTGATTTTCCCCAAACATATACAGTATGTGAACAATTCTGCTTTGCTAGATTTCTTCCTACAGCCCCTGGGCTTGTGATACCAATTGGGTCTAGAGGTTGGAGCATGTGTGTGTATAAGGGAAACTCCACATACTGTATTGTATGATTGCTGACTGTTGATGTTGGCATGTGGTTGGGAAGGTGCTATAAGGTGCTTGCAGTGTGAGTTGGAATTCTGGGAAGTTCCTCTCTTTTGTCCATAATGTGACTGCTTTATTTTTTGGGAGCAGGCATGCAGAAGGTGAGTGGGAAATATTATGTTGCTAGAGCTTGAACTCTATTTTCTGCTTCCCATCCCATGCTTTTTGGAATGAACCATTGGGTGTTGCTGCTGGTCTGGCACATTCTGCCATTTCTGTGGTCCTCTTTGTGGCTGGAAATTGAAACTTTTGCCAGGAGTTCTTTGGAAATCTATGTGGTACTGCTGGGATTTTCTTCCAGTAGTTGTTAGTTCATTGCCTCACTCCATGTAAGTATCATGGCTGGCACATTTCTTAGTTGATGGGCTATCATAGAATTTCTTCAGAAACCAAGTGTGTCATTTTTACACTGTTTTTGTGGCTTTTGTGTGAGTATGCATTGGATATGTCAGTTTCTGCTGGCAAAGTGTCAGCATATTTCAGGTCTTGATGTAATATGTGAGATTGCTTCATTATTCTCTGAAAGTTATTGAATTGGAATGTAGTTGTGTATTAAAATAAATTCATTGTTATTCCTTGCAGCAAGCTAGGAAGGCATATATAACTGTGGAGTCCTTGGTGCTCTCTGAGCCTTGTTGTTTTCTTGCGATGTTTCATTGGCAGACTAGGCAACATTTTCAGTGTGAAAAGGGTCCTTTTCACACTGAAGATGTTCCCTAGTCTAGCAATGAAACGTCTGCAAGAAAACAAGGATCAGAGAGCACCAAGGATTCCACAGTTCAACCCTGAGCTACAAATATTCTGTTTGATAGGCATATATAAGTCTGCTTTTGTATTTATCTGTATTTTAATGTTGTTGATATGGGTTGTTTTAGTATTTTAACTTTGTTTTGGGTGGAAGTGGTTAACTGGAAGTCATTGGGAATGGCTTATTGGGAAAATGAGTAAAACGTTTTATAAATAAAAATAAATCCTCTGCATTGTGATATGAAAATTTTGAAGTTCTTTTTGTTCACATGGAACCGTGCATGAAGGGAATCTGCCTTATTCATATGAGGAACTTACTAAATCAGGGCACACTTACTTAGGCAGATATTCATGCATTCTTTAGAATTGCTGCTCTGTAGCACATTATCTACTTCCTACACACACCCACACGCATGCACAATGCTCTTAATTATTTTTTTACTTTCATGTGAAACTGACTATAATTATAAAATTATAAAAATAACAGTAATTGAAACTGACATTACATATCTGTTAAAAATATCAGAAGGAGAGTACTGAAATTAACTCAAGAGTCAAAAGGAAGAGTATTTGTTATATATAATTTTTACTCACATTTATATAGTTTATTTAATTGTTGTGAGCAATCTGTACAATGGTGTTGCTCTAATCATTCCATGGATAGAACATTAATGTATTAATTAATTAATCAAATTAAAAGTAATTCATCTGATTTTGTGTTTTCACAATACAATTTTAAATTAAATTTTAAAATAAAATTTAAAATACATTTTAATTTATACTGCCACTTCAAACAGCTTATCCCTGTATCTTGATTTCAGCCCTTATAGTTACGAAAATGGTTGTGTCCAAAACCTAAAAGCATCCCAAGGGTGTGACTAGTTCAAGAGATGCAGGGAGCAGTATCTTAGCTGGCAAGGTAGTTTCTAGATTAGAGATCTTCACCTGCATAGAGTAGCACGAGCATGCTTGCTATAAAACTGGGCTTTGATGTGCTTGTGGCACATTGGCCAGTGTGCCAAAAACTGAGCAGTCCTTAGCATTAGCGGATAATACCACATATAGCATAGATACAGCTGAGACGTAATGGAGTTAGTCTATTCATTCTTTCTTTTACAGTGTTATATGAAAGCCTTGATTGACTAAAGTCATAATGGGCAGCAGAGGTCAGAATCTGTAGGCCAATCTGGTGACTAAAAATATAATAATTGAAGCATCATACAACAGTCCATACGTAATGTCAGCTATACTGACATTATGATATGACTATACTGATGTTATTGTAAACCGCTCAGAGTCCCCTTTTTGGGAGAGATGGGTGGTGATAGAAATTTGAAGAATGAATGAATGAAGAAATAAGTAAATAAATAAATAAATACTGTATTTGTTGACAGAAGCTTTCCAGAAGGACTCTACCAGTTTCTGAAAAGCTGTAAAGGGGATGAGTTTTACATCTAAAGGAGGCTGTTCCATAACATCAGAGCCATTACGGAAGATAATATTTCATGGATTTAGTCCCCTTCATTTCACAAATATGGGGAACAACCAACAGTTTTTTGGGAGAGGAATGAATGTATCAGATGGGTTGATAACAGATGGAGAAATCAGTCCTGTAGGTATCTAGATGCCAAACCATATACAGCTAGTCCTCGACTTATGACCATTCCAGGTCCACAATACAGGTGTTATATGCCTGTGGCAAGAAGAGTTGGCTAATAAGCAGGCTACTGCATTTTGTATCAAGAGCAAATGGTCCTCAAAGGCACTCTCATGTAAATGCATTGCAGTTCTCCAGTGTACTTTATATGCCATATGTAAAAGTGTAATTTGGAATGTCGGAATGGTAAAAAAAACATGATTTAAATGAAATGAATGAGAGAAAAATAAATATGTTTCTTTTAAGGAAAAAAGGAAAGTTGTAATAGTTCTGAATAAATGGTCTGAACTTGTGGAATGAATTTAACAAAGGGAAGTATAGGTACAGGTTTAATTATGAACAAAGAGGCTAAAATGTATGTCATAAAGTTGAATGTTTATCATCTAGATTGCAGTGATACATATGAAAGTATAAAATTGTCAGCTGGTAATAGTTGCATGTTATACTCCAATGAATGGTGATAATTATTTATTTATTTTATTTATTTATCAAATTTGTCACCGCCCATCTCCTCCCACTGGAGGGATTCTGGGCAGTTTACAACAAAATCCTCAATAAAACAATAAATATATAAAATACATTATAAAATTACAAATTATTAATAATATAGGTAAAAATAAAGTCCAGATGGCTATATCTCATTCAATCTTCACGTGGAAGGGGTGCTTCAAGGCACTAGCCAACCCCAGGCATGACTCCTCTCCTCCCCGCCCCATGCCAGCTGGCAGAGCCAGGTCTTCAAGTTTCTCCGAAAGGCCAGGAGCAATGGGGCTAGCCTCACCTCTGGGGGCAAGATGTTCCAAAGGGCCGGTGCTACTGCAGAGAAGGCCCACTTCCTGGACCCCGCCAGATGGAATTCTCTTACTGACGGGGTCCTCAGCATAATTGAAGAACGAGTGATGAGTTTTGGGAAAAATTGTATAAAGTTCTGAATGAATATAATCCAGAGAAAAATATTTTATTAAATGACATGAATGGATTGTTCACTAGACTAGATCTTAGAGAAAAATTGGCCCATTTAGAGATCTGTAAATGAATGAGAATGGTGATTATTTAATGAATAATCTACTTAGAAAAAGGTCTGTTTCAAATATGTGTCTTAAGCATAAGTCTGTTCATGCCTGTATGTGACAAAAGAATGAATATGATTCTAAAGGCATGAATGATTTCATTGTCTGGAGAAGAACTGAGAAAATTAGCAAAGCGTATAAGAATGATAAGAGATTCTGAATATGAGACAGACTGTTCAGTATTGTCAAAAGGAAATCTTCGAAAGAAATGAACATGGAAGAAAAGAAAAGAAGTGAAAGAAACTAGAATGAGTACAAAAAGAGAAAATTTGAATCCTATATGAAAAAGTATTAGAAGATTCATTAATCTTCCAAGAGAATGAATGAAAAATGGATGTAGGGAAAATGGATGTGGAAGCTGCTTGGAACAGAGTTAAAAGAACAGAAGTGCATAGACTTATGCTTGGTTAAATGTTGGGATGAAGAGGATGCAGATGAGGAAAAAATGTATACAAGAGAATAAATACTGTAAAAAATAAGAATGAGAGAAAGATACTGTATGTTATGTTGAGGAAGTTAGAAAAAATGTAGTCAAAGAGAGCAAGTAGTGGTTAAGATTAAAAGAGGAGAAAATGCAGAAGAATTTTGATGGAAATTTAAAAAAATGTTTTGAAAGAAGGTGAAAAGAGAACTTTTAAGGAACTTTCTCTACCAAAGTGAATGCAGTTAAAAATGAAATGATTCGGGATGAAACTGCAATGTAGGAAAGTTAGATGGAGTATTTTAGAAAATTATATGGGAATGATAGTAATGTGTTGAAAATGGACTTCAAACAAATTTTGTAACTGTTAGTATCCAAGAAAAATAGATAGAACTATAAATGCTATGAAAATATTAAAAAATGGTAAAGCTGTATGTGTAGATGGTGCAACTGGATAAAAATTAAAAATATGGATGTGATTTACTCTACCATTTGCTTAAAGGGTACATGAAGACTACATACAGTATGTGCTTTATAATTGGAAAAATAACATTTTATTTATACACACTTGCACATGCTTAAATCGATACACATGTACACACACTGTGGAGTATGTTGTAATTTTATCATTGTTTGCTTGCTTGTATTCTGCTTGGGTATAAGTGCATATCAAATAGTATACTAGATTCTACTCAAATTCAACTATGTTGTTCCCTTGTATGAATGGAAAGGTAACAAGAGTGAAAACAAAAATTATAGGACAGTTGATCAGTTATAAATGGGAAGGTATTGGCAGAATTCTGATTTTAAGGGTGGGGGGGGGAACCCCCAAAGAAAAACAGATGAATTCTAGATGGCAATGAAAAGATGCAGAAGACTATAGCACTTTGCTGCCCTGTAGCGATCGTCTCAAGTTTTATACTCAGATCTGGTAGCCTTAGTTATTTTCTATATGTAAAGGTGCATTTCCAAACAGAACACAGTGCTGCAACCAATCTACATTTTAATTTAATAAGAATGCCTATAATTTGACCTACATAGAGCCTTAAGGCATTGTTATAAATAAAAATTACCTTAGAGGCTGACACATTGCTTTGCAGTTTTCTGTATTTTAAGTAAATTTATTTACTTTATTTCATTTTGTGCGGCCCAACATGAGCTACTTGGAGGGAGTCAAATTTTTTTAAAAAAACTAATTACAATTGGGCAGGCCAAGTGGGAGCATTGCAAAAACTCATTCTAGGCTTTGCTCTTTATTTTATATTTGCAAGCCTGCATTGGGTAGTTCAGTGCAAAGTCTGAGAATTCCTGTGATGTATAGATTAAAATTTTATTACTAAGTGGTATAGTTATTTCTTACCAAATTCTAACTCTCATGACATTCCAAAAGAAGAGAATATATGTAGCTCAGGGAGCCCTTGGTGCTCTCTGAGCTTGGTTGTTTGCTTGCAGATGTTTCATTACATCATCAGTGCTAGTGCGTGTAGAATTTGCTCCCTGTTTATATACAGTAGCTTGCCCTGTCAGTTTTGGTGGGGGTGCAGTTTTCTCCTTGGTAGTTCCTTGATTGGGGTATTGTTTTCTGCTTGATTGTTTATTTGGGATTAATCCCTGGTTATCCGAGTGTTGGCTGCTGGAGAGGATGTGTTCTGGTCTTTTTGTTTCCTTCTTAGCTTTTTTATTGTCTCTTTTGAGTGGTGTGTAAATATGGTCTATGTCTATGTGTCTATTGATGGCTGCTTTGTCTGAATGCCAAACTTCCAGGAATTCCCTAGTGGTTTTGGATTTAGCTTGGTATGGGATGTTCACAGTTCCCCAGTTGAAACTGTGGTTGAGTCTGTCCATGTGTTGTGAGATTAAGGAGTTTTCATTGTGTCTTCTGACTGCTAGTTGGTGTTCATGGATGTGCTCTGCTAGTCTTCTGCTTGTCTGCCCTACATAGTGGCTGTTACAGTCCTTACACGGTATGTTGTAGATGACTCCTGTTTTTTTCTTCTTGGGCTACTGGGTCTTTTGGTTTATTTAAGATATTTTGGAGGGCTTTAGTTGGTTTGTGTGCTACAGTGATGCTGTGTGGTTGTTCATAGTCTGTTAGTTGTTTATGAGAAGTTTCTGATGTATGGCAGTGCTATCCTTTTCACAGTTTGTGTTGGTTGTGTTGTAGTGGATTGAATGGTAAAGCATTTCTTGATAAAGTTGCATGGATATCCATTTTGTTGGAAGATGCTGTATAGGTGGTCTGATTCCTTTTTCTGGTGTTCTGGGTTGCTGCAGCGCTTTGTCTCATGACATTGTAAGTTATATTCCAGAGTAGAGGTGGGGATGTTTCACACAGATTCATATATCATTTTAATATCACAGGATTTTGGAATCACTGGCCTACTTGATTCATTAGGATCCTTCAGGAGAGACTTGGAGAAGAGGGTGCAGGAAAGTCACTTCACATCCACTATTTCCATTGCCATTCATTGGGCTCCAATTTTTTGTTCTTTTAAATATAATCCAGTCTCTCTTTCCAATTTGCATTATTCAGCATCCAGTAATTTTATTCACAGCCAGCAGTAAGTGTTTGTTATCTACATTTGTTTGTTCAAAGTGCCTATAGTGATAATAGCCTTGGGTTTTTATATTTTTATATATATATATATATATATATATATATATATATATATATATATATTCATTCATTCATTCATTCATTCATTCATTCATTCATTCATTCAATTTATATAGCCACTCATCTCAATGCTTATGACTTTGGGCAACACACACAATTAAAACATAAAGCTATCAACAATCAGCATAATTAAAACAAAATCATTAAAATACAATAAAACAGTTAAAAAACTATATAACAACAAAAAGGCAGGTGAGATTGCATTCTAAGCTTACACGCAGTGCAACCATTTAATGGGCTCCACACTTCTATGGGATTCCCAGGCCCAATGATAAAACCACTTGTTAAGGGCCTTCTGGAAGGCTAATAAGGTATTTCAGAATACTTTGGTCAGATTATGAGTTGTATTCCATGGTAGCAGTCCAAAGAAGGAAGAAAGCAGAAAACACCATAGTTCTTACCTATTGTTTATTAACTGTTTTCTTTATAGGATGGTAATATAGAGGTCATTGTCTAAGTTAGCATCATAACTCCCTCACTTTTTTCCTGTTGTCATCCAGAATGTTAGTTCTGCTGTAAAGAGTCTGACAAATTTCCCTTATTTTTTAAAAAATACTTTTGATTTCTCTTATAAATTTATCTGTTAATATAGGCACACTGCTTCTTTAGGCTGAAAAGAATATCCCAGAGTGATTAAAAAATTAATTAAACAATTTTTAAATGTCATTCATTTGGAAGTAATATATAACTTTGAATCTGTCCAAGCTTAGTCGTTGTGTAGTTTAAATAAATTAACAGGATACAAGTTTAGGAATGGAAAGGATTTGATAATTAAGTAGCAAGCCTGGTGTGGCTGTGACTTAATTATTATTCTTAATAGAAGAGAAAAAGTGAGGCAGTTAATGAAAGTATTAAAGGAACAGTGAATCAGGAGAGAAGCTTAAAAGTAATATAGATGATGCCTCTTCTATTTTTGATGCTTTGTATGGTGCAAGCATAATGATAGGAATATAAGAAATGAGCAAAGATTTTGCAAATCAGCAAATGACACTGAAATGGAGGGAAGCATTTCAAGGGAAGATGGGACATGCAGCCATCCATGGAGATTGTTACGAGTTCTAATTCTAGCATTAGGACACTGAATTATACGCATACATTTTAATAAAAAAACTATACCTTGTTTGTTATATATAGTGGTGGCTTAGAAGATGGAAGAAAAGGAAGTGAAGTGGAAAGTCAAGATGTTTAGAGACTGACTGTATTGATTTTGGTTTTAATTTTATTGCTTAATGGAATTTAAAAGTTTCAAATGTTTAGCATTTTGAAATTATCTCTAAGGGGGATAACTTTGATTCCATGCCCAGCTTTCTTTTAACTATAATGTAATTCCATTTACTTTTGGGATTAGAATATTTGAAGTACAGATGTTGCCGAGATAAGGAAGTGTATAATGGGCTATACACAGCGTCATGAATACAGAATTTGATTTGTACATTTTCTTTGCTCTTATCCCCCATAGAGAGATTCAGTGGAACTGATCTGAAATAATGACACTTCATTTACTTTAGTAGTTTGAGGTTTTCCTGTATTTAGAGTGCCCTTACAAAAACCTTGATAAAAGAAACACAGTGTTATCCATTAGTATTGGAAGAAACCCAGGTATCAGCTAGATAGAAGTATTAAGTTTAATTTGATGCCTGAAGGTACTTGCAAGAGGAGGACAGTTCATATATAAACTATCAGGTGGCCAGATAAGAAATGCTTGGCATCAAGTTTTAGGTCATTATAACACAGTTGTACATGTCTAGAATGCTAGACATTTGGCTTGGCATTCCTGTTAATCTAGTTGATACTCATGATTCTACCTCTTGGGCAGAACACCTGCACCAAGACCTTTGCCTCATATGCATTGTCAACAAAGCATGGCTAAGCATGTTAGGTAATTCTCTAATATTAGCTAGGGTTAATATTGTTGACTCTAGAATGCCTTGTAGTATGCTTAGCCTTTTTATATTTATGGGTTGGATGGGCAGAGGATATTATTTTAAGATGACTTCTGGGAAAGAAATGGCGGACTGAAGATGGCTCTGTGAAAAGTGGAGCCGACAACTGTGGCAGAATGAAGAGCCAGCAAATAGACCAGCTCTTCAATAATTCCTTTCTGGACAAGGAGAGCACTTGAGATTGCTCACAAGTGCTCCAGACAGCTGCTCTTCATGAGAAGACCACAAGAGAGTTTCTGGTGGGTTTAGAGCTGTGGGAGACAAGGGAATAACCATCTTGCTCAAACGGCAGTCAGCACCTTTGAAAGGACACTAAGTTCACATACTTCCTTTTCTAATAATAATAATGAATAAACAGCAAAAGGGTGATTAGAACTTTGATTTTGGAAAGTTACAAACGATTAAGGGTCCAGATGGGTTTGAAATAAGATTTTGGAATTAATTATAAGAATCCTTCCCATGGGAAAATGCTTGTGTTTTGAATTCTTTTTTTTTTTTTTAAACGTGATTGGATGAGACCCTGAAAGTTGGACACCAAAGGGAATCAGAAGGAACTAAAGATTACAATTAAAGGGGAAGAACACTTAAATTTGACTTACTAATACAGAATGGAGCAAAATACTTTAACATTGGACATATTGAAGTAAGAAGTTAATTTAAGAGTGTCTGCCTCTACAGATAGACTGTGTTTAAAAGATGTTATGGAGAGGAACAAATTTTACCCGACAAGACTGAGACTGATCTGAAAGTGGATTTAAAAATAACAAGCTACAAGAATTATATGGAAAAAGATGCTACATTGGACATACAAAAGAAACCAGCAGATGTCTTAATAATTAAAAGGGATATACAAAAAAACAAACCAAGAGTGTGACCTGGATATTTTTCCTATATTGGATTTACAAAAGAGGCTTGTTAAAGTTTTGAAGTATTTTGTTAGAAGTGACAAAGAAAAGGTGATAAGTTACTAAAATAGTTTATACTTGTGATGAAGGTGGGAAGTCATTTCTTTATATATTTTTCTTTTTCTTTACTATATTCTTATTTTTTCTCTTTCTCTTTTCCCCTTTTTTCTTACTTTTCTGCACCTTCTACTTTTTATTCTTTCATTCTTTCAGTTTGTATTAGTGTTTACTGTTGTAATTAGAAACTTTAATAAAATTACCATAAAAATATTATTTTAAGATAAAGGGGATGACTGTGTTTCAATGTATTGCTCTATTCTGTTCCATTCCATTCCATTCCATCCTATTCCTGCAATTTATATGCTACTCAGTCCTTCTATCCCAAATACTTTAAGTAGCTTAAAAATACAAAAGATAAAAATAAGAACAATTATATGGCAAATTGTAACAGAAACTCAGCAATCAGTAATGACCATGATACTTTTCTGTTTCTCAGCACACTAAAGAAAAACAATCACAGTACCACATAAAACTTTGTATTATGATCATTATTAAAGTTATTTGTGGCCCAATTTTAAAACTGTTACGGCAGAGGTTGTATAGGTTGGTGTAGGCTGTTGGTGATGTAAAAGATATGTAGCTGGGATCCTCAGATGCTTTTTTTCCTTACAGAATGGTCTTTGAGTAAGTTTAGGCTCTAGCTAATAGAACGAAGAGAGGTAATTTTCAGTTTTTACCTCTTCCTCTGTAACTGTAGCAGATGTCCAATTTTTCCAGGGCATATTTTCAGTGTAACAGTTAACAGTGTAACTTTATACTTGAAAAAATATGATGGTTTACAGAAAAAAAGAGTGTTTCTGCTAAGTGAATAATGTGATCAATTCTCAAATCTTGGTGTTATCACAAGGACTTCTTTCACAGTTGATTGTACAATCAACAGTTTTAAATGGAGCTTAAGCTAAGGGTGTGCGGTTTGATAAATCAGACATATTAACTTACGATATTTTTATTTTGTAGATGTTAGCAGATCAGAATCTTAATAAATAAGGAATGAATTTTTCTTCAGTATGCTTTAAATTAAAATGACTTAAACATAAATCATATATTCACTTGCCTAGAGTAAGTTCCATTGAATACTATGAGAGTTACATTTGACTAAATGTGTATAAGATTATGCTGTCCAAGGAATCTTGCAACTGGTTATACTGATGCCATTCCATTGAATGTAGGTGTGTTTATTAGGGATGGATGTTGTTTTAGCAATCTTTGACTGATTTGTTAATGATTGGTCTGTCATTTCTGAACCTATCAAAGTGCACTGGATAATTTTCTTCAGTATGTTTTGTTACATTGCTTTGTCACAAAAGGCCTTGAGCAATTTCTAAAATAACTGGAAGCCTACATAAATAAAAGTATAATGAACATAATGTAATGCAATACTAAGAATTTCCAATTAGAATTTAAAGAATTTAAAAAGGGTAGAGAAAAGCACAGCAGAATTTAAAAGATAATGATAATGTGAGGATGCCAAAAATACATTAACATAGATGCTGTGCTGTTGAAAAGAAATAGTAATAGCTACTCAGTGAATAATTTCTGTCTTTGTTTAATCTGAATTATTTATGTCAAGTAATCTGTTTTGAGGTCACTTTATTACAAAATATTTTTTGCTATAACTTGGTGCTTCCAGATGGATGGCTTAGGCATTATGGAACTCTTCATTCTATCTTTCTTTAAACATTTTTTTCTGGTTAAAAAGAAAAGTCAGATGAGGCAGTGAGAGATGTTACCAACACAAGATGTTGTTATCTGCCTTCCCCTGTATTTTCCATCAATTCCATGGGGAACACTCCTGATATATGAATAATCCTGTTTTCAGGAAGATTACATTCCATTGTAACTGCGTCATGAAAAGTGACACATATTTTCAGGGATCTTCTGGATTTTGAAGACAAGTTTTAAAAAATCTCACAGTGGAAAACAAAACTGTGACTATTATACCCTCTCAGGTTCTATTTAATAGTGCAAATGGCCCATAGTCTTCCAAATATGAGAAAAGTAACAACCTTTGCCACTTGATGGAAACTGTAGCTAGTTATATGCTACCTATACTCAATAGTTCATTTTTGTCCTTTTGAGATAACTAGCCTTTTGCTTGTAATTAGCTCTTAGTGAACTGCAAGATCTGTGGAAACATTTTGTATTAAAGCATTGCAGGGATGATTCGAATGCGCTTTGGTTGCATCCTAGTAGCTTCTTTGCTTGCTAATCCTCCCTCCTTTGAAGTCCCTATAAAAATTGCTTCCTTGAACACTTTTTTGGGGAAATATCTGAAAGAGATGCCAATTCATATACTGTAATGTTGAAATTATATTGAGATGTTTAATTTGGATTAGGAGAGGTTGTAATGGTCTGATGAAATACGGAGGCAGCATTTGGCTCAAAAAAAAGGAACCATATGAGTAATAGTAATAAAAATAGAGTTGCCTTTCATAAACATCTTTGGATTTTTTGCACTAAATTATAATCTGCTGTATGGACTGGTCATTCTTACCAGCTGCTTTGTTTCTGGCTGTATTTGATCTATAAATAAAACTGCATATAGATAACAGCAAGTGTGTCTAAGAAGACATTTTTAAAAATTTAAATATGAAGTGTAAGGACCTCATTTTAGATATGTTTCAAAGTTGCCTTGTATGAGCAGAAAATCTTGTGAGATGTCCCATCTAAACACTGCTGATTCTGAGGCTATTTTGATAAATTCTTGAAATTCTCACAGGAGATTTCTTTGAGATATGGCAGACTGCTAGTATTAGTCTTAGTTCTGATACATCCAGGAGTTTGATGTTGTTTAAAGGTGCTTTTAAGTCTTGCAGGAGTCCCTGCTTAGAACTCTCAATTAAGTGTTCAAGTTGAGAAATTAATAACAATTATCATGATGTTACTCACTAACCATATTACTGGCTTCAACTGAACAAGCTACTTCTAAAAGCATAACATATATCAATTATTGCTTCTTCCAGGTTCCTTAATAGTAAGAAGTCTGAAATTTCATTTATTAACATTTATTTTTAAATTTAAATTTTTAATAACAATTCTATTCTCAGCTGATGTACAGACAATTAAGATCCAATTAATAATATATTATCTGTTAATTTTGACAGTTAGTAGTACATTAATGTGATTAACAGCCAATTATATAGGTAATTGAGACCTACTGTGGTATAGTGCTGAAGAACTAGGAGATTTATTGATTTATTGATTTGATTTCTATAGCTGCCCATCTCAACAAGTGACTAGAGATGAAGGATCTAGTCCACCCTTGGCCACAGAAACTCTTGAGGTGACTTTGGGTCACTCATTCTCTCTACCTGTCATGAGTGCCGTTGAGCTGAAGACATCAGCACAACGGCACACATGACAATAACGAGGAAGCAGAGGAAGGGGCTCAAGATAAGCATAGCACGCACAACAACAGCCACAGACTCTAGCCGGAGGAAGCAGCCATCAGCTCACAAAGGAGAAAGAAGAAAAGACAAAGGCTAAGCGGATCGCGAGGCACACCCAAGCTATTAGCACAAGCGCAACGGAGATCGCCCAGCTGACAGCAATCACCGGCTGAATGAGGAAACCGATGATGGGCGATCCCGGGGCACCAGCTGGGGCCTCGCAACCCTTCACCTACCGGCAAGACAGCATGCAGGACAAAGGGGGGATGACGTAACCCAGGGTGAGGGGGCGCTGACCGGCGCGGGGTATTTAAACCCCACACCGGCGCGCTCCTCTCACTCTCAGCTTTTTTCGCAACTGACACTACGTACGAAATAAACCGGAACCTGCTCTCCTTGGAATCAGCGTCTGTGTTTTACTCTGCGGTAGGCAGTGCATGACACTACCCAATCCACCACTTAGAGTTGCCGTTGAGGGGAAAATAGGAGGAGGGAGCACTATATATGTCATTTTGAGCTCCTGTAGAAAAGGTGAAATATACATTTAATAAATAAAATGTATCATTGTTCTGGAGGAATATTGCAAATCTTGTCTGAGTATATTGTTATCTAATCCTTATGAGTTTTTAAGTAAATCAATTTTATATTATTTAAAGGCTGATTGTTAGATTCTTTGAATTCACAGAAATTGTGTATTACGTTTTTTAAAAAACGTAGCCTGACCTTTTATTATGCCAAAGTTTTTTTAAAAATTTCATAAGTACCTTTGGTTAATTTATTTCCTTTTCTGATTGAAATATGCAGAACAGATGTCAGAACAAATAAAAATCTGATATATACAATTCACTCTTAGCTTTAGCTGAAAATTGCTGAACTGAAAAAAGCTAATGGTTTACAATTACCAGTCGAAGCAAATATTTGTAGCTCAGGGTTGAACTGTGGAATCTGTGGTGCTCTCTGAGCCTTGTTGTTTTCTTGCAGACGTTTCATTGCCAGACTAGGCAACATCTTCAGTGCAAAGAGGAAGTGGGCCTTGCTCTCAGTTTATATACCGTGGCTTGCCCTGCTTGTGTTGGTAGGGGGGGTGTTCTCTCCTTGGGAGTTCTTTGATTGGGCTGTTGTTTGCTGCTTGGTTGATTGCCTGAGTTAATAGTTCCTTGATTAGGGTGTATTGTGCTGTTTGATGGTTCATCTGGTGTTAATCCTACTGTTGATTTTTGTATATCTGGGTGTTGATTGCTGGCAAGGGAGTGTACCGTTTTTTTTTACTTTTCTATTGTCTCTTTTGAATGGTATGTAAATGTTGTTTACCTCTATGTGTCTGTTGATGGCTGCTTTGTCTGAGTGCCAGGCTTCCAGGAATTGTCTGGCGTTTTTGGATTTGGCTTGGTTTAGGATGCTCACCGTTTCCCAGTTGAAACTATGGTTGAGTCTGTCCATGTGTTGTGAGATTAAGGAGTTTGTGTCTTCTGACGGCTAGTTGGTGTTCATGGATGTGCTCTCCTAATCTTCTGCCTGTCTGTCCTATATAGTGGCTATTACAGTCCTTACACTGTATGTTGTAGATGACTCCTGTTTTTTTCTTCTTGGGCTACTTGTCTTTTGGTTTACTTAACAGGTTTTGGAGGGCTTTTGCAGTGCGTTTGTACTTGTCTGAATAATGTTCTTGCGCAGCTCCTCTTGTGGGAGGTTGGGTTGTTTCTTTGGTAATTTGGGTGCCTTTATACTAGGGTCCAAATTGCCCCAAAAAGGGAAATCCCATTGTCAAAGACAGGAGGATTTGCATTCATTTGGAAATGTGAATTTATATGCTTAAGTCTAAATTTAAGTATCAGTTGGGAGAAGCCAGGTATTTGATCATGGAACATTTGAAGATCTGTAAATCCACTGGGTTTGCTGACTACCAAGCTACCCTTGATAGATAAGCTTGTTCTTATACTTTTGATTCTTGACAATTGTCTAAGAATACACCATTACCACAGCTGGAAAGAGAGACATAATATAGGTAGTCCTTGCTGAACCGTTCAGTGACTGTTTGAAGTTATGACGGTGCTGAATGAGGGGTACTTATATCGTATCCTTGTTGTGGCAGTTGCAGCTTCCTGTGGTCATGTGATCACAATTTGGGTGCTTGGCAACTGGCTCGCAATTATTGCGTTGTAGTGTCCTGCTTTCACGGTTCGCTACTGGCTTCACAAGCAAAGTCAATGGGAAAGCTGGTAGGAGGTTGCAAATGGTTCATGTGACTGTGGGATGCAGTGGCTGTGTGGGATTCACCTAACGACAGCAACTGGGACTGCTGCAACTGCTGTCATAAGTTGGCACAGTCACATGATATGGCACTTTACAATCGCATCGCTTAGTGATGAGTTGCTGGTCCCAATTACCATGATTAAGTGAGGACTATCTGTACTTCAATTTTCCCATAGGAAGCTCTGCTTCTTCCTTAATCACCCACTGTCTTAAATCTGCTAGCTGAAACCTGGAATCAAGGAAAAGAAGTCATAGTAACAAATCTCAAATAGTTTTGCAAGCATCCTACCTTGTAACAGGCACTTCACTTCTGTACATAAAAGGAGAGGGAGAATTTGGATATATTTTGTTTTTTATCTTGCTTCAGTAGACTACAAACAGATGTCTAGCACCTATCTAACTATAATTGCATCCTACTAGGAGAAGAGTCAAGTAGCATTGTGACAGAGTGAAGTGCCTGCCTGAAGGAAAGTGGTTGTGTCTGTGCTAAGGTCTTGGATTTTTTTTTTTAGGAAGGCAGATGACTCAGCACAAGACCAAGAGCACATAGATAGAAAGGGGAAATAGGATAGAAGGCACCTGTACAGTGGCATGTACATGCCTTAGATATAGATTATAAAAAGAGTAAACAGAAAGGGGGGACATGTTATATTTCAGATGCTGCAAGATATGCTGCTGGAGAGGATGTCATCTGGTTAACATTGAGTGAAGTGGAGGAACACATCCAAAGATTACAGCCTTGGGACTAAGAGGAAAACTGGGAGGAAAATCCTGGAGCGGCTTCTGAAAATGAAAAGATCAGGAGGACAGACTGTGTTGTGTGAGGAGACTCAGATACTGGATATTGGAACTCTGTGTGTTACAGGCTTTGTTTGGCAGCAAGACAGCCCAGAGAAAATTCACAGACATTCTGGTATCAGTAATTGAGATAAGGAGGGAAGGAAGAAGCTGTAATAAAGTCCTGTATAAGTGGAGAGTGAGGGAAAGAGAATTGAGAGGGAGGAAAATTAAGTAGGTTAAGACTTGATCTCCTGTATTTCCTATACTTTTGTGTACGTACTGATTTGTAAATAATATTTTTACTTTTATATAATATTGGATCATACTACTTTATTAGCACAGGTATTTTAGTGTCTAAAATAAAATCCCTCATTTGTTTTAAGTGCTGGCTTTGCCTGTACCTGTATCAGCTTCTATCTTGACTCACCCTCCAACGTGCTCCACACATGTGTACCTGAGAAGAAAGGCAGAAGGAAGTGACCTCAGATTACGGATCTCTTAAAGAGCAGGCAGTGACAAAGAGGGGATTCAGAGGAAATCCTTTACTTTCTATCTATACCCTACTATTTCCTTGTAGTCAGTAAGTCATGAAGTGCTTACAAATCAGTGGCAATGGATTTACACCTCCAACAGAGAACAACACAGAACCTGGAAAACTTCTGGTTTTTCCTATAAAATCTTGGGCATCAGCAAGCATTTGTGTATCCCATTGTTTTAATTTGTTTTGTATATGCAACTCCCAAAAAGCAGAATTGCTCATCAGCTCCTTCCTCCCAAACTTCTAGGATTTTGAGACCATATCTTAACTCCCCTACACAAAGTAATGATAGATAAAGGACATTTGCATAGATTCCTATGCAAATGGGCTTAATTAGACTTCCCCTTGTGCCTTGTGTCCCTCACATCACATGTATCTGCTCCAGAAATACGGAAGGCAGAGCGATCTAATGGGAATTGGTTCCACTGGTAGATAATTTTTCTGTAAGTAAAGGGACAGAATGAGATGCAACCAATAGTGTAGGAATCACTTCATTAATGCACATATTTTCCAAAGCAATTGCATCCATTGAATTGCCAGATAACAGCAGCCAACATTCAATTTGTTCTTTTTGCAAAAGGGCATAGCAAAAAATACTATGAGAAAATGTCTTAAGTTTGGTATTGAAGTAAAATGCATAATTTATGAGTTACCAGAGAACATTATGATTTGTAATAGAATTTTTCATTTGATTATGTTAGTATGCTGTTAACATATCGGTTGCCAAGGAAGGCACAAAATTTATTTGCTGCCTTCTTTCAGTATCCTAGTAGCTGTTTTTTTATACATTGAACTCTCTTTTAATGTAAGATTTAAAAACCAAATACATACATCTTCTGTTTTCTTTTTCATAGTTGTAAAATATGCTGTTTCATTGCCTTTGATTCCCACAGTATTAAAATGAGTATTATTATATTTTATTCTAGAAATATTGAATCTTTAGATATTTACCCAGAATGAATTTTTAGTTGGCTCCTACTCCTTATTCTTCACCTGCGTTTTGTTCTGGAGGCAAATTTGTGTATTCCCAGGTCTCTCCTGGCTCTGAGGAAACCATAAAACACAATTTGCTCCTTCTTTATCTTTACTATTGCTTTATTTTAATGTGCACCTTCACAAGGAACTCTAATTGGTAGACTCTTCAAATAGTTTCCTTAGCTGTGCTGTACAGATTTCAAATAAATTAAAATGTCAGCATGAGACCTTTTAATGTGGGATCTGTCTTACCCACTATAAGACTAGCTTTTACAGTGCAGTTTCTTAATGATAGGAAAGATTGACAGTCATACCCCAGCCAAAGCATTTCTGGTTCCTTGAGTTAGCTAGCAAATAGGCTGAACACTGAAAACAACTATAATATATTCACTATTCTGATTACTTATAGTTGAAATTAAAATATTTTGTTGCAAGACACCTAAGTTAAAGCTGAGGGTATCTGCACAGGAGGGGTAGAAAAAGTCAAGATGGTGGGCACAGTGAGACTGAAGCCCTTACCCTTTTTACGTGCATCATAAAAAAGGGCAGGACTTCAATCACATGGTTGTGGCTGCCATCTCAATTTGCATTCCAGATCTGATAGCCCTACCTAAGGGCTTAGAATAGTGGAATAATTTTCGCATTATCACAGCAAAGATAATATTCTTAAACCGTAGAATGTTATTAAATATTACGGTAGAAATGTTTTTGCCTGTAATTAAAAGATATAAATCTAAAAATTTTGCAATTAAATGCTAGTTGGTACTCCAGTTGTGAAGATGTGAATAATTTGTCTTATGAGAATGTTCAAAAAGGTTAGGTTGGATTTGAATTCATTTCAAATTCATTTTAAGTTGTCAGTTTTTTTTACCATGTAGCACAATTGCAAAGTGGTAATTTAGTACTGTTCAGTTAGTAACATTTTAATCATTACGATGGTCGATTTTAACGGTTCCTATGTCAATTGTGTTCTTGAAACTTTTTGCTTATTCCATTAGTCCTCTGAGTTCAGAAAATCCTTTCTGTCATAAGGCATCACAGTTTCAGGACTGTAACACTTGACTTTGGGGAGTGTCCTAACTGCCAGGAAACACGCTGAGACAAGGAACTGGTCTCTAATATTTATTGCTAGTACTTAACAGGAATCCTAACAAACTGAAGAAGCGCGGGAAAAACCCAGCCATATAAACCCCAAAGGTTAAGGCGGGCCCAATCTGTGTCTCTTTGAATGGCTACCTAATTCCTCAGTGCTACGCATGCGCTTGACAGTCTGGATGGGAGCCCCCTGCTCGCCATCCTTACTCATGACAGGGAGTAGTCCCATGTAATCTTGATTAGCCTTTGTGTTATACATATAGGGAAATACTCCTTGCTACCTTGGATAGTATGTTTAATTTAAGAGGCAAAAACAGATAATGTCAATAAACCAGATCTTAAAAGTGTGGCAGTGTAATGCACAGCAATTCACCACCCTGAATCAAAATAATTCACAGAAAGTGTTTCTTCAGGAAGCCCTTGATGTTCTTGATCCCATAGTAATGATTGTTGTATAACAATACAAGCAGCAGTTTTTTCTTGGTGAGGCCTACCTGTGATAAAAATGCCTTAGCCCTTCTGTCTATAAAACAAGTCAACCATGTTTTCTGTGAAAATATGCATTCTGTAATGGAAATCTCTTTAGTAGGCTTAAAAATGATTACTTGTTTTATAAATGACCCACTGTCCAAAAAATACAGGAGATAACTTGTAGAATATAGAAGTTCATGCTTTACATTCAAATCAACCTGATGGCTTCTTTTTATTTCAGGATTTTGCTGAACAGCATGGTGCTTAACTTCCTAAGGCCACCACCCTCATCTCTGTTCTTAATAATGGCAACTACTAACTGGAAATTACCATGCCACAACACATCCACATTGCTCTGTAATATGCTTTCAGTGTGGTTCAGTAACTCAAAAGCATTTAAATCACATCTCCTAACTTAACAGAAAGTGATCCATTCCATCTGCATCCATCCTGAGTTGTACAAAATCCTTTGGCCTAATTCTCTAAAAAACATTAATCAAAAGATTCTGTATGTCATTTTGAATTACAGCTGTCTGAATGAGTGGATATGATTAAGGTTTATGAATATATATCATTGATAGCACTGTAATTCCTAATAGGTCTTATGTATACTTGTACCCTTTCCAGGTACATCTCTACCATAGTCTGCATGTTCGTTGAACCTTGGTCCCTGTCTGTTGCCCAGAAATGTTTCTATCCTCCACTGGCACAGCTTCTGACATAGACTGCTCTGTGCAGCTTACACTCTCAGAAGGATCACTGGGAAATCTACTGCCTTACATTTTTCCTTTTTTGTGTAGTTCTCTGGATGAAAAGCAGAAGCAGATAGAACTTCAGCAAAATCACAATAATACCTTTAGAGTGTACACCTGGTTCTTAAATCTGTTTGCATCTGGATAAAACACAGCAGATGCTTTTTTTCTAATCTTCCATGTGCTACATTAGATGTAGAAGACAGGATCTCTCATAACATACTAGTGCCATTGGGCGTTGGTGGGTATTGGCAATGCTGCTAAGATTTAATTATCCAACCATTCTAAAGAAAATAGAAAATGATACAACAGAGCTTAGAGGTGCTGTAGGAATGCTTGAAAGTAACCTGAAATTCTACTGGTATTTATTTCTGGGAAAATTGGTTATCTTTATAGGCTTTTAGACATTGGGTACCTGATATTTCATTCCATTAGTAGAAAAAAACAGAAAGTTCACAAATAATAGCTTGCATCTTAAAAGGTTATTTCTCAAGAAAATAAAAATAAAATCATAAAATCTACTTATCTTGGTTGAGCCCATTCTCAAAAAAGTTCTTTGTTATGAATAATACAAGGGGCTGGATAAGGCAGAAAATGTACTGAAATAATCATATATACTCCTGTCTTTAAATTTCATGTTGCTATCACAAACTAAGAACATCAGATCTAAATTCTTAATGTTTTTGTAAACCAAATCAGTACCAGAAACACCAACTTAAATAATACCTTGCTTTGCTTTGATTAAATTGTATCTGTCTGTTTTACCATCTGACAGGTTAAACAGGGTTAGCAAAAGAAATAGATTTTGTTTCACATGTAAATATATTTTATTATAAAGTTCAAGTGGGAGAATGTTAACATTTTTAAAAAAAATTCTTTTAAAATTTTATTAACTAAGTAGAAAAAGCACATAAAAAGCAAAACAACTCCCCCGAAACAAAAAATAAAAAAGGAAGGAATACAGGTAGTCCTCGTTTAGCGACCACAACTGGGACTGGCAACTTGATCGCTAAGTGAAGCAGTTGCTAAGTGGGAAAGCCCGTGACTGCGACTGTGCTTTCTGGCTCAAAACTGATAAGAGTAATCAGTTTCAGTATCATTAATCAATATGGGCGCTGGAAGGTGGGGAGGGGTAAGTGGTGAAGGATGGGGCTTCACCGAGGGCCCTGTTGCTCACAGCCCCCAACTGGAGCAGGGTGGTGGGGTGGCTTCCCTTGTCCACTGCTCCTGTCTGTGATCTTTACTCCTGCTTGGCCACAGGGGAGACCTGAAGGGACCCAAAGGGGTGCCTTAGCAGCCCTGTTTGATATTCCAAGTTGCACGGGTCTGGAGTCTCCGCCCCTTGCACTTGCAAACAGAAGGCACCTGCGGGTGGTTGGCTGGTCAGCTTAGGTTGTGCCGGCTCAGGACCCTGGCTGGCTTTTTCCGTTTTGGCAGGGCGGGAGCCGCAGGGGAAAGTTATCTGGCCTTGACAAAAATAGCGATCCTGTTTTCTCACTATTAAAAGTATAAGGTAGATATCTGGGGTTAAAATCATTGCTTGGTGATTTTAACGAATTTAAGAGTGGCACTCTTAAATTGCTAAAAGAGTACATTCCAATTGCTTGCCATGGAATCTGTTAAATGTACATATGCTGAAAAATCCCTTAAATAAACTACAAAACTATGTTCTTGTTCATCTAAACCTTAGTAACAAATTGCCCCTTAGTAACTAATTGCCCCTGTGACAGATAACAGTGATGTAATCTCAAAATATTTGGTACTAGGTCAGAAGTTCAATTGTGTCTGGTATCAGCTGACATTACTTTTTCCTACTGTCACATCCAGGCTAAAAGGACACGCTGCAGATTTTCTCACACATGCCATTTAGAAGAAACATCAGGAAGATCAGATAACCTTTAATTACTCCTTCAAGAATAAGTGGATTGTTCTATATCAGGCTGACATTAAATCTTCATTTTTACATTGCTGAGTTTTTGAGTGAGAATATTTTTTATTAATTAAAAAAGTTATTTCAATGCACTGGTAGGTAATGTACTGGGTTTCCAATTCTCTACAGTGCAAACTACATAAATGTTGTCACAGGCCTGCCAGCCGAAAAGAGACAAGTTGATTACAAAAAATATACAGTACATATACAACTGAGGACCAATTAGTACAGGCAAGATATCCTGGAATGTTGCTGGTTGGCAACATTACAGACCCAGACTTTTATCACCTTCATTTCCAACTGTGAGGCAATATTTCTTCAAGACACCAGGTTACCTAACAATCCCAATCTGCCCGGATACAAAATGTTTTCACTAAAACGGTACTGGGGAAAGGAAGGGGTAGGCTATGTGGGGGATTGAGAATTCAAATCAAAATTTGATTAAAAGTTCTCATAGAAATATTAGATAAACTAGGAAATTCTGCTATGGCCCTGCAAATGTCCATTAGTGTTACATGCAGTAAACTACATTTATGTTTCTTTTTCCCCCTGTAATAATGCATTTTTACTGATAAACAGTTGTTGACTGAATGCCAGCAACAAATATTCCCTTTTTCTGGGGTGTTCTCAAGGAAGAAGTCATATGCTGTTCTTATCTAGAGGTTACATTCCATGGGTATTAGCAACATTTTGTATAAGATACTACTGTTAGTTATATGATACATTCATAACAGAATAATGGGTAAGATACAGAACTTTTAAATGTTGGGCTACACCAGTAATAAACAAATGGAATTCTGCACACAATTTTCATTTCATTTCATTTCGTTTCGTTTCGTTTCGTTTCGTTTTATTTTTTTCTTGTCAAGTTTATATGGCTGCCCATCTCACCTGAAGTGACTCTGGATACAATTTTTTTTATTTTCTTTCCCCTTGTACATCCATTGTATACATATCATTCTCTATAAAGGGATCCTGAAATCTCTAAAACGGAATTGGAGAATGCACCAAGAATATAGGAGGAAAATGAAAGCAACAGAAGGCAAATGTTCTACATTTAGGGACAATTCACTATGCCTATTATATAAAAATGTTTTGAGCAGTGATGTGGAGAAATACTTAGTTTACCCCTGTAACTCAATAACACTCTTTTACTGTGAGATCTACAAACATTGCCTGGTTATTTTGTTTTGCAGACAATTATTCATATATTAGACGGCATCAGATGTGTGATACTGCATATTTTAAATATATATTTTTAAAATTTATAACCTAGTTTAATACTGTTTCAGACTTTGACCAACTTCAGTCAGCAGACTGACTGAATGAACAAAACACATAATCTGTGGAATTCATAACTACAGACAAAGTGATGGCAGCTAGCTTCCATGGCTTGAGTGTGGATTGGATAAATCCATAGAAGACAGATCTATCAGGGGCTATTAGTCTTGAGACCCAATGTTATCTCCAGGTAGAGGGTAGTGTCCAAATGCCAGTTGCAGGGGAAGAATGGTAGGAGAGAGAGAATGCTTCCGTGTGCAAATACCAGAAGCATTATGAAAAACCAAATCCTAGACTAATATGGATCTGGGTCTGATTCTGCAAATCCAGTCTATTAAAAAACAGGAGAAAAGCCTATCACTTCAGGCAGATATTACAATTGCTGTTTGGATTTGAAAGCTTAACTTGACACTTCTACATCACAATTTCTAATACAGAAATATTAAAATGCATCATCCCAAAACAGAATACAATCAATTGCAATATTTTTGTTACAAATTAATCAAGAACACACAACTATTAATGCCTCGTCTACTAAATCCAATTTGGTATGATGCATGATAATCTGGGACAGTAAAAACTTTTAAAGTGGAACATGAACAAGGTATTTACCAGAGAACCCATTCAGTGTTGCTGAGAATTGTAATAGTTGATTATCATACACAGTATGTAATTAGGATTATAACTGAAATGTCCTATCTTTTTATCTCAGTGATGCAATTCAAATGTAAGCTCTTTGCTGGTTATACAAAAACACTGTGGTTAATATATTCTCTGTGCTGAACATACTAGTATTCCTTCAAAGCTTCATTTTAGTTTGGCAAGTCTAGAATCAGACAGCAAAGCTGAGATTAGTGTCAAGATTTGGGGAAACTGTGCAAAGTGAATATACAGTGCATGGCTTATTTCTGTTTTATTATGAAAGTGGTTTCTTGATCAAAATGGTATTGATGATTTTCTGTCCCACAGGACTTGATGCTTGAAAAGCCCAGTGGGTTAGAGTTGTGGTATCAAAAAGGTATTAAAGTGCATGCTTGCTATATATAAAAAAAATCTCTATGATCCTATGTCTTCAGAAAGTATTTTTGTCTCAATACATTAAGATTAAAATGTATTCTCCAAGGTCAGTTAATTAATAGTATGACATTGCTTTCAGATGGAACCTCTGGCATTGCATCTGATGCAATGCAAAATTTGTTGCATTGGTAATCCTACATGCACTGAAGCACTTTTTGGAACTGCATATGAAGCACTGCACAATTCTATAAAATAGCACTGCCGCACACAAGTGAATAGAATCAAATTTGTATCTGTATCCATTTGCAGAATATCTTACGTCCATGCTTTTGTTTTAGGTGGAATAATTTTGTATTAAAATTGTAATCTAAAATTTAATATGAGAGATTTATGCATTGCCTGTAATCTTTTGCTTCCCCCTTTCTCTTTTAAGGGAGAGAATTGTAAGTTTTTAGCAGATTGATAGATGATGGATGGATGGATGGATAGATATAAAGATAGTTTGAGAACACATTTCAGTGGAAAAATGGTGATAATGTCCATGTGCTTTTGACTAGAGGATACCAAGAGTAAATGTAAATATTATGGGGGACTAGGCTGTTAAGTGTGCATGGGAAGGTGTTTGGTAGAAGTCTGTTGAAAAGAGTTAAAGAGGGGACAATAAGCAAAATTTGGGGAATGTACTATAGTTTTATGTTGGGCAAGAGGTAGAAAATTATGCTCCAAAGTAGATCAGTGTGAGCTTGAGAAAGTTTATTATTCCTTTGTTGATTTAGAGAAAGTCTATGATTATGATCTTGGATTATGGACCATTTTTGTGTGAATATAGAGTTGAGGTTTGGTTGCTGAATGCAATAAGAATAATATATGCTGGAAGCAAAGCATAAGTAGGAATATATGGATGCTTAGTGACTGGTTCAGTGTTGAAGCAGGAGTAAGAGAAGGATTTCTCAATGTTCCCTTTGTAGTTTAATGTATTCATGGATAAATAAATCAGACTGTTTGCTCTGAGGCTAGACATGTTGGACAGGAATGTGAATGTATATGTACGTTGGATGCAGAATGCACTATTTTGTTGGCTGAGAAACCAAATGATTTGCATTGAATAGATTGTATGATGCAACTAGGAATATTGGTCTGAAACTATCAAAGAGTAAAGCAGTTGTCTTTGACAGGGAAAATAGACTAAACTATTGCAAAAAATAAAGTGAAGAACTAGGACAAATAGATGAATTTATGCACCTTGGTTGAATGTTTACTAAAGTTGGGAATATGGAAGTCATGTGAATGCTGGTAGAAAGGGAGTGGGTAGTATTTTGTCTTTTGTGAGGAATGAATGTCAAAAAGAATCAAAGTGGCTAGGTGAAAGTACATTTCTGCCACTTTGTTACATGGAAATGAGAGTTGGATATGTCAGAAGAAATAGAAGAAAATTGAATGCAGTGGGAATGGAGTTTGTATTGTAAAACAAGAAGTGATAGGTCAGGACTGATTGATGACTGAATATAGAAATAAGTGACTAGTACAAAATAAGTGCATTAAGGTGGTTTAGTCATATAGAGAGAATAAATAAGGAACGAACAGCAAAACAAATACATGAAGGAAGAATGGATGGCTAGCACAAGAAACTTTCAGAAAAAGAGCAGCAAGAAGATATTTGGGATCTGGATAAGTTGACTGGAATAACAAAAACACAATGCAAAACCATGTTATGAATTACAGATAATGGCAGATTTTCATATTTATCTGGTTTTAGAACAAGGAATTTATGCTTTTAAATTATTGAAGATCTATATTGAAACATAAGTTTTGTTCCTGCTTGGTATGTTTCTTTTAAATGTAGATTTATCAATTTTATCTATCTCTATCTCTATCTCTATCTCTATCTCTATCATCTCATCTATATCTATATTTATTCTATCAGCTATGCCTTTTCCTAATCCCAGGATTTGGACTCTCTAGACAAAATAAACTTTTTCTTTATATATATAATTATTTATTAAATAAGTTTTTCCACAGAGTAAAAACAATACAATTTTTAAGTTAAAGAGAAATAGAGAAAAGCAATAGAAAAGTAAAAAAGAAGTAAAGAAAAAGAAATAGAAAAGGAGAAAGAAAAAAGGAAGAATAAAGAAGTGGCTTCCAATCTTCTTAACAGCACTTCTAAGTACATTTATATTTTACCCTCTCTCTTTAGGGTTACATCAAAGTTTCCTTCTTTCCATAATCTATTCTTTCTTTCATTAAATCCATAAGTCATCAGTTCATTTTTTTTCTTTTTTTCAGTAAAAAGTCCATAGGGGGTTTCCAGTCGCTAACAAATGTAGTAATCAATCTTTTTCTAAGCAAACAAGTTAATTTTGCCATCTCTGCTAGTTCTGTCATCTTCACCAACCATTCCTTCGTTGTGGGTATTTCAGAATCTTTCCATTTTTGTGCATGTAGTTGTCTCATGGCAGTGACCATATATAAAAATAATCTTCCATGGCTTTTTTCTAGTTTTCTGTCCATTAATACCCACAAGAAAAAGTTCTAGTTTCTGTTGAATCTTAGTATTTAAAATTCTTTGTATCAGTATATGTATTTGAACCCAAAATTTTCTGGCTTTTTTACAAGTCCACCAAGCATGATAAAATGACCATGTTGTCCACATTTCCAGTATAAATTTGAAGTACCTTTATGCATTCTAGATATTTTTTTGGGGAGTCATATATCAATGGTACATTGTTTAATTCAATGTACATTGTATAAAAATTCTCTGTATCTTTTTGTGGACAAATTACTCCATTTCAGTTCCCATTAAAAACCAATTTTCATATGGTAAGCCCATTAGTTTATGCATAAGGCCTTTATAAAATATTACTTTATCCTCATTTGGAGTATAAACTTCCATTATCAAAGTCTTGGTCCCATGCAGAGTAACTTCAACCCCCACATATCTGCCATAATCATTAGTCAATATCAGTTCTGGTTGTAACTGGGAGTTTATATACAAAACAATACAATTTCTCTTTTTGATTCCTGCTGAAATAAATTCTTCACCCAAATTTTTGCAGATCAAACACTTTGTATGCTTTTTTTAATATACATTTCTTGTGAGCAAACTACATCTTGTTTCAATTTTTTAAAATAGTGAAATAATTTTCTTCTTTTTTGAGTAGCATTTGCTCCATTTATGTTCCATGTTAGAGATTTAAAATCCATATTTATACCAAAGAAAATATCTATAGTGCCCAACATGGTAATCTCCTCAGTTTCTTGTGGTTGTTGCTTAGGCCCCTTTGTCACTTCCATTTGCATTTTTTCCAATTCCCCTTTAAATGTTGCTAGAAATTCTCTTGCCTTCTGGACTGAGTCCAGTCTGAACCTCTGTTGTTCAAAAGTGAAGATCACTCCTTCCAATTTATCCCATCAAAATGGTGTCTTTTTCTGTTTGAAATTGTCAGCAAAAAAAAAGTACTCTTTTTGTTTCTGCAGTATTCTATTCAGGATTTCTTTAAGTACAATCACATCTGCATTATTAATCTTCAGTCTGGTAGTAAAATGTTGCTGCAAAACTTGATCTCTGGTCTTCTTTTTGACAAAGTGCACAAGAATATCCCTTGGTACATTTCTTAATTTTGCAAATTGCGCGTTGATTCTATAGACTTTGTCAATTTCTGCCTCCATACCATCTTCATCCCATTCCAAAAGTTTGTTAAAGATTGGAGAAACTTTTCTCTGGTGTCTTCTCCAGGATCCTCTGGAACTGGTCTAAGTCTCAAGCAGAATTCTTTTTCTCTCAATTCCAGTAACACCAGATTGTCTAAGTTTTTTTCCATCTGTTTATTATTTGTTTTACTTTCTAAAATTTCCACTTTGTCATTATTTTTTTTAACTTCTCCCCTAAGTTGCCCTATAGATTCTTCAGTGTTTTTTTGTAACTTCTTCTTTCATCTCCTCTTTCATCTTTACAAATCTTTCTTCCATTCTCACTTCAAAAGCAACCAACTCACTTTTAACAGATATGACAGATTCAGATACCTGCTTTCCCATCTTTTCAAATATTTTTTGTAAGATTTCTGGAGTAATTCCCTTTTCCTCAGTTGCTGTAATGATCCTCTCTTTCCCTTACCATGCTTTGTAGCTTTTCTGGTGGTCATCATTCTTTTCTTCATAATCTACAAATAAAAGTAAATCAATTATAAAGATGAGCATAAAAGGCAGGCTTCTCCTTTTCTTCTTTCTTCCTTTGCCTTTTCTATAACCTTAAGGCTTTAGTCCAATCTGTCTTTCCGTAGTTTTAATGACACAGTCTGTCTCATGTTGTACTTAACTCCTTGTTTCGTAAATTCCACCAATTATCTTTTCCCTTTGATGTCAAACAAACAACTTTCCCAGGAAGGTCTGGTTTGTTTATTTAATTAATTCCAAATAATGCCAAAAGCACTTTTGCCAAAATATTAATCTTTCAAATTTATACAGTCCCCTTTATCCATTTAGACCTTTCTTAGTCAAAATCTAGTTAAGCCCTTTGCTGTTGTTTTGAAGTCTTTTTAAAGTATTATTTCCTCTTTGTTTTACTTTCTGTAATTCAGAAGGAAGGCTGACTCACTGAGAGGCTGTTTCCTTTGTCCAGCTGTTTTCAAAGGCCTCTTTTCAATTGTAAATTGATTCTATCCAAAAGTAATTAAGAAAGGGTTTGGTTGAACTTAGTGTCCTTTAAAAGGGTGTGCATTATGCGTGTGAGTGTGCTGTTTCTTCGACATCCCCCAGCCACTCTATTTATGAGAAGATTGCAAGACTTCCATCTTGCAGTCTTCTCACGAGGAGCAGCTTTCCGGGTCACAGGCAGGCAACCTCTCAGTCTCTTCTTTATCTGGAAAGACTTTTGCTGGCCAGAAATCACCACTGGCCACCATTCACTGTTGCAGAGCCATCTCTACTACTTTGAAGACATCTAGTCTACCATAGAATCTCACCCGGAAGCCTGACGGAATACATTTTTGACACTGCTTATTTAGCCTCACGTAGTCCTGTGCTAATTGATTTATTGTACATGCTACCATTTTCAAATATAATGAGGAAGTATATTGGGTTAGCCTGATATTTATTTAGGACATGTATATTTATTTATTTAACAAATTCATATGGCCATTCATCTCACTGAACATGACTCTGAGTGGCATACAACCAGCAGGACGGTAATGTTCTACAAATGTTACTTAGGCGGTGTACAACAATTAGGTAAAACCATACACAAAAAGCTATTTTAAATAGTAAAACAATAGTATAAGCTCTAGTTCCAATTTAAGCATTCATATTAAAGAGATATATCTTAATTCCTTTTTGAAAAGCTGAGAGAATGGAAATAAAAAATGCTGGATATGTATGCAGATAAGAGAACATTCGTATATTGTACTTGAAAACTTGAAAGTGGAAAAGGGTGCAACTCTGATACACATAGATGCAAGGGAAAAGAAGAGGAGATGTGACATTTGATTGAGAGAAATATGGAGGACAAAAATGTGGCAGAGACAGTAGAATTTGGACTGAATATAGTCTAACAGAGCAACTTTTGTCCTGATGCTTACTTGGCTAAGATTACAGTTTGTCAGATAAAAATACTATAGGAACTGAGTGCCATATTAGAAACTAAGTGGTGTTTTCGATTGTAGATTTCAAGAAGTCTGCAACTGGCAGTCAACATTTTGGTAGTCAACTCCTATTGTGTTAAAACCCTATTTCACAGCATTAAACAAAACTGACTCTGGACAACATCCATCTACACAGCATAGTTGACAAAATAATTAAATCATCATCATCATCATCATCATCATCATCATCATTGTCACATTTTGACAATAAAACATTTTATTATATTATAGCTATTTTAATAGTATAGCCTCCCATTCTTTTCTTATTTCCCCTACCCCAATATCAGTAATATAAAACTGTAAACTCTCTCTTTGAAATTCAAGGAAGTTGTGCAAGTAATGAGTCAGTGTCTGATACCATTACTGGACTTGTTGAGGATACCAGAATCTACAAAAAGTAATAAAACTATATTAACCTTGCAATCCTCCACTGAAATCAGTGGGACTTACTTCTGAGCAGAGTTTTGTCTTTAAGCAATCTGGGGGCAAATTGTTCTGTTAGGTGATGTGAATGAATAGGTTGGAATGAAATGAGAGAGTACAAAACAAATGACTGAGGGTTTTGATGGCCCAAGAGAGAATGAGAATGGGATTATTTAAAGAATATTTGTTTAGAAAAAGGACTATTTGTTTCAGATACCTGGTTTAAACAGATGTTTATGAATCTATATGCATAGCAAAGAAATGGATATAATTTTAAGACATCATTGATTTGAGTGTTTATTATGAAAGGCGGAGAATACTAGCGAACAATACAAGGATGATGATTGGTTTTGAATATGAGACAATCTTATTTGGTAGTCTCAAGGGTTGGCAAAAATGAATATGGAAGAAAAGGGAAGAAGTGAAAGAAGCTAGAGTTAATCTTCCAACTGAATGAATACAAAGAGGATGTTTGGAAAGCGGATATGGAAGAGAAACTGACAGACAATATGCAAAGCAATTTCGAAGACTGAACAAGGAGCCTCAAAAAGAGTGAACTGAACAAAGAATAAAAGTGCTAATATGATTTCAGAAGACCCTGAAATGAGGAATACAGGGAGCATTATTTTAGAAAACTGTATGGAAATCCTTATCCCCAATGTTCTTTCTCCCATTCTCTCAGTCTGTTGCCTGGTTCTTATCTCAAGGCAGAGCAAGCCTATGCATTTTCTGCAGATAGCCCTTCACTGCAGGGGCTGCAGGGGTTTGGTAAAAAACGTCAAGATGGTGACCACAACAGTATGATCGAAACTTCTGTTCTTTATGGGATACACATAAAAAACAGAGCTTTGAATGCACTGTCATGGCTACCATCTTGACTTCTTTGACCACACCTTGCAGACACCCCTGGTCCACTGTTTTCCTAAAGGAAGGAAATTAGGTTTTGGAATGGATTTCTTGTCCAGAAAGCTAATGTGACAACAACTTGCTTTGCTAATGAGCCTCAAAAACTGCTCATGCATTCTGTTTTGAAACAGGCTTCATTTTGTTTAGTTGGGAGAAAGCTCCAAAAATCTTTTTGGTTTAGTCATAACACATGTTTAGGCATATTTACTCAGTTAACCTAAGCTCTTCACTGAGCCTGTGTTGTATTTATTTTAGTAATGAACGACAATTGTATCTTTTTACAATTTTTGAAACTGTAATTCAACATAACATATGTTCTTTTGCATCTTGGGTATATTTTCTCTGTATATGGTAATATGCGGGATAAAGGAGACAGTGCATATATATGTATATAAAAAATATTTTTCTGTCTCGCTGCAATCCAAAAGACTCTTGGCTGCTTACCTAGAATAAATTATGCAATAAAAACATCCATGGTGTGTAGTACTATAAAGCAGGCGTCTGTCTGTGTTGTTGGATGGTGCTAAAAAGCCAAGGTGCCATTTTTAATGTATGTCTCCTTTAGTGCTGGACAGCCCTAAATCAGGGTGTGTGTGGGTTTTTTTTTTTGGTGCCTTTGAGTCAGTGTTGACTCATGAAATTCATGGGGTCATCTTTGGACAGCCATGTTTAGCTTAGCAACCACCTTAATTGCTGCATTTAATGTTATGGTTGTATTTGAGATTAAAACATTACCTTAAATTCTTGAAATAAGGTTGATATACAGATAGATCAAAAACATGAATGTAAAGTGGTAAAGGAAAAACTCAGTTCCATACTCTTTTGAAATCACTTAGAAAGGTAAGTTTTTTTTTAAAATGGTATACTGCAAATAAATATATAATTAAATCAAAATATTTCCATTTGGAAAAGTCTTTTTTTGGTTTAATTGTGGACATGGTATGTGAATGTTCTGCTGTGCTTATTTCTTCTCATTCAGTGATGGATTATGTCAGTGAAATAAATAATAACTGTCCTAGAATTAATTTTGACTTCAGCTATATTTGGAAATACATCCCAAAGATCTGTAATCTAAAAGACAATCTTTTCATTCCTTTTTTTTTTTTGTCCTTTAATAGGATGATGAAGTGGTTCTGCAGTGTACTGCTACTGTTCACAAGGAACAACAGAAATTGTGTCTTGCTGCAGAAGGATTTGGCAACAGACTCTGCTTCTTGGAATCAACTTCTAATTCCAAGGTACATCAAGCTGTCTTGTTCTAATGCTGTTTTAGATATTACTGATTCTGCTTCACCAACCATATCGGATGCTGAGAGAATAGTGGGCTGCAAGGGAGAGCAAGCTGTAACCATTGGATACAGCCAACAACATGATCTCTGTACTGACAAGAGGCCTGCTCTTGCGGCAGTTACGGTAGCTTTGCATAACTATATACATGCGTACAGATACATAGATGCACACTTAGGACCCCTACAACAGAGGTGGCAAGGCAACTGATACTTTGTTTCTCTGTGATGCAAAACAGTGGTCTGCAATTTTAAAATGGTAAGGGATACTCTGAGGCTACATTCTTGAATGTATTTAAAATGGCATCTCAGATTTTACTAAAAGCAATTGAAATTAATGAAACACTACATTTACTACAGTAGTAATCTGTACATAGCTTTGTGAGAGGGAGGGGATTTATAGAACTATTAGAGTCATGCCAAGAATGTCTTCATGGAGAGGAATAGCTGTAACCAATATGTTGATAACCTGGTATCTTGATGGTTTTATTGTGATCTCTTTGGGATGGTTATTATTTGTTTTCTGGAAGTTACCGCTAAGGCAAAATGCAGGAGCAGAGTTAAAAAAGAACTATGTGTGCGTGCGTGCGTGCGTGTGTGCGCCGTTGAGTCATTGTTGACTCCTGGTGACTGGCTGGACTAGTTGAACCTGGTGACTGCACTCCTAGTTGAACCATATTCTGTAAGTCTTAATTTGATACCATCAAAAGAAGACTCTTTCAATATTCTTACCAGAAATATAACAAGTGTTTGATGTTCTCATCTTATATCTAAAATTTCACAAAACTTCTTAAAACATCTTTGAGTATTTAGCCATTTGTAGAAAAATTCAGAGCTGATCTTGAAGAAGGTACAAGAAAGCCATTAAGGGGGGAAGGGCGGAAGGAACAAGCAATTAAAAGTGGGGGAGGCTTGGAGAAGTGAATAAACAATCCAGAGATAGAAGGAAGTGTGAAAAATAAACTCAAAGTAATCCCACCTTGATTTTTACTATAAGATAGGACAGAGAGAAACTTGGGCAGGCTTTCAAGAGTCTGTTAATTTTTATTTATTTGATTTTTATTTATTTAATTTATTTATCAAACTTTATCACTGCCCATCTCCCTCCCAAGGAGGGACTCTGGGTGGTTTACAGTCAAAAACAAAATTAAAATAAGAAACATTTATAAATATGATAAATACAATAAAAATAAAAATATAATGGAATCTAGATGGCTGAGAGTTCTTTATCAGTCCGTGAGTGTAATAGGTCCATCGAGAATCACTCTAGGGTGTTAGCCATCCCCAGGTGTGGCTGTTCCCCCTCCCATTCCAAGCCTGCTGGCAAAACCAGGTCTTTAATCTTTTTTGAAAGTCCAGGAGCAAGGGGGCCTGTCCCACCTCTGGGGAAAGGATGTTCCAAAGGGCAGGAGCTACCACTGAGAAGGCACGTTTCCAAGACCCTACTAGATGGAATTCTTTTATGGATGGGGTCCATAATATGCCCTCCCTGCATGACTGGGTGGGACGGGTCGATGTGATGTGGATGAATTAGTCTCTCGGGTATCCTGGTCCCATGCTACGTAGGGCTTTAAAGGAAATAACCAACACCTTGAATTGGACCTGGAAGCAGACTGGGACCCAGTGCAGCACACAAAACAAAGGTGTTACATGTGCAAACCTTGGGACACCCAAGATTGCCTGTGTGGCTGCATTCTGGACCAGTTGTAGCTTCCGGATATTTTTCAAGGGTAGCCCCATGTAGAGTGTGTTACAGTAGTTTGTATGGGAGATGACCAGGGCATGAGTGACCGTTCGAAGGACCTCTTGGTCCAGGAAAGGGCGTAACATAACACGAAATTGTGCAAAGGCCCTCCTGGCCACAACTGCCACCTGCTCTTTGAGCAGGAGTTGTGAGTCCAAGAGGAGCCCCAAGTTACACACCGGGTCTGTCTGGGGCAGTGCAACCCCATCCAGCACTAAAGATGGCAGTTTCCCAGAACCCAAGGTACCATTAATCCACAGCCACTCCATCTTACTAGGGTTCAGTCAAAGCCTGTCATTCCCCATCCAGGCCCCCACAGCCCAGAGGTTTCATGTAGATGTTAAAAAGGAGAGGAGAGAGTACCGAGCCCTGCGGAACCCCCACAAAAAGGGGCCGCGGGTTGGATCTCTTGCTCCCTATCAACACTGATTGTGACCGGCCCTGGAGGAAGGAGGTGTACCAGCGCAAAACTGTGCCGCTCACCCCCAAGTCCCTGAGCTGACCCAAAAGGATACCATGATCGATGGTATTGAAAGCCGCTGAGAGGTCAAGAAGAGCCAGGATGGATGCACTGCCTCCATCTCGCTCCCACCAGAGATCATCCATAAGTGCGACCAATGCTGTTTCCATCCCATAACTGGGCCTGAAACCTGACTGAAAGGGGTCTAGATAATCTGTTTCATCCAGGATCCTCTGGAGCTGCAACACCACCACTTTCTCAACCACCTTCCCCAAAACGGTGAGGTGGGAAACTGGACGAAAATTGTCTAGTGCAGTAGGGCCCAGCAATGGTTTCTTCAGGAGGGGGTGCACTAGCGCCTCCTTAAAGGCTGCTGGAAATACTCCCTCTCTCAAGTTTGCATTTACCATTGCCTGGACCCAACCACATGTCACCTCCCGAGTTGGTTTCACCAGCCAGGAGGGACGTGGATCTAACTGGCAAGTGGTGGCATTTACAGTCTGGAGGATCCTGTCCACTTCCTCGGGCTCAACAGGATCAAACCGTTCCCAGATAACTGGGTAAGAACATCCCCTGGGCATCACCACAGACCCTGCCTCATGCTCAGAGTCCAACTTGGAACGGATCTGAGCGATTTTATCCTACAGATGCCCAGAAAACTTATCAGCTCAGCCCTGTAGATGGATCTCTGAATCCCTTTTCCCCAAAAGGGGTTGGGTAATCTTAAACAGGGCCGCTGGGCAGCATTCCATGGATGCAGTAAGAGCAGAGAAATACTGATGTTTCACTGCTCTTACCACCACAAGGTAGGCCTTAATAGCAGCTCTAGCTTGTGTTCGGTCAGATTCGGTCTTTGTCTTCCTCCAGCGGTGCTCTAGGCATCTCTTAATCCTCTTCAGAACTCTCAGCTCCTCTGTAAACCACGGGGAGTGTTGGGCTCGATGGGATAAGAGAGGCCGCATAGGCGTGATCCTGTCCAAGGCCCCAGCCGCCTCCCTATTCCAGGCAGCCGCCAGGGCCTCCGGTGGACTGTGCAGCAGATCCTTGGGTGTAACCCCCAGCTCCCTCTGAAACCCTACAGGCTCCATTAGTTGCTGGGGGCGGACCAATCAAATGGGTCCTGCCTCCCTGCGGAGGGAAGCAGCATAGGAGAATCTCAGGCTCGCCAGGGCATGATCTGACCATGACAAAGGGGAAAGATGTGCTTCTCCCCTCAGATCACGTTGCTGCTGTTCCGACAAGAAAACTAAATCTGGGGTGAGGCCACTGTCCCAAGTTGGCCCCGAATAATCTGAATCAGGTCCATGGCTGCCATGGTGGTCATGAACTCCTGAGCTGCCTCCGAGGCCCATCCCAGGGACAGCAGATTGAAGTCCCCCAGAACCATAAGTCTGTGGAACTCCACTGCCAACCCTGAGATGGCCTCCAGCAGCTCAGGCAGGGAGGTTGCTATGTGGCAGGGAGGCTGGTACAATAGCAACACCCACAACTGTTCTTGGGAACCCAACTTGAAAAACAGGGTCTCACACCCGGTCACTTGTGGAGCCTGGCCCCCGAAAGCCGCTAGCGATTCCCAGATAACAACAGCCACCCCTCGTAACCTGCCCTGAGGTTTGGCTGGTGCCATACTGGAAACCCATCTGGGCACATCTCCACAAGAGGAACACCTCCTTTTGGGCCCAGCCAGGTTTCAGTAATGCACTCCAGGTCAATTTGAATAAATTTTCAAATTATTCAATTTAGGCACCACCTGGCTCCAGAGTGACTCTGGGCAGCTTACAATGCAATACAATATAAAAATAACAATTGACATAAAACAGTAAACAGATGGAGAATCTGGTCAACGCATAAAACTGTCAGCCCCACTAGGTACACTACGCCAGAAAATCAACTCTAAGGAAGACTAGAACTGAACTATATTGAGATAAGCTATAATAACAGAATCTTGCAAGTCTGATTTTGCTGTTAGTCCCCTCCTTCTTACACCCCAGTGAATCAGGGAGGCAGGTCTGGGGGTAGTGGGTCTGTGGAGCCCATTGTGTTTTTATTGTTACTGGTTTTTTTAGTCTGGGCTGCCATGTTTTGTTTTACACTTTTAACTGTTTTAATTCTACCTTTTGATATTGTCAGCTGCCCAGAGTCTTCTGGAGTGGGGGCCGTAATAAATCTAAATAAATAAATAAATTTGCCTGAGCCGCTTCCGAATATTACCTTGTTTCCCACGACTTCAAGAATGTTTCACTCCTCTTTGCTTAGATAACAGTTCTTGCATATTTCTGTCAAGATCACTTGCCTGACTCTGCAAGGGTATGTGAAACCAGGTATCATATACCCAGCAGGGGCTCCAACCACCCAGCCTAAAGCCTGGGAGAATGTACTCTACATCAATAAAGTAGCATCCCTAAATCCTTGTGGTGTCTGTCTCTTGACCTGGCCTAACTCAGAGGGCTGACAACATTTAATTTTTGTATTACTGCTTTTTTGAGGCCCACAACTGCCATATAATAGTGTTAGAGGTAACAGGTGCTGCATTGTTGATGCCCTCACCTTCTTATTGGCCTAAGGATCTGAGACCTTATGATGACATACCAGTTAATTTTAGTCATGGCTATACTGTATGTTTTATTATTGTGGTTTATATATATTTTTATTACAGGCAGTCCTCGCTTAATGACCACAATTGGGACTGGCAACTCCATCACTAAGCAATGTGGTTGCTAAGCAAAACATCACATGACCACGACGGACTTATGACGTAACTCCCCTTTTGGTCATTAAGTGAGTCACCACGGGCCATTAAACGAGACATCACATGACTGCAACTTGCCATTTTACTACTGGGTTCTCCATTGACAAATGACTGCTGCGATGGCCATAAATGTGAGAACTGATTGTAAAGTTAGTTTTTCAGTGCTGTTGTAACTTCGAACAGTCGCTAAACAGGGCAGTTGTTAAGTGAGGCCTACCTGTATTGTATATAATTGAATTCCAGTGTTATTTTTAATTCTCTATACTACTTGAAGATGCAGTTCATGGAAGGGGATATATAATTATTTTGATTTTTTAAAACTCTTTTTTCTAGCTAAGTTTTTGAAGCAGTTTTAGCTATAAAGGTTTTCTTTTGGTGAAGTTAGGTATGTTGATGAGAAAAGAGAATATATTTTAAAATTCTGAATATATGATCTTCAGAAGAGATGATGAGTTCAGGCAAATTTTTCTTTAACAATTTTCCTTAATATAATTTCAATTAAATATATTATCTCCCATATGGTGCAGACTAATGTTTTATTTTCAGTGGGTCATCATTTTCAAACTATTATTCATCATCATAAAAATTAATTGGAATGTTAATGATTCATTATAATAGCACTGATCTTGATGGATTTATCTATCCTGTTCCCTTGTAACTGAACAATCCTAAAAACGTAACAGGATTGAAGTAACTTTAGTTCCATAATAAAAGGTACATGTTTAACAAATAAATACCATTTAAGAAAAAATAATATTGTCCCACGTTTTTATCCTGTCTTTTAAAGACCATGTCCAAGCATTTGTAATAATTGTTTATTTTGTTGATTCTGTAAGATCTTACGGAAACAATTTTTACAGGCCTCCAGATGCATGTGGGAACCTGGAGCTAGTCTGTTTCGCCATGTTCTGTCCGTACTGTGGTTTCCTGACCTGTATATAGATTTCTCATGAGGACAATGAGAAATTCTGGGATTCCCATTTTTTCTGAGCACATTCCACAGCTTGATGTGATTGACACAATCAAAGGCCTGTCTATAATCATGAAGCTCATACTGACTTCTTTTGGGCATTCTTTGTTATCAGCAATAATGTCTCGTGTTCCTTAGCCTTTTCTGAAGCCAGTTTGAACATCTGGCACCTCTTTTTCCATACAAGGCTCTAATACTGCTCCTTGTCTCTTCTAACAGCTCTCTGAAACCCTTTGTTTCTGAGAGATTTCTTTCTGAGATTTTTGTCTTTCTTGGCTTTGGCTTCTCTTGTTGGCAATTTCCGTGGTCTGTTCTGGCATCCAGTTTCCTTTCTTCTGTTTCTTCAGTTTTGGCAGTCTCTTTTCACATGCATCGTTAACAGCTTATTTAAGTTCATTCCATAATTATTCTGGTTCACCATCAACGAAGTTCAGGACTTCAAAGCGATTCCTGATGCTTTCCTTGAAAATGGTGGGTATATGTTCAAGATCATATTGTGGGAACTGACTTTCTTCTTCTTCAGCTTAACTTGGAACCTGGCCATGTTTTTGACCATGTTTTTGATTCCACAGTCAGCACCTGGCCATATCTTTGGCCTGGAATAAATTGCATCTATTGCAGCATGCCTATTATTATAGCAAACTTACGACATAAATGACATCAGATAAAATTGATTGGCAAGTTTAGCCACTAGGCCTAAAGACCATTCTGTCAGAAGAAATGTTACTCCTCCATGATAGAATCAAAGAGGAGAAGGTAATAGCAGATCAAAAACTTCAACTGCCACTTGCAGTTTGTAACTTGGGAAATAGACTGTTAGTCTGAGAAGGAAAAAGTGTTAGATCTGATATAAGTATGTTTTTACCTACATGGATCTACTTGTACCACCCTTTAAATTACTCCCTGGAATAGAATTAGTCTACATAGGGATTTTTAAGCCAATATATTTTAAAAAATGGCTTATAGTTTCTCCTAGTTAAGCCCCCCACCTTGAATTCCTCCATGTAGGAAAGATCCAACAGTTTATACCTTCTTGTGAGTATGAAAATGTCTCAGAATAATTTTTCTTGAATTAATTATACTCTATGGTTAGGTTGTTTGCATATGCCCTCAAGTGGTGAGAAGTGGTATCCAATATATCAGAGGAAACAAATTCCTCAAGATAAAATTACATTTGGAAGTTGATTAAATCTTTGCTATATTAAAAACATTTATGTAGCTCTGTCCTTTAACTTACATTGAGTAGTGTTCTTTCTCTTACTAATAAAAGCCAGAAAAAATCAGATTGCAGAAATTAACTATTATAGAAAATATTTTTTAATGAGCAGTCATGTTTACACCCAAAAAATAAAGTTAATGTGCAAATGAAGCCTATTTTTGATGGCTTAAATCAGCTTTTCCCATGCCTTCCATGTGCAAGTGCACTTGTGTGTGTGTGTGTTACATAAGCAGATGCATAACGTAAGCCGCTTTCAGAGCATCGTTCATTCAAAATATTTTATTGTACCCTTCAGCCGAGAAAGCTCGCAAATAGACTTACTTAAAAGCAAGTTCAATCAGCAGTAAAGTACATACAGTGAAAAGCATCATTACCATCAGTATATAAACCTCTTTAGAAATCCAGCATAAAGCACATGAAAGATTACCTTGGTACTTTAAAAAGAAAAGAGTAATAAGAAATAAAATGATTCTGTGTGAAAAAACGAAGTGATATAACTTTAGAATTGTCTTTTTTTTGCATTAGGTCATAAACAAAACCTTAGTCTGCATTATGCATATGTAATTACAACATCCATAAACTACTTCAATTTACTCAATTGCTTTTAATTGTTCACTTGGATTGTTTATAGTCTAGCTGATTGAGGCTTCTTCTGTAGTTAGTGCAATGATCTCTTACAAGTTTTAAGTATTTGGCATCACAAACGAAATCACACCAGCTTTTAAAACCAACGTGCATACAGTTAAACCATTTAATTCCTAGAAGCTTTAACTCCATAGAAGAAAGAAGTTAATTATATTTGTTAAAAGAATGATGATTAGAGAGAACATGTATCTTCCTTTAAAACAGTCCTGGCTCTGAAATAAAATGTGGGGCAATATACTGTTGGGCTCATATTGCTTCCTTAAGTTTATGTTCCATTTCTAGATTCTGTGTCTGTTTTCTAGCTTCCATTGCTCACGGTATACATGTAAATTGGACACGTATGTTAGAAGAAGGCCAACCACGGGCCCAGCCGAATTGTAGTGGTCTGAAGTACAGGATGGATGAAGAGAAAGGGGAATGAGCAATGGCCACTGGCCCTGTAACTTTCCTTTTGGGATAAAGGAGCTTGAGCGACTTGAAAATCATGGTAGCAGCTGCACCTGTCACTGGGATTGGGAGGATATAGAGCTAAATGACGATGTCATGAGTAAGGATGGCGAGCAGGGGGCTCTCACCCAGACTGTCAAGCGCATGCGTAGCACTGAGGAACTGTTCAGCCATTCAAAGAGACACAGATCGGGACCGCCTTAACCTTTGGGGTTTATATGGCTGGGTTTTCCCACGCTTTCTCAGTTTGTTAGGATTCTTGTTAAGTACTACTAATAAATATTAGAGACCAAGTCCTCGCCTCAGTGTGTTTCCTGGTAATCAGGACAGACAGAGATGGACAAAATTTATCCTTCGTAATTTCCCAGCCCAGGAGGAACAGCAATCTGAAGCATCTGCTATAACACAAAATGGTTCTTATAGTGTGTGTGAATAGAGGGGGAACCCTGGTCTTCCTTCCAGAACATCAGTACCCCCCTCCCCCCCAAAAAAGCAGTCTCACCCAGGTCAAGTGAGCCAAGAATGTATGTTGAACAGCCAAGCGATACTAAGGTGTAAAGGATGGGTCATTCAATAGGGAATCATAGTAAGTAGCACTGGAACTTCAAAGGAGGAGGGGGAAGATGCAAGACAACACTGACGGAAATGGAATTGAAGGGTGCAACAGAACCATATTATAAGTGTTGCTGTCACTTCTGTGCAAAAATGAATTGTAGATCCTAATTTTGATTTGGAGTTAATAGCTAAATTTCTTAAATTTCTTCCCTTCTTCTGTACAACAATAGGCAAGCTGCCATAGCTTGTTTTGACCCTGAGTTAAACAGTGAAAGGAAGGATCCTGTCACTAAAATTTTGAAGTCTTAGGAAAAGATTCCAAAAGCAAAATAATCTTTATTTTATTGGCAATTTTGGTTGGGTGTAGGATTGCTTGTTCAACTGGGTTTGCTGTTTTGATGAAAAGCAGTCATCGGGTTTCGATTAGGATGTATTTTTGTACATTTTGTACTTTTATTGTGTAAAGATTTGTACTTACTTTAAAATCCCATTTCTTCGACATTCTGATGTTTTAAATTGTTTTGTATTTGTTTGTTAAGTACCTTGGTAAAAGCTACACTACTTTTTCCGTATTGTTATGATTAAAAATGTGTGTAATCATGAATGTATATAATTCTGAATATCTGTTTTTATACTTAAAATTAAAATAAAGTCTCCCTTGAATCCAGTTGGACTCCTGGTGACTATATGGACACTTCCGTTATGTTTTCTTGGCAACAGTATGGAAGACGCTTGCCACCACTTCTTCCAGGATGTTCTTTCTAGCCTACAGCCCTGCGAGTTTTGCAGAGTGAATTTTATCCTCTCCAAACCTGCTTAGCCTCCAGCCCCAGGCATAGCTGGCCTGGTTCTGCGACCTGTGAGAACATTTGACATTTACTTGCTAGTAGTAACCATCTGGTAACCAGATGAAGAGATGAAGTGGAGCAAAATTACTCATGTCAGGCTATTCCCACTGAAACATACACACTAGGATGCTGCTTTGTAAATTGTGCACTGATTTAAATCCTTGCAAATCAATATTGTACTCGCTTGTGAAGATTTTAATGTAGAGAATTAAATCTTGGAGCACAGGTTGTATGTAAAGTAATTAAATAGTTGAAGTTTGAATTTCAGCATCTTCCTCAGGCAGGATAAGAGCTTGTCATGTTTATTAATGTAAATTTTCCAGTAAAAATTGATTAGAAAAGTTGTCATGTTTTCTTGTCCCCCTTTTTATTTTTAACTGACTTTTTGAATTGATGATAATTGTCAGCCTAAACACATATAGAGAGATGCTTGTCTGAATTTGAATTTAGAGAAGATTTCTTATGAATAACTTCTGTATTGTATAGCTGAAATCTTATGCACATCTAGGATTAAGTCCCATTAATATCAAAAGGTCTTCAGACTTCTGGGGCTTGGTGGCCTAGTTTGTTATTCTAAGGTGATGTTTAAACTCTTTTCTTTAGCAGCCATTGATGATATAAGAAGTCATAAATCACCAATTTATCAAAATAATATCCTATTAGCCATTCCTCTCATAGGACATTCTGTACTACACATTAGTCCTTTTTTCTGGGCTGTAGATATATTTTTATTTTTAAAAGGAAGCTGATGAGGCTGATCTGGAGCCCAGAGGCATTCTTAGAAATAAAGATGATGCTGGAGGCTGGTGCTCTGCAGCTTGTCAGCTTCATATTTTTTTATACATGTGTATAGTTGTTTGTATACATACATACACACATAGAAGTAGGGGGTCTGGTGGACTACAAGGTAGTTATTTCCAAGCCCACTGAGGACTCCAGATAAAGAGGATTGTGATAAAGTGATAGGAGAATGCCTTGCTCAATACTCCCTTCCTAATTTCTTTTTTCAATTAGAATGTTCCTCCGGATCTCTCCATCTGCACTTTTGTTCTGGAGCAATCATTGTCAGTCAGAGCTCTCCAAGAAATGCTGGCTAACACGGAGGAGAAAGCAGAAGGGGTAAGTTGTGGGGTGTTACAAGTGGTATAGTATTTGGAATTTGGAATTAAGGATAAATAAAAAGTAATTCTTCTGTTACAAGAATTTCAGTAGTCAGATTTTGTGCAAGAGGATCCAAATCATTTCTATAGGGCAGCTTTTGCAGTATCATTATATTTTTTATCAATAGTAATAATAATAATATATTAAGCTTGTATGCCATCCGACTCTCAACAACTCTGAGTGGCTCATGACAACTCATTTGCTGATTGAAATCAGTATAAAATCAGTCAGAGTAGGTATGCCTGAATTTAAAAGCTGTATTGGAATAAGATTGCAGGGTTCCATTAAAGCTTTTGTGGTCAAATCCATTCAGAAAGGAAAAAAATGATTCTGGTGCTTGAAAAAGGGACAAAATAAAAATTAAGAAGCCTATGACAAGGGTATAAAATAATGGGATTGTGGATATTAATTCTGCTCCTGGCTACTCCTTAGTTTTGCTCTTTGGCTTCTTAGTTCCTGTAACTCCTTTGTAGGAAGTGGCTTGGATAACCTTTTTGGCACTTTGGGGACTAAAATACTTTGAAATATTCAAGGGGACTTATTGCTGATGGTAGACATTGTTTATTTAGATTGCAAGTTACGGCACACAGTTTTTTAAACCATTTGTAATTTTACCACCAAGAAAGTCTCTTCCTAGGACACCTTGGGCTAGCTCTGTTTACAGAATTTGTATCTCCTTCCCCTTGCGCATGGCAACTTTTACCCCAGGTGGATGGCCCCAGCTGCTCAAAAAGCATGTGGTCCTTAAAGTCTTGCCTTCTGCTGTTTCCCGGTGTTTTGCATGAACAACTGCATGACCGCAATAAACAGTCTCTCATCTCTCTTCTTTCTTTAAGCTAAATCATTTCTGTTTAATGCATTCTGGGTAGAATGTAATCAGAAAAGATTTGTGTGATAAGCCTGCATAAACCTTGTCAGACATGATTATAGAAATGCATTTTAGTATCATCCACGGTTTGCCTTGAAGTATTTGTTCCTCTGTGATTGGATCCAGAATCAGGCACTTAGCTTGCTGCTTGTAAATATGTTTTCACAGATTTTAGTTAAATTGGTTGCTCTAGTTCGTAGGCATGAAATTAATGAACTCCTAAAATACGTTAACCTACTTTTGGAAAGGCTTAAACTTACATTTTATTCAAAAGGCATCGCTTTTTAATTATCCCTGTTATAATACCGTTTCTAACTTTGTTATGAAACCTAGTTGAAAGCTACATTAAGAAAGTTAAATAATTAAAGGGAGGTCACCTTAAATAAGCCTTTTGTGGGAAAAAAGGCACTTCCCAACATTATTGACTCAGATACAGATCCTGTGCAGACACAGTGCCAGGGAATTGTTTTGTTTTTTGTTTTAAAACAGCAGAGATAATGACATCATCTGCATTGCCTTCAGGCGTCCCTCTGCATTTTGCTGCAATCTTCACTTTAGCTAGGGCAGAGTGCATGGATTTTTCTAGCAGCAGTATTTTTCTGGGAGCCGTGCCTGTTGTAATGCAAAACGTTTTGAGGTGGCTTGGTTTCGAATGAGCCCAAGAAGATTAAAAAGCTGTTCTGGGCAAAAAGAACTGGTAGAACTGAATATGGAGTTTTCCTTAATGTTGGTGCATGTATACCCTTCTGCAAGCCAGTCTGCCTGCTTTTCTCATCTCTTTTTGCTACCTGTCTGTATTGCCTTTTTCTGCCTTATGCGAATACGAAAGAAGTTCTGACTGCATTGATGTGGGTTTTTTGCCCATGTGCTGTCAACTAACAGAGGGAAAGCAGTAAAAGGTGGTGGAAAATTACTGTAGGTAATTTCCATTTTAGTTTGTACCCAGCATACTCCGGTTCAATCGCTATATCCAGATCAGAGCAAGCACACATACCACTCAGTTCAGCTAGCAAAAAAATACAGCTTGATGTTTGTTAAACATCGGCAAACATCAAAGCAGTTAACTGGCAAAAACAAAAGACAGGCAAAAGCAGGGAGTGAGAAAGATAGGTAAACAGGCAAAATTTTATATTATATATGTGGTGTGTGTGTGTGTGTGTGTGTGTGTATCTGTCTGTCGAAAGGCACAGAGCCACTGGAAACAATCCCGTGGATAATTATGGTATCATCATGGACAGTCTCAATAGAAGTGGCCTTTGTTCATTCCAGCTTTATCCCTTTTATGTACATAACAGCAAAACAGAGATGGAAAGTAGGACACCAGGTGATCCCTCATTTATTCTGCACCATTAAGAAACAGATTGGTGGATGGGAATGATGTATCTAACAAGAAGACTTGTTTGTATTTGAATTCTTTATTAAGGGTTTTGCTGTATATCATGTTTATTCACTTATCTGGCAGGAGACTTCTATGTTTTCTATATCTTGAAAGATATTCAGGTGTTTGTTCTGTACATCAGAGTTAAGTAGATTAAAAGTAAAGTAAGTTAACTGCTCTATAATCTGTTTTAAACAGTAAAAAGTCTTTTCCTCATACATCTTATGCTTCTTATCAGCCTCCCATACATATTTCATTCTGCTCAGAGTAATATGTACGGGGTAGGCTTATCCCCCTTCCCATTTACAAACATTATGCTGATAACAATCCTGTGAGGTTGACTAGACTTAGATTTTTGTTTAGAGGCCATAAAGTGCATAGAAATGGTTCAGGAATTAAGTCAAACATAATACATTCTACATTTTCCAGCACATTATTATATGACTATAATCTTCCCCGAATATATTGGGAATTGTAAAATGTACTGCTGTTCATAATAGTGGCTGTGAGTGTTTCTACTCTTTCTTATATGCCTTCCTTTGCTATGCCATCATGAATGCCTGCACTTCAGAATTTACTAACTCAGTACTGCTTCCACTAGTCAGAGACACACTCTTTTCTTTTTCATTGTCTCCTTCAGTCCCATGTATGGGTTCTGGACTTGTGCAGAATTCTCCCTGGAAACAGTCTAAACTAGGGTTTCTCAACGTTGGTAACTTTAAGATGTGTGGACTTCAACTCCCAGAAGTCCTAGCCAGCTTGCTAGGGACCATCTGCATATGCTCTGTCACTGAGCCATGATTCCTTGCTGTAAATACTACTTCAAATCTATGATTCTAGACAAATGCAGCTTCTTTCTAAACTATATCGAAAATCCTATTTTTACAGCTAGGAAGTTCTACTCAAGGGCTTTATAGTCACATGGAAGCTCCAGATCTTCCATGAAATCAATTTCAGTTTGAACAGGCCCGCAACCAGGGTCTGTGTCACCCGGGGCAAACTTGGATTCTGTGCCCATTTGGCACCCCGCGCTCATTTTGGCGTCCCCCCAGCACGGTGCCTGGGTCACATGCCCTGCTTGCCCCCCCCTAGTTGCAGCCCTGTGTGTGAATCTCACAATAGCATCTAAACCATGTTGTGAAAGGAGATCTGTATACCAGGGCAAAGTCAGGCAGTCATTGTATGCAATGTGAAGAATCCTTGTGAACCTCAGTTTAACTTCAGCAAGCATGGATTCCTCAGTGGGGAATCTGAAGTGATACGGTGGGAGAAAGGGACAGCAGCACCTTGAATACTCCATTAAGTATGTCTGTGTGTACTTTTCATCTAAGGAAATGCAAGGATGTATTATAGTTCTAGAACTCAGTTCTCATTTTCTTTGAATGCATATATTCTTAACTGCTTGAAAAACAGCAAGGAGTGAGAGCTGTTAAAATACCATGGCATTTCTTAATGACTGCCAGGAGAGTTTAACATTTTACATAAAACATGCAACATTCAAGTGCTCTGTTCTATTATATCTATTATTATGCACCCATCTACAAGTGGTAAAATGTTAAGGCATGAAGTTATTGGACATACTTTGCATGAAACATAATCTTTCCTGAGGGATTAATTCATACTCTATACTGTCCATTTCACTTAAAATACTTTAAAACTTAAATTTATATTTGCTTCTCTTTCACTCTACATTTTTCCCCTTTGTATTATGCCCATATGACTGTGAACTTGAGGGTAGGATCTGTTTTATCTTTCAGTATAATCTTTGTTAAAGGTATTTTCAGAATATATCTTTATCAATACAACATTTTGAAAATTTTAGATTTTTTAGAACATGTTAAAATAAAATTGTGAGTGCTAAATTACAAAATACAATTTTCAGTAATGGTATTCATTTTTTCTTTCTACAGCTAGTTGATGTGGAAAAATGGGTATGTGCCTCTGACTCTCTTGATCCAATATAATCCTGGTTTTTCACAAAGTCAAATTTCCACATTATTTTGAATCCCGTATGTATCACAGCATTGTTTTGCTAAGCTCAAAACATGTTTTTTGGGAGGAAAAGACTTTTACAATGCTAGCCAGTGCTGATGCATCCTGAAATGGTTATAGACTATCCCATTATAATGATACAAAATATTCTTCCTGCAATAAAGGAATTGTACTCAGAGTTTTGAGCTTTGCAAGTACATCTTCTAAATGCACATTCTGTATAATATCTCTTATTATTTAAATGTACATCATAATGAAATAATGCATGTGTTATTATAAATGTTCATATATGTTTGTAATGAAAGTTTTGCTTTATTCACCAAGTTTAATGCATATGGAACTGTTCTAGATAATGACATTTTGCCAGAGAATGTACACAATATACATAGAAAGTACCAGATTCCTCAGCATTTAGATTTAATTCTGAATCTTAATGCATATTCATTTTAAGACATAAAAATACTGTAAGAATTCAGTATGTGTATTCATTTTAAAATGTAAAAAAATCTGTAACTTTTGGTCTGGAAATCTTCAAAAATATATTTTCCATTTGTCTATGCATATATACTATCAATGTAAACTATTTAGAATTCTAGATATACAAGAAAAATAAAAACATATATAATTCTTATTATGTACATTCATGCATTGGCAATTTTTTCAAAGATACCAGATAAATTTGCTTGAAATCTCCAAGTCTGCATGTCTACATGGTTTTAATTTTTATTTACTGTGTGGATTTAACATCTTGCCTTGGTTGTCTAGATTGCAATGAGTTGCAGTTGTATGTGTTTTTATGAATGCATCCATGTATTACCTTTTCACTGGAATTAAAGGAAGAACTATATGCCAATCTTTATTAGAAATGTCCACCAAAATGGTTAACTAAAAAATATCATTCACATACTTATTGTGGGTCAGTTTACTTAATATGTTGCCTTGAAATAAGAATTTTCCATAGGTAGAATAATAGAATTAAAGTGTTGAAAGGGCCAACTGCCTGCTCAGTGCAGGAATCGAAATTAAAGCATCCCGACAAATGATTATCCAGCATTTGCTTTAGAGCTCTGCAACTATTTTGATCCAAAGCCAGATGGGTGCTTCAGACCTAGAATGGGAGCATTTGCTGTACAGGACAGCAACTTCTTAAAAAGCCACATCTTCACCTGGGCTCATATGGTAGCTGCACATGTAGGTGTAGACCTCCTTAACTAAAATATTTATTTTCCTGGGGTCACAGATCTACCCTGGAAAGGTTTACAGTGAGCATGCAAATATAAGGTACATTATATCCACAGTATTCCCACATTCTATTAAACAAGTTACTCAATAAAAAAATTAATAAGGAAGATATCTCAGGATTTGTTCTCATTTCAAGTGCTTAAAAATAGTTTTCTTATGATCTGCTCTAGAATCTTCCTCGATATCATGTCAGATGTATTTTTTTGTAGTTTGGTGGACATTCCTTTTCCTTCTTTATGAAGACTGCAGGGCTGCAACTGGTGGGGGGGCAAGCGGGGCATGTGCCCTGGGCGCTGCGCTGGTGGGGGTGCCAAAATGAGCGCTGGGGGGGAGCCAAAATGGATGTGGAATCCATGTTTGCCCCGGGTGACACAGACCCTAGTTGCGGCCATGGAAGACAGGCACAACAGTTACTCTCCTCCAGTCACTGGCACTTCAGGATTTCACAAAGGTAATACATAAGGCTTTAGTCAGAACAGGAGAGCCAGTTTAGTGTAGTGGTTAAGGCACCAGCTTAGAAAACTGGGAGTCTGTGAGTTCCATTCCCATCTTAGGCACAAAGCCAGCTGGGTGACCCTGAGCCAGACATTCTCTCTCAGCCCTAGGAAAGAGGCAAGGGCAAACCATATCCGAAATCTTGCCAAGAAAACTGCATGGACTGCCTTGTCCAGGCAGTCACCAGAAGTCAACACTGACTTGAATGCTCTTTTTCTTTTTTCTTTTAGCCAGAATATCAGATAGTTCTTTCTGAACTCTAAGATGCAGTTCATCTGGTCCTGAAAACTTAAATCCATTCAAAGTACTTTTCCATCATGTATCTATTGATTTCAAATGTCAGTCCTGCCATTCACAATTCTGATGGAACATGTAGTCTTTTATTTCAGGAGCCTGAATAAAATAGGCATTGAGTAGCCCTTCCTTTCCTTTATATAACTTAATACTATCCAACAGCACGAAAATGCACATGCAGCAACTGTCTGTGACTTCTGAAACCAAATGAGTCTTTACTTGGGATCATGTGGCAGCTGTGGAGTGCTGTTATGTGATCAAGCACAAGGCTTCTTTAAGGAGTTCAGGCATCTGCTATGTTCATATTTCCTGTGCACTCTGAAATACATTTATGGATTTGAATCCAAAACAATGCACAGCCCTGTCATCCAGTGTTATAAATTACATTACCCTCCCACATTTTAGAAATGGGACATGGTTAGTTCAGTAGTCCTTGCATTGCACAATGGACCCCTAAAATTATTGCTCCTGCCTCAGCTTGCATTCTGTTTCTCAAGCCAAATGATGCAGTAATAGCCAGCTGGCGTTTAACTAGAATTTGTGGCTGTAAAAACAGTTTCTCCTATGACCAGTATTTATTCAGTATCTTGCAAACTGACCTGGTGATTGATTGATTAATTGATAGATAGATAGGAAGCTCATGTGTAGATTTCAGTCACAATATGAGCCAGAGTGATTTGTTGTATTCATTGACATTGACTCTAAAAAGTCCCTAATACAGTAAATTCTTGTTATGCTTTTCATAATGTACAAAACAAATGGGACAGTTAATTCATCTGATGGTAATGGCACCAAATATATTAAGGAGATACTTTACCACAAATTTATAGGAGGATTCTAAACATATTTATTCCAAAATTAGTTCCACTAATTGCAGGAAATGAGATTGCAGTGTTGCATTGTAATCCTGTGTGCTATATTAAGTGCTGTTGGATTAAACAGAATTTAACTCCCACTAGGTTTCTTTCTTTTTGCCTGAGAAAGTCTCACTTAGACTTATACTTAAGTAGAGGTGTATATTGTTATTCTGCTTTTGCATTGAGTCTGTATTTGCCAGCTATCATGCAAGTTTTTGATGCTTTGTTTTTAACATCAGTTTGATCTGTTAGAAACTCCTTTAGGAAAACAGTCCTTAGTTTTTGCTTTGAAAAGATTTGCAGTTCAAGCTATTTTTGAACTCCCAAGTTTCTATTGATTTTCCTTCTCTTTTTCTGGTCAGTTAGTAACCCTAATAAGATCTAATTCTTGGCTTGGTTAACATAACATGTTAAGCTAATGTGGTTTATGACTGAGAACCATAATGATACTTAAAAAAATTATCAAACCATTGTCTACCTTGATATGTAAAGTCAACCAACATGAGGTGGTATTAGCAGAGTGTTTTTAATAGTCCTTTGCTACAAGTATTAATATATTATTAGAAGCCAAAGGATACAGTTATTCTTACCCTATATATATATATTTTAACTGATGTCTCATATTAAAGTATCCCCAATGTTCACCTTAATAGCTGTTAATCTTAAGAGAGACAAATATCATTTTTTCCCAAGAGCGTTCAAAATTCAGTCAAATCCACGTGGAAAATACTGCTACCAGGCCTGTGCATGTAGGACTGGGGAGTTAAAAATGCTTAAAATATCTTTGAATTTCCTTTGCTTCAGGGTCCAGTTCTGCAGTTGCTGAGCTTAGTAAATGTATGTTTGTGCTGTACAGAGAAAGATGTATTAAAGAAACCCTCAGGCACGGCTCAGCTATTATATCTTTCTACACACAAAGCTCCAAGGAATCCCTGTGGCCAGTAAACAGACATCTGTTGGTTCTGCATTAGATTAGGTTGATTTTTCCTCCTCCAAACCCACCTATCTTCCCCCCACTGCATCGCAGGGCATTGGAGCGGTGTTAGATCGATTACGTCATGTAATCCATCCCCTTTGGCCACCACTCAGTTTCTCCTGACAAAATGCAGGTCTGTTGCCCCTCCTTGAGCAACAACAGCCTATCCATCACAGAGAGAAGGTAAATAATGCTATTTCTATCAATGCCTGTTGTTCTTACAGAAGCAGAAGCTGAAACAAGGGGATAAAAAAAACCTCAGGTGTGGTTTTGTTGCAGAATCACTTTGGAAAAATGGGGACAGTCCAGCAGAACCATGGCAGCTGCCAGAATTAACTGTGGCAGCCTGCAATTGGGGTTCCTGTGTTAAATGGGAAACACGGTGGAAGTATCTTCTTTGCGGCAGCCCTGTTGACAGTTGTCTATGAACTGTTTGGGGCCTGCTGGGCTATAATTGCAGGTAAATGCCACTTACCTCTGAGTGAAGCATGTCCATCCTTAATCATTAGAGCTGTGCAATGCTTCGGACTGTGTGTGTGTGTGTGTGGGCCTACAGGTAGTGTCTTTTGGGAAGTCCTTAAAGCAGCTACATGTTTTCCTGGGCATTCATAGCAGCCTTCTACAGTTGCCATGCAGTCTTGAGAAAAGATGTATTTGGTTAAAGGTATTTGTGACAGATGCTATGAGTGCACCCCCACACACTCCAAATCACATCTTGCCCTTGAGATCCAAAGAGCTGCCCAGCTTTATTAATCACTTTTGTTTGCAACGTGTAAGTCAGTACTTAATAGAAAAGCCTTTAATTTCAGAAATAGATTTTTCAAAGTTCACAGCATTTAACCAGACCCCCTCCCCTCTTCCTTTTAAGTATATTATGTCATGTAAAGTAAAGTAGAAAAATAGCTGTCAACTTTTCCTTAGGTTTTAATAGAAAAGTGGCTACTCAACTGAATATAGGAGACAGGGTGGGCAAAACTGGTTGGCAAGCACTTCGCCCAGAGAGAGACTCAGCCTGTTCCTGTTGCCTTCTAATCTAAGGACAGTAGCTATTTCTTGATTTTTAATAAGCAAAAAAATATGGATTTGCTGATTGGTCCCAACCACAAAACCCCATCTGTTGAATTATACGCCTGTTTTTAGGATGTGGAAAAGTCATTGATGAAAGCATAAGGAAAGCTCTACTGGACCCAATTAAAAAATGACATATAGTCCAGCATTCTGTTAGAATAATCACATTTTAAAACATAAATGTAATGGCAAATGTAATTGTCATTTATGTTCTCCAGCATGTCCAAATATATCTGTGTCATAAGACATATTAGTTGATCAATACTAATAATAATGATTAGGATGCCACGTTCTAATATCTCTTTTCTGCCAGTAGACTTTATGATTATTATATCAGCATCACATATTAATTTAATATCACACTCCCAGTTAGGGTGATATATTGAATGCCAGGCTTATAATGGTGATGGGAAGCAATTTAGTGGATCACAGAATGTCACAGGCTCTTACAAGACATGTTTCCTAGTCTGTGGCAATTATGAACATTGTCGTATAGTAATATATTTTGAAGTAAGCTAATTTATGAGATAGTTACTCTGTTTTGTTATGACATGTTTACTCTGTTGTGATTTAGAGCACCCAAAGGCACTGAAATCAATACTACAGGGTGGGGGAGAATGAATTAAAAATATTTTATTTTTATGAAGTGTTTAAAAAAAGATTAATACAATTCCACTGGAATGCTGCATATATGTGTGCATGCATTATTTCAGAATTAAACATGAATTATTAATAATTTTTGTTTATGGTGTTTTTGCATAGTTTTTTTTATTATTATACCTGTTGATTTTTTTTACATAATAATTGTTATATATGCATATAACAAACTTTTAAAAAAGTAATATTTTACAGAATAATCAGTTGTGATGTAAATGTAATAAATAATTTCCCCAATCTTTTGAAATAAGGAAAGCAACCAATATTATGTGAACATGAAGATTGACAATAACATGTAATTATTTCTTCCTTCTCTTTTTATGGTGCTTCAGAAATTTATGATGAAGGTAAGCTTGAAAACAATAATGTATTTAGTTCATTCCAACAAAAATATTTCTGTATGCTATGTTATAACTACATTATAGACAACCCCCCCATAAAGGAATGGTAAAAAAAAATAAATACTGTTGATTAATATACTATAGTATAGTATATTAATCCAAAGTATCTTCTACATCATATATATAGAGCATAGTATTGTTGTATATATGATGTAGAAGATACTTTGGATTCACAAGACTTTTTGCACTTAAGAGAACTCCCTGGACAGTAGGTCTGTATAGCAAATAAAGTTTATGTTTAACAACAGCAAAACAGTTTATGCGAGACCAACTGTGCCTTAAATGTATGCTTTTTAAGCTCATCAAAGTCAACAAGACATATATTTAATTCAAATGTGATGTCAGTGCTATAAAGTAGGCCAGACTAAGAAACAGACACCATGTAGACCTAAAGCTACTCTTATTTGAACAGCTATAGTAACCAAATCTTGCATGTTTTAATTTGCTTCCCTTCTTCCCTCTTTTATCTTCGTGTGAATTAGGGGAGGGCCTGCCTGAAGCATTTTTGTAAACCACTTTCTTGGTCTGGGCTCAAGAGTCATTTATCTGATAGTTGCCTTGGTAACGGGTCTTCCCTCTGTCTTTCAAGGCTGTCCTCTGTACTCACTACAGGTGATTACAGCTAGCTGAGATGTCCATTTTACAAAATTGATGCTCTGTTTAATACAAGTGTTTCTGAAAGCGAAGATATGAAATGGTGAACATGATTTTAGATTTCACAAATGTGCATTTTGTACCATAATTTTAGGCTTTATGACAAGCTGCACATGAATGCAGATTTGTAGAACAAGAAATCTTATATCGATAGGGAGTTAGTTCATGCCATATATTCTGACCTAAGGCTGACTGAACTAGAGGTGAATTATTTTACCCCATGTTACTCTGATTCCAGGTGAATATAGGTTGAAGCATGTTTCTCTTATCAGTGTTGTATCTTTACTTAAACCTAGTGTTCCTTGCCCAGACCTTTAGAAAAGACTTTAAAGCTGAGCTTTTCAAGAAGAGCATTTAGATAAGATCTGCCATTGACATGCCTATTATTACTGATTTTGATCATAGTACTGTAATGTATAAAAGGGTTTGACAATTTTAAGGATTTTGATGTAATTATTCTGTATTTTTATTGCACATTGCCAAGAGTCCATGTGAGGTATGGCAGTCTATAAAGGGAGCAAATAAATACATAGTGGGTGGCATTTATTTATTTATTTATTTATTTATTTATTTATTCATTCATTCATTCATTCATTCATTCATTTATTTATGTATTTATTTATTTAATTTCTTGCTTTTATGTTCAGTCAGGCATCCTGTGTAACTAATAACCATTAAAATGCAGATTATGAATGTAAATTAAAAAAACAAAACTATGCAGAAAATAGTTATAATTATAAATATGATAAAAGTCAGGAAGAGGGTGGTCCAGATGTTTCCAGCTTTATATTTGTTATTATCATATGGCAGAAGATAGATCAATATCTTTTAAAGTCAGGAACATTCATAATAATTCCATATATGGTAGTGATGATTATTGATCAGTAGTCTTTTAAACAGATGCTATAAAAGATCCCCTTGGATGTCAAATGTATTTGGAGACTTGTGTTGATTATTTATTGAAGGCCTTATTCCTTTTGGATGGGCTACAGGTTGAAAACAAAAGTCCAAGATAGATCAAGGGAGTTTCCTTCTTAATATTCCACATATAATTGACAGTGAGAGATTGCAAAACATGTCAGCATTTACCCTTCCTATCATTCACTGGTCTGAGATTAATTTGCTATAAAATACTATGAATTGTATTTTGATTTGGGCTCAGAGGAGTGGTATGTTTGCTGTAAAGCGGGAAACATGTTTTGTCCATTATTTTTCTTTTAATACCCCCACTCCTGCCTCCTTCACTGAAAAACTATTTCAGAGAACTGGAACACCATCTGGTATTCTGATGAGTCCTATTCCTTATAAAAATGGAAGGAATCTGCTAATGGAAGATTATTCTTTGTGCTGATATTCTTGTGCAAACCCAAGTCATAGCTGAGTAGGATTTTGGGGGGAAGAGCAGAAATCATAGCAATAGTTTCTGTGTACTTAACCATAATTCTTACCTATTCCTTTTGACCACCATTTTAAGAGCAACATCTTGATTGTTCTAATATTTGTGTCAGTTTCTTTTTGCTCAGCAAAGAACTTCTTTGGGTATTCTGCAACAGGCCACTCAGTTTTGAGAGAACATTGCTTGTATTGGTTTTTAAGCATTGTCTGTCAGCCTTAAAATACCCATTTGCCTTAATATTTCCAAAATAGACTGGATTTTTGCCTCCACCTACTCCAGACTGCTCTGGAGATTATAAAGAAATTGCTGATGGTCATACTTGGACATCTGGTTGTCATTCCAATCTATAATTTAGTGGGATCACTGTTTGCAGAGACAGCTCTATAGTTTGGTCACTGATATTGTCAATGAGAGTGTAAAAATTGGACAAATCAGATTTATTTCTCTAAACTGAAAGAAACAATTTTATGCCAACATGTTACTAAGTCTTCTTTTAATTCATATAGACTGCTCAGGGTGGTGGTCATCGAACACTCCTCTATGGACATGCAATATTACTGCGCCATTCTTACAGTGGCATGGTATGTATAGCATTTATGGTGTTGATATGTTTCCTCTTTATGTATCAGGATCAGTATATTTCAACATTAGGTAACTCTTAGATTATAGATCCATTTCAACTTTATCCACTTTTTGTATACTTTCTTTGTTCATATTATATTGAATAGACTGCTTCCAAAATGCATGGTTCTTTTTGCTTGAATACTGTATTTTCACTGTATATGTAGCCCAACTAAAACCTAGAGTTTTGGTAGATCGTTTGGTAAATCTGTTCCTCCTCCTCCTTCAATGTTCATTTTTGCTGGATCTCCATACTTTTCATCCCAGCCTCCAAATCCCTTATTTCTTTATAATATTTCCTTTTTGGATTGTTGGAGTGTGATGATAATAAATATAGGTATTTTATGGAAGAATATCTTGCCTTAAAGCTATTTATGTCTAATTTTAGTTAATGGTGATGCTGTAGAAATATACAGTATACACACATATACAAACTCTGTGTGTGTGTGTGTGTGTGTGTGTGTGTGTGTCTGTGTGTAAATTTTCTTTAAAATTTTTGCAGCTGATTATATGTGAGTTCCCTCTTCTTAGAATGGTGGGATATAAATAGAAATATTATTTAAAATTGTATAACAGAACACTAGACACTTGTTTCTTTTTTTTTTAGTATCTGTGTTGTCTCTCCACATCACGAACATCAATGGATAAATTGGCCTTTGATGTAGGCTTGCAAGAAGATACCACAGGTAACAACTTTGTGGGGGGGAAAAGCCTATATTTTGGTTTTTATGGCCCTGTTGAGATTTAGTGGCTTATATTTCTGAGATAAGTCCAGCTTTTTGTTTACTGTTGGTAGGGAGGACTGGCAATCTAATGGGTTACTTGACTGTATGCATCCTGGGGCAATGCTGGTTGACTCACAAAGAAAGAGGTAGGTCACAGAATGGAGGTTTCCTTTCTGTTCCAGTCTTGAGGAGAGTTCCATATTAGATTCGTCCATGATTGTGGTATCATTGGATAGTACTGTGTACACTATGAACAGGAAAAGGAGCTGATTTCAGCCCAGACATGTGGATGTTTACTTTCTCTCACCACATTCCCTCTGAATGTGTGCTGTGGGCCTAAACTGGCATTACAATGCTATATAAATACTACTACATATAAGAACTCTCATATTTCTAATTCATCCAACATTTTCCAGTGTACCATAGCTACTTATTTTATCTGCCCAGCCTGCTGGCAGACATCTGGAGGGTACCATATGCAGTAGGGAAGGATGACAAAGATGCATGTTTCTATAAGGTCAAAATAAGGATTATAGATATTTCCAAGATTATATCTGTTCTTCAGAACTGGGAAAACTGCTATGTGTCCATCACAGTTATATTTGAATGGCAGCATTTTAAGACATTTATTTATCACTGACACAGAGCCAGCGTAGTGCAGTGGTTAAGATGCTGAACGAAGAGTGGGGAGACTGGGATTCTAATCCTTCCTTAGACACATAATCCAGCTGGGTAATCTTGGTTCAATCACCCCTCTCAGCCCAAAGCAGTGTTAAGCTCTATGACAAGCCAGCTGATAAACAAAACCCTTTGTCACATCATACACCGATGGTTTCACTGTGAGAACTAGATTAGCCCAGCGCAAAAACAAGCAGACCCTGCAACTCCCTGGGACAAATGCTAAGAACAGCATCATTTATCATTGTCAGTTACAGTGGTGGTTATTTCTTGCTTTTTCTTGCAGAAGTATTCTTGTAGGCAGATATCACACTTACGTCTCTCTGTAAATGATGTGCACCACTGTCAGCTGTAGAATACAGGGTACACCATTAGAAGTACAGCATATCAGTAGAGTTTGCCCAATATTCATGTCATTTGTTGTGTTTTGAAATTTTTAAAAGCACTTTGGCCAAAGGCAAAAATACAGTGGAATATTAACAGATGGAACTTACCTAAGGGGGCTTCTATTGAGAATTCTGGACCTGTGCAGAATCAGCTCCAGATCTAACTTAACGTTGTTGGCTGATTTTGAGAGCTCTGTGGTTCTGCATTGTTTTATGTAAACCTGAAGCATATCTGTTGTTCCTTTGGAATGTTGTGACCCTGCATAGCCTGTGGGTGATCTCCTTTATTACTGGTGGAAGCTGTTGCATCATCTCATCATCTGGCTCCTGCAGTCAAGGCTGTCTCCTCCCTCCTACCCACAGTGCCCCTTTCACAGTGCTTTTCAGTGTTTACAATGTATTTTCTTCTCTTACCCACTCGAACATCGCTGTAACATGCAACTATGGTTACAGCTGTCGGGAAAAGTGCTTGACTGCAAAATTGCTAATTTACTATCATTTCAGCTTCATTGTTCACAAGAGGCTTTTAAAAGGAGGAGAGGTAGGCCTTGCAGCCAGAAAGGTTCCCCCCATAGCCGCCACATGGTTGGTTTTTTTTGCAGGTTACCAAATATATTCATGTACTGAAAACAGGGATGGTGACAGGTACTGGCGATCATTTTAAAGAATGAATAAATTACATTCTTTGCATTCTATTATTGGTTAGCTAGTGCAAACACTAACTGGTTATGGTGTTCTTAGCATATCAAGTTAGGACAAATGAAGACAATAACAGTGAGTGATTAGGGAGTGGAAATGATCCAATTAGAGCCTTATGTGGAAGTATCTTAAGACACAGCAATAGTATTTTAGCATGGACTGCTAGTAGTTTGCTGTTGTAGACTATTATTAATATTAAGCCAATAGTTGTATTCACAATTTTAGATGCAAAATAAAACAGTACATTTCAACGTAGGGGAAGCCTGCTGGTGGACTATACATCCTGCTTCCAAACAGCGTTCAGAAGGAGAAAAAGTGCGTGTTGGGGATGATCTCATCCTTGTCAGTGTCTCTTCAGAAAGATACTTGGTAAGTGATGAAGAATAATTATATGTTATTTAATAAAGCTTAACAAGGTAGCAAAGTGAGCATGAAAAAATAGGTAATGTATAACATGTGAAAGTCAAAATGTTGTATATTTCAGCCATACTCTTATCCAATCCATGCTGGCACTGAAATCCTTACCTCCAAGGGAGCTTTTCCAAAAAGTTCAACTTTAAAATAAGTTTAAAGTATAAAAACTATAGATGCGAGTAAGAAATTTAAGATGAATATTATTTATTCATGTGTAATTTTGAATACATTTTTATATTTATCTCACTATACCTTTCTTGTTGAAAAGATTAAAAAGGCAGCTTACATATAGGTAGGCCTCAGTTAATGATGGTAATTGGGACTGGAATTTCCATTGCTAAGCGATGCGGTTGTAAAGTGTGATATCACGTGAACTCATCGCTTAGTGGCAGGAATCCCAGCAGTCCCTGTTGACATCATTAAGCAAGGATCATGGGTTGTTAAGTGAGGACCTCCTTGCAACTTCCTCAAGCAAAGTCGATGGGGAAGCTGGCAGGAAATTGCGAGTCCCGGGCAGCTCGCAAGCAGGCTGGCAGGCAGGAAAGTGGCTGCTGCGGCATGGTGTGAGTGCTCTGGCTGGCAAGAGGGCATGCTAGCAGCTGCCATGTGAGCGCAGCTGGGGTGAGGGTGGCTGCTGCCAGGGGCAGGAGTATGTGCAAGTGACTGCTGTGGCCCAGCGTGAGCACAGCTGTGCCGGGGTGACTGCTGCCAGGGGTGGGAGGGTTCTCAAGTGGCTGCTGTGGCACCGCACGAGTGTGGGCAGGTGGGCATATGCTACAAGTACAAGATCTTGCACTCTGTAGCCAGGGTCCTTGGAAGAAAAAGTGAGAATGGAAGCGACTTACCAGGGTGACTTGCAACCTTTCCTGCCGGCTTCCCCATTGACTTTGCTTGTGGGAAGCTGGCAGGGAAGGTCGAAAATGGTGATGACATGACAGTGGGACGGTGCAACCGTTGTATGTACAAGCCAGTTGCCAAGTGCCTGGTCACAATCACCTGATCGTGGGGGTGCTGGGACAGCTGGAACTTCAAGGATTGGTTGTAAGTACCACTCATTCAGTGCTGTTGCAACTTTGGTCACTGAACAAATGGTTGTTAACTGAGGACTACCTGTATCTATGACAAATTAATGTGTTTCCCATCCTTAAAAGTGAACTTCACTAGCTGCCCAGAGTTGGTTGGTGGCATCCATATTGAATAAATAAATAAATGTTTTCAGTGGGCGCTTGATTTTGCTTGAAAACTGCATAGCTGTATTCATATAATTCCATTTAAAACGTTTCAGATCTACTAGGTGACACCTAGTATATTTATTTTGAGAAGTATTGTGTTTTAAATAGATTTTGAGTGATATTAAAGTTCTTCCTGGGCAGAAGGTGTGATGTCTTATTTGCACCTGTAAGTCATCACCTGATGCTACAAGGTGTGAAATCAAGGCTATCTGATAGACTTCCTCTGTGAGAACAGATATTCTGTCATTTCTTTTCAAAATGGAATAAATGCTTAGGTAATAAAAATAGTATTATTAAAAATAGATATAGAAGTATGAGAATTTTTGTAGGTAGATTTCTTGGAATACAGAAATCTAGGTTAATCTATATGCTACCAAAACTCTCCTTTTTGTGCGTAATCTTTAACTGGGTGAAACAGTGCTTTGTAGGGCAACAATTTTTGAGCCAAGGTACCTCAAATGGGCTAACTTACAAAATGCGTCCAAAATCCAGGACCTACGACTCCCATGGAATAGAAATTTTATAAAACATTTTAGGATATAAAATTAACATAAAACATTTTGTGACATAATATAAAATGTCATAAAACATTTCCTGTGGTCAACTCCTGATGTTTGACTGTGCTATATAGTTTAATATGAATGACATGGGCAATTTTCAAGGCAGATACATCTCTGAATATCTCCCTGAATTTTTAAGAATTTTCCAGTGAAGGCAGTACATTCGAAGCTCTGCCATTGTAGAAGGCATTGAGGAATCTGGTAAGGAAATATTTCTGAAACAATGACCCATGGGTCATGGGTTGTCTAGTAACCAATATAAATTTAATTAAAAAATATGTGAGTCGCTTCTATGTCCACTCTTGAAAAAGTTCTTCCTGTATCTGGATTGTTTATATTTACTATGGCCCAGATACAAATAATCCCTTTTGGGTACAGAGTACTTCAGAAGGTGCTACAGGTAGTCTTCCAGTTCCAATGGTAATTGGGACTGGAATTTCCATTGCTAAGCAATGTGGTAGTTAGGCGAAACATTGTGTGACCGTATTGCTTAGCGATGGCATCCCAGCACTCCCTGTTGCCATTGTTAACTGAATCCCACCAGTTGTTAGGTGAGAACCTACCCCAATCCAAGCTATTCCTGCTTGGTCTCTCCCAGCCCTGAGCCTTGGTAAGGTAAGGGACTGCCTCCTCTGCCTCCTTTTGAACTCCCCCACCTGCCCTATCTCCTCCCCACCTCTGCCCTTTTGGCTGCCCTGCACAGTGGCACTCCTTAGTGGCAGTGGTGGTGCCAGCAGTGCTGGGGCTGAAGTAGAGGGGCGAGGCTTTCAGCAGTCTCAGCTGGCTGCCACCGCCCCCAGGCCTCAACTTCAGCCCCAGTGCTGTCGCTGCCAAGGAGTGCCGCCTCAAGCCCCATGCCATGGCCAGCCACCCCAGCACCCCAGCACAAACCCTCTGCCACCCTGTGCTTCACAAGTCCTGCCTTGCCCAGCTGACCTTACCTGTCTTCCTCCTGCTGCTGACAAGGCACGCCTGGCCAGGCCCTACGGAAGGCAGCTGCTGGCCGCACCAGGACTTCTTCCTGGGGCCACTTCTGCCAATCTCCAAATAGTGCAGCCTGTTCTTGCAATGCTTCAGAAGGCCTTTGGAAAGCTGGGGCTGAAGTAGAGCCCCAAGGGCAATGGTGGCTGGCTGAGACTGCTGAAGGCCCCGGGCCTCCACTTAAGCCCCAGTGCCACCGCTGAGGAGTGCTGCTATGCAGGGTGGCCAAAAAGGCAGAGATGGTGGGGAAATAGGCAGGTAGGGGGAGTTGAAGTGCCCCTGTGGTCATAAGTGCGAGTGGGCTGCCAAGGGCCCGAATGTTGATCAAATGACCATGGGGGGCTGCAGTGGCCATAACTTCAGGGACTGGGCGTAAGTACCATTCGTTCAGTGCCACTGTAACTTCAAATGGTCACTGAATGAATGGTTGTAACTCGAGGACTACCTGTAACCATCCTACCAGAGATGATCTTGGCAGACACATTCTTGAGTTTTTGAGGTTTTGATACTATTGACTGTGATTCTCTAAGGTCATCTCTGAGAGTTGAAGTTGGAGCTATAGTGATTCCACTCTTATGAGGGCAGTAGCATTAGATGCTATTGCCCACATGAGGATGGACTCACTGTAACAGCTGTGCCATGAAGTGCCACAAGGTACTATTTTGTCTCCACTGCTATATGAAACTGATGGGGGTAATCATCAGGAGTTTGGGAGAAAGATGTCATCATTTGCTGATGACATTCAGCTGTATTTCTCTGGACTTGAGCCTGGATGTGTGTGGGATTGGATGAATGCCAATAAACTGAAGTTGAGGACTAGAAAGACAAAGCATCCTGGGCATAGGAATTTGAGAACTGCTAGTTCTAGGTGGGGTTGCACTCTCTCCAAAAGAAGAGCCGTGCACTTTGCAGTGTTCTTAATTCATCATTTAATCAGAGACTCAAGTGACCTCAATGCCTAGGAGCACTGTTACCAGCTTTGATTTGTTTGTAAGTTTTGCTTTTTCTTGGACAGGTTAGCCTGGCAACTGTAATCCACCCATTGGTAACATTGCATCTGGATCATTGTAATATGCTTTACTGTACCTTGTTTTTGGTCTGGAAGTGATAGCTGATTCAGAATATGTGGAGTCCTTGGTGTTCTCTGAGCCTTTTTTCTTGCAGACGTTTCATTGCCAGACTAAGCAACATTTTCAGTGCGAGAAGAGAGTGGGGTTTGCTCTCTGTTTATATACAGTGACTTGCCCACCAACACAAGCAGGGTAAGCCACTGTATATAAACACAGAGCAAACCCCACTCCCTTCTCACACTGAAGATGTTGCCTAGTATGGCAATGAAACGTCTGCAAGCAAACAAAGCTCAAGAAAACCAAGGACTCCACAGTTCAACCCTGAGCTACACATATTCTCTTTGATTGATTCAGAATATGCTAGCCAGAATGAGGGGATGGGTTAAGTACATATTACACCAGTGATAAGACAACTGGTGCTATAAAACCAGATTCAAGATTCTACTTTTTGCTTACAAATCCTTAAATAGCTGGAATTAGGGTAACTGGCAACTTGCTTTGTCCTGTCTAGACATATCTCAGTAGCAGGCAACCCTTGGGGAGAGGGGCGCAGCTCACTTGCCCAAGCAGTTAGACTTCAGAACTGCCTTATATGATGATGAATTTCAGCACCATGATTTGGGCCATTTGGGGGACATGGGCCCACCCCATTTAAGGGTGGAAATGGAAGCACTGTGACTATACATGCTTCCAGCTCCCATCTATTTTTTTTTTTATTGCCCCATTGAAAATTTTGCTACTGCACAATCTTGTACTAGCAATTATGAATGGAATGATGGGATTGCATGCAGTCCATGGGGTCATAGACTGGCTACCTCTGACCTCAGTGATCATTAAGACCAAAAGAGCCCCTATGACTTTTCCATAAACTACAGACATAGAACAGAGCTTTCTCTTAAATGGTGAATGTTGCCCTCACTAATCTTGAGGAGGCACTCATCATTTATTATCATTTATTATTTAAAATGTTTTTTCTGCTTTTCTTTTAAAAAGCAGCTAATAAGGTAATTGAAAGCAAAGTTAAAACATAGCATTTAAAGCCACAATTAAGAATACAGTTAGATACATTTAAAATATTTATTTATTTATTTAATTTTATTTTTATCCAGCCTTTATTATTTTTATAAATAACTTGAGGCGGCAAAATGTATTAATTGATTAAAAGGACAAAAACCATTTGAACATCTACCAAATAAAGCAAGCAAATTCCAGGGATATATTTAAAGTTCCTGCTACAGACCTAACATTTAATGAGGCTTATCTCCATTTTTTTTTCATTTCTCTCCCCTCTTTTAATTTAATTTAATTTAATTTAATTTAATTTAATTTAATTTAATTTAATTTAATTTAATTTAATTTAATTTAATTTAATTTTTTTTTACATTGAATTTTAGGTCTTGGAATGTTATATTATCTCTTATATATTAAGGATTTTCTAACCCTAAACTGCATTGAGATCTCTTGGACATAAGATCTGTAATTATAATTGTAATAATGTGTAGTAAAATATGCTATTATTTGAATAAGATGTTTCAGCCCTTGGCTATATAAACCAGTAATTAAATACCATCTGTATTCTTCCATATTTTTATTTCTGATTATGATGCAAAACAGTAGTAATAAACTTTTTCCTATCCCTAGGAACTCTAGCTAGAAAAAGAGAATGCTCTTTTCCTGCTAGTTCTTTTCTGGTGTACATTTAACAAGGAAAATCCCAAGATGAACAGATTCAACTAGAATGGAAAAATACAATATCTGAAAGAAATTATTCAGTCATAGATTTGAAAACAAAGCTTAATTTTGAAGTCTTAAAGATTATTTGAAATGTAACTGTTAACTGAATTAACATTTTCAGCAATTTTATTAGGCCAATTATTTAGAAATGGCAAATGAAGCAACATTTTCTTAGTAATACTCATTGTGTTTTAGTTTATAAGGTTATTACACTTGTTAAGACCCTTTGCATATAGCTATGATACTAATAAAATTGGATATTAGTTGAATATTCTAAAATAGTAGAAAATACTTCACCGTGTTACTGTTTTCATTTCTAAATCATATAAATGGCTTGGTTCTAACCTTGTAACAAGTCATACTTCGTTTAAGCCATGATATATTAAACAAGCCATGGTGGCTGGGATTGTAAATTCGTTCAGCCAAAACCAAACAAACCATGCTGTAAATTAGCAACACTCCACTGTTTTTATTGTTTGCTATTCTACACTGATGTTGATTTCTCCATTCTGAATTTCAGGAAATGGGTGTTAGGTACTTTTGAAGCCGACAAGGGAATTTGGAGGATGCTTGCAGAATAATTAACTTGCTTTGAATTAATTCTGGCTCATTCATTTTGCCTGCTGCACTGCTCTTTAATGTTAGTTCTCTTCTAGTGCAGGGCTACTGAATCAGTGATTGTGACATTTAAAACTGAATGTTATTTGGGAGATGAGAAACTTGAACAGTAGATAGGGCTTCAATTGATTGTACAACATAGTGCTGAACATCTGGATATCCAGCTAATTTAATTCTTGCAAATACTACTAAAGTATGTAACAAATGTAACTGCAGGGTGATTGTTATTTCTCTATTATTCTAATAACAGACTTTTTCTTTATCCAACGGTTGCAGCATCTGTCTTATGGCAATGGCAGCTTGCGTGTGGATGCAGCTTTCCAGCAAACACTTTGGAGTGTTGCCCCAATCAGTTCAGGAAGTGAAGTAGCTCAAGGTACTGTTAAAATAATGATGGTCATCGTCCTTTAAGTTTGTTGTTTCAGTAATGTGAACAACAGCAATAACAATAATCCCCAGCAAACAGTTGCGAGACAAAATAAGTATTTTCCAGATTCTTATATTAACCCATTTAGGGAAGAAGGTAAGGCAGATGGTAGTACTGCCTATTATAAAATTAGCTTTACTCAGGAACACTGGGAGCTGAATTCATAATATGAATAAATAGGAAAGAGAAGGCACGTGGGTGTTTGGCAAATAGCTGTATTAGCTTCTGATTTTTTTAGAATCCTCTTAACCACCTACTACCAAACCTTTTATAATCTAGTAGAATACCTGTTCTTTTGCATACCATAACCATAAAAACAGTCTTGAGAGAGGTTACATTAAGGCTGACTTGGCTTTGCTTTCTTTCATAAATAAAATACACAGGATCACAGATTCATGTTTTCCTGCTAAACAGTTACTGTGATTACATGTAATGCTTTCACCGCGAAATTTTTTTTAATGATGCCAATGTTTCATGCTGTCAAACACATAATAAGTATTAATTGAAAGCAAGAACTTTTATACATTTAGCATATGTTGACATCAATATAATAGCTAGCCTTGAGTGAGAAGAAAGCTAATTTTGCTGTAGAAAATTCTTTATACCCTTTCTGTGCTTGTTTGTTTTTTGGTGCTTTTGGTATGTTGACTCCTGGCAACAACCTGGACTAATCCCTGCAGTTTTCTTGGCAAAATTTTTTGGAAGTGGTTTGCCACTGCCTCCTTCCTAGGGCTGAGAGAGAGAGAGTGACTGGTCCAAGGTCACCCAACTGGCTTCGTGCCTAAGGTGGGACTAGTCTCCTGGTTTCTAGTCTGATACCTTAACCACTACACCAAACTGGCTCTCTTTTCTGTGCTATTAATGAAACCATACTGAAACTTTTAGTATGGAAAATAGTTAAGTTTCTTTTGCACTGGCTTGTTTGGCATTTTTTCATGAGTATTTGAAAGATTAAGTGTTTGAATCTGTCATAGGTGCTTAATAGTTCCTTTAGAAGTATGGTTCAACCCTTCAAATTATTTCTTTCAAAAACTCTTATTTTCTGTATCTTATGATGCAGAAAAAGTCCTTAGATAATCAATTTAATTTTGTTGAATAGTATAGTTTTCTTCTGTAGCCATTATTAGTCTCAGTGATGGTAGCATCTGTAATCGTTTGAAATTAATCACAGTAGAGTATGTGAACAACATATGAAGTCTATCTTGTTCAGGATTTACTCATAATTAAAGAATTTCTGTGTAATAAATCAACCTGTTTTGCATCATATTTTATAGATAACAGAAATAATCTGAGTGTTTAAAGGAATATTAAGAGATAATTAATGCATATAAAACTGTTTTGTCATGTGAATTATTTGTATTGTTCCAGACAGACTTCAGATAGTGTTTATAGAAGTCCTATATTGTATAGCATGCCTGTAAAGACTAAGCTTTGTAAGCAATGGGGTTTTCATAGCATTTACTGAGGAAGATCTCACGATGCATGAAATTGTCTCATTAGATGGCAATACATGGCTTTCTGAACCTTTCATTTCCATTTGCCCTAGTACAGTCTTTCTAAAATTAAATACAAAACTTCAGATCAGGTGAGAAATTCTGAACTAATATCAAGGCCCTTACAGAATATTTATTTATTTATTTATCAAATTTTTTATCGCTGCCCATCTCCCTCCACAAGGAGCGATTCTGGGTGGTATTTATTTAGAAGGTATTTATTTAGAAATTTGATAAAAAAAAATATACTAAGATAGGATTAATCTTAAAATACACAACATTTCATTTGCTCTGCGTTATAGGTTATCTAATAGGAGGTGATGTACTGAGGTTCTTACATGGTCATATGGATGAATGCCTGACAGTTCCTTCAGGAGAACATGGAGAAGAGCAGAGAAGGTAAATGTTTGTCAAACACCGAAGCAAAAAGAAAGGCCATTAGCCACTTAAACAGACATACTTATACATCCATGTACACAAAGGCATTCTGGTCCAATATTTCTCTATTCTCTATGATCTATTAAAGTTTCATTAATATTAATATGACTACAATTCGGTAATGCACTTGCAAAGCAGAAGATTTTGCGTTATAAATTGGGGCTGTATATGGTTTGAAACTGATTTGGAAGAACTGCTTTGGACCTCATGTGAACACTACCACCTCTCTGCCATTAATTAAAGCATGTTTATCTTTTCATAAACTTCTGTGCAAAAGTTTGAAGAAAGACACATATGCTTTAAGGAGCAGTGGTGAAGTCTCAATTGCTTATTCCAAATTTCAAAGTGTGTACAGCCCTAATACATGCATATAACTTTACGATAATCAAGTAGCAGCAAGTCTAAAGTTATTTACCACTAATTAAATTTTCTGCATGTATCTTCAAGGTTTAGGTAACTGGTTTTTGAATGTTAATATTTAATCTAGTTCCAATGTGAAAAAAAAATATTTTGGAGGAAAGTCTCCCTATTAAGGATATGGCCACATGGCCTGCTAGGTATGCAGTTTATCGGGCTGTTCTATAAGTCCTATCAGAGTCTGAAGATGAGAAACTTGAATACTGTATGCTTACTTGGCTCTAAAATCCAGTGAATACTGTGGAACTTAACTGGAAATCTAATTTTCATCAAATCGTATTTGATAGAAGGACTGTTTAGGTCATTGTATCCAGCCCCCAACTCCATGCAGAAATCTAAATGAAAGGATCTCTGAGAGATGAAGGGAGCCATCATCTTACTGGGTAATTGATTGCACTATTAAACTGCTCTTACTGATAGGAAGGATTTTTTTCTAACAGTCTGAATGTGCCTTCTGGTAACTTCAATCCATTGTTCCATCCTGCACTTTGGAATGCGTGAGGATAGATCTTACTTTATCTGACATCCTTTCTGATACTTCATGGGATTGCCCTTTTGCCAAAGTCTGCTTTAATTCAGTGAAAAAAAAATTAAGATAGACAAATAATTTATTTTCCTGAAATACAGTATCACCAGAACTGGTGGTGAGGGATTTTTCTCAGGTATCTTAAGAAGTTTCCTCCAGTGTAGCACTTTTTACTCTCGTACCTGACACCTTTGTGGTTTTGGTGTTTTTGTTTGTTTGGTTTCAGTAAGTACAGTAGCAGAATATAGTAGAATGTGATTAGGAAAGTCCAATGTAGAAAGAAATCTGGATAGCTTAGTCCTATGAACAATTGTGGTATATGGCATCCCAGAAACCATAGTGGTTTCGGAGTCAGAAAATGTGAGCAAAATTTTTCTGCAAAGTTGTATATAAAATTGGTTTAATATACTACTTGAGAAACAAATGTTCAAGTTACGGGTCTTTATCTGTCACATGTGAATATTAAACAAATGTTAGTTAAACATTTTATATGCTTCCCTTTGGCTAAGTTGATACGACATGCTTAAGTAGGTGGTTTAAAGCCAGAAACCAGGTCATTTCCAGATCACACCCAGACCCCAAGTAACTTATCTTAACAAGGCCAGCACATGTTTTGAATCTGAAAGAGATGGTTAACATAGGGCTAACTCTTGCTTCTCACTGGCTATAACAGCAAGAATCTAGTGTGGTTCTGAAGAATGAGGCTTGTGTAGGAAGTCTACTTTGTGGGGGTTGGTTTTGAAGGTGCACAGGCATACTGTATGTGAAATGGGTATTGGAAGGAGGTTGGGTGAGAATTGAGTCTTCTCAACCGATCTGTGGTGGATAAAATAAAAAACAACAAAACAAGCCAGTAAGTAAGTAATCACAGTAAACTATGTAAGTTGCAGTTTTAAGAGACTGCATTGTTAGGTATACATTTGTTATAGTTCTGTTGCATATTAAGATGAGACAAGATCCCTGTCCAAGAAGGGATAAATAGTCTCATTTGTCAGCCCCAGAATCAGCCATCACAGAGAGTAATCGAACAGAATAAGTCAAATCCAATCCAAGAATCATAGCTAGTAATTCCTTACTAGATTTGAAGTAGTTAGGTGAGAGAGCAAGCAAAAATCAGGAAGTCTGAATGGTCTATGAAAGCCTAGATTTTCAATGTGCAGTGACAAGGTGTATGGTTGCAAATGGTGTTTCCAACTCAACAATCTCCTTGGTGTGCTAGGTACCTGTTTTGGGCCAGCTGGTGCTGATCTGCTCATACTTCAGTGGTGCTCAGCCCATTAAGTCTCCACATGATAACACTCATTTAATTCCATGAATATGGATGGTTATTGTTCCAGTTTTACATTTGGGAATTGATCTCCAGAGCATTACAAAACTTTTGCCCCTCTGCTCTTGGTTTCAACTTCCTCATTCAGGTCTGAGCTGGATATCACAGAACAGGTGTGAAGCCTAATGAGGAATTGTTATCACTGAGTGTGTGCTTTATATTTCTGAGATGTAAATTCTATTCCTATGTGTTATATTGAAAAAGATGTTCAGTAGCAAACTTGACTGAAGACCTTGTCCAGGATGTTAGGAAGTTTGAGTAAGAATAGATGATACACTGTTAAGATGAGAAAATTCATATGACCCTTTTCCATTTGTAAGTGAAACATCATTTAAAATGATAAGCAGTAAAGGAATTTCTGATTTGGAGAGGCTTTCGTATGAGAAAAACTTTGGCAACAAAAGGATAACTCCTGAATTTTACAAAAAAAATTTCTTGTCAGTATAGCTTGATCATCTGAGCACTTCATGGAAAAAGGCTAGTCTGAAGTGAATTAAAGTTTGAGTTAGCCCAAGGCCTATAAAACTAGTCTATTTGATATCTTCATTTATTGAAGCACTGAAAGTAGAAATAACATTTTAAAATCTTCTCATTTTCTTGTTACCCATAGTACTTAGGGCTTGCCTCAGGGATTAGTATGTGAGAGAGATACAGAATAATCTAGCTCTGTTAGCTGAACTAAGAAGGAAAAGTAATTATTATGTGCCACTACATTTTGTGCTGCAAAAAAATTGTCTAGAGGAGAAATATATATCTTATGAGAATGCTGGTTACCATTACATTGAAGATCTGAATTGTTCAAGCACATTTTGCCTAAGGATACAGATTTACCTAATACTCAATTCTCAAAATGTAAACATGAATTGAAATATAGTTATACTTCAATATTTACCCTTTCCCCACTATTGTGATAGTTCTTCAGTCGAAAATGTGTATGTTAATGAAAATATAAAATTGCTATTTTAAGAAAGGTAAATTAGTAAAATCACATACAAATACATATGCTAGGAGAAATGTGCATGAAGATGAATATATAGCTTTATATGCATTATAGTTCACTGGAATGAAACAAGGTTGAAAAAGTGAGGAACTATGTGTCTAATTTAACTAATTTATGTAACTAATTTAGCCTACATTTCAGAAAGAACAAGTGTTGGATGATAAAACAGATTAGATCCAGAGAACCCATGAGCCCAATCTTTTGATCTTCCAAGTATCTCCAGATTGCATTGAGAAAATTCAGCAGCAAAATGACCTGTGATATTTGGTTTTTTTCCCCTCCAAAATAAGGGTGGAAATGGATATGTTATGCCTCTGTGAGGCAAAATTTCCACCCTTAAAATATCCCATGCCCTTTCTTAAAATAAAAAGAAAATGTTCAAAATGTTTCTCTCTACCCATTTAGTGACTTAATTGTGTTATCAGACTTAGCCTTCTGTGGCCCTCAAAAAATAGTTTATTTTTTTCCCTAAAAACAAGGTGTAGCCTTTTGGCTGAAGAAAATTCTCTGACACTGGATTAGATGGATTAAACATTCAAATCTCTGCCCAGCGAACATATTCTTTCTTATTACCCTAAAACAGGATCAGTGGTTAAATAGTTTCTGAGATTGTTTAGTCCATGTACTTTTTAAATTGTTTAAGCATTTCAAAGGAACACTAAATTTGCAATATAATGTTTTAATGTCACATTAAAACAAATTAATTTCAGCTTAACTTAATATACTAATCCTGAATTGTATTTTTAACAGCTGCTGTCTCTGTTCTGAGTTGTCATAAGCTCCAAAGTTGTTTAAGGCAAAGCATTTCTATTGGGCAAGTAATATGATCATAACATGACCATATAAAGTTTCCTGAAGAGTAGAATACACTGTGCCCTTACAAACTCATCAAAGCCAGTATAAAAAAGGCAATACAAATGATTAAAGAGTTGGAAAAATTCCCTTTTGGAGCAAGTTCTTTAGCTCAGGAAAAAAAAAAGGGGGGAGATTAATGCCCATTTCTTCTTCACATGGTACAGAATTAATGTGTAGAATACAGTTCCACAAAATTAAATAATGTACTTTAAGATCTTCAATGGTCCAATGCTAAGACAATTTTAAAGAGGGAAAGACAAAGTCAAGAAAGATAATCTATAAATAGCAACTAATCAGGTATATTCATCATAAAATTGCATTTTTATCTTCACGTTCCTGAATTCCCCAGTAAATTATGCCAAGAGGGAAAAATGAGAATCCTAATATCCTAATACACAATTACACACACGCACAAGCACATATAATACATAACATCAAAATGAAATGGGAAGGGAAAGTTACTGGCCATGAAGAAGAACACCTCCTCCCCTTTTATCCTCCAGTGAATCAGGGAGGTCTCTGCCTAAACCATTGCTAAATATTATCTTGTTCCTCTGGACTTAAAAAATGTTTCAGCCCCTTTTGCCTAGATAGCGGTTCTTGTGTGTTTCCATCAAGGCCATCTTCATTATGCTTTACAGTTAGTGAATATGGTAGGACATTCTGTACCCTAGAGGGTACTTGTTAATCCAAATTGATTGGATTAACAATGAAGGATAAAAAGAACTAATAGCTTTGTTTTGGTAGGAATTAATTGTAACATGAAACTGGCATGAAACTGTTTTCATTGGTTAAGTACACCTTTCAAGGCCTCTGAATTTATTTCTTGTAATAAAAATAATGAACAGTAGTTAAATGACCTTCTGCAAAACCATGGCAACATAGTTTTAGTGGATATCCACTCCTGCTTCACAGTGGCCCTTAAAGTATCTTTTAAATTCAGCATAGTTTATAGCTATACAATTGAGAGACCAAAAGGTTTAAGGCTGTGTAGAAAGGTCCTTGTGGAAGATTCATGAGTGTGCACTTTTAGAAAACCCTTCTTCACAAGTGATTTTTTTTACTTTCCCCAGCTGAATACTTATTTTCAGAATTGTTCTGAACTGTCTTTGGTTCTTTTTTCTTTTTTTAAAAATAACCATACGTAGTTTTGCACATAGTCCATTCTTTCTTTAAGTGGTGGGAACATATAATGACAGCTACTATAATAAAATATTCTCCATAATATTTTATACATATTATATGTCTAATAAATAATAATGTTATGCATAATTATAATTTATTTATATGCACTGTTTTACTATGCAATTAAAAAAGGAAATAAATTATGTGACATAGAAATATATAATGATTAAGAGTTGGCTTGCTCATACCAATTAACTGGCTACTTAAGAAGCACAATACATTTGCTGGGTATTGTTAAAGAACAGTGTTAGTCTATGGTAGCAAAAAATCAGAGGAGTCCAGGGCACTCCATGGCAGACCACCAAGTGACTGTTTTGGAAAAACAAGAATTTAATAGCACCATTGAGTGAAAGATTGCTGAGGTTACATACTTCAAAATGTTCCAGGCAGTCTCAGAAGGTCTCAACAAACATGATGGGTTTTAACACATTACAATTCTTATAATTCTTAATTGATAAGGTACTTGTAATATGTCTCACTTGTAACCTGCATCTGTATAACCAATCTGTCATTCCCTCCCTCCCCCCCTCCCCCCACCCACTTACCAGTTTCAGTCCTGCATCAGTCTAGCCATTCTATGCATCTGATGAAGTTAGTTGCAGCTCATGAACACTTACGCTTTTAAATAAAATGTGTTAGCCAGAAAAGATGCTTCCAGACTCCTCCTCATTATTTGCTGGATAAGGGTATAAAAGATTGTGCTACAAATTCCTGTAGGAGTAGATTTTGATTTTTGCCTCAGGAGGATGGAAGAAATATAAGCCCCATATGAGAGACTTAAAACAAGTCCAGAACTGGAGGCTTTACACTTTGAAAAATGTACAGTTAGTCCGAGGGATTTGTCTACCTCTTCTTTGTGGTCTCTGTGTATTACAAATATAGTTTCCAGTGTCTGCACAGACACCATCCATACGTTCTACAGCTGAGCTGATTTTTGTAACCCTAATTACTCCTTCATGCTGCATGCCTGAAGAATTTCCAGTTATATACCTTACTTTCCTCTGATTACCATTACCTTCTAGTTCAAGATTGCTGTGCTTCCTGGATTTTTTTTTTTTTTTAGATTTTTTATCCTGCCATTATTATTTTTTATAAATAACTCAAGGTGGGGAACATACCTAATATGGCTTCCTCCTCCTGTTTTCCCCACGACAACAACCTTTGAGATGAGTTGAGCTGAGAGCGAGGAACTGGCCCAAAGTCACCCAGGTGGCTTTCTTACCTAAAGTGGAACTAGAACTCACGGTCTCCTGGTTTCTAGCCTGATGCCTTAACCATGAAATAATTACTCTCCGCTTTCTCCCCAAAAGTTTTACTGTTTGTCTTTTGTCAGTAATTCACCACCTGCATGTCTTTCCTTCTTGTGGCTCATTTAGATGATGTGTCAAGTATATCAGCGTCTCAGCCTCAGATGGATATTCTCTCTTCCTTTTGGATTTGGGCAACGGCTTCTGAGTGGACTTAGGTCATCACTCTCAAAGGTTCACAAAGCATACACAATAGCTCTTACCATTTTAGGGTCTTGCTCTAGGAACAAGAAAAATAGGGAGCAACTACAGCTAATACTTTGTTTTTTGGAGTACCTAAACATTTGTATGGATTAACACCAGAGAGAAGTAAACTGGTTTCATTAGGTGAGGACATTTCTTCTATCTCTGTTCCTCTCTTGTATGGATATCAGGTGTAAAGCACCAGTCTCAAGATCAATTGCTGACATTAAAAGCCATGTGTTGAAATCACCAGAGGAAGAGGATTAAGGAATATAAACAGGTAGAGGCTATGTTGGCCTACTCTACACTTTACTCGACCGACAGGAAGCTCTGGTGTGGGCTGGTCCATGAAGTCACGAAGAGTCGGAAGCGACTAAACGAATAAACAACAACACTTTACTACTGCTACTAGTTTTGTTTATTTTTTTAGTCACTATATAGCTGTCCATCTCACAACAGCAGCTCTGGGTGGCTACCCTGTGTGGCGAACAAAGATTCATTGCCTATGCTAACAGAATGTGGGAAACCAGTGAGGCCTAAGTCATTTTCAATTATTAAAGATACATGTCTAAGTTCAGAGTCTGAAGGGAAAATGAATGAGAAATCTGCCAATTGAAATCTTCTCCATACTCCTTACAGTGAGACCATCAGCACTCTTTAAAATACTACATTGTCACTATCTCTTTTGACCATGCTTGAATTAATATTTTCTGCCTGTTCTGATTTTGGGGTGAGCCATGGTGAACCTATAGAAATCAATCTCACTTTTATTCTCTGCTTTACTTTTTAACTGTTTAGATTATAATACTGATAATATTTCTTATTTGACAGGCAATGTTAGGGTGGTCCATGGTATTCTTCAATATCAAGAGAGCACCTCAAAAATAGAATGACTACTATGAATATGTGTGTGGGGGGTGAAGGAAAAACACCAGCCTTTTTTGAGTAAACCGCAGCAGCAAAGCATGAGTGTCTGCAATAATCTTTGAAAATGTCTCATGCTGTGAATGCACTACCTATCTCTGTCCACTCCATTAATGTTTTCTGTTACTTTTAATGCTTCTTAAAGACTTGGTCTCTAAGCATTCTGCTGTCATATAATTAGTAGTTTCATCACCCCAAAATCGCAAATCCATCTCTGTCAATTAAACTAGGAGCTCTATCTTTCTCCTCACTGGACCAGGCCATTGTTGACCATGATGAAGCTCATTCTCATCAGAAGACATTCAGTACTATACCGAACAAATGCTGTGAATGAAAAGCTAGGAAGCTAGGTAGCCAATCTAACTGATAATTCAGGCTGTGCATTTCAATGCATTGCCTCTAGTTTTCATATTGATGTTACTAGCACTGCTCCATGCTACTAAGGACTTATGGCAGAGGCTAGTTTTCATTACTCCAATCCCAAGGCTTCACAGATGATGAAGCATGGTACATTGTATGGACCTGGATCCCTTAGATTTTCCCTATCAACAGAATAAATCTTGGAGGCAAGACACTCCTTTTTGAACTCAAGGCCAGCTAACAAGTCCCACTTTGAAATTGCTATTTTGATTTCAGTCTCCCTGGGAGCATAAGAAATAGGGAATCATCCTAAACATTGATGTTGACTACAGCCCCTCTTCTAAAAGGCGTACCTGATTTGTAACAACTGCCTTCAGTCTATTTTTCCTTAGAGAGATTGTGTAGATTATGGGTCCTTCACCATAATAAATCAAGGCTATACCATGGACTCATCATTGCAGTGCCATCATTTCTTTGTTGTACTCTCTTTTCCTTGACTGTGCTACATGAGTTGTAGATGCTTCTCTGCATAGAAACAATCAAGGTTCTCTATCCACAGGATTTTATTTCTATTGTTTCATGTTTCCAAGATGAGATAGCACCTTGAGACCAAGTCTCGAGACCTGTTATTTCATCACGCCTTGTAAGTTTCAGATGGAGATGTTTGCATCCATACTTCTACTGCTACATCACAGAGATGGGTTAGTGTAGATTGATTTGAAGGATGCATATTTCCATATCAGTATTTATCTGGATCATAAAAAAACCTGAGGAAACAGTTCTTCCAATTCAAAGTGCTTCCCTTTGATCTTTCAATAGCACCTCAAGTATTTACAAAGTACATGCATATATGGTGGCCTGCTTACCAAGAAACCTAGATATTTGCTTATTCCAGTGATTCATTATTGGTCTCTCTGATGGCAGAAGATGTGTGTATCAATTTCATTATTCAACCTAGATTTCTTAGGTCTATATGATAACTGAAAGTCCCAGCTGACCTTGCAATCCATACATTTTCTAGCACTTCTGCTTAATTCTTGTACAGTCAAGTTTTCTTGGATCTAGCAAGGTAATGAAACTCATTGCTCTTTTCTTTTTTCTTTTTTTATAAATTTTATTAAAAGTTTTACAAAGAACATAAAAACTAATACAAACTTATAAGTATAGATTTTTGTAAGTTCCATTTGAGCTCAACTGCCTACACTCATTCATCATTTCCACCATTGGAGGCACAGCCCCATCTCAGTCAAGGATTTCTGTTTTTCCCATATTTGTAAACATTTTAGTGATTAAGGAAGATATGTTTCCAGGGTATGACTATAAGACAGATATGATCTGTGTGTCAGTGTGAATAAACTTCAGCTTAGAAGGCCTTAAACTTTCAAGATAAGGTTGAAAGGCAAGATAATTCAAGTGGCCAATGATAAATCTACAACCATATTTGAAGTTGTTTTCAGTAAAGAGAGCTGAAGTTGTGGTTAAATATTGAATGTAACCAAATTTTGTTAGGAAGTTTTTGTCTTAACTAGGATACTGTTTTCCCAGTGTTTCTTCTTTCCTCAATCACATAATTCAAAATACTATTGGCGATCCCAAGGCATATTACTGTATATACCTACCTGGTCTGACCTTCTGACTTTTGTTTACTACCACCACTTTGATATCTGGGTTATGTAACACATACTATGTTTGGCTGAAAAGATAATGTAGCATTATCTTTGATGCTACATTAATTGGCCTGGCCTACCTCTGATAAGTGTAGTTTACTAGTTATCCATACATGGGGTGCAGAGACTACAATGAAGAGGAACAGTTTGCTCACTGTAACTGTTTCTTTGACTAGCAGTCTCTGCATTCACACAAATTTCTGCCTTCCCAGTGTTGGTACTTATCTCAGTGAGGTTAATAATAGTCCTTCAGGTATGTACAATGGAAGGAAATGTTTGGGACCTACCCAAATCAGCTCAGCTCTAGAATGTTCTGATGGTATCTGCACAGAAACGGGAAATTCATACATATGAATGCACAGATAACTGCTTGAAGAACCACAGAAACAGGTCGTCAACCTGTTTCTTTTAACTTAAAAAAAACCTGAATGCTTACAAGAGCATTGTGCTCTTTAGACCTTTTCTCTTTCTCCAACACTTCCTGGAATGAACATGTGGCTGTGCAACACTGCATGGCCTTGTCCTTCCAAGAAACTCTGGAGGAAGGAGGTAGCTTCTGTTCTAATTTCCTAGTACTTTATATAGCTCTGAATTTTTGAAAGTTAAGCAAAGCTGGAAGACATAAAGTGGCCACCTCATGGTTTTCAAAAAAAGAAATGCTGTTCATTTTGGTGGCTTTTTAAAGAATTCATACCTTACAAAAAGTTCCAGAGCTGTCCTATTGCATTGAACAAGATATTAAGTAATACAGTCCAATACACACTTTTTCACTGCTTTGAGAGAAGTTATCTGGGATTGAAAATGTAAATTTTAAGAGAGTTTATGAGTGCGTGAACATTGCTTTGGTTATTGTACATGCATAGTTATTTATTTTTAACCACCTTCTGCAACTGGTCAAATAAATAAATTTCCTTGGAGAAGAAAATAAACATTAATCTGTTTTCACCACAAATATCTAAAAGACTCAGAAAATGCCTTTTGTGTTGTAGAACTGTCCATTATGAAGGTGGTGCTGTGTCAATTCATGCTCGTTCTCTTTGGCGACTAGAGACTTTGAGGGTTGCGTAAGTAAACTCTAGCGTATATATTCCATTATGACAACTAATGTCTCCCCTCTGTAAAATGAAGGGTTTTTTCATTGTTACAAAAATCATAGGTATGCTAAAAGGCTTTGATTCCATGGAAATAGTACCAAGATCATAATGTGCAATGGCCTGTTAAGATTTCATTTGAAATTCATTGTAAGCATGTGTGTTGATGTGTATTGCTGCCAAATACTGCCTCTTTCAAAATGTTTTTTGAGGAAATCCTGTGGAAATGAATGCTTATTGGTTGATCACTGAATAAGAGTAACTGTGAGCAAAGGCTGTGTCACACTTCTGTTTGACAAATTACAAGCTAACCGCTCAGATTTTTAGCATCTTCAAATTTGACAAGCCTCAGACTATGATTTGACAGATGTACCTTTGCCTCAAATTCAATTTGGCAGTAATGTGCTATCTCCTACACAAATAATGTGATAAAGGGGTACTTTCTTTTATATCAGAATGTATTCTAGCCACTCAGTGAATTTGCAACATAATTGTTCTTTGCTTTTCTCTCATATATTCTTTTATTGGAAATATTCAGTTAAAAATAATTAAAATGATTATTTGCATTAGTGTTATCTATGTCTTCTCACATACATGAATACCCACTTCTTAAAGAAAGCAAATTAAGATCACTTGTTGGGAGATGATTTTTGCTGTCAATGCATGTAGGTCAAATTGATGTATTATGTAAGGAATGGATATTTATTATGTACCACATTATTGTAAACAGAACTCAGCATTTTGCAGCTCTGTATTGGTAGCATCTGGGAATGTGCTTAACTGAACCTATTATTTGCCTTTTTTGTTCCAAAGATATTGGGGCAGTTGATTATATGAAAAAAATCTGGGAAAATATGTTTCTGTGAACTCAGTTATTACAATATTATAAATATACCATTCAGATATGAATAAAACAGAAGCCACCAAAATATCTCCTGTGTAGACTTTACAGATCTTATTTCTTTCAATTGATTTGGTGGATGCAGATCTGTTTGTCTTCTGATGGCCACATGTGTGGCCACATCTGTTATTTGAGTATGAGATTTAACACAATAAATCTGGTCCCAAAATAATGCACAGTTAAGATTGGCTTTCTGTTGAAATTATCAAGTATTCTTAGCTGGTAAGTAACTTGATGTCTGCTTTAAATGTCTTACATTTGAGATATCACTGAACTGTGATTTCAGCATACCTTTAATTCTAGAAATAAAATTTAAATTCAACAGCAATATGCATATATTTTAGTTGGTGGTTTTTAATCATGTTTCATATTTTCATTTGATACTTAATATTTTAAATTATTTAATAGTGCTAATTTTAATTTTTATTAGGTGGAGTGGAAGTCACATTAGATGGGGACAACCATTCAGGTTAAGACATATAACAACAGGAAAATATTTAAATCTCATGGATGACAAGAGTCTTCTTCTAACAGATAAAGAAAAAGCTGATGTGAAATCTACAGCATTTTGTTTTCGATCTTCCAAGGTAAATAGTTGTAACATAAGTTATTGCTCAATTTAATTTAATTTAATTAATTTAATTTAATTTATTCATTTTAGGCCCCACCCCAGTTCAAACTGACTCTGAGCGTTGTGCAATCAAATCAAACAAAAACAGAAAATGCAATATAATACAATATATTAACAAATGAATAAGAAATGGAATAAAGAACAAGAACAGATGGCATATCCAGCAAACAGCAGCAACACCCCAGAATATATCCAACAGGGGCCCCAACCACTCTAACCCAAGGCTCCTTCAGACCCACATTTATTTATTTATTCGTCAAATTTATATGGCCGCCGATGTCCTGACAAGCAGGAACCACGCCGAGACGAATAAGTCTCTAGTGTTTTGTTACTGCTACAGTAGACAGAAAATCCTACCAAACTGAAGAAGTGCGAGAAAACCCATACAGATAAACCCCAAAAGTCAAGGCGGGTCTGTTCTGTGTCTCTTTGAATGACAGCTCAAATTCTCTCTACTACGCATGCGTTTTCCCCCCTGGATAGGGGCCCCTCCTGCTCACCATCAGTGCTCATGACAGCCCATCTCACAAACAAGTGATTCTGGGTGGTGTACCACAGAGCTAAAAAGCAGTAAATATATCATCATCATCATCTTCATCATCACCTTGTGTATTGGGGGAACCTCATTCCAAAGGGCAGGCTGCATGATAGAGAAGGGTCACTTCCTGGGTCCCAGTAGATGACACTCTTTATTTGAAGGGACCCGGAGTATCAGCCAGGCAGACACAATGGGATATAGGCAGTCCCTCAGATAACCAGGCCCTATGCCAATAATGAAATTATAATTAATCAGTAGTTAATTATAAATAATTAACCTATACTTAAATAGCTTATTTGGTACATACTAGTTTAAGCCAACTTCATAGTAAGATTACTATCCTGGTTTAAGTTTAATATCCAATGTCCTGGTTCAGGTAAATCAAGGAATGGTTAATTAGAGACTTGGGGGTGGGGTTGCTTGTTTCCATTAGGAAGAGAAGAATAAAACCATTTTGTAAGCCAAAATATGATTCTTCAAAATGGGCCAATAACAGGAGCCACTTCTCAGATCTACGTTGCCATAATACAAGGTTGGTAGCCTTGGGCAACCTGTCGGCCTACTGCAGTCCCCCAGCATCCCATGTGTGCCCTTCAGCACCAGCTGCATTTCCTAATGCAAGGAGAGAGAGAGAGATAGCTGAACTGCATCTTATATTGGTAATTGTTTTCTTTGACTTGGTTTGTGTTGCCTTCTCTATTTTTCTTTATTTTACTCTGCTTTGATTTTACCTGAACTGGTAAAGGGTATAAATCTTCAGACTCTCACTTACTGCTCTGGTTCTCCTATTGCACTAAGTTGGTTGGTTTATTTAATGAACGAGAATGGCTTGATTCATACCATATACTACCTAAAACAAACCAAAGCACATTATTGCTGAGTGTGATTTGTGAACTCAGCCACTTTGTTGATGTGCTTTTCCTTAACATGTTGCTTTTTTCCTTTATTCTTTTATATAATATATATTCTACATTTATTGATGACAAATAGCAAGATATGACTACTGAACTCTCTTGCTCACTTGGACATTTCCAAGCAGACACAATAATTTTAAAATAATAGCTTTATTGAGACAATTGGGAGGCCATACAGAGAAAGAAGTACTATGTATAGTAGCACAGAGGACACCTGATTATTAGTGTGTCTTGGAGGGTGAGGGTAATGCCACCCACTTGAAGGAGGCCATGGTGCAATCTGTCTTTAAGAGGTCATCTTTTGATCCCACTGAATTAGACAATTTCCACACAGTATCCAGTCTCTCTTTACTAAGGAAGATTCTGAAGAAGGTGATTGGCTTCATCTACAGACTTTCCTAGAAGTAATGAATTATTTTGATCCCTTTCAGTTAGTATTTAGGCCTGGGCATCTACATGAAACCGCTGGGTGAGATCATCTACATGAAACCGCTGGGTGAGATCATCCGTCACCATGGGATGAGGTATCATCAATATGCTGATGATACCCAGTTATATATCTCCATCCTGGGTGAAGTAAGTGATGTGGTCTCCACCCTTTTCAGGTGCCTGGGGGCTGTGGTGGCCTGGATGGGGAACAACAGGCTTCAACTGAACCCTGGTAAGACAGAATGGCTGTGGATTGATGGCTCCTCGGGTTCCAGGAAGTTGTCATCTTTGGTTCTGGATGGGGTGGCACTGCCCCATTCGGAACCAGTGCGGAACCTGGGGGTCCTCCTGGACTCGCGACTCCTGCTTGAAGAGCAGGTGGCAGTCGTGGCCAGGAGGGCCTTTGCACATCTTCAGGTGGTGCGCCAGCTATGCCCATTCCTGGACTGAGATGCCCTCCGAACAGTCACTCATGCCCTTGTCATCTCCCATATAGACTACTGCAATGCACTCTACATGGGGCTACCCTTGAAGAGTATTCAGAAGCTTCAGCTGGTCCAGAACACGGCTGCACAGACAGTTATTGGGGCTGTAAAATCAGCCCATGTGACACCACTGTTACGCGAGCTGCATTGGGTACCAGTTTGCTTCCGGGTCCAATTCAAGGTGTTGGTTATCACCTTTAAAGCCCTACATGGCATGGGACCAGGGTACCTGAGGGACTGTCTCATCCCCATAACATCAACCCGTCCCACCTGATCAGGCAGGGAGGGCATGCTACGGACCCCATCAGCAAAGAAATTTCATCTAGCGGGGTCCAGGAGGCGAGCCTTCTCTGCAGTGGCGCCTGCCTTTTGGAACATCTTGCCCCCGGAGTTGAGACAGATTTCCTCACTCTCGGACTTCCGGAAGAAACTTAAGACCTGGTTCTGCCGCCTTGCTTGGGAGGGGGAGAGAGATAGCTCCACCTGGGGATGGCTGGCGCCATAGGGCCACTTAGTGATCCATCTCCACTTGGATTTTACGTTTGTTTTTATGTATATTTTTATGTAATTTTTACCTGGCTATGTTTTAATGCTATTTATTGTAAACCGCCCAGAGTCCCCCATTGGGGGAGATGGGCGGTGATATAAATTAAAATAAATAAATAAATAAAAACAGCACTGATTGTTGCGGTGATATAAATTAAAATAAATAAATAAATACATACATACATACATACATACATACAGCACTGATTGTTGAAAAGTCTCTTTATGACCCAACACTTCTTGTTAAAAAGACAATAACTTGGCTGGAAAGAACTATTAGGAAAAAAATATACGGGGAAGCAAGGTGTGATCAGACTCTGGAGCAGATATATAAGCACAGTCCCCAAATCAAAAGCATCAGCTTGAACAACAAAGTGGCATATGGGATGTGGACAGAAGATGGGTTGGAAGTGAATGCATGTTTGAATAGGAAAAAGACTTGTGAGGTCTCAGAATATTTCTTGAAGGGAACCCCTTTCTTGGTGTAATGAGTAAGCAATGCAGTTAAAGCAGCAAAAGTAGGACCAAAATAATGAAAAAAATTGGTAAAGACCTGAAAATGCTGTATATCCTTAATAGTGTATATGAAAGGTGGGGGGGGGGGTCCAAAATAGAATAGATTCAAATTTAGCTGGATGCATTTGAAGTTTATTCTAAGAAATGTGGTAGTCCAAATAAATCAATGCAGGCATATCAAAAGTGTTTTTTCAGCTTAGGATAGAACTTGCGATTGTACAGACGGTGCAGGACTATCCCTACTTGTTGCACATGCAGAGTGGGATCCTCAGATTAAATAAGCTAATTGTCCAAATAAGTAATCATAGAATTGTACAATTGGTTCTGAAAAATATGATTCATGAAACTTTGGAAGATGTTGGAGCTATGTGGATGCCAAAAGTCATTATTGTGGATTTATACTTGCTCTAACAGGACTCAAAGGCAGTTAAATATTCATTAGATCTCAGGGTAGCTTACAATTTAATCTGATAAAACCATGGACTTTCTGCAAATGTTACAAAAGCCTAGAAATAAGAGGAAGAGTGCAATGACACATAATGGTTTTAGATTAAAGGAGTCAGTAATTGTAAACTACTGGGAGTGAGCCATCCTTCTTCTTAACAGTAAAGATTGACGAATTTGCAGGGGAGGAAGAACAGCAGATAAAGCCTTTCTGCAACTTCTCATCAATCCTTTAGGCAAGACAATTACATCTTTGACAATGACTAGTGATGTTTTGCAGAATCTGAACTCCATGAATGAGATTGATAGCACAGTCCCAGAGTCTGTGCTTCCCCCTTTCCAAACACATCAGTATAGGCTGTATAATTGGTAGATAGAAAGGAGGAGCTCATAATGTAAAGTGGTAGTTGGGTGTTGAAGTCCTGTGAACTGTAATTCGGTTCTTCAGGTCTTCCATCCTGTAAATGAGTCCATCTACTTTGCTACTATCTTCTTCTTATCCTTCCTTCCACCTTACCCAGCATTAGAGTCTTTTCCAGAGAGCTAGGTCTTCAGATAATGTGACTGAAGTAGGATAATTTGAGCCTAGTCAAATATTTTTTATGTTACTTCTTTGAAGTCCAACTTCTGCTTCCACAGAGTGTCACAGGGAATACCTTTGCTTTCACTGTTCTGATCTTAAGCTGTGTATAAAGTGGGGAAATAACAGGTTCTGTGAGAAAAATGTACTTGTGTATGATGAAGGATTTTATGAAGTTGTAGGTGGTACTGGATTCTACTAGAATATGCATAGTCCATCTAGGTATCTAGTATAAAGGAATGATTAAATGAAGATTGCATGTCTGAGTTTTACTTAATTTTTGGTTCCCCAGTCTCTGAGCCTTTGGCAATTGATATGGACTCATTTCCCAAAGGGCTAGATCTGGAATGTTTTGGGCAACTGTTTGCAACTGCTCTGTATAAATAAATATGACACAAATATAATACTTCAAAAGGGGAGTTTTAGCAGGGTACTCTTGTGCCAAATATCCAGATTCTCCACAGTATGAACTTAGACTCTGCATGCATTGGTGCAATATTTCTTAGGTAGAAAAGGGAACACTCAATTCACATTGAATGAGGAGGGTTGTATATCTGCTAGGATTCTTACCACATTAGCTGGCAGAGAGGTGCATGTTTGGTGTTGGAAGGCAGCAGCAGAAGCAATACTTGTAGGCCATGTTCTGTTCCACATACTGGGATACTTGGCTCATCATCTGGATTAAGTGTTCCATTTTGGCTGCAGTTCTGATACTGGTACACGGAATTGGTGACTTGCAGTCTTGCTTAATCTTGGGTCAGAATGTGGGCTGCCCTCCTATAGTATTGGGAATAATAATATATACAGAACAAGCTTCCTACAAAATACGGGTATAAAGTACTCTCTCAGCTCTCCATTCTCAAGTAGATTGGTAGCTTTACTGAAGAGAATGAGAATTTCCTTCTACAACAATATTTACTATTTGGCAGCACACAGGAAACCTGTCTGTCTGTCTGTCAGTCAGTCAGTCAGTCAGTCAGTCAGTCAGTCAGTCAGTCAGTCAGTCAGTCAGTCAGTCAGTCAGTCATCTATCTATCAGACCCAAGGTTTGAGTCCTAGGCCTTTTGAGGCCAACAGGAGTTTGGAGCCTTTTTTTTTTTTGCAGCTTTGAAGCTGCCATCTGTTTAATGTTTACCAAATAGCTTTCTCTGCTATGCATATCAAGGCCCTCACTTCAACAGTATCAACCCTTACAAATTCCATCTTTTCTTTAACTCTGGTTGGTGAAGAGTCACACTGATGTGCCCTCTAAGATCTTATAAAATGGATGGAAATATTTATATTTATAATTCGTATTATCGACCTATTGGTTTTCCAGCAGTTGGTCTGTTATTTTTTTCATTGTGACATTAAATAACAATGTACAAGGTTTTTTAATGTTTTTAAAATGTGCTCTCTTTAGATACATATTTATTTATTTAAAGAACTTATATGGTTACCTGTCTCACACAGTGACCCTGGCCAGCTCACAACAACCAATAAAAACAACAATATAAAACAAATCAGAACATTTTCACAAGGCACCAGACCACCCATACTGTGGAACCCCTGACTCAGCCCCATCCTAGCCAATGCTTGGGGGAAGAGCCAAGTCTTCACAGCTCCTCTTATTTATAGGTCCCATATACCTATTTATCAAGAGTAATATGACTAAAATAGACATTAAGTTTTCCTTCCTTCCTTCCTTCCTTCCTTCCTTCCTTCCTTCCTTCCTTCCTTCCTTCCTTCCTTCCTTCCTTCCTTCCTTCCTTCCTTCCTTCCTTGATTATCCACCTGTTTTCTAACATATAACATTAGGTTTAGATAAAGCTCGACTTGTTCAAACTCAAATAACTGCTTGTCATTAAACTTACCAGAAGCTCTGGGGAAAAGATGTATTACTTCAGACTACAATCTTATACCAATTTTTTTGGAATAAACTCCATTGAATTGAATGGGAGTTTCTATTGAATACAGAATTGCATGGCTAGATATTCTTCTGTTTCTTTTTTATGCTTATGTTCCAGCCTTTTCTTCCAGCCTAGTATTCTTCAGTAGGCTAAAACATATCAATTTTAATATAAAGCTCCATACTGCCTCATTTCAGAATTGCATCTTTTTTTTTTTACATTTTAAAAAAGTCTAATAGTGGATAAAATAGTCGTAACATACAATCTGTACTAGCTTTTTGATGGAATAGCAATCTTATTAGCAATCTTATTAGAAAAATGTTGCCAGAGCAAAATGATTTTTTAAAAAAATTCTGTGAGCCTTTCCCTGCAAAGAATATGATAGAATAGAGCTCTATTTTATCACATGTACACAAACAGAAATACAGGTGTTTATGGAATGTGTTATAAAAATGTGCATAGATGTGATGTGGAAAATTGGCTTGTACCTTTGTATTTCTATTTTGCGTGTACTGTACTATATTAACATTATGAATATTTGACAATTTATATAGGAGAACCACAATGCAGGCACAGAATTAGTATTAGTATAGTAACAATAAATGAAAATGCATGCTTGGAGACAGTTGCTTCTTCTTTAAAGATTGCCTGCATCTGGAGAATAAACATACTTAAGTACTATTGAAATTTATAACATGCCACAGGCTAAGCATTATTGTTTGTAATGTTAAGTATGCTTACCATTTTCTGTTAAGGTAAAATCTTTCACCCTTCAAAATGGTTTTGTGGGTAGCAACTAGCATCTTTTTCTTTGTAGGAAAAATTGGATATAGGGATAAGAAAAGAAGTTGATGGCATGGGAACCCCTGAAATAAAGTATGGAGATTCAGTCTGCTTTATACAGCATGTAGACACAGGTTTGTGGCTTACCTACCAGTCAGTGGATGCAAAGTCTGTAAGAATGGGATCTGTGCAGCGCAAGGTAAGGTGTTTAAAACAAGGTTATTGTATTAAGGATAACTTTGGTGTGATCAGGAGATTAGTGCTGAATCTCAGTATTTCAAAGTTTACCCAGAACCCAATTTCAATGTATTTATTTCTCAAACAGCATTAGAGCTATATCTTGGAGTGGTACTGCTTGCTACAGGAGAGTTCAATCCCAGTTCCTCCTCCTCTGATCTCGTCTCCAAAACAGAGAAGTTTTCAGAGGTTACTAGTCTTTTGAACTGGAAGGCCTCTAAGAGTGCACATATATGAATGCACACATGTATACACTGTTTCCTTTTTACTTTCCTTTTATTTTTTACTTGCTCACATGACAAACTTTTCTTTGTATGTAGATTACCCAGCATGCTTTCTGAAATGCAAGTACAGGTAGTCCATGCTTAATGACCACAGTTGGGACTGGCAACTCCATCACTAAGCAGTGTGGTTGTTAAGCGAGACATCATGTGACCATGACTTGTGATTTTACTGCCGGCTTCTCTATTGACTCTGCTTGTTGGAAGCTGGCTGTGAAGTGCAGACATGGCAATCACATGACTGCGGGGATGCTGTGGTGGTTGTAAGTGCGAGGACCGGTCATAAAGTTACTTTCTCAGTGCCATCGTAACTTTGAACAGTCGCTAAACAGGGCAGTTGTTAAGCGAGGGCTACCTGCACCTCATTTATATTGATATAAACATTTTTATAGTTACATGAGGATTTTTTACTAGAGTTCAGCAAAATAATGACTAAAGAAATTCCTCTGATTTCATTTTTCTTAGCACTATGTTTAGCTTGTTTTATAAAATGTATAAATTATATAAACTTGCCTAATTTGCATGTGGAAAAAGGATATTTCCAAAACCACTGAAAAGAACTGAAATTGCAGGAAAAATCTGTTAGCTAAAAAAAAAATGCAAGAGAGTACTTTTGGTAGAAGTAAATAAAAAGAGAAAATTAATCAGTAACGCTACCATCAGAATCCACAGATATATCTAGTTTCCTATAAATATTTTCATGTATAACAGTCTTGTCATAGGAACGTATTGTTCTGAGCTTGGCTCCAATATTCTGTAGCAACTTCCACCAAATTTTCTATAGCTTCTCCTTGATTACTACCACTGTTTTCAAAACAGCATTTAATATGTAACCTCCTATAAAACAAAAAAAGAAGGAAGTCACAAGATACACAATGTCAACTATGGAATTACTTTGGACTCAACAGGAAAAAAGTAATAATTAATAGGAAAAAAAACTTTATTTGAATACAGTATACAATGTACTTGGATCTCTGTAGGCAAAAAAAACAAAACAAAACAAAACTCACCAGGATGATCAAAGAAAATAAACCAATGGACTTTGATTAAAAAAACATAGACTAGGCATTAAAGTGCAGTGACATAATAGTAAAAATGTTTCACAGAAATTGATTTGGAAACATGCAAACCCATATTAATCATACTGGTGAAATAAAACCCAAGAGTTAGCTATTTATTCAGAGAAAAAGAAAGTACTGGTGGGCAAACTGGTTATAAACTTCTGGCAAAAGTACAGGGTTTCAGAACAACAAATACAGAGGTCTTGGTTTCTCTGAGGATGCATTTAAAGGGGGCTTAACAAAAAGTATTCCATGAAAGAAAATCTCAGGAAGGTTCTGGTTTACTTCACTGTAGTAAAGCTGATCACTGAAAAACACAAAAGGTGTCTTGTGAAGGACAAGTAGATACCACTATGCAAAATGAAATCTATCAGAGGGTCTGCTCAGGATACCCTTGTTGTGCATGGTTCCACATATAAGCAGTTCACAAAGACCAAACCTCATTATCTAGGGTAAAGGTTTTAATCACAAATTATGAAATGGTTGTCATTGTTAGCTATACAGTAAATTGCCATTCCACATAGCTCATAATTCATTCTGGATTTACAGCACTACTCTAACTCTTTGATTTAATTTGTGTGTGGGAATGCTTCAGAACTGTACTGTTTTTTGCTATCAAGACTCTGGATTATTTGGCTGGACAATGAATTCATAGTTTAATCAATATAGGATTTGCCTATATTGGCAACATATGGATTTTGTCCATTATTTTCTGTAGTGATATAGCAATGTTTGTTCATCTCAAACAAAACAATGGGTGAAATAACCTTTATACTTTCCAACAGTAAGCTTTGAGGAATGGAGTAGTGATGGAAATCACTATTATATAGCTTACAAAACTGGACTGAGGCATCCAGAGAAATAGAATTAGGATGAGCAAAAGATTCATCAAATATTAGCATGTTTTTCTCCATTTGACTTTTCATTGCAGGCTATCATGCACCATGAAGGCCATATGGATGATGGATTAACGTTGTCCAGATCTCAGCATGAAGAATCACGTACGGCACGAGTAATTCGCAGTACTGTCTTCCTTTTCAACAGGTTCATAAGGTATAAGAGTACTGTTTCTTTCCTGTTATCACTACTGTCTCACTTGTTCTTCTCTCTCATATTTAACATTCTGAAGCCAACAACTTAATAAGGTTATTTAGTAGGAGTGTGCATGAGATTTAGCTGAAATCGATTTTTATTTATCTGGGATGGAGTGGACATGTTTGGATCTTCACAAAGCTCCGTTCTGGATTTGTTTTTCTGGAGCCTGAGATATTTGAATGTTACCATGTCAGCCATACCAAATTATATGAAGACTCATTCTTTGTGTAAAGTACTTTGCTGTCCCAAAACAATAAACATATGCTAAATGTTAAAACAATTGTCTTGAAAGCCCCTGTATCAGTTTTATGTAGCTTTAATATGCTTCTTCCCCTCACAACTTTTTAATTTGCCTGCAAATGTCATTGTGATATTTTGAAAAAGAAAAAAAATATTACAGCTGTTTGTGCTTTTTACATGGAAGACTGGTGCTCCATTTTTTAAAATCACAATCCGGGCATTACATTGTACTGGATTATCTCCAGAGCAACCTGCACTGGATTGGTTTACTTCCAGAGTCCCAGATCGGGTCCAGAATTGGACTGGATGATCTTTACACACCCCTTTTATTTAGCATTGGTTCCTTACTGATACTGAGACACCATGTATTTGTTAATTACCTGGTTTATTTGGGATATTATAACGTCAGCATTAAGGATCAGATTAAAATACATGTCTCATAAGAGTACTTTTACATTAACTTTAGGGGTCTTGATGCTCTCAGCAAGAAAGCAAAGCCTTCCATAGTTGATTTACCCATCGAATCAGTCAGCCTTAGCCTTCAGGATTTAATTGGTTACTTCCATCCACCTGATGAGCACCTAGAGCATGAAGACAAACAGAACCGACTAAGAGCTCTGAAGAATCGACAAAATCTCTTCCAAGAAGAGGTAGCAGTCTTGTTTTCTTTATAGTGAAGGTTGAAACTGTTTCATATCTGCAGCATAAGGTACATGAGATTTTTAAATTCAGAATTTTGTTCAGATGGAGGCAAAACATGTCAGAACAAAAAGCATTTTTGTCTTCTGAAGATTTCACAAGTCTGTGATTTCTTCCCTTGTATTTCTGTTTATAGATCAGTAAATAAGCTACAAGGACAGGTTACAAACAAGCTTTAACTACCATCCAAGTTTCTCATCTTGTCTGGGCTGGAAATGGAGTTAATTTATACTATGATTTGTTGAAACCAAACAAGTCAGTATCATACACTACATGATTCTATCTTGTTTCAGTACCCCATAGTTTAAGCTAAACACTTCGTTCTTTTGGGATTCAATAACAAGCCACAATTAATTAAAACATGACATGGATAATTCCAGTATTTTCAATGCAGACCTGCAGGTAGGAGATGTGAGGTGGGGTGGTGGAGCATGTGAGATCAAACCTCACACACATAGTGCTAAATCATATTTTAGGTCTCATTCTTTCATAATCCTCCAGGAAAACATGAGATATATGAGCTGCCTATAATATGGACCATTCTTCAAAAGATTGTAAATGCAGAATATTAAAATTGTACTAGGTTTGCAAAACATGTAGTTCGATGAGACTGAGTAACCATATGGAGATGGAATTATATAGAAATTAACTGAGTGCTGTTAAGAAGCTAGCTGACAAATATACCTATGAAGAATTGCAGTTTTAAAGATGAATTTTGTCAATGCAGCATGATGCTCTGTTCTTCCTAAGATATGAAGATGATTCTATGACCAGTCCTGCTTATGGGTCAGTGTTTGCCTATGTCTTTTTCTTTTCTTCCTTCTTGGAAGTGTTTGTTTCCACAAAGCTCAGTTCCTTTATTGTGTGCTACCTAAGTGTGAGTATGTATGGGTATATGAAAAGACATATAAAGAAATGCTCAGACTTTTAACACAACTGAGAGAGAGAGGCTTTCTCTGTATGTATTCATTTTATAGAAAATATTGTTTGAGAATTAACACCTCTTTTCTTATAGGGTATGATCAATTTAGTGCTTGAATGTATCGATCGCTTACATGTATACAGTAGTGCAGCTCATTTTGCTGATGTAGCTGGAAAGGAGGCTGGAGAGACTTGGAAATCTATTCTAAATTCATTGTATGAATTATTAGGTAAGATATATGTTTTAGTAATTGAGATTAGTACCATCCAAACATACACAAAGATGTGCTAAAAACCCTGGAATGTTGAAATTTGATTATTTATAAAAGATACATTTTATTGGGTATGGTAAAGATCTTCAGAAGTACAAGTGCACCCTTGGATTAAAATCAAAGGATTTGTTTAGACTGTAGTTTATACAGAAACTGCAAAGTGCTCATATACTTATTTGTGTGTGTATGTGTCTGTGTGTTGATAACAGATAGATTCAAAATATGAAATTGTTTTTCTTTCAGGTGAACTAAATCAGCGGGGCACCTCCCGCTGATAAAAAGAACCTCTGTGGTAAATTCACTGATCCTATCACACTCTCAGATCTTCATTTGATTCCATTATGTATTTGCATTGCATTGCATTGCATTGCATTGCATTGCGTTGCATTGCATTGCATTGCATTGCATAGCATAGCATAGCATAGCATAGCATAGCATAGCATAGATTTTTGTTTCAATCTTTTATTTATTTTTTATTTATTTAACAAATGTATAAGGCTGCCCAACTCACACACGGTGACTCTCGGTGGGTTACAGAATTAAAAACCATAAAAACACAATACACATCCCGTGGTGGCAGCATAGACATTCATATCAGCCACTAAATTGGCTCTGAAGCGACCTAGGATCTCCAGGCCTGCTGACAAAACCACTTCTTCAGGGCCTTCTGGAAAAAGAGCAAGGAGGGGCCAACCTTATCTCTGGGGGAATGATGTTCCAAAGGGAGGGAGCAACAATGGAGAGGCCCTTTTCCTTGGCCCCACTAGATGTCCTTCCCTAACTGAAGGGACCTGCAACATACCCTGCCTCCCTGCTCTGGTGGGCTGGGTAGATGTGACTGGGGAAAGGCGGTCCTGCAAATAACCTGGCCCCAAGCCATATAGGGCTTTAAACGTGATAACCAGCACATTGAATTGGACCCGGAAGCAAATTGGCAACCAATGCAGCTCCCACAAAAGAGGTGACACTTGCACAAATCTAGGCTTGCGCAAAACTGTGCGGGCTGCTGCATTTTGAACCAACTGAAGCTTATGGATACTCTTCAAGGACAGCCCCACGTAGAGCGCACTACAGTAGTCCAAATGGGAGGTGACGAGGGCATGGGTGACTGTGAGAAGGGCTTGCCAGTTTTGCTGAAGAATGTCATAATGAGTAAAGTTTTAAAGCATCTCTATATTCTAGTAAAATAAGTGCTGTAATTTGATATTTAGCTTAAGTATTTTGGATATTAGTGATTCAGTCCTGATCTCTGGAAGCCATAGCTACCCACTGGGCATGCATCAATGTTGCTATGATTTATAAAATTTCAAATACAATTACTGCTTTTCATGGAATATTTTTTTATCTTAATGATGACTTATGCTAGTTTATTAAACCCTAATTTTAAGGTCAAAGTGCTGTATGATGATTTTGGCCAGTGAATGTGAGGATTTCTAAATTAAGAGTTTATCCCTTTATTCTTTCCTAGCGGCTTTGATTAGAGGGAATCGTAAAAACTGTGCTCAGTTCTCCGGATCTCTCGATTGGCTCATTAGTAGACTGGAGAGATTGGAAGCGTCTTCTGGTATGTTTCTTGGCATTATGATGTATATTTGAATCCATCGTTTCTTCTTTCAGAATTTAATATGAATATTTGGTGTAGTATTCATTTAATAATGAACAGTTGGATGTCAACAAACAGGAATTGTTTGGAATTGAAAGGATGTTGACCGTGAATCTGGTAGAAATTTTGCCAAAGGTATTAAAAAGCAATATTAAATGGTGGTTGTTTTGTTTTGTTTTGTTTGCTGCCTGTATAGCTCTGATTCATGTTTGTTTGGGATTTCATGTTGTACACAGAAACTGCATTCTGTGGTCTGATAATTTTTCTTGGCATCTGTTTAATGCATCTCACAGAGTAAAAAAAGTAAAAACTCCCTTGAGCTGGAGAGGTCCTGGATATGCCTGGGTGGTTTTCTTGGCAACAACCCAGAAATTGTTTGTTTTTGTGTTCTTCTGAGTTAGTTTTTTGAATTCCCAGTTTAACGTACAGCCCAGAGATATCCTAGTTACTTTCAAGTACTACGTGGAAAGGAGGGCAGGCACTGAAAATCAAGGAGCACAAAAAGGGAGGGAATGGAGTCCCAAGTGCCAATGAAGAAAAATCTTATTAATTTTGGTCCTTAGTTTCAAGTAATAACAGGTCTGCCCCTGCTTAGTTTTTTCAGTCACCCAAGGTCAAATAAATGTTGCTACCTGCTGTGGCTTCTCAGGTTAGAACTGGAAGGGGGGAGATTAATATAATTATTAACTGAATAACTTATACATTTCTATCACATTGTACAGTAAATACCTATGGATTTTTGATTCTTGTTTCTCTAAGCAACTAAAATGCATTAAGCACTGTGCTTAGATTAAAGGTGAATTGGTTCTTAGTTTATAGACAGTTTAATAACAGATCTTTAAAAGAGTTTAAATGGCAATAATTTAATTCAATAAGGAACAAAACAACAGCTGGCATCTTAGACAAAGTGATGGTGTCTGCCCAGCAAATTAGACTTGCCATTAGTTGCAGCTAGGTGGTGGCAGCTGTTTTTTCAGTTAGTTATAGCTGAACTATAGACTCTATTTTGGATTTGAGGGGGAAAAAAAAACTAAAATCGAGTTGTATTTTAAGCAGAAAGACGTTTAAGGAATATAAAATAAAATTGAGAGTTGCCAGATTGCACCGCAATATAAATGCATTAAATACATACATACATACATACATACTTACCTCTTATCAAAATTTAATACATTATTTGTTTTATGGATATGGGTGATTTCAGCATGTAGTGCATGAGTTGTTCAGGGACTGTTGTAAAGGCTGTGATTTTCTCCATCTTTGATAATATTTACTTTGTTTTAATTTATTTATTAAACAAACCTGTAAGGGCTGTTCATCTACAAGGAGATACTCTGGGTGGTGAAAAAGAATGAAAAACGCAATATAACTAGTACAAAAAAAAAATTAAAAAATGTAATAGTGCCATGGAGAATGTTCCTGTTTGCTGTTGGAAAAATGTAAAAACATCTAATTGCAGAATCCATTTTTCATTTAAATACTTGTTAGAAGCGCCATTTGTTTTTTTTAAAACTTCATTTTACTTGGATAGTCAAAAATAGCATTTATACAAAACAACTTAATATACAAAAGTTCATGTATATTAAGATGATGATGATGATGATGATGATGATGATTTTATGCTATTGAACACCCAGTGACTCTTGGCTGCTGACAGTTAAAAAGCAGGAATAGTATAAAAAAAAACAGAGAAACAAAAAATCATGAGTGGCCCAAGAACAAACATCTGAAGAACAAAAAGTCCATCCAACTGGAGCGCAAGCATCACTTTGCTCCAAGTCCTGGGAGAATAACCAGGTCTTTAATAGTTTCTGAACATCATCTAGATGTGGGAGTTATCTAGAGGGGAGGTGCTGAAACTGATTCTGTTAGGAAGCTTTTCAATAGTCCTTTGTTCTGGTTTTTAAGTTTTCTTATATAATCCAGGTGGATGTTATGATTCAAATTACGTTTAGGATAGTCTGTGTTCTAATCATTCCATTTCACTGCTAGCATGTGCTTTTTATCAAGTGATGCAGGAAATATTTTTGATTTCACAATATTTAAATATTTATCTGAGGTGGATATTTTGTGGTCTAATACCATGCACCAGTTCAGTCTCTATTAGATCTATCAATCACTTGTTCTTGAAGATCAGATGTATCACAAGGGCTAATTTAATTTATTCAATTTAGGCAGTGCCTGACTCCAGAATGACTCTGGGCGGCTTACAATGTAACAAATAGAATAAAATACAATATGAGTAAGGAAAAAAAACCAAGCTAAATAGAAAACAAGTAAAAAATAGAGAACAAAACAAATATGGCCAACAACACAGAAAACATATACACTGCAGCCACCCTAGCCCTAACCCTATATTTCAATATGATTATGTATGATGTCTCTGTGGAACATATTTTGTGAGCAAGGAAATACTTACTGATGTGTATCAGGTTGTAGATTTTTAAGCAATAACATGTCCTCATGATTTGCGGAGGTTACATCCTAGTATACAAACTGGAACATAACTCAACAGGTATTTAATAGCTTCTGGATAATATAAAAAACCCAACTGCTCCTCTACATCCTTCAGAATCTTCTTGATAATTGGTAAAATATTTGATTTACTCCAATTTGTTGTAAACAAAGCAACAGTAGGGAAGCTATGGCAGGAGCTCAAATAATGGAAGAATTTGAGGGCCACCTGAAATTGGGTGCATATAAGTTCTCACTGCAGATTTATCATTATATGTGAAAGCAGCCTATTTTAATTGGCTTTTATGTTATGTACTTTCTTAATTGTGCAATGTAATTTAATGAGAAAACAGCAACTATGTTGTTGTTTTACTTAAACTATTCCTTTCTCTTTCCTCTGCTCAAATAATTACAGAAGAAAAAGGGTTACTATGATTTTCCTTGGATCATTATGACTGTTCTTTATTGTATGGTTTTGAAAGAATATAAACAGTTAAATACTAAAATGGGGGCTTCTGTATTTTTAGGAATTCTTGAAGTTTTACACTGTGTGTTGGTAGAAAGTCCAGAAGCTTTGAATATTATTAAAGAAGGACATATTAAATCAATCATTTGCCTTTTGGACAAACATGGAAGAAACCATAAGGTATGTAAGACAACCATGAATTAATTTGAATAGTCTATGTGATATGTATAAGTTTTATGAGAAGAACGTAGAATTTATTTAAGATAACAAGGAAGAGTCTTTAAATTTTGTTTTAATACAGCAGCTATAGTGACTTAAAACTTTCATAACCACCTCTGTCATAATTTCTTTCCAAGGTATTAGATGTTCTGTGCTCATTGTGTGTATGTCATGGAGTAGCTGTGAGGTCCAATCAGCATTTGATCTGTGACAATCTTCTGCCAGGGAGAGACCTCCTTCTTCAGACCCGCCTTGTCAATCATGTGAGCAGGTAAAAAATTGACTAGGATATTATTTTTAGTTTTCATGTATGTTTATTTATACACATGAGCATGTATATACAAGCCCTTCTATAATAACTTACGTTTTATCAGAACTTGCTTGATGTAAGAAGATCTGAGCATTAAAAAGTTGGTAATTTGCTTTTTAAAAATTAATTTTGTGTCTTTTTAATTTTCTGATTTTTTTTAATATTCTTTGCTTGTATTCAGCATGAGACCAAATATTTTCCTTGGAATCAATGAGGGCTCTGCTCAGTATAGAAAATGGTATTATGAGCTAATGGTTGATTACGTGGAGCCATTTACAACAGCAGAAGCTACTCATCTTCGTGTGGGTTGGGCATCAACAGAAGGCTATTCACCATATCCTGTGGGAGGAGAAGAATGGGGTGGCAATGGTATTGGTGATGACTTATATTCCTATGGTTTTGATGGACTTCATCTGTGGTCAGGTAAGACTAATTAAGTTTTTAAAGTCTAAAGATATTACAAGTTATGTTTTAAATTCAAAGAAGAGTTATATGTGATAATAGCAATGGAAGGATTGAAACAGCTGTATCACAAGGAGAAAGTCTCAGATTCTGTTCTTTTATGTGCAGCAATAGAGAAAGATTCCTGTCTGAAACTCTGAGATATCTCTGAGCTAAAAGAATTGATACTGAGTGAGTTAGCCAATAAATTGAAACTTTCTGTGACCTAGTTTTGTTTTTCTCAGTGTGCTTCTGAGTTCTTTCTAACAAGATCTTCTAACAAGATTTTTCTAGGTTTTCTAACAAGATCTTCAACTTTTCTTCTAATAATATTTATTCTTAATTATAGGTTGTGTAGCAAGATCTGTCAATTCTCCCAATCATCATCTACTTAGGACTGATGACGTAATCAGCTGCTGTCTTGACCTGAGTGCTCCAAGCATTTCATTCCGAATAAATGGGCAGCCAGTCCAGGGAATGTTTGAGAATTTCAACACAGATGGTCTTTTCTTTCCGGTTGTCAGCTTTTCAGCAGGGATAAAGTTCGTGTCCACATCTTATTATTTTCTGAATACATTCAGTATTTTTCTTGCTAAGTCCTAATCTAGATCAGTGACTGAATTTGTTAACATTTTAACTTTTTCTTAAAAGCAGATGCGGAGAGTGTAGGTAACCTAAACTGGTAGGGCCTGTAGTAGTTTGAGAACTGATCAAATTTGAGAAGACATTATTCTACTAAAAGTTGTTACATTTTCTCTGCTAGGGAAAATATTTAGTGTCATTAACAAGAGGTGTGTAACAAGAATATTATTTTAATGGAGGATAAAGTTTTCCCCAGTCTCATTGCCCACCACATGTGTAGTTCAACTCTCACATATCTGAGCAATGAAGATGTTGAACACCAGAGGTTGAAATCCATGGATCTGGGGTGAATTTAGCTTGGAAAAGTCTGTATTAATATTTCCAGGATTATAATCATTATCAAGTTCATCCTTTAGTCCCTTTCTCAGAGCTATAGGACTTTTATCAGGGATCTCCTCTGTTGGGTACAGCTTGGCGTCAAGAGTATAGAATTAAAATTAATGAAAGAAATTACTGGGCAATTTTCTCCTTAGTTATTGTTTATATTACAATGCTGTCCTCCCCGGCCAGATTTTATTTGCTATAATGTTGTTTTTAACAATTCCTCTAAATTTATATCAGATAAAATAGTCCCATCAAAATATATCTTTTGGGACTGGAGATACAAAAAATAAGGATGAATAAGCCTCAAACTTCTATGTTCTCCTGCAGACACTAAAACAAAAATAAAAAATAAAACTTATTTTTTCTTTTTATTCAATGTAATGGGAGCAGTGTTGGGCCTTAGACTGGTTAGTCTGAGGAGAACTTGAGATGGCTTGTCCATCTATATTGCAGAAAGTAGTACATTTATGCAAAGCTAATCCTAGAAGCTTAATTTGAGAGAAATTAGGTTGCTGAAAATTACTAGTCACTTCTTAGTTAATTGAGATTTATTCCTTGGATGTTCTGGATCATAGATTGTTCTCCTATCTTCTATTATATTACTGCATCTGTTTTAACAATATAGTGATAATATTGAGGATGTGTGTGTTTTGTCCATTTTCAATTCTAATTTGATCCAAAATTAAGTGAATTATTGAAATCACTTAGCTTGTTATTCTAAGGAGTAAGAACCAACTGAATGTAGTCAGGTTCATTTGTAAGTAAATATGCATACAATTTTGTTAGCATTACTCCAAATTACATAGCATATGAAAATAACAAACTAAACAACAACTAAAGATAAACTCTACCAAGGCGAGGAAGAAAGTAAGTTAATTACAGAGAAGTCAGAAAACTAACAGCACAAGAGAACCTAATTTACTCTACAATAAATGCTGCATGAATTCAGTATCTGCAAATAGAACTTTGCAGGAAATATTTTATCTAATTAACATGGAGTCCTTCACATTGTGCTTATCTTACAGGGTACGATTTTTGCTCGGAGGCCGCCATGGGGAGTTTAAATTCCTTCCCCCTCCAGGATATGCTCCATGTTTTGAAGCTATTCTGCCCAAAGAAAAGTTAAAAGTAGAACCCAGCAGAGAATATAAACAAGATTGCAATTGCACAAGGGATCTCTTGGGACCAAATATCTCTTTGTCACAAGCAGCATTCACTCCAGTACCCATAGATACCAGTCAGGTATGTAAAATGTGCATTGACTTTATACATGCATTAGGTTTAGTTTGCATTATGTTAAAACTAGTAGTAGGTTGGATGACAAACACCATGTATCTGCTAGCAGTATTGTTATAATATTCTAGCAATATCATAGTTTGAGATGGTAATCAGTATTCTACTTTCCAGGCATTTATCAGATGTTAATAACAAGTATTGGAATGAAGCTGAGCTTTGTATAATAAATGATAAACATATATAGTCAGGAATAAAATAATGTTGAGAAAATAACAGACCAATTATATTGGTCAACCTGAAAGAAGTAGCTTAAGAAACAGTATTGGTCTGTACTTGTGATAATCAGTGCTATAGTGACTTTTTCCCTTAAATTTGCCTGCTAATAAAATCCCTTATGCAGATATTTTTCAAATGACAGAATACACATACACAGTCCCAGTCATTTCGTCCTTCATTGTGATCTCTGTACCGGTGAATCCACAGGGTTAGGGTTAGGGTTAGTTAGAAAGGCTTATATACATATTGTATTAGAAAAGCAAATTTATATTTATTTATTTATCAAATTTGTCACCTCCCATCTCCTCCAACCGGAGGGACTCTGGGCGGTTTACAATATAAAACAATAAATATATAATAACATTTCAATATAAGGAATGCTATAAAACAATTTCACAGAACTACCAAATATAATAAAATCCAGACGGCTGTGGTCTCATTCAGTCATTGCGTAGGAGGGGCACTTCAAGGCACTAGCCAATCCCAAGTATGACCATTCTCCTCCCTGCTCCAAGCCCAGTGGCAGAGCCAGGTCTTCAACTTCCACCAGAAGGCTAGGAGCGATGGGGCTAATCTCACCTCCGGGGGCAGGATGTTCCGAAGGGCGGGTGCTACTGCCCTGCCATTTTAAATATGTCAAATGCAGTTCAATGGTTGTTCTGGAATCATCATATATATGAATCCTTTCTACATCATGGTTGTATTGGCTTCATACATCCATGGGGTGGAGGAGGCAAAATCGGGGGAAATGACAAAACATGCATTATGTTGCAAATTACATAACTTATGTCCTTGCATGCAAAATTGTGATGCAAATTCAAAAGGGTGAAGCTTGTCTTGTGACATCGTAATGCACATTTCTTATATTGGCATTGTGGTTAGAAGTGGATGCCTATGATAGATATGTAAATGAAAATCGAACTCAAAAGGTGTCTCCTGATTGGTTGCATGTCTTGTACATGCTTAAGATAATGCATATGAATGACAATATGGCAATTTTAAATAACTTTTACTCTGCTGTTTTATCAATATAAGAACTATGCTGATGAACACTGTTGGGTTCATGAATAGTGTTCAGTGCAGAATAAAAGTGTTTTATCTGGAAGTTCTTGCAGTTATTTTCTGATTTTCTTTTTCTTAATTCTGAAGGCAGTAGGTATGATAGATGATAGATTTTTTTTTAAATGAAACATTATTTCTGGAATATTTTAAAGAGGCTAACATAATTGGATTTTTAATTTTTTTACCATCTAGCTATAAATGAAAGGCAGAAACATATTTTCTGTTAAAACAAACAAGTTATATACAGTATATGTGAGATTAAGATATTTACAATATAGCCCTATACATTTCTACTCAGGGGTAAATTCCAGTGAGTTCATTCGGTTTTCTTTCTGGTAAGGGGAATTTTAACCAGTGAAAAATAAGCCCATAAAATGATTGGGATAATTATTTCATTGGTTTATTTTTTTCTTAATTGCATTGTTTGGCATTTTATTGTTTAACAGATTCACTCTTCTATTTTTAGATTGTATTGCCTCCACATCTGGAAAGAGTTAGAGAAAAACTAGCTGAGAATATCCATGAACTTTGGGTGATGAATAAAATTGAACTTGGATGGCAGTATGGACCTGTATGTACTTTTCCAAATTTTGCATTGTATTAATTCATTCATATATGCTTGTGTATATAATTCAGAAGTCTTTTTACTGCCTAGAAATTAAATGACTTTGGTTTTCCAACAGGTTTTGCATTAAGTCTTTGGTGTAATAATTAAAAAAAAATGACACAAGAATCAGGGGTGTCCACAGAGTGTGGTCAAAAAAGTCAAGATGGTGGCTGTGACAATGCAATCAAACCTTCACCTGTTTTTTATGAGCATTATGTGCGCAACACACATAAAAAGCAGGTGGAGCTTCAGTTGCACCATCACGGCTGTCATCCTGCCTTTTTTTCACTGTACTCTGCAGACACCCCTGAAATACTGGCAGAGTGCTGCCAATGGCTGCAGTCAGAGAAGAACAATCAGGAAGAACTAAAAACCAAGAGCTAAAAATTGCACAATTAAATAAAAGTGGAAAAACTAATCCAAGAATACGTTTTTGTGTTGAGATACATTTTTTTTCTTCTTTGGACTGAGTATTACCAGTTGCAAAACGTTGCTTTGTTTTTTGCAGGGAAATTCTACTCCCTGCCAGTAGAATAGATCTTATTAGGTTACTGTTATAGGATAAACTGTAATACAGTCTTCCTGTCTTACAGGTTAGAGATGACAACAAGCGACAGCATCCCTGTTTGGTGGAGTTTGCTAAACTACCTGAACAAGAACGGAATTATAATCTTCAAATGTCACTAGAAACGTTAAAGTAAGTCACAAGCACCTTTATGTTTTTGCAAGTAAATTTATATGAATGTATGAATTCTTAAGCTGATTATGAAACTTGGTTTATGATATACAGGATTAGCAAGGTGCTCATCAGTTTGGTGGATTGTGTCAATCAATATAATTATGCATATTCAGGAGTAATTTCCTTTGACATATGTTGATTACTCATACCGTATTAGTTTCTGAACCGGTTTGTTTCTTTCATTTTTAATGAGAATTGCGGAAGCACTCAGGTTCATTACTTTTAAAATGTTTCTCAGTTTTAGCATGTTTTACATAAATGGGAGAGAAAAGTTAATTTGCATATTGTATAAATCTTACTTTGATGCTCTGGGTAGCAAAACAATTTGTAAATAGGTGATTACTGGTCTATGCAAATCTGAATAGGAAAATCTATTATCACAGCTCTGAAATCACGGCTGTTAATCATCTTCAAAAATGTGAGCCAAACAAAGAAAAGACATAACTCTTCCCATAAGACTGAATCTTGTAACTACAGAAAATGCACAAAGAGTTATAGCTTTGTCTTTCAGTTACATGCTTTGCCTGATTTTAATGATTTTATCTTCTAGAACATTGTTGGCATTAGGTTGTCATGTTGGAATTGCTGATGAGCATGCTGAAGAAAAGGTGAAGAAACTAAAACTTCCAAAAAAGTAAGTTTAAACTCAGACTATTAAGTGATGAGAAAGCAGCTATGTCTACACTATCTCCTGTACCCAGTCTGCTCACATACAAATTGAAGATACCGAACCTCCATAAAATTCTAAGAATGAGGCAGAATATTTACATAATAAAAAATTTATCTGGAAATACCCAAGCCATAAATGATAGAAATTAAGAAGGAATAATGTAATGTATATTAGTTAGGAAAAAGTCAGGAAAGTGGTGTGTTTCAGACCAAAAATCGCAGCTCATTGAAGCAGTGTTCCAGCATAAAAAATATAAGAAAGATTTCACTGTTCTCCATAAGCTACTTTCTCATGATGAAAAAGTTTGCCTCCAGTAATACAACTCAGCTCTAAGTACAAAACACTAATAATATTAGGTAAAACACCAACTTTTAATTTACATATAATTTCATTTTAAGTGTCATGCTCTGAGATCAAATGTTCCCAGAACATCTGATCCAACTCGCATCAACACAGGTTGAGACTTGCGAGTCAGTAGAAGTGGGAGGGGGGATAAGCCAGGAGTGTGAAAGCATCTTGTTTGGACTATCTCTGGCATCCAAGGTCAACCGGCAGAGACATCTGCACAGAACTGAACAGACTGGCATGAAAAGGGGGGCTGCACACCGAAGAAGTAGGAGGGGGTTGAATTCATTGGGCTGTTTAACTTGGGAAAAGCGCAGGAACTTCTATTCGCAACTTTTTCTCTGTACTGCACGCTACACTCCATTAAAGAGATTTCTATTTAACATGAATGAATCGGATTTAGTGGTAAGCTGAGTAGGCAGTCATCACATTAAGGCCTATGAATTTTGGAATTTGGGTCTTGAATGCTGAATTACTGTACTGATTACTAATCCCTTTATAAGAAAATCACAAGGACTGCATGAGCTGAATATAATAACAATTTAATACCAAAACAATGCAATGATCAAGAATTAAGCTGTGATCTTATTATGCATGCTATACTCATAAAAATTCAAGTAAAAGAGAGCTCATTAAAGTTTTTTTTAAATTTATTTAACAGTTATCTGTTATCAAGTGGATATAAACCTGCTCCTATGGATCTAAGTTGTATCAAGTTGACTCCATCTCAGGAATCCATGGTTGATAAACTTGCAGAGAATGCTCACAATGTATGGGCAAGAGATCGTATAAGGCAGGGGTGGACGTATGGAATCCAGCAGGTAAGTCCAAACATACTGGAATCTTTATAGTACTCATATTATGGAACCAAATTTTTGAGGATGGTGAAAAAGATAAAAAATTATTTTGGAGATCCATTTTACTTTTTTGACTTCATGTTAATTCATATGTTTTCAGAATGAAACCTTTCAAAAGTAGGGATATGGACAAAATGGGGAAAATATATGTATGTATGTATGTATGTATGTATGTATGTATGTATATGTATTTTTATTTGAACAAACCATCACATTCAAGAAATTTTGCCAAACTGATCTATAAAAAGTTCCCAATGATGCTTTTGTGTAAACACACCACTCAGATGTGTATGCATAGGTAACTGTTTGAAAAACCACCATTATAAATAGCAATCTGTCCTTGCTGTCCTATTTTGATTTAGTTGCAACCCACCAATAAAATATCAACATATTATATGATGATACTGTGGTATGCGGGACGCGGTGGCGCTGCGGGTTAAACCGCTGAGCTGTCGATCGGAAGGTCGGCGGTTCGAAACCGCGCGGCGGGGTGAGCTCCCGTTGCTCGTCCCAGCTCCTGCACACCAAGCAGTTCGAAAACATGCAAATGTGAGTAGATTAATTGGTATCGCTTCGGCGGGAAGGTAACGGCGTTCCGTGAGTCATGCTGGCCACATGACCCGGAAGTGTCCTATGGACAACGCCGGCTCCAAGGCTTTGAAACGGAGATGAGCACCGCCCCCTAGAGTCGGACACGACTGGACTTTACGTCAAGGGAAACCTTTACCTTTACCTACTGTGGTATGAATGGTACATATTCTATAGTAATTTCGAAATAAAATGGCATTCTGCACTTTTTAAAATAAAATACCTTTTCAGAAATAAGCTCTGAACTAAACTTACTACTGATTTTTAATGCAGTTGTAAAAAGCATTTTCTATTGGACTATTATATGGATGCAAAAGTGGATGTAATTTTATATTACTGCTTATTGTTCTACAGTTGCTAGAAGAGTAAGCAAAACTGTTAATTTTTGTGACCAAAGAACTACTAATAAGTGATGAGAAGAAATCACTTTGCAAATGTTTAGATGAATTCTCTTTAATCACAAGTTCCATTTTTCTTGTCATTTAGAAGAATCCCGGAATAAAAATATAATAAGTAAAATAGTATTTCAATGAAGAAAGAGTTAAATGCATCATTGATTTGTTATTCTGCCTTTGTTCCGTTTTACACTTCATGTTAATGTTACTAGACAGTGCTATAATAATTAAATGTATATTGGGCTGTAGTCTATTCATATATTCTTATTTATAACTAATGCTGTGATCTTAAGAACAGAAGAACAGCCCTGCTAAATCAAGACAAAAACTATTTTAGTCTAGCATGATGTTCCTCACAGTGTCCAACCAGATGCTACAAGCCTGTACACAAGCAGGATATGGAGACATATCCCTCTTCCATCATTCCAACTGATATTTGGAAGCATGCTACACTCAACTCAGGAGGTAGCATTGAGACTTCAGTACTAATAACTCTTAATAAATCTGTCCTCCATAAATTTATCTGATTCCTATTTAAAACCATCCAGGGTAATAGCCAGCACTGTGTCTTGGGGTAAAATCTACACTATCTGAAGAAGTACTTTTTGGCGGGGGGGAGGTCTGTTCTAAATCTCCTTCTAATCAGTTCTATTAGAGGATTCCTGTACCTAGTAATTTGAGACATGGAGAAAACCTTCATCTTGTCCACTTTCTCCATGCCATAAATGATAAATTGATCATGTCCTCCCTCAGTGGCCTTTATTCCAATCTAAAGAGTTCCAAACATTCTAACCTCTTCCTTCCGTGAGGAAGTCAGTAAAGGTCATAAAATATTCCTTGCCTTCTGTAATAAGGACAGATGCCAAGAATTCACTCAGTCCCTTTGTAACTCCATATTCTCCTTGAACATGCCATTTACTCCTTTGTTGTCTAACAATCTAATCACTACCCTAGGTAGATTTCTATAAATGTGTTAAAAAGCCACAGAGGACCTACTTGATTCTTCCTTCCAGGCTGATGCAGACCCATTTACAGTATTAGAAAAATTTGGGGGTTAAAGTCTTTTAAAATTACCTTTCATAATTTTTATATTGTATAGGATGTGAAGAACCGTCGAAACCCTCGCCTTGTCCCCTATACACTTCTAGATGATCGTACTAAGAAATCAAACAAAGATAGTCTCCGGGAAGCCGTTCGTACTCTCATCAGCTATGGATATAACCTTGAAGCTCCAGATCAAGACCATGGTATTGAAATTGTATTGTATTGAAACACACACACACACACATATATATATATAATGAAAAATATGGTACTAATTCAACAAAGTTAAGAATGTCCAATTTTTAACTTATTATTTTACTTTTATTTTTTTAAATAATTTCATATTGATTTTTATATTTTTAATTATTTTAATTTTTGTGACTCAAACAGAACATCAACAACACATTTGAAATTATTCCAAACGGAATAATAATTATAATAAGACAAACAAAAAACCCCACTGGAAATATATTAAAAAAACACAACACCCACACACCCATAAGCTTAAAGTAGGTAAAGTTACATATTCTTAAGGTGAAATACTAACAGTGCAGTCTAATAAGTGCAGAGTACAAATAAACTTTCACATCCGGTGAACTGGATGCAGTGCTTTTATTAATTTAACCCAGGATTACGTTGGACTTCTTAGCTGATGATCTAAGAAAAAAATGTATTTGGTTTTCTAGTCTTTTGCAGCTGTAAATCTGACAGCTAATAGAAAAATAAAATTAATGAACAAAACAAAAAGTAAAACAAGTAAAATAATAAATAAAGTGAAAAATAATAATAATCTGAGAAAGGAATTCCCTATTTCAGGAGGTATAGTGACCCTTTCTTTAAAATCTTGGCTCTTCCTCCAGGCCTTATGATAAGACAGTTGGACCAGCCCCTTTAAGCTGGAGGAGATGCAGAAAGTCTCACAGTTATTTGTATGAAGATTAAGTAAACAAAATCCACCAGATGGCTCCTGGTCATTGTAATTGCTTTCAGAAGAATGATAAGCTAATCCTTTAAAATTTACACAGTAAATTGCCAGTTTTTTCTTTATGCACTTTCAGGGAGCAATTTTGATGGCCTAGGCAATGTAAAACAATGGATTTTATTTATTCTTGATTTGTGTTTAAGGTATGCGTATTGTATTGCAACATATATGTGTGTGTGTGTATATATGTTTGCCCCAAACATTTTAGTTGCCCATTTTTTAAAAAAATACAATAAAATCAAAATTTAATGGACCTCAAATTAACAGATTTTCAATTGCAGTTGAACCTCACCCCTGTTTATATCCTGGACAGTAACCCCTATTTATGTTAATATGTTTTCTACTACAGATTAAGGTTACTATGGTAACTAATCATTTTGGCCAGGTGAAGGGGTTGAATTTAATTGTCCTTTTTCGGATGTTAATTTTTGCACCTGGGGAGAAGAACTTGCCTGGACTTGTTTTAGTTTCAGTTTCCCTTCTGTGTAGGCTTGCAGAGAATGTGCAGCTGAGAGAAATCTCTCCTCTCAGCAAACAGCCTTTAAATATGTTTGTTTTCTGTAAATAAAATTATTTTTATAGAACTGCCTGGTGTGTGACTTTTCTGATCTCTCCTGGGCCAAAGGCTTTCCTAGCAATCTGCTAACAATTTATATCCAAAGTTAATCTGGACAATTGATGTACGTAATTAAACAATTATGCAGATGATATATACATGGATAACATCAAGCTGTATGCTAAGAGTGAACGAGACATTGACTCACTGATTCACCTGACACGGATCTACACTGAGGACTCTGGGATGTCATTCAGACTGGAGAAGTGTGGCTGGAAGTAGTAAAGAGAGGGAAGGTAGTTAAGACTGATGGGGTGGAACTACCAGCAGGCCACACAGCAGACATACAGACCAGCTACAAGTACCTTGGTATCCCATAGACACATGGGAACCATGATGAGCAGGCAAGGAAGACAGCAACATCCAAGTACCACCAAAGGATAAGACAGGTCCTGAAGAGCCAGCTCAATAGGAAGAACAAGATCCGTGCCATCAACACGTACACCCTGCCAGTGGTCAGGTATCCTCCCGGTATAGTGAGCTGGCCAAAGGAGGACATGGAGGCTGCTGATGTGAAGACCCAGAAGCTCCTCACAATGTACGGAGGCTTCCACCCCAATGTGAGGTTTCAGCCTGCTTGTGACTCTGAAAACGAAACCTGTTCGGAGTCAGAAGGGGAAAACAAAACCTATCAGCAAGGACTTGAGGAATCTAATCCAGGAAGTGACCCAGCAGAGCGGGAGAAATTTTAGGAAAGGATTAGACAAACTCTGGAGGGAGATTTGAAGCCTCCAATCAGTGCTCGAGAGAGGATTGGCCACTAAGGGAAAACAGCGCGAAAAGGAGCAAATAAAAAGGCAGGTGCGCCAAGAGCAAGCTGCTGGAGACAACCACTCCTTTGAGCTCACAGCACCTGCAGGAGAATCCTTACCAGTGTCAGAAGCCTTGCCTGTAGCCAGTGCGGAACCAGCACCAGCGCCTTCAGCCTTCTCAGAACCTCCATCTGCATAGGTCACTCCAGTGGAGCCTCTCTCCGCCGTCCCTGCTGAGCACAGCCTCACATCCAGCTCCAAGCATCGTTGCTTTGCTCCAGCATGATCCGGGCGTGCCTTCAGACCTCAGCCTTGCATATTATTCACAAATAATATCAAATTTGGTATGGTTTCAGTCCATATCAAAAGTGGGTAAGCACAGTTCTTTTGTCCATTGTTTGACATTTTTTCTCTTTTGCAAACACTGGACTAAAGTACTTGGTAAAAAGGTTCTCCCTTTTTTTTTTTCTTTTTCTTTTTAAAATGTTGCTAAGGATTGAATTGTTGAGAAAAGAAAAGCATTTTTCTTGCCTTTCCTTTAGACCTCCAGTCTGATAAAAGGCACATACCTTTCAAAATTTAGATTTTGTGATTTACTTTTTATATACAAATTTATATCTTTGAATTTTGAACTTTTCCAGCTACAAGACCAGATGTATTTGGTGGCATGATTGAAAGGTTCAGGATATTCCGAACAGAGAAAACATATGCCGTAAAAACTGGGAAGTGGTACTTTGAATTTGAGGCAGTGACTGCAGGAGATATGAGAGTTGGCTGGGCCAGACCAGGTTGCCAGCCAGAGCAAGAACTTGGCTCAGATGATCGAGCATTTGTGTTTGATGGATTCAAGGTATGTGTACATTTTCTTGAGACGGGGCAAATTTTAGCTTGCAATATCTCTCTTGGCTTTGCATTAGAACTTCAGGACATATCAGTCAAAGATGGGTCGTGCTACAAAATCGAGATTTAGTGGGTTATATACAGATCTACATCTGAGTTACTGCCACAAAAGGATTATATATAGAACTTAATTAGAGGGGGATGAACACATTTGTTGCCAATAATCTAGCATTGTGCTAGTAGATCTTGATTGGTTTTCTGTACCTCCCTGACATTTATTAAAAATTGATCTTTCAGTTAGGAAAAGGAGAATAAAAATGACCATTTTTACCCTTGTTTTCTCTACCGTAAAGTGTGGTGTTATCAACTAAATGCATTGTTTTAGCAGGTGGATTGTGATTTGTATCTTAACACAAAAACAAAGCTATGTAATGAGGTTTGTCCCTATGGCAAGTGGGATCTGCAACACAATCATAAAATTATGGAATGTAAAGGTTGGAAGGCACCTTACAGATGATTTAGTTCAAACCCTGGCCATATAGGAGACCCAGCATATTATCCTGCAGCATCAACTCCTAGGAATGTCTTAATCAGAGCATCACACAGCCTGGATTGGCAGCATTCTAGTGTTGTCCAGATATCTTGGGAAGAGAAGGAATTCTACTTCTAAAATAATGGGGATCTCCTCTTTCCTTTTAAAAGGAATAACAGTTAAAATTATTGGAAATAATGTATATTGTGCTCATAAATTATTTTCCAAAAATACTGAACATTGCTGATTCTCCAAAAATTTGTAGGGCTGTCATTTGATGTGCTGTAAGCTATTTTTTAAATAAAACAAATTGTAAGATTTACAATCAATACATACATATTAGACTTATAGGCATTTTTTTAAGAATGCAAAAATGATAAAAATAATAGTTAAGTTACTATCTGTTTACAATTATTTATTAGTTTAAGTTAGTATCTGCTTACTATTTATGTGTTGGAGATCTAGAGTTATTAATTGCTTTGTATTTTGCATAAAATCCTTTATTACTTAGGCCCAGCGATGGCACCAAGGAAATGAGCATTTTGGCCGTACTTGGCTGGCAGCAGATATTGTGGGATGCATGGTGGATCTGAATGAGCACACCATGATCTTTACTCTAAATGGTGAAATCCTTCTTGATGACTCAGGTTCTGAGCTTGCATTCAAGGATTTTGAGGTTGGTGATGGTAAGTTCTTGAGCAATTTTGTGCTGCTTTCTGACTGCCTAGGCAACTTTTTGTTGTTTTAGAGGATTTTTTTTTAAAAAATACACCCATTAGTTTAATTCAGGGATGCAAAACTCATGGCTCAGAGACCAAAATTCCTTCGAACACCCTATTTGTGACCCCTCACCATTCTAAGATTATGATGCTGAAATATGGTGGCAAAGTGGCTGGATTTTGGTGCAACAATGACTGCTAATTTGGGGTGGTTTTAAGTATACAAATGGAATCAGCTTACCTTGGAGCCTCACTCTGATTTACATCATTAACTACCACCAGAAAAGAGACCAAAAACTTTTGATTATACCACGTCTAAGGATGTCACAACACATCTACGTTGACTCCTGTATCCTTTAGAGGGTCAGGCTGAATGCAGACTGCAAATTGGACTCAAGGTACTTACTTGAATCTTGACTATCCTGGTATTAACTTGTCCAGCACTACATTCAGTCTATTAGTCATGCTTTTGACTACTTGTTGTTTATTCGTTTAGTCGCTTCAGACTCTTCGTGACTTCATGGACCAGCCCACGCCAGAGCTTCCTGTCGGTCGTCAACACCCCCAGCTCCCCCAGGGACGAGTCCGTCACCTCTAGAATATCATCCATCCACCTTGCCCTTGGTCAGCCCCTCTTCCTTTTGCCCTCCACTCTCCCTAGCATCAGCATCTTCTCCAGGGTGTCCTGTCTTCTCATTATGAGGCCAAAGTATTTCAGTTTTGCCTTTAATATCATTCCCTCAAGTGAGCAGTCTGGCTTTATTTCCTGGAGGATGGACTGGTTTGATCTCCTGGCAGTCCAAGGCACTCTCAGAATTTTCCTCCAACACCACAGTTCAAAAGCATCGATCTTCCTTCGCTCAGCCTTCCTTATGGTCCAGCTCTCGCAGCCATATGTTACTACGGGGAACACCATTGCTTTAACTATGCGGACCTTTGTTGTCAGTGTGATGTCTCTGCTCTTAACTATTTTATCGAGATTGGTCATTGCTCTTCTCTCAAGGATTAAGTGTCTTCTGATTTCCTGACTGCAGTCAGCATCGGCAGTAATCTTTGCACCTAGAAATACAAAGTCTTTCACCGCTTCTACATTTTCTCCCTCTATTTGCCAGTTATCAATCAAGCTGGTTGCCATAATCTTGGTTTTTTGGAGGTTTAGCTGCAAGCCAGCTTTTGCACTTTCTTCTTTCACCTTTATCATAAGGCTTCTCAGTTCCTCTTCGCTTTCAGCCATCAAAGTGGTATCATCTGCATATCTGAGATTGTTAATGTTTCTTCCAGCGATTTTAACTCCAGCCTTGGATTCCTCAAGCCCACCACGTCGCATGATGTGTTCTGCGTACAAGTTGAATAGGTAGGATGAGAGTATACAGCCCTGCCGTACTCCTTTCTCAATCTTAAACCAGTCTGTTGTTCCGTGGTCTGTTCTTACTGTTGCTACTTGGTCGTTATACAGATTCTTCAGGAGGCAGACAAGATGACTTGGTATCCCCATACCGCTAAGAACTTGCCACAATTTCTTATGGTCCACACAGTCAAAGGCTTTAGAATAGTCAATAAAACAGAAATAGATGTTTTCCTGAAACTCCCTGGCTTTTTCCATGATCCAGCGGATATTGGCAATTTGGTCCTTAGTTCCTCTGCCTTTTCTAAACCCAGCTTGTGCCTCTGGCAATTCTCGCTCCATGAATTGCCGAAGTCTACCTTGCAGGATCTTGAGCATTACCTTACTGGCATGTGAAATGAGTGCCACTGTTCAATAGTTTGAACATTCTTTAGTGTTTCCCTTTTTTGGTATGGGGATATAAGTTGATTTTTTCCAATCTGATGGCCATTCTTCTGTTTTCCAAATTTGCTGGCATATAGCATGCATTACCTTGACAGCATCATCTTGCAAGATATTGAACAGTTCAGTTGGGATGCTGTCGTCTCCCGCTGCCTTGTATTAGCAATGCTTCTTAAGGCCCACTCAACCTCACTCTTCAGGATGTCTGGCTCTAGCTCACTGACCACACCGTCAAAGCTATTGTTATCCTTCCTATACAGGTCTTCTGTATATTCTTGCCACCTTTTCTTGATCTCTTCTTCTTCTGTTAGGTCCTTGCCATCTTTGTTTTTGATCATACCCATTTTTGCCTGGAATTTACCTCCGATGTTTCTAATTTTCTGGAAGAGGTCTCTTGTCCTTCCTATTCTATTGTCTTCTTCCACTTCCACGCATTGCTTGTTTAAAAATAATTCCTTATCTCTTCTGGCTAAGCTCTGGAATTTTGCATTTAATTGGGCATATCTCCCCCTATCACTGTTGCCTTTTGCTTTCCTTCTTTCTTGGGCTACTTCTAGTGTCTCAGCAGACAGCCATTTTGCCTTCTTGGTTTTCTCTTTCTTTGGGATGTATTTTGTTGCCGCCTCCTGAACAATGCTGCCAACTTCTGTCCATAGTTCTTCCGGGACCCTATCTACTAAGTCCAGTCCCTTAAATCTATTCTTCACCTCCACTGCATATTCCTTAGGAATAGTAGTGAGCTCATATCTAGCTGATCTGTGGGTGTTCCCTAATCTCTTTAGTCTGATCCTAAATTCTGCAAGAAGTTCGTGATCAGAACTACAGTCAGCTCCAGGTCTTGTTTTTACCGACTGTACCGACTGTCTGCCACCTTTGGCTGCAAAGGATGTAGTCAATCTGATTTCAGTGTTGTCCATCTGGGGAAGTCCATGTATAAAGCCGTCTCTTAGGTTGTTGGAAGAGAGTGTTTGTTATGCAGAGTGAGTTATCTTGGCAAAATTCTATCAGCCTATGTCCTGCTTCGTTTTGTTCTCCCAGGCCATGCTTACCTGTAATTCCAGGTGTCATTTGACTGCCCACCTTAGCATTCCAGTCTCCCGTGATGAAAATAACATCTCTTTTAGGCGTGTTGTCCAGTAGGTGCTGCAGATCCTCATAGAACTGCTCTACTTCAGCTTCTTCAGCATTTGTGGTTGGGGCGTATATTTGGATCACTGTGATGTTAGATGGCTTGCCCTGAATTCGAATTGAGATCATTCTGTCATTTTTTGGATTGTATCCAAGCACTGCTTTAGCCACTTTACTATTAATTATGAGGGCTACTCCATTTCTTCTGTGGTCCTCTTGTCCACAGTAGTAGATCTGGTGGTCATTTGATGTGAAGTGGCCCATTCCAGTCCATTTCAGTTCCCTGACGCCCAAAATGTCTATCTTTAATTTTGACATCTCACCAATAACCACATCCAATTTGCCCTGGCTCATAGATCTTACATTCCAGGTTCCAATGGAGTGTTGATCCTTCGAACATCGGATTCGCCGTTCACCACCAGCACCGTTGGCCGCTAACCATCCTTTCGGCTTTGAGCTAGCTGTGCCATCACGTCTGGGGCTAGTTGAACTCATTCTGTGTTCCTCCCCGGTAGCGTTTTGACCATCTTCCGACCTGGGGGTCTCATCTTCCGATGGCATACCGACATATCTCTGGTTGTACTGATCCATTTAGTTTTCACAGCAAGAATACTGGGGTGGGTTGCCATTACCTTCCCCAGGGATCGCATTTAGTCTGACCTCTCTGTCATGACCTTCCCGTCTTGGGTGGCCCTTCACGGTTTAGCTCATGGCATCATTGAGGTGCTCAAGCTCCAGCACCACGACAAGGTAATGATCCTTTGCTGAAGTTTTGACTACTGATGAAGGCTAATAAGCCAAAATGGATATAGTCAGCATTATATTTGTTAGGGTCTGTTTATTGGTTTATACATGTTGGCTGTATTGTGCCTTTTTATTGTTTCTGTTGTAATTTAAACATGCTTTTATAATTCCATGTAAAATATTAGTAAATAGTATTGCATATTTTAACTTGTAGCCCACACTTTTCTTCCGTAGTAAACCTATGCAGTAGACAGCTCCATTAGATATTACCCGATAGGTAAAGTCTAGTTTCTGGACAGATTTGGAACAGCCTGAGGCACTGAACAATTTATTTATTTATTTATTTATTTATTTTTCATATTTCGTCACCGCCCATCTCACTAAGAGCAACTCTGGGCGGTTACTTCTGCTAGAGAATGAATGGCCATAGTAGGCTTCTTTTATATATCTTAAATTAGAATTAGAAGGGACCACTTAGGCTATCAAAGTTGCATGCCTGCTCAGTGCAGGAATCTAAATTAAATCATCTCAAATCGATTTCTGTCCATCCTCAGTCTGAATTAAAGAAGAGCTCACCATCATTCTAGGTAATTGATTTCAGTACTGAATTGCTCTTACTATTAGGAAATTTTCCCCAAATTTCACTCAGGCTTGTTTCCTCTAATTTAAGATTATTATTCTGTATCCTGAAGGTAGGTGGATAGAGAATAAATAATGATCTTCTCCTGTGTGCCCCACTCCTCTAGTTATCAAATCATCCCTTAGTTATTTTTTTTTCAGGGCTAAACATTTCCATTTCATTCAGTCTCTCCTTCATAGAACTCAGTTTCCAGTCTTTAGTTCTCCATATACTTTTGCTTCATGCCTCTTTGAAAGATCTGTAATTTGGGTTTGGAAGTATCATTTATTTGTTTATTTCAATATACATGGCCGGCCATCTCAAACAAGTGACTCTGTCTAGCAACAATTAAAACCAGCAAAACCCACAAAATAAATACAAAATAAATACACAATCGGCAGCCAAGATAAAACAAAATAACCATCAATACAGCCACTTCCTAGGCTCCAGCTGAAACTCCAACTCCACACTCAGGAACACAGCCACATCTTCAGGGCCAATCTGATCTTTAGGGGGAGGGATGATGTTCCACAGGGCAGATGCCACTATAGAAATGGGTCTCTTCCTGGGTCTTGCCAGATGGCACTTTGTAATGGATGGGACTCGTAATATGCAGCCTATCCTGCTGGATCTAATGGGATGGGTAGAAGCAAATAACCTGGCCTCATGCATCTTCGTTTTGGATGGATATTTGGTAGTTGACTCTAACAACAGTATTGCTTCCTTCTTCCACTTATTTTATCCTCTATGCTCTCAACAGTACCGTAATAAACTGCATATTTTCTTATTCATATAGATGGGATACACTGTGTGTTTCAAAGACTATTACTTGACTTGAGTTATCTAGGTTATAAGGAAAAAGCAAATTAAGTACATAGGAAAAATTGTTAATATTTTTAATTTACATATCTCATATGTCATTTTTGGCAGGCTTTATACCTGCATGTAGCCTGGGATTATCACAAGTGGGCAGAATGAACTTTGGCAAAGATGTTAGCACTTTGAAGTATTTCACTATTTGTGGCTTACAAGAAGGCTATGAACCTTTTGCTGTGAATACAAATCGGGACATTACCATATGGCTGAGCAAGAGATTACCTCAGTTTCTTCCAGTACCAGCAAACCATGAACATATTGAGGTTTGAAATATCATTTATTTTGTAAGATCAAACATAAAAGTTAATTTAGGCAGTAAGTAGTAGCAGTTAATATAGTATGTAGACTATAAATAGTAAGGCTGGCAAATAAGTATTGAATGGTTCATTATTATTACCTTACGATAATAATACTGTATTATATTATAACCCTTTCTACATATTTACCTTAAAATGTAGAATGAAAAGGAAAGGGATGATAAACTAGCTTATTTGTAAGCCCAAAGACTTTGAGTTAAAGGGAAAATGCATGGTCTGCATTTGTATCCATAATAATTTTTACTCCAACTGCATACTTTTATAACAAAACTTTTGTTGTCTTTCAGAGCCCAATATTACATTAATAAATATTTTTTATAAAAGCAAGAGACTGAAATTATGCTTTTCATCCTCTAAAAGAAATTTCAGCAAGTATTTCTTCTACTTTGCTGTCAGCCCATCAGGGTAGGCGAGGTCAGAAACAGGAATCACTAGGGGTCTTAGAATGTATTTTAATGCAGTTGGGGTACTGAAACAGAATCTTAAAGCCTATCAAAGCCCTTCTCTGCTTCCAACATACCTAACGCTATCAAAGTGGAGTTGTTTATTAATCTAATACTGGGCTCTTTTGCATGTTTTCTACTTTCCCCGAGCTCAGGTATCTTTTCGATAATGGCTCTTCATTCTCCTCCCAAACCTACATTTCATCACACCTGCCACAATGTTACAGAGTGCATCAATAAACATATTTTTATTTATATACTATGAAAAACCATTAAATATAAGGAAAGGCAGCATTTTATTTTATATGTTTCCATACACTTTACAACTGAGTTTTGCATTTTATAGGTTACAAGGATTGATGGAACTGCAGACAGTTCTCCATGCTTGAAAGTCACACAGAAGTCCTTTGGATCTCAAAACAGCAAAACAGATATCATGTTTTTTCGTCTAAGCATGCCCATTGAGTGTGCAGAAGTGTTCTCTCAAATGCCTGGAGGAGGAGTGCCAAGTTCTAATCTTTTTGGCCCAAAGAGTGATTTGGATGATTATGATGCAGATTCTGATTTCGAAGTTCTCATGAAGACTGCTCATGGTCATCTGGTACCTGATCGTGTAGAAAAAGAAGCTGCAAAATCAGAGTTCAATAACCATAAAGACTATACACAAGAGAAACCTTCACGCCTCAAGCAAAGGTCAGGTAGCTTGATCTTTTCAGTTGTTTTATCCCACTGTTCACTTTCAAGATTACAAATTAATGCTTTCCTTTCTACATTGTCAGTGAATTTCATCTCTGAATAAAAAGGGCAGTGATCTCTGTTTTTAAATGTTTGCTTTCTCTTTTCTGGTATAATTATGTTCCAGCTTTCCTATTCATAAAATATAAATGAAACATGGACAAGTTTGTATAAAATATTTAATGTAACAACTATAAACCTACAAACCTACAAACATGAAGAGATATTTGCTGTCCTGACCATGCAAGATATTAACTGATATTAAAAAACAAACCTTTTGACCAAGTGTGTTAAAAGAGCCAAACCTGAATTAAGTGGATCAGTCTGATACCTTCAAATGCAGCTTTATTTGATGGAAGATATAGGATTATATTAAATCAAGTGATATAAAAAAGATGTACTCACTCTTTTACATTTTTATATGTTACAGATTTATGCTGAGAAGGACGAAGCCAGACTACAGCATAAGCCATTCTGCAAGACTAACTGAAGATGTCCTAGCAGATGAAAGAGATGATTATGATTATTTAATGCAAACCTCTACAGTATGGAAATTTAGTGTTAATATTTGCACTCAGGATAGTTTGAAATTATCAGATATGATAGGACATTATATATTAACTGTAGATTGCTGTGGAGCAGAAACTATTGGAATACTCTTAAAGAATAGCTGTTCTGAATAATTACTTAGCAGTAATGTGGTAAAAGCAAGCTTAAACTAACATTTCATAGGAGTAAATTTTCATTTGAAATGCTGATTTCAAAAGAAACTTGGGTTGTTACATGGGAGAACTTCAGAACTCCCAACACTACTGAAGCAGCCATATTCCACACCAGTTGGAGCTTTTGGGTTGTCTTCAAGGGCAGCTTCACACAGAGTGAATTGCAGTAGTCCAAAAGATGCTTTTTGCTAAACAAATAATTTGATTGGAGTATGTTTACTACAGCACTGTCATTAGTTTCCTGTGCTGAAGTTGGCTCTAAGTGTTGGAACGGGCTTCATAGTAGTCCCATTGAAGGGTTCTAAATTTAGGAGTTGATAAAGCAGTCCATATCCTCAGTCTGATTTTGTAGGCAGGGGACATGATATGGAGTTAACTCACTTAATCCAGCTGTCAGCCCCTCTTGGTAGATTAGATCAGAAAATCAACTCCACAGAAAGATTAAAAGTACCTTTATTGAAATTGACTATAATAACAGAATCTTGCAAATCTGATTGTGCTGCCACGTCCCCGTCCTTCTTATACCCCCATGAATCAAGGAGGCATCTGCCTGAGCCACTTCCGAATATTATCTTGTTTCCCCTTTGCCTAAGTGATGGTTCTTGCTTATTTCTATTGAGGTCATCTTCCTTCCTTTCTATGCCATCTTTCCAGGTAGCATCAACACATCTGGAAGTGATAAGCAATATATCTGAGGCTAGTTGAATTCTTTCAGGTGATAATTTTCATCCATGTCTGCCAACCTCAATCCTGCTATATAGGCACTGAAAGTTTTGTAGAATAAATTACTTATTTTATCAAAGTATTACTGTTAAGAAGTTTATTACTGATTAAAAAGATGCCACAACTGTCAAAAGCTTCTATAAGTAAAAGAATATGGGTATTTACAGTGCATTTGATGTGACATAGCAAATAGATGGAAGGATTCATGAATTAAAGAATAAGTGACACTGTGAAATAAAAAAAAATCAGTATATTGTAGGACAGGGAATTGGTTTGCACCATACTACTTTGTAACAAATAATTAAACCTATTTATATAGAAATAAATGTTTAACATTTGTATAACTTATTAAAGAAAAGCGCTGCGTAAAGGAAATTGAAATTGAAAATGGTAGAACATTTGTCTGCATCTTGATTATAAACCTGTATGTCATTAGCATGCTTTCTCTATGCATATATGTACTGTGTATATATGCAAAATTGCATATATACAAAGAAATGAAATATTTTCCAGAGGTATTGCACATATACATGTGCTGTGCTGCTTGTAAATGGAGAATAATTCACTAAAAATATCAAGTATATGGTTTATGAAGAGAAAAATAATCTTGCTAAGATTAGCAAGAGCTAATACCCACAGCACAGAGGAGTAGAAAAACTAGGTGCCCTTGCCTTGTTTCCCTTGTTTTCTTTTGGGGTTAAGAATAGTATGTGGAACTTATGGAATGTGTCTGGATTTTGTCTGGATGAAGCAAGTAGGAAAGTTGATATGGCCAAAGCAAAAAGTGGATGTATCCGTAGGAAAATTCACATTTTCATACTTTCTTTTCATTAACTGATTCCTCACTGACAATTGTTGGCTAGAGTTGACACACAAAGCTTTGTGGCATAGGTAGATTGTTCCCCTGAAATAAACAAGGAATTACTATGAAACTGACAGAGTGGCATTTGCTGTACACCAGGAAAGTTTGAGTACTGGTGAATATGTGGGAGAGGAAAATGAAGAATATCTTTAGAGGCAGAAAGGTAAAGAAATAAGCCATTAGCAGTTACATTTTTTCTGATGTAGGGAAATCCCAAAACATTTCCCTTCTAGAATGTTCACAGATCATTAGAAAAATATTGTGAACATGAAATTCCTTCCAATATTCCTAGTTTTGATTCTGAATTTAAAAGGAGACAAAAAGTTAAGAATACATAGAACCATGTTATAATAGAATGGCCAATTGAAAGTAAATTCTTGTGATAATGAAAGATGGAATGGAGACTTAGCTCCAACAAATTAGCAGAAGAACAAGTTACTAAATGATTGCACTTGGCACAAGAACTTTGATAACCACTTCTCCAAATATTTGGATTTTATGATTGGTCATAGTACTTACTGTTCTCTCTTTTTTTTAAAAAAACTTTATTAATTTTCAGAGTATAATTAAAATACAAAATGTAGAATATAGAAAAGATGGAATATAGGACTAAAGAAAAACGAAAAACTATAAAAGTGCAAAAATAGAGAGAAAACACAGAAAGTGACTTCCAACCTCCAATACAGAATTAAATGAATTTACAAATATAATCTTTTACTGTTAGTTAAACTTTAGTAACATTATTTCTATCAAATCAAACCATTTAATCATCAAAACCCAAAATCAAAACTTCATTTTTTTCTGACACAGGCAAAGAGTCTAAAAGTGGTTGCCAAATAGAGATAAACCCAGACACGGTTTTTTCTCTTATCAAGGCTGTTAACTTTGCAATTTGGGCCAGTTCCATCAGTTTAATCCTCCATTCTTCCACTGTAGGAATTTGTGGGTCTTTCCATCCTTGTGCATATAAAAGTCTTGCCCCATGTTGTTTCTCGAGCTGCTTCTCCATCAATCCCAAGAGAAACAGTTCTGGGTTGTTTTGTAAGTCCACTTTAAGAATATTAACACATACTTGGTCCCGACATTTTTTGGCCTTCTCACAAGTCCACCAAAGATGATAAAAAGTTCCTTCACCAAGAGAACAAGTACTTACTGTTCTCAAAACAAATAGCTAATATGTGGAATGTAGTTTTTCCAAGTACCAAAAAGGTTAGTAAAGAGCTTTCAGATGATGCAATGCCACGTAAGGAACCAGCCTTGGGAATCAACAGGCAAGTTACCAGGGTCAACTTCCTTCCTGATTGTCCAAGACAAATGGATCCATAGAAGAGAGGTACACAGCCTGGTGGCTTCCATTTATTTTGGACTAACTTCCACAAGCCCAAAACAGCATTTAGGCATTTGCATACCGTATATCTGCTATTATATGAGAAAACAAAACTTTCTCTAAATTAATTGGGGAGAAACGGATTAATAAGGCTCTGACTCTTAACTGGTTGTAGAGATTCTATTCTTGCTTCTAGCAATTGCCTAAGCTTCTGGCTTTGTTGTATTTTAAGAACAAAATGGATTTTTCAGTGAAAGTGTCAGGATAGTACTGAATCAAAGTGAAATATTAATATTGTGGGTAATATTTTTTATGTCTTGACAGTATTATTACTCTGTACGTATATTTCCTGGACAAGAGCCTACTAATGTTTGGGTAGGCTGGATTACATCTGACTTCCATCAGTACGACACAAGCTTTGATTTGGACAGAGTCCGTACTGTTACAGTAACCTTAGGAGATGAAAAAGGGAAAGTTCATGAGAGGTTGGCTTTAGTTTTCTTTTGTTTAGAAACAATTGGTATAAAATCATTTCATCATGTCAGTGAATATATTATCCAGTTAAAAATGTAATACTTATTAAGATTGATATTATCTGCATATTATATTATTTATTATTTATATTAACATTAATATTACATGATATTATATTTCATTTGACTGATACTCCATTTTTTTAAAAGTGAAGAGGTTTTTCCTGCTACAATATGATTATAAAGTCCTAAAACTCAGTGTTGTATTAAAAGGTTTAATTGGAATGAAGATTTATATTCATTTGCAGTCCAGGGCTCAGTGTGAGCAAAATACAACCACATTTAAGAAACTTTACAGTGTGGAATCCAAAAGTTATATTTCAGTATCTCTAATGGAAGTGTATTTAAATACTAGTTTCCTGGAGGTTACAACTCTATCCTTCTTTAGCATGACTAAGAAATACTGTAGATCTCTCTGTGACTTTACAGATAGTCAAAGTGGCATAATACCCCAGACACAGGACTGTCAAGTGAGAGGGTAGTGTGCATCTAGATTAGGCCATAGGGAGACTCTTTTCACCTTCCCTTCTATTTATTCTAGTAAATAATGGCCTTTTTATATGCCCTTGGAGAAAGATAGGAAATTAGAATTGTAGCTTTCATTGTGCCTGCTCATGAAATTGACTAATATTCACCATAGTTTTTTTTCTGAAGTTAAATGTTTTGAATGCAGTATGCCAGTGTTCAGATTTATAACAAAGAAATAATCTGAAGTCTAACCATTGTTTCTAACTTCATCAAGAATGGATTGAGTATTGGATAAGAGTTCTTCCCTTTGCCTCTCCCTCTTACTCAACTAGGGCATCTCATGGGGCGGGGGGGGGGCGGTTTATTAAATCAGAGTTCTTCATTTCATCTGACCTGGGGAATTCAGACTTATATCAGTTAACAGACCTGATTGCATCCTGGTTTATTAACTGACATTAAACTAAAGTTTTCTGGTTCTTACTTGAGAAGGAATTCTACATTAATACAAACCATCTAAATGTGGAGTGTGGGAGGGGCAAGGAAGGAGCACTCCCCTAGACACTTATTTTTTGCTTCATAAATTAATTATTAATGAATGTACTATTTGGAGTAATTGTCTGAAAAAAGCTATTATGTGCAACCTAGAGAAAGCTAGGTGTCTGTTAAGTCGTATTGTAATACGTGTGAGTTAAGCATACAGGAGGCATTGACATAATTGGAGTCAAATATAAAGTCTCATATCCCTTGCATGTATTTATTTGCTTGATTGCTTGCTTATGGTATTTATAAATTACTCTATAACAAATTGACTCACAAAAACATTAGCAGATTAAAAGAAAAACACATTAAAAATTGTTCTTATGTAGTATCTCTGATACCTGCAGTATTCTTAGAAATCTGTACATGCTGCTTTCTCTTCTCCGTGCTTGGAAATGTTCTGCATATGTATTAGTGGGAATCCCCCTTTGGTAAGCATTTTTTTTTTTAATATTGAAGAGAACTGGATAGACATGGACAAGCAGAGCCTAAAGGAGTTTGGGATCTTGCCTTGTAATACTAACCTATTATCCGTCTTTTGAAATGCAGCATCAAACGAAGCAACTGCTATATGGTGTGTGCTGGAGAAAGCATGAATCCAGGGCAAGGACGCAATAATAATGGATTAGAGATTGGTTGCTTGGTCGATGCTGCAACTGGTATCCTGTCCTTCACAACTAATGGCAAGGAGTTAAGCACTTATTATCAGGTAATGATTTTTTGCTTGTAATTCGCCCAACAAATCTGATTAATTTTTTAAAAGAACATTTTCATTATGTTTGAAAAGAAAGTAGTAATTTCTCCAAATTTCAGCTTTGGAAAGCTTGTAGCTCCTGAAAGATCTACAACTGTATTATGGCAAAAGCTTAGGCTAATACGGTTCCTCTCTTTACACCTATTTTGATGTAAAATATATTATAATAAATTTTTGTTTGCTTTTCACTTAGGTGGAGCCAAGCACTAAATTATTTCCTGCAGTATTTGCACAAGCCACAAGCCCTAACATTTTCCAGTTTGAGTTGGGACGAATAAAGGTAACAATCACCCATTTAGTTTATTAAAACATTCCTGATACTCTGGTCTCAACCTTTTACAGTAGTAACAGAAGTGGGGGGAAATTCTTCTTTGTCCAATGGTAGAAGTGTGGGCCTTTTCTTCCCCAGTTCCTCATCCATCAGCTATATTGAGAGAAAAACCTTGAGAGGGTGTCCAGTACTTTTCTTAAAAGTAGCTATAGGGTTGTATACAAAATCAACAGCAGAACCATAGTCAGATGGGTTCCCATCTCCCCTAGATCTCCCATTTATTTTCTATGACCACAGAAACCTTGCCAAGCTCTGGTTTTATATTACAGCAAGAGAAAAAATGGTGGGGGTATGGAGTTTAAAAAAAAAACTCCAGTGACCTAGTTAACATTTTTGGAATGTTAAATTTTGGAACATCCTTCCCCCAGAGGTGAGACAAGCCCCCTCGCTCCTGGACTTCCGCAAAAGATTAAAGACCTGGTTTTGTAGGCAGGCTTGGAATGGGAGGGCAAATAATTACTCCTGGAGATGGCTAGCGCCATGAAGGGATTCGGAGGGACCTACTGCACCGAAGGTCTGATTAAGATCTCTTCGCCATGTGGATTTTATTATATTTATATTTTTATTGTATTTTGCAATTGTAATGGTTTTATATTTTAATCTTGTTTTATTGTAAGCCACCCAGAGTCCCCCCATTGGGGAGAGATGGGCGGTGAATAAATTTATAAAATAAATAAAAATAAATAAATAACATATTCGAGTTCATCATAATCTTTCTTTAGAACACATGTTGGTTCTGCACCTGTGCATAGCCCTGGTTGGGAATTTACAATAGCCAAAAGTTTCTTACCTTTGAACAAGAAAACTGAAAACAGGAAACGTTCCTGAAGGTGTGAGATGGTAATCTCTAAAAAGAAAAAGAAGAAAACTCTGAATCCTTCATCACCAACATCATAAACCCCAGTATGTTGGTGGTAGGCCTAATTAGAATATCTGTATTGGTATACCCCCATATTGTCAATACATGTCATACTATTGACTACTGATGCAGCACAAAGCACTTGGCAGATCAGCTTTTTTTACCGCTATACTAATATGAGTTAGAATCTGACTCCTTTTACTGAAGAAGTAGTTAGCCACAGAACCATAGGAAGCATGTTATTCTTCAGTTTTCAGACTTCCATCAGAAAGAGTATATTTTTAGGAGTCTGATTATCATCAAAGTACTCTCTTTTTAATCATTGTCCTACAGGTTTGGGTGTGATACATCTCTTGAAGTATCTTAATAGTAACAATCCACATTGGTATATTGAACAATTACGATGACTCCTTTGGCCATGCTTCTGCTTAGTTGTATGAATATAAACTGTGTTGTACATCCCCTGTACAAGCTATGCATATGCCATCCATAAATCTTTTTTCCTGAAGGAACAACAAGATCTGTCCTGGTTTTGCAGCACAGGTACTTGAGATCAACATTTTCTAGGATAAGCATTTTTACACCAATGGAGCTTCAGGAGGTCATTCAAGCAGCACTACTTCATAATCTTAAAAATGGGAAGTGGGTCAGGTTGTTCTCCTTAGTATCAGAATCATATTCAGAACTGCTAATCTGCCCTTTACATGTAGTCTTAAGGCTTGGCACTATCTTTTTACTGGGTATTTTGCAACATCTTCAGCCAAATATCTTAGTGGATCAGTCATGGAGTTTGTTGCATCCACTGAGGCGTCATTTTTTGAAAGGGCTATCTAAGGTATCCAGCTTATGGATTGCATTCTGACTCTATTTTTGCATTTTCCTATGACACTCACAAGACTCAGAAACAAACTTTTTGAACCACTAGCATCCATGGATGTTAAACTGTTAAAATCACATTCACTAGGAGAGCAGGAGAACATTGTACTGTTTGCATAGATCTCCATATTTTCATACTGACAGAGTGATTGTAGTCTAGTTGTGGCATTTCTATCAAAAGTAACCTTGGACATTCACATCAGGCAACCTGTTTTTCTTACATTCTTCCCCTTTCCATCTCACCCACTGGAACATTTGTTTGTTACATTTTCACAGAATGATCTTTATATATGAATGCATAAGATGATCAAGCACAGTTACAGGAAGCAACCTGTTCTTCTGATTTATGAATCATGACCATTTCATATACATAAAAAGACAAAAAATAAACTCAATAAACTTGATTGAGTTTATTTTTTGTCTTTCAGTTTACTGCATTCCTAAATGTGACAACTCTGTTTTGCTCTGTTTTCAGAATGTAATGCCATTGTCAGCTGGCTTGTTCAAAAGTGAGCACAAAAATCCACTTCCTCAGTGCCCTCCCCGTCTCCATGTTCAGTTTCTGACACACGTGCTTTGGAGCAGAGTGCCAAATCAGTTTCTGAAGGTTGATATATCACGGACCAGTGAACGTCAAGGCTGGTCAGTACAATGCCTGGAGTCTTTGCAGTTCATGTCCCTTCACATTCCAGAGGAAAACAGGTATTTCTTGGTTGTATTTACAAATAGAATGAAATAAGTGTTGACATTAAGTGTATGGCAAATCATATATCTGGAAAAAAAAGGATACGTTAGTATATATACATGAAATCCTATCAACTATGTAAAGGGCAGAAGGGGAATAAGAAAAGAAAATGAAGTAAAGGTAAATCTAGTTTACACCAACACTATTTATCACCTGCCCATACCCTTCTCATAGTAGATTCCATTTTTGCTTTCATCAATTAATGTCCATTAATCATTAGGAGATATCAGATTTAGATCTTTCATTGCATAAGATGCCACCTTCCATTAACTATGGCTGTTCCCAATACGGGACTTCGTTTTTTCTGCCAAAGGATAAATAATAATATTATTCAACAACTGTTACCCCATAGTCACTGATTACAGTGAGGTACTAAAAGAGGAACTTAATTTTTGGAGAAACTTTTTAAGTACTCCATAAAGCACTGTATTTTGTTGCTGAGAAAGCTATTTTGGAAATTCATAATGTGGATAGCATGAGAAATTGCAGTCCAAAGGAAAAAATGGTTGAAAGTCTAACTAAGCTTGCTTCCATGTTTGGGCTTATATAAATGTGCTCTCTAGATTGTGAGCCTGTGAATTATCAGTCACATAATTGAGAGCCAGTTTGGACTAGTGGTTAAGGCTCTAGGCTAGAAACCAGGAGACTGTGAGTTCTAGTCCTGCTTTAGGCATGTAAGCTGCCTGGGTGACTTTGGGCCAGTCACTCTCTTTCAGCCCACGATGTCAGGCTTGGGCAACAAGCTGGTTGGTTAATTCCTGTTGCAACCAACAGATCAACATTTGGTTGATCCAGAAAAAAAAGCGGTCCCTGCACCTGTGGGAAAAATGCTAGGAAGAAAAAAAATCAGTCACATAATAATTGTGAGCTTGTTCTTACAATGCTGATTGTATGGCTGTAAAAGCACTTTCCACGCACAAAAGGAAATTGAGAGAGGATGGAACCACCAAAACAGCACATTGAGAGTTGGGTGTGTGGGCTGACTAATGTGAGAAGGGTTATTGAAAATCTTTGGGAAAGCAGTGGCCAGAAATCTGAATAGGAATATTTCACACTGCAATATTTTGTTGCTTGTGTATAAGTATATACATATTAACAACATATTAGCATAAATATAGTTAATATATTTTATATGACTTAAACAACAATTTAGGTACCAGTGTGAATTGACCAGTCCCCTCTCTCAATGTTTTAAGGAAGCTAGCATCATAACACTGATGACACTAACTTCCTTATTCAAGGCAATACTGCTATGTTTAATTATTTTCCTTCCTTTTCTTTACTGCAGGTCTATAGATATTTTAGAACTGTCAGAACAAGAAGAATTGTTAAAGTTTCATTATCATACTCTCAGACTATACTCAGCGGTGTGTGCTCTTGGGAATAACAGAGTTGCACATGCTATGTGCAGCCATGTTGATGAATCTCAGCTTCTCTATGCAATTGAGAACAAATATATGCCAGGCTTGTTACGTGCGGGCTATTATGATCTTCTCATTGATATTCACCTTAATAGTTATGCCACTGCAAGGCTGATGATGAACAATGAATTTATTGTTCCAATGACAGATGAGACTAAAAGCATTACTTTGTTTCCTGATGAACACAAAAAGCATGGCCTACCAGGTATTGGGCTTAGTACATCTTTACGACCCAGAATACAGTTTTCTTCTCCCAGCTTTGTAAGAATTAACAGTGAATGCTACCAATACAGTCCTGAATTTCCTCTGGAAATTTTAAAGTCTAAAACTATAGAGATGTTGACAGAAGCAGTTCAGGAGGGTAGCCTTCATGTCAGAGATCCAGTAGGTGGTACTACAGAATTTCTGTTTGTTCCTTTGATCAAGCTTTTTTATACTCTTCTTATAATGGGAATCTTCCACAATGGAGATCTGAAGCATATCTTGCAGCTCATTGAGCCCAGTGTGTTTAAGGAGGATACAAACAGTGAAGATGAAACCCGAATATTAGTGAAGGAACTAGTTACAGAGAGTCTAAATTTAGAGGCAAGTGTGGATGAAATCAGAAGAGAGAAGGTTCCAGAAGAAGGACTTCTTCAAATGAAACTTCCCGAGCCTGTGAAATTACAGGTAATCATGAAAGAATGCACAGGTAATCATATATTTTGTGGATTATTTTTCTGCCTGAGACACATGTATGTGCCTATATATGCACACACATAGAAAGAGAGATTATTATTTGCAATCTTCCCACTTAGAGAGTGTCCAGTAAAGTCAGAATAACCCACCTTAAGCTCAAAATAATTCAAAATCAAAATGTTTCCCTGTTTTACATATCACGTGTGTGTGTGTGTGTTGAAGGGGGAAAGAGAGAGGGAATGAATGGTTGGTCTGGGCTGCATGATAGTGCCTTATCATTCTTTCTCTTCCTCCTGTATTGTTATCTCTCCCTCTCTCCCTCCCCCTTCTATGCCTGAGACTAGTTGGAGCTAACCATCTTGCCACCATCTAAGTGGTTCTGCTTGTGGTAGCTTTGAGTTCTGCTGACTTTTACCTTGCCACCATAACATGGTGGACATCAACTGCTGAAAGACGAGAGGGATGTGTAATTAGGCCTTGGCTTTCCAGTTAAGCACAACCAATGCTTAATTGTTGTAGAATGGGGATAAGTATCTGAATACATGTTTCTCATGACATTTTGCTGAACTGAATTTTATGTAAGTACATATGTTGACAACAGCATCAGGGCAAAAAGTTCATTACGGAATACAATTAAATTGCCCTGGAAACCAGGCAAGATGGAATGTCAACCGAATTATTTGGATGAGAGACACAGATACCTCCATGAGACTTTACTACCATCAATAAAAGTTTCTAAGATGATATGTTGTATGTTGTTTGAAGAAGCAGTAAACCTTTAAAATTGCACCAAAGCACCTTAGTATCAGTTTTGTAGTATGTATTAAAAAGCAAAATATTAGTAAAAGTATTATTCGGCCAAGTTCAGCATAAATGAAATCCCGCAATTCCTCTTGAAAATATACTATGATTTGGCATGCTTTAAGTAGGTATCAATATAACTTATCCCTAGCTTGAAAATAGTTTTACTGATAATACTATGTTAAAAATACTTATTTAACTAGACATATTGTTTCATTTGAAAGTTACTTTTTTAGTATTTAGCTGTTACTAAAACACATTAATTCATGAAAGAATATGGTGAATGTTTTCTCTTTTAAAATAGTAAAGCACAAAATGCTTCAGTGTGCAAACAAGCAGGAAATGGTAAACATTTTGTTTTTAAAGCAAATAATGAAAAAAATTGTGGCTAGCAGTTTAGGAAAAATGTTATAGACTTAGAGAAAAGTAGGTACAAATAGAAAAGAACATTTACAAGATATGCATACTGAGAATAAGAAGAATATTAACAGATTAAAGCTGTCAATGAGCAATAAATAATACATTCCATGTGGTCAAAAGGAAATTAAAAATTTAAGCTGAGAGAAAGATAAGGGCATAAAATTGAATTTTTCAGTATTCTGAAATGGAAATACAGTAATGAAAGATTTAAAAATAGAAATAAAAAAATGATGTGGGTTGTATTAAAAGAGAAGCAACACAAGCTAAGTAAGAAAAAAGCATGTACCTAAAAGAGCAGTTTTAAAACTATATGTTACCTACATTATTTTGTTTTGTTCTTTTAATTCTATTTCAGATGTGCCATTTACTCCAGTACCTGTGTGACTGCCAGATACGCCATAGAATAGAAGCCATTGTAGCATTTTCAGATGATTTTGTAGCAAAACTTCAAGAAAATCAGCGTTTCCGATATAATGAAGTTATGCAGGCATTAAATATGTCTGCAGCTCTGACAGCCAAGAAAACAAAAGAATTTCGGTCCCCACCACAGGAACAGGTTAATAACCTAATAACTACTTTTACATTTGAGTTTTGTTCATTTTAAAGAAAATCTGTACAAGATATAGTTTTCCTGGACCAGAGTATATCAGACTGTAAATAAAAGAAAAGTTGAACTGTCTTGGTGAATGAGAATTCTAATTTCCATAAAAGTCAGCTGTTGTGTGTTACAGCAGTCACTTTTGACAAGCATTTTGCCCTCCAGGAAAAATATGGATCAGGCATGATATTACTTCAACCGTTTATAACTGAATATAGATGCAAATATTCTGTATGGGGGAAAACACACACACACACACACACACACACACACACACGATAGACAGTTGCAGTTTGGGGAGAGGGCTTTTGTAGAATCCTTCTACAAAACCCTTCTACATGTTTTTACATGCACATGTTTTTAGTGCTTTCTATATTTTAACATTTTCAGCTGTTCAGTGGGAAAGGTTTATAAATACAAGTAGTCCTCGCTTAAGAACCACAACTGGGAGTGGGAACTCTGTCACTAAGTGATGCAGTCATTAAGTGAGACATCACATGACTTCACTTCTGCTGTGGTCGTTAAGCAAATTACCCATGGTTGTTAAGCGAGACATCATGTGACCGTGACTTGCAATTTTACTGCCAGCTTCTCCATTGACTCTGCTTGTTGGAAGCCGGCTGTGAAGTGCACAAATGGTGGTCACATGACCACGGACACTGTGACAGTGGTAAATGTCCCCCAATTGCCAAACACCTTAATGTTGATCACGTGACTATGGGGATGGTGCAATGGTTGTAAGTTACTTTTCCAGTGCCATTGTAACTTTGAAGCGAGGACTACCTGTAGTTTCTTTTCTGCTTTCTATATGGAATTCAGCTGACGCTGTGTTCTCCTCTTCTGTCCTTGAAGTATGTATCTTCAGGCAATATGAGGATGCCTTGGACATTAATTAATAACTGTTGTATAAACAAGTTGTTGGAATTCTGATTCTAAACAATGAAGCAGACACTTCTGACATCTTCTCTGCAACCCTTCCCCCAAGCATGGTGTCCCCTACTTTGCTCTTGATGGGGACCTTCTAGCACAAGTTATAGGGGTCACGGAGGCTGTAGTAAGAGAAGAAGAATAGGAAAATCCTCCTATGTGGGTTGAAAAGTTGCCCTTTGTGTCCTTTGCATTGCTATCATTACTTTCTTTTTGACTTCCTGATACACAGAAGTCATCACTGGTAAAATACAGCATCATATATGTGCCAAGAGATTTTATTTGTGAGCCCTGCTATTGGTAATAGGATAAATTAAAATTATTATTTAACTGCACAGGTACAGAGCAGAGGACACATTTTTAATTTAAGTTTCAAAGTCAAGAAAGTCATTTAAACCATTTCTAACCAGCACTAAAGGGAATTCCTGATGACATTGGTACTGTTGTACCCCAAGCCTAGATGTGAAGGTCTGGCTGCACCATTTCTGTTCAGTACATCTCACAGGAACTGAATTATTGAGCTGCACAAAAATGAATCTAATGATAAGTCATTACAGTGAGCCAAATCTCCGTACTTCTTTCCTTCCTTCCCTCCCATGGGGAGTTTCAAAACATTATTTGAATCTAATAATATTGCAGTAAATGTTTTATTCTGCTTACATATTACCTCATAAATATTACTTCAAATATATATTTGCTTTTAAAGATCAATATGCTGCTGAATTTTAAGGATGATAAAAATGATTGTCCTTGTCCTGAAGAAATAAGGGATCATCTCCTGGATTTTCATGAAGATCTGATGGCACACTGTGGTAAACCTGAACTTTGAATACTCTTGCCCTGCTCCAAATATTAAAACAAATAAAATACTGATAGTTTTATTCAGTAAAATATGGTCGATTGAAATGTAATTCTAATACAAAGGTATTTAAAGCAGCATTGAATACGGTGCTAAAATTGCAGTATTCAAGTGTAATACCAATCTATATTGACTGCTAGAACATGCAGTCTCATAAGCACTGCTGCCTTGATCTAGCTTCAGGGAAATCATGTTGGGGCTATAAGGTAAAATTAGTAGGACTTGGCCAACTACTGTTAAATTGCTTTTCTTTTTTTCAGAATTTGGTTCTGAATTTGAAATATACTCTCCATAATAATCGAAGAGTGTAGTATATACTTGTTGACCCTGGGTTACTGGGGTGCTCTTGCAGTGTTGAAAAGGACAAGTTATATATATTTTAAAAATATCACTCAAGTTAGGTAGCTGTATGCAAATCTCTTAATGCTTTCTTGAAACCAACATTCACTTAATTTCCCTAATTAGAAGTTTGAGTTCTGGAGCACTCTAAAATATGGCCGTGCTTTGAAGGGCATGCATTCAAAAGATGAAGCACTCTGCTAACTGCTCTCAAAATTCTGAAGCTGGTCTTGGAAATGAATACAAATATATTGTTTAGTTATTTATAATGCTTTCATAAATATTTGATATTTATGTCTAGGAATTCAGCTAGATGAAGATGGAATTCTAGATGGAAACAGTGATTTAACTATTAAAGGTCGCCTGCTATATCTTGTAGAAAGAGTCACACACTTGAAAAAGAAACAAGCAGAGAAGCTAGTTGATGATAATAACAAGAAACCATGTAAGTAAAGTAAAATAAGGTTTAGTTGTTATCTGAATCTACAGTAAGCAGTAGTTCAATAATTCTCTCATTCTGACACCATAATCTCTTTCAGAATAACTGTCTATAAATGAAATTGAACTTCAGCACCCTGAAATATTATAATATTGTGAAATGCATGTTCTAAAACATGGTATTACATTCAAGGTCTCCTGGCTAAGAAGCCATAGAATCTGGCAGAAGCCTGCTGAACTGATGGGATGCAAAACAAATGGAATTCAGATAGGCTAACAAAACACTCAGCAAATGAGTAATTGTTCCATTAGTAAAGATGCATTGATGTGTGGGGGTGGGGTGGGGTGTAGAGACATTGGTGGAGCATGAGATGACCAGTGGAGGCATGTACTTACACTATATTCTTTACTTCTCCAAATCAAAGCTTGCTGGAAGCTCCAGAATCAGGGCAACCCTCTTCTGCGATGTGACCCATAGCCCACCAGGATCGCATCTTACACATTTATGCCATTTAAGTTTTATTCCTCGAATGAGCATGCATAAGAATGATGGCTATTGCATGACAACAGCTTATCATGTCTTCTTCCTCCTTTTCTCATCATTATTGGATAGAAGATTGTTATATTGTCATTAATTCACTTGCTTTGTAAAATTAGTTGATTAAGTACAGATTATCTTCAGTTTCTAATTTATTTTAAAGAATATTTTTTTTATTGTGACCTTTTTTTAAAAAAATGGGATTTTTCTAGCTTAGTAACTAGTGAAGCAATTGCTTCTTTTCCTCCAAATTGACACTGTACTTTTTACACAGTATAACTTCTAATCTGATCATGTATTATTTGGTGATTTGCTTTTTTAAGAAATGCGTCATTCTGAATTTCTGATCCAAATTGGCATAGTATGTGATAATTACTATTAAAGGTGAAAAAAAGGTTTTGTTGTATGTTTGTCTTAATGCTTTCTACATCTAGCAACTCTCCAACAGCTGATATCAGAAACTATGGTACGTTGGGCTCAAGAATCTGTAATAGAAGATCCAGAGTTGGTGAGGGCCATGTTTGTTTTGCTACACCGCCAGTATGATGGGGTTGGTGGCCTGGTTCGAGCTTTGCCCAAGACATACACTATAAATGGTGTATCGGTGGAAGATACCATCAACTTGCTTGCATCTCTTGGCCAGATCCGTTCTCTTCTCAGTGTTAGGATGGGCAAGGAAGAAGAGAAGCTTATGATTCGTGGATTAGGGTAAAATCTTTCTTTCTACGTATAACCTAACTGTTATATAATTGTCTTGTGATTACTAGGAGAGAAGACAGTGATAGTCAGGAAGAAGTTCTTTCTTATGGGCTTCAAGGAATTTGTACTGTGGACAGTAGGCTAATGTGTGAAATGAAAATCTAGAAAACTGAAGATGACTAATTTCCTCCTGGCTTCTGAATCAAATTAAAGTAATGCAATATAATGGTCAGGTTCTTCGAGAAATTGTTCATGTGACACTATTTGGTAATATCATGGGGGAGATGTAGATAAGATATAGAGACAGATGGCAGATGACATTTTTAGATACAGGAAATGTGCTTTTGCTGTATTAACTTTCTGTTTAATAAGGAAAAGATTTCTGAGATCAAAGTATATGTTTTCTAGGCAACTTTAACAGGGATACTTTCTTCCTATAAATCAAGCAGCATATCAGTATCAAATACTTCATTTCTTTATACATTCGTTTTTTTAAAACAGCCCAGCTTAACAATATATGAACTTTTTAAAGATCTCATAAAAACAAATCAAGTGAAAGTCTGCATCATCCATATTCAATAGAGAACAGCCCTGACTTGATTTAACTGATGAGCCATAGAAAAAAAAAATAGCAATCTTTTTTTTCTTTGAGGAGAATAAAAAGGTGGAACTCAGATTCAAAACCACAGGGACATCCATAAATCCCACTTTTTGGAACCGAATCTGTCATTT